>NC_091769.1:100500303-101124726 GCF_029378745.1 Bos indicus | reverse complement strand
GGTGCAGCTCATTTACCAGCAAGACGGAAGATGGGGACCCCCATCTGTGGTGGTAGGTGGCCTTCTGTACCTTTTTTCTCTGTTTGTTAGAAAATCAGCATACCTTTATTTGATAAGAGAAAATTGCATATAATAATTTATCTCATTTATCTAATTTATCTCATATAATAATTCATCTCATCTCACTTACATTTAAGGACATTTGTGGGCTTCCCAGGGGGCGCTAGTGGTAAAGAACGAGGCTGCCAATGCAGGAGACCTAAGAAACAAGGGTTCCATCCCCGGAGTCAGGAAGATCCCCTGGAGGAGTGCTTAGCAACCCACTCCGGTGCTCTTGCCTGGAGAATCCCAGGGACAGAGGAGCCTGGCGGGCTACAGTCCCTGGGGTCACACAGAATCGGAGACGACGGTAGTGACAGCTCAGCACAGCAAGGACGGATATACAAACAAGCCTGTAGGTAGCCGCAGAGCATGACGAAGCGTCAAGAAAGCGAATTCTCATGTATCGAGCGTTCATTGTGGCGCTCTATGCCTGCATCACTCAGTTACTAAGACTCACTCCTGCTGAGCAGTGACGGGATAGCTGAAAGTCGTTGTCCTGGCTTGTGCAGTATCTCTAGCTTTTGAGAAATGACAATCCTAAGGACTATGTAATCAGGTGGCATTGCGCTTGAGCAGATCCAGAGCACACTAGTAAACTGCACAGAGTAGGAACCAGAGTCTGCAGTTATCCACCAACCAAGACATCTTCATCAGCTCACACCTAGGCCCTCATGGACGGGGCTCCCCATGACCAGCTGATAGAGGAAAGATCCCCAGTTTGGTTCACTAATGGACTGACTCAGCACTGTCAGCTCAGTTCACTTCAGTTGCCCAGCTGTGTCTGACTCTTTGCGACCCCATGGATGGCACACGCCAGGCCTCCCTGTCCACCACCAGCTCCCGGAGCTTGCTTAAACTCATGTCCATCGAGTTGGTGATGGATCACCGACTCAGTCCTGTACATTGGCATCAACCGAAAATGGCCAGCTGCACTGGAGTCCCCCCCAGAGGTGGCTCTGATGAGACCAATGAGGATTAATCTTTGTAATAGGCAGAGCTCTGGGCATTGGACCTGGTGATCCAATCTGTGTGGAGAGAGAGGTATTCCAGGGTAAAGATACAGAGGACTCACGGGCAGTGGAAACTGCCTCCACTGGGGGTCCTGGGGCTGGAAGGTGCGCAACTGGAAGACGGGGTACACGGAGGTTTGGGGGAAGAGGCCGTGTGGAGTGAAGACCTGCATCTTGTATACTGATGCCCGCCAACGGGCATACACTGCAGAAGAGGTGTGAAGAAACAGGTAGGCATGCTGGCTCATCAGGTAGGTGTCAGCCAGCATGTGCTGTCCTCGACCTCAGTCCTAGTCATAAAGGCTCGCGGATGTAACAGCCACGGTAACACAAACGGAGGCCACATACAAGTGAGCCCAAAAGCCTGGGCGCCTTGTCACCACAGCTGATGTAGCTGTTGCCACTGCTCAATGTCTGACCTGCCAGAGACTGACTCTGCGTCCCCTCTATAGGGCCATTTCTTGAGGAGACCAACCAGTCTTGTGTGCGTGGTCAGTCGCTCAGTCGTGTCCAACTCTTTGCTACCCCATGGACTGTAGCCTGCCAGGCTCCTGTGTCCAAGGGGTTTCCCAGGCAAGAATACTGGAGTGGGTAGCCATTCTCTTCTCCAGGGGATCTTCCCAACCCAGGGATCGAACCCATGTCTCTTGCATCTCCTGCACTGGCAAGAGGATTCCTTACCACTGTGCCACCTGGGAAGCCAAACCAGAGTTTTGCTGGTAAGTTAGTTATGTAGGATCCCTTTCACCCTCGCAATGGGAGCATTTTGTTCTGACTGAGACTGATACAAATACATGGTATGAATTTGCCTTTCCTGACCACAGTGCTTTGGCAAGTCACTATGTGAAGTCTCAGAATGTCTGATTTATAAACACAGAATCCCACAAAACATCTTTTTTTTTTTTTTTGCCCCAAAGAAAGCTATTCTAGTGGGCAAATGACAAGGGGATCCACGGATGGCACAACATACACACCGTTCTAACACGTACTTACCTGCCTTCTGAGGGCAGAGGAAGGCACCAACTGAGCAGCGGTACCCTGTGAGGTTGGGGCACCAATCTGCAGGTCACTGCATGTGCCTTAAACCAATAGCCTTTCTATTTTGCTGTGTCTCCAGGGAGTTGAATACATGGGTCTGGTAACCAAGGAGTAGAAAGAGGAGCAGCCTGGCTCGCTGCCACTCCTGGTGACCCGCTTGGGGAATGCAGCCTTCCTGTCTTCGTAATTCTAAGGCTGTAGCGGTTCTAGCTCCTAGAGGGAGAGAACTTCACACTAAGCTTAAAGCTACCACTGCAGTCCGACCATTTTGGATTCAGTGTGGGCGAAGAAAGCTATGATCACACTGGCTGAGGTAACTGACCCTGATCATCGCAAGAAGGTAGGGCTGCCTGCTACTTAACTGGGGAAGAATACGTCTGACACTCAGCTGACCCACTGGACTCTCTCTCTTCCCCAGTTTTATCTGCAAACAGGCAATTGTGCCAACCACTGCCTGATAAAGACCTGGTGGCAGGGAGCTCAGGCCACTCAAGGAGGAAGATTTGGGTCACTCCACCAAGTAACCCCTAGACGGGCAGAAAGGCTAGTTGAAGATTGAAAGGAGCCTAGAATGGATGGTAGAGACGAGAGGTGATGGATCTTAGGTTCAACCTTGGGGCCAGGGGCAGCAGCAAGGGCTGTGCTTTGTCCCACTAGATTCGCGACCAGTTAGAATCTTGAAACGACTGTGACAAGACCGAGACTTGACGTGAGGACATATGAATCTGAGTGTTACAGGGGTGGGCTGTGGTGGATGCTTCTGGCGCTCTGCCCAGATCGGTTCAGAGCCTCTTCACTGGTCCACGGCACCCTTCCCCCAGCTTCTGGGCGCTTCTCTCCTGATGGCTGACACCTCCGACCTTAATCTACCGTGGCCACTGCACTCAGGCTCACTCTAGAACCAAAAGTGCTCCTCAGACCAAGGCAACAATACTGGAGTAGGTGGCCATTCCCTTCTCCAGGGGATCTTGCCAACCCAGGGATCAAACTCCAGTCTCCTGCATTGCAGAGGTTCTTTACTGTCTGAGCCATAGAATCCCAGCTCCCTTCCTTCAAGATGCGATCAGTTCACTGTGTAATTTGTACTCCAGAGCTGCCTTCAGACCCAGCTGAGGCTTAAGCTGCTACCTTGCTTGCCTCAGTCTCCTGCCCTGTTTTGCTTCCCTTCCTAGTTTCTCCTGGAAGCATGTCCTTAAAAACTACTTGCATAGAAATCCTTGACAAAACAAGACAGTTCTCTGCTGCTGCCGCCAAGTCGCTTGTTTTGTCCGACTCTGTGTGACCCCATAGACGGCAGCCCACCAGGCTCCCCCGTCCCTGGGATTCTCCAGGCAAGAACACTGGAGTGGGTTGCCTTTTCCTTCTCCAATGCATGAAAGTGAAAAGTGAAAGCGAAGTCCCTCAGTCGTGTCCAATTCTTTGGGACTCCATGCAGCCTACCAGGCTCCTCCGTCCATGGGATTTTCCAGGCAAGAGTACTGGAGTGGGGTCCCATTGCCTTCTCCGAGACAGTTCCCTAGTAGCACATAAACTCTATGTGAACACTGTTTAGGAAAAAAAAGTTTATAAATCTCCTACCGTATCTAGCCCAGCATGGGATACCTACCAGAAGTCCATCTGGGGTTTGGCAAATTCTTTAAGATTTTCTTCCCTTAGTAAGAATCTTGAGGATCCTAAGTGGCGATTGCATTAGTATAGTACAGACAGGAACATCTGTAAATTATCAGTGATACATCAATGTAAAACACATGTCCCCGGTTTTTGGACAACTCTGATTTCAGTTTTCCAATCGCCCTGTCAGACCATTTCCAGACAGCGTGTCCCAGTCGGTGTGGTGTTTGGACAGCAAAGGATAACGTGCTAGCCAAGAGGCAGCTGCAGGAGGACACTTAAGCATTATAAAAAAGCAGGGACCCAAAGTTAGCAAGCCTGGACCTCAAATCCTGGCTGCACCCCAGCCAGCTCTTCGACCTTGGCCACGTTTTATCCCTGTTCAGACCAACTTGCTGCTGCTGCTAAGTCACTTCAGTCGTGTCCAACTCCGTGTGACCCCACAGACAGCAGCCCACCAGGCTCCCTCGTCCCTGGGATTCTCCAGGCAAGAACACTGGAGTGAGTTGCCATTTCCTTCTCCAATGCATGAAAGTGAAGTGAAAGGGAAGTTGCTCAGTTGTGTCCGACTCTTCGCGACCCCATGGAATGCAGCCTACCAGGCTCCTCCGTCCATGGGATTTTCCAGGCAAGAGTACTGGAGTGGGGTGCCATTGCCTTCCCTAGATCCCATTTCCCAAGGCTGAAAATGAGTCCATCTAGGCAGAGTGCATAGCACTGCTCCTTGACCTAGTAAAGCTCAAACGTGGTTCCTTCTGGAAGGGCAAGAAGAGCAGATGAAGCGTCCCCAGTGGGGCTCGGGAACGTAGCAGCCGTTACGGAGCCAGGCGGGGGGAGAGGCCGAAGCGTTTGCGTTCCCTTTGGCCCCCCAAGCACAGGACACAATACTTTCCCAAGCAATCGGCAGGCGGACGTCATCCCGGCTGGAAGGGCCGGCGGCCTCAGAGGAGAAAGGCCACGAGACACCGGACCGCCACGCGGCTCCACCGTCCAGCGCCCCCTAGTCTGGGCTGAGATAGATAGGCGAGGGGCGGCCGCAGGACCCCAGGCAGCGAAGGCGGACGCCCGCCGCCGGTTTCCTAGCAACGTCAGCCTCGCCCCCCCCCCCCCCCCGGCCTGGCGTGGCAGGGGCGGGACCAGGCGCCGCCGTTGCCATGGTAACGCGTCCGCCACGCCCGACGCCGGCGGCGCCTGCGGGAGGCCGGCGCTCCCGGCCCAGCGTGGACATCCGGGCGGCGTCCCTCCCGCCACCAGGGCACTCGCTTCGGCCCGGGGGACCCACGCTGTCGGCTACCTTGGCCGGCCCCGCGAAGCCGGCCTCTATCCCGACCTGCTCCCGCGCCGCCAGGGCCCGCTGAAGGCCTGGAGACTTTCCAGCCCGTCTCGTGGGCTCGGGGTCGGTCCTCCGGGCCGGGTCTAGACAGGAAGAACCTGTTTGGTTCTGAAGTCTGGCAGGACCTTTTCCCACCCAACCTGCGCAAGAGGCACGCACACACACGGTCTAGGGTCCCGTCCTTTCCCTCGGGTGTTGCACCTGAAGGGTCTTTCATCTTGTAAAGAGAACATGCAGAAAACATGGTTTCCAAAACCAGCCTTTTAAAACCACCCTGCTAATAAGGATCATGTTTCACGAAGGCCATCTTAAGCTGAAAATGCTCACGCCTGAAAGGAGGAGAGTCCGGACTCCGGACGTGAATTTGCATTCTTCTCAGTCCCACCCTGCCTTGAGCTGCGTTTGGAGAATTCACTTGTGGGGTATTAAATTTAAACGTATACGCCTCTAGCTAGTATTCTGTATTATGACTGCTCTGTTAAAGGCACAGAGACAAAGCCCCACGACTTTCAGTCATCCTCCGGCTTGAGTATTTTTAACAGAGGCGGAGGTAGTCACGTGTTTGTGAGTTTAATCAAATTGACAAGGGCTGTGAGCGAGAAAGGCTTGCTATGTAATGCCAAGACTGCATTAGGTACAGAAAGATGCGTTCTCTTTGGACTTAACTTGAATGTGAGCTTTTCAAATGGAATCTTCTCTTGCATGTATTTTTCTCAATCTCCTGCCAGCGGAAAATTTAAATCAAAATTCTGTTTCTTACAGTCGTTTCTATGGTAAATGCGTCGAGGCTGAGATGATGCATTGTCTTGACCAACAAGAAGACGCGCAGCAATCACTGTGAATTGAACACCTTGCTGATTGAGCAACACTTGAACCTGGAGGCAAGAACGACCATAATCGCAGAAGGAGAATCCTCCACCGTGTATTTCACAAGCATGTTCACAGCTGACGTTTTTCCACTCTAATGGATCATTCACTGGGAACTTTTTTATCCTTCATTTTGCCAGACTATTTAGTCTCTTAGAAAACCACTTTTACCTACTTTTTAGTTTGAAAATGTAACTGTGGTTGGGCAAATGATCATATATATGAATGTGTGTGCTTGTATATTTCCCCCCAGTATCAAAACAGAACCTTTATTTTGCATTCAGAAAGCTAAATCAAGCACCTGAAAATAATAGTTTTATGTCTAGCACTAACTGGAAGAAAGGGGGATGTGTGAAAAACAGGAGGTATAAAGTTGGAGAAAAAATGGATGCACATAAGGACTCTTTTTGCGCGTGAGGTGAATTGCTAAATCTGCTTCAGATTTGGTAGTTTAAATGTTAGAATAGTAGAAAACAATAACTATATTTTATAGTAAAATATTAGCACTTGCAAACATTAATTTTTATATGGTAATTTTCATAATGTCTGATTATGCACATTCATTACCCAGAAGTTCTTTTCACAGAAGTCAGGAAGCAACAGTTAGAACTGGACATGGAACAACAGACTGGTTCCAAATAGGAAAAGGAGTACATCAAGGCTGTATATTGTCACCCTGCTTATTTAACTTATATGCAGAGTACATCATAAGAAATGCTGGGCTGGAAGAAGCACAAGCTGGAATCAAGATTGCCGGGAGAAATATCAATAACCTCAGATATGCAGATGACACCACCCTTATGGCAGAAAGTGAAGAGGAGCTAAAGAGCCTCTTGATGAAACTGAAAGAGGAGAGTGAAAAGGTTGGCTTAAGGCTCAACATTCAGAAAACTAAGATCATGGCATCCGGTCCCATCACTTCATGGGAAATAGATGGGGAAACAGTGGAAACAGTGGCTGACTTTATTTTGGGGGGCTCCAAAATGACTGCAGATGGTGACTGCAGCCATGAAATTAAAAGACACTTACTCCTTGGAAGGAAAGTTATGACCAACCCAGACAGAGTTCAAAAGCAGAGTATTCAAAAGCAGAGACATTACTTTGCCAACAAAGGTCTGTCTAGTCAAGGCTATGGTTTTTCCAGTAGTCATGTATGGATGTGAGAGTTGGACTATAAAGAAAGCTGAGCACCAAAGAATTGATGCTTTTGAACTGTGGTGTTGGAGAAGACTCTTGAGAGTCCCATGGACTGCAAGGAGATCCAACCAGTCCATCCTAAAGGAGATCAGTCCTGAGCGTTCATTGGAAGGACTGATGCTGAAGCTGAAACTCCAATACTTTGGCCACCTCATTCAAAGAGCTGACTCATTTTAAAAGACCCTGATGCTGGGAAAGATTGAAGGTGGGAGAAGAAGGGGACGACAGAGGATGAGATGGTTGGATGGCATCACCGACTCAATGGACATGGGTTTGGGTAGACTCCAGCAGTTGGTAATGAACAGGGAGGCCTGGCGTGCTGCGGTTCATGGGGTCGCAAAGAGTCGAACACGACTGAGCGACTGAACTGAACTGATTCTTCATTATGAGCTTAGACCAACATGATCAAGACACTGGTGAGGATGCACATATGCCTGGCGTGGCAAATAGAACTGATCAGCTGAGCCATGTAATTGGATGGTTGTTCTCTGTAGGTAAGTAGAGGTTTGGTTATAGCCATGAGTTAGCCCAAGCTTCATTCAGAATTCATGGACCATTTTGGAGAGTTACTGCATTTTATTAAGAATATGTGAGTGTTGAGAATCTCACTAGATTTTCTGCAGTGTTTCCTAATGTGAAAATGATCTCTGTATGGGCATTCCAGTTAGTTTCCAGTGTTACAAGGTTTCTACCTTTTTATTCATGGTTATTGTTTCCTTAGGAACCTAATATTTGTCAAACACAGGATCCATTTTGCATGCTCACCTTTCTTTTTCAGATAATCAGTGACGTTAAGCTTTGAGCATCTTAGCCTTATTACTGGCTACCAGCCTCTTATCTAATGCTGCATTAAATTTGATTTACTACTGCTTTATCTATACTTCTTTAATCTTTTAGAAGCTTATAACATGAGCTCTTTAATAAAACATTTTATCATATGAATAAACTAACTTTCTCTACTTTTCAGATTTCTCTACTTTTGCTCACTTACCTATGTACCTTTTCCCTTCTTTAAATATTCATGTTTCCTATAGAGTCCAGAACACTTGTTTCTTTAGAAATGATTGTGTTACCACAAAGCGTTCTGGTTTAGTTCTTAACGTATGTTTAGATCTCCCAATCTTGGGAAAATATAAATGTGTCTGTTGGCGCTGGTGGTAAAGAATAAGCCTGCCGTTGCAGGAGATGTAAGAGATGTGGGTTTGATCCCTGGGTCAGGAAGACCCCCTGGAGGAGGAAATGACAACCCACTCCAGTATTCTTGCCTGGAGAATTCCATGGACAGCGAACCTGGTGGGCTACAGTCCATGGGGTCACAAAGAGTCAGACACGACTGAAGTGATGGAGCAACAGCACGTTGCTAGAAGAATCCCCCATCTTGAAATCTTCATATATTTTTTCCCATCCAGCTTCAAGGTCAGCTAATATTCTGTCATCACGCCACAGGATTTGAACAGGCGATGTAGTGTAGTAGTGAGGAGACAAGACTCTCAACTCAGGCTAAGAACCAAGTCCTGGTTCTAATGCTTGCTAGCTATGTGACTTTAATCAAGGTTAAAAAACAAAACAAAACTCAAGGGCTCAGTTTTCTCATCTGTAAAATTGAGATAATAGCAATTAGTTCATTAAATTTGACTATTTTTAAGAATTAAATAACACAATTCTTATAAAGCTCTTGGCATGCAATCAACAATCAATGGTGTTAGTCAGTGGTGGCTGTCCTCGTCAGAGTTATTATCAATATTAAAACATTGTTTCCAGGGTCACCAGTTTACTTAGCCTGAATTAATTTATTAAACTATCTGCAAATAGAATTCTGACAGGAGTGAAACAGACGTTCTGAGTAAGGAGGGCAGGGAGAAGGAGTGGAAGGGAGCAGTCCAGACACCGGCCAGGCGAGTCCCGTCAGCTGGGTTAACTGTTGGCCTTGGTGGCTCCTGGATCTTGCCGACCAGCAGAAACCGCCCAACCTAGATGTCCACCTGGGTTTGTGCCGGTGCCTCGTGAGAACCTCAGTTATCCCCAGAAGTCTGCTTCAGGGAAGTCTGAAAACTGAGTCTGCGGTGTTCCCACCTCTGCAGTCAAGGAAGGCATGTGAAAATAAGATTGGAAAGGCCAATCCTCCTGTCCACTACTCTTCTTCCCAAGTGTAAGCCGCCACATCATAGCAATAATGGAGAATTTCCTGGTCCAGAGGTCAGGACTCTGCGATCTCACTGCTGGAGGCTGGGTTTATCCCTGGGTGGGGAGTTGAGATCCCGCGATCTCACTGCTGGAGGCCTGGGTTTATCCCTGGGTGGGGAGTTGAGATCCCACAAGCCCCGCAATGCAGTCAAAAAGAAAAGCGAAGCAGGAGCAACAAAAAACAAATTACGGCAGTGACAGCAGATGCTCCCTGACGACAGTGCCGGCTCCCGAAGGAAGGCCAGACTTCCTGTATCTGTGGGGATGTTTCATTTTCCCTGTAGCCCAAACACAATCCACTCTTTATTTTTTTTAGTATTTATTTCTTTATTTGGCTGTGCTGGGTCTTCGTGGTGGGACACGGGATCTTCGGTTGCAGCGTGTGGTTCTAGCTCCCTGACCAGGGGTCCACCCCAGGCCCCTGCAGTGGGAGCTCGGAGTCTTAGCCACGGGACCACTGGGGACGTCCCCACAATCCAGTATTGACATTCCACAACCTAAGAGCTGAACTGTTAATCATGCCCAGAAATGATCTATAAAACAGTAGGGACAAAGGGAAGGGGGAAAGGGAAGTGATTACATATGTACATGATCCATAACGAGCAAGAAAGGCGTGTGATAGCCATCGTGACCCTCGGTTTTGCCAGGGGCACAAGTCCAGAGCTGGTGTTCACAGTTTCCTTCTGCCGTGCAGTCTCTGCTCCCTGCAGATCTGCTCAGTGGGTCGGGCTTCCTTGCCCAGAGGCCTGATCTAAACCTTTATTTCCCAGGGATCTTGAGTTCTAGGCTGGCTGAAAGAAAGTGGAAGTGTTAGTTGCTCAGTCGTGTCCGACTCTATGCAATGCCATGGACTGTAGCCCGCCAGGCTCCTCTGTCCATGGGATTTCCCAGGTGAGAATCCTGGAGGGGGTTGCCATTCCAAGATGGCTGAAATCTTCTCTAACTTTTGCCCCTGGCTGTGGCGGTCCTAGGAGGCGCTCCAGAGAATCTGTGGGTCCTCAGTGTGTAGCAGTGACCTTAACTATCCCTGAAAGTAAAGAACTCAACGATGACTGGGTGGGAGTCTCAGCTTCTAGTCCAGTGGAACCATGTGTTCCCTGCTGGAAGAGTTCACAAACCTCCAAATCCGTGGCGGCTCCACATCCCATGGGGCAAAGAGAAGCTTTTACAGGGACTTCCGTCATGGTTCAGTAGTTAAGACTCCTTGCTCCCAGTGCAGGGGGCCTGGGTCTGATCCTTGATCAGGGAACTAGATCCCACACGCCACCACGAAGACCGGTACAAACAAATAAGTAAATAAAAATATTTTTAAAAAGCTTTTATATAGCATTAGGTTTATTTTTTGCTTTTATTTTTGACACAATTTTTTGAACATTTATGTTTATTTGTTTATTTGGCTGCGCTGGATCTTGGTGATCTTCATTTGTGGCATGTGGGATCTAGTTCTCTGACCTGGGATCAGACCTGGGCCCCTGAGTCGGGGACATGGACCCTTAGCCACTGGCCCACCAGGGAAGTCCGTATGTAGCATCAGGTTTCATAATGAGAGGTACTGTCTTCATTTCCAGCCCTTGGTTTCCAGATCTGTGAGATCTGCTGTAGGAGAACCCACACGTGCTCCTACACGGAGAAGGAACACCCTGCGAGGTATGGCTCCAGCTGCCTCCCCTGGCCATTCCCCTCTCTGCCTGGCAGCCTTCGGAGTGATGGTCACACAGGTAGGTCAGTGAGTCGCATGGAGGTCAGCCACCCGCTTTTTTCTAGCAGTAATATTCTTTTCTTGGTCAGAAATCATGTTGTATGGAATATCATGAAACAAATAGTGCTCTTGATGCATCCATAAATGGCATTGCTGGCAGAAGAGGATCCAATCTTTCATATATATATTTTATTTCAAGAAGGAATCTGTTCATATCAGTTCATTTTTGCTTAAGAGACTTTAACCTCTTGGTTAGATAGGTCAGTCTTGTTCTCTGAAAAATTATAATTGATTTAGGCTTCTGATTTCTCAGTTGAAACCTTTCCACATTTATATAAAGTATTGAAACATTTAAGGGAACATAATGGTTACAGGATTATAGCAATAGTTGTAAGTTCAGTTCAGTCATCATCAGTTCAGTCGCTTAGTCGTGTCTGCGACCCCATGGACACCAGGCCTCCCTGTCCATCCCAACTCCCGGAGTTTACTTAAACCCACATCCATTGAGTCAGTGATGCCATCCAACCATCCCATCCTTTGTCGTCCGCTTCTCCTCCTGCCTTAAGTCTTTCCCAGCATCAGGGTCTTTTCCAAGGAGACAGCTCTTCACATCAGGTAGCCAAAGTATTGGAGTTTCAGCTTCAAAATCAGTCCTTCCATCAATAGTCAGGACTGATATCCTTTAGGATGACTGGTTGTAAGTTACATAAAAATAATATAAATATATGATTATATTTGGGCTTCCCTGGTGGCTTAGATGGTAAAGAATCTGCAAGTTTGATCCCTGAATTGGGAAGATCCCCTGGAGAAGGAAATGGCAACCCAGTCCAATATTCTTGCCTGGAGATCTCCATGGACAGAGGGGCCTGGCAAGGTACAATCCACAGGGTTGCAAAGAATCAGATATGACTGAGTGACTAGAGCTTTTTATTTCCACTTTCATGGTTATGTTTATAAGATTCAGCATGGTTTATGAGATCTGCAAGAATAATACAAACACTTGGAAAGTTGTTTGTTAAGAGAGACACCTGAGTTACAGTAAAAGGAAATCTAATACAGAGGTTTATACATGTTATTGAAAAGTTGGATGGCATTTTATCTGAATCTATAAAATCTTCCTTAAAAGTGATTGTCAAGATTTGCTGTATATAAAGAATAAGAAGAATAACTTTATATAATGTGTAAAAAGATCTGTAAATCAAGCCCAAGAGAGAGACTGGCGATCTTCTGTAAAGGGCCCACGGTAAGTACCTTAGGCTTTGTGAGCCCTGTGGGCTTTGCTGCAACTGCTCACCTCTGCTGTTGAAGCACGAAAGCAACCATAGACCGTGTGTAAAGGAACAGATGTGGCTGGTGTTCCAATAAAACTTTATTAAACAAAAAAAACAGCCTTCCAGAGTGGCTGGACTATAGTTTGTCAACCTCTGATCTAAAAGATTGAAGTTTTTTTAATTTGCAAGTCAATAGCTTGCTGTATAATTTCAGAGCTAGAAGGAATCTCAGAAATCATTCCCCTCAGTCCGGTAACTGTTTGCTGAGGACGTTAAGGAGGATTTGATGGGCCAAGTGACTTGTTCAAGAGCACATTATTAAAAGCACATTTATAACTTAATTCCGTTATAAACTAAAGCACAAAACCAATAATGACGGCGTCTCTGTATTTGTAGAATCTATTTGGTGTGTGTATTCCAAACCTGCTACAAACAACGTGTAACTTGAAGGAGCAGAGAAGTGTTTCACAAGCAAGGATGCACACTATAGTCTTTTCAAAGTCCGTTACCCTGAACCACCGGGAAAAAGGATCGCTCCTTGCTTGGGGTCCCTTATTTTTCTCACTTGGGTAATTCCTCTGTCAGTATCCTAGCATTTATCAGTAGCAGAAAGTAGTAAACGAATCAACTCTAACATCCTGTTTCAGTGTTTGTCCAGAGAGGCTTTGCCTATTTCGTCTCTGACTTTATTTCTTCTAATCAGCTCCCTGTAAGAAATAGCACTGAGGAAGATTGTCCAAGGTATACGTTTTCATGCTGGCATTGAGAAGCATTAATAGGAGTTAAATGTGGAAATCTCAGCATGCTGAGATCAGTTTACAGCTGTAAAATATAATTTCCTTCCAAGCCTTTTCAAATCTGGAACGCTGAGAATGGCTCGTTAAACTCAAATATTTATGTCATTTTGATAGTATCAGAAAAAGGAACTTATTTTCATTCTTTATCTTAGTCTTATTACAGAGTTTACAACACCATCCACTGAAACTAGGTTCTCCTCAATCTGGGGGGCGGGGGTCTCACACAGACGTGCGCTCGCATGACGACCGTGGATACACTGGGCGAATCCAAGCTTTCCCGCCAAGTTGCATCAGTACTCTCTCTGTGTGGGCTTCCCTGGTAGCTCAGAGGTAGAGAATCTGCCTGCAACGCAGAAGACGCGTGCGGCAAACACGGTGTGGACCCCTGGGTCTAGAGGACCCCCTGGAGGAGGAAATGGCCACCCACTCCAGCATTCCTGCCTGGGAAATCCCACGGACACGGAGCCTGGCGGGCTGCAGTCCATGGGCTCACGAAAGAGTCAGACCCGACTTAGTGACTACACAACGTCTATGGTCTGTTATAAAGTTTGGCATCATGCTCATATGTTGTGTGCAAGCTGCTTTTGTCACTTCCTAGAGGTGTTTTCTCTGATGATGAAGTGTTCTTTTCAGCCTGATATTCAATAGCCACATGGTAGTCCATCAGCCACACGGACCGTCATTAATGTACCCAGTCTATTGTTAGACATTTGTGTTTCCAGTTTTCACTGTTACAAATACTGTTGTGATGAATCTCCATGGACAGAAATCTTTGTAACCATTTCTGATCATTCGTGTAAACATACATGCCTGGGTGTGAAATTGCTGGTCCAAGGAATGCATTTATAGACTCCTTATATAATAGTCATGAGGGTACGTTCTGCTGGACTCATATGCTGGACACTGTGCTATGGACAGGGCTTCCCAGGTGGCACTAGTGGGAAAGAACCCGCCTGCCAGTGCAGAAGACATAAGGTGTATGGGTTTGATCCCTGGGTCAGGAAAATCCCCTGGAGGAGGGCATGGCAACCCACTCCAATATTTGCACCTGGAGAATCCCATAGACAGAGGAGCCTTGTGGGCTAGTCTGTAGGGTGGGCTATGGTCTACAAGCCCACCTTTGCACTACAGTCCAAAGAGTTGGACACGATGGAACTGATTTCACACACACAGAGTTCAGTTCAGTTCAGTCACTCAGTTGTGTCCGACTCTTTGCGACCCCATGAATTGCAGCACGCCAGGCCTCCCTGTCCATCACCAACTCCCGGAGTTCCCTCAGACTCATGTCCATCGAGTCAGTGATGCCATCCAGCCATCTCATCCTCTGTCGTCCCCTTCTCCTCCTGCCCCCAATCCCTCCCAGCATCAGAGTCTTTTCCAATGAGTCAACTCTTCGCATGAGGTGGCCAAAGTATTGGAGTTTCAGCTTTAGCATCATTCCTTCCAAAGAACACCCAGGGCTGATCTCCTTTAGAATGGACTGGTTGGATCTCCTTGCAGTCCAGGGGACTCTCAAGCATCTTCTCCAACACCACAGTTCAAAGGCAACAATTCTTTGGCACTCAGCTTTCTTCAGAGTCCAACTCTCACATCCATACATGACTATTGGAAAAACCATAGCCTTGACTAGACGGATCTTTGTTGGCAAAGTAATGTCTCTGCTTTTGAGTATGCTATCTAGGTTGGTCATAACTTTCCGTCCAAGGAGTAAGCATCTTTTAATTTCATGGCTGCAATCACCATCTGCAGTCATTTTGGAGCCCCCCAAAATAAAGTCTGACACTGTTTCCACTGTTTCCCCACCTATTTGCCATGAAGTGATGGGACCAGATGCCATGATCTTAGTTTGCTGAATGTTGAGCTTGAAGCCAACTTTTTCACTCTCCTCTTTCACTTTCATCAAGAGGCTTTTTAGTTGCTCTACACTTTCTGCCATAAGGGTGGTGTCATCTGCATATCTGAGGTTATTGATATTTCTCCCAGCAATCTTGATTCCAGCTTGTGCTTCTTCCAGCCCAGCGTTTCTCATGATGTTCTCTGCATAGAAGTTAAATAAGCAGGGTGACAATATACAGCCTTGACATACTCCTTTTCCTATTTGGAACCAGTCTGTTGTTCCATGTCCAGTTCTAACTGTTGCTTCCTGACCTGCATATAGGTTTCTCAAGAGGCAGGTCAGGTGCTCTGGTATTCCCATCTCTTGAAGAATTTTCCACAGTTTATTGTGGTCCACACAGTCAAAGGCTTTTGTGTAGTCAATAAAGCATAAATAGATGTTTTTCTGGAACTCTCTTGCTTTTATGATGATCCAGCGGACGTTGACAATTTGATCTCTGGTTTCTCTGCCTTTTCTAAAACCAGCTTGAACATCTGGAAGTTAACGGTTCATGTATTGCTGAAGCCTGGCTTGGAGAATTTTGAGCCTTACTTTACTAGCGTGTGAGATGAGTGCAATTGTGCGGTAGTTTGAGCATTCTTTGGCATTGCCTTTCTTTGGGATTGGAATGAAAACTGACCTTTTCCAGTCCTGTGGCCACTGCTGAGTTTTCCAATCTTCCCAACCCAGGAATTGAACCTGGGTCTCCTGCACTGCAGGCAGATGATTTACCAACTGAGCTATGTGGGAAGCCCCCACCCCCGCTGCCCCCTCACCACACACACACCCCTAATTAGCTATGCAATGTCAGGGGGAAAAAATCACTGCAGAATTCTGAGTCTCCGTTTTCTCTTGTGGAAAACTGGATGGTAAAATTAAATAATCTCACTGCCCATCTCTAAAATGTTGTGGATCCGTCCATGAGTCCACCCATCAGCAATCCTCATCAGTGGGCAACATAGAAGGAGGTGGATGGCCACCGATGCAGTATATTTTCATTTACGTATTTAAGGAAGGGCCTTGGAATCATCTCTCCCAGCCTCTGGCATTCAGATACCTGAAATCCCACCCTTAACTCCTTGGGGTTTTCATTCTTCATTCTGCGGGAGCTGTCGTTCCTTCTTGAAGGTTTCTTGTTCTTTGGCTTCGGTAACAATTGCTTCTGAACCCTTGAACATGTTCCCTCTGCCTGGGATGCTCTTAGTCCCTGTCTTTACTGAACTGAGTCTGAGCATAACTTCTGGAAAGCAGCCTAAATAAAGCATGATACATGGGTTTGGAGTCAGTCAAGGCCAGGGTCTACCACATACTTACTGTGTGACCTTGGATAAATTATGTATTCTTCCTAACCTCCATGTCCTTATCTGCCTAATGGGATAATGAGAGTATCTCCCTCTTGCGAGCGTAGTGAGAAGGCAGTGAGATTGTGCATGCAGAACTTGGCCCATGATGCTTGATTTCTTTTTGAGCTTTCAAGCACCTCGCGTGTACATCTATCTTAGCATTTAACATACTGCATCCTGAATATTCATCATTTCATCTCCATTCATTAGCACTGTGTCTGGCACACGTAGGCACCCAGCCACCATTTGTTGAGGGGATAAATGAATCATGTTGTAAACGTCTTGAGAAGACCCTTTTTTTTCGGTAGTGATTGTTTTGGTTTTTTATTGTTACTACGGTTTATTTCTTTGTTCTTTGTTTTACTACAACACTACCAGCAATGCTTTCCAACCTGGCATGTCAGGAAACAGAATTAATTCCCTATAATAGATGTTTAGGGTTGGGGAATAAGGATGGTCAACCCAGAGAGACAGAACAGCGCCAAACGGCAGTGAGACTGTGCAGAAGCTGAACTTGTGTCTCGGTGCTTCTGCGGGACATACTCTAAGAAGATGCCCCAATGCTTCCTGCTTTCCCTAATTCTAGCAGAACCTCTGGCTCCGTCAGCTCATCGTTATGGACAGGCTCAAGTCCGTCTCTATACAGATATCTAATGTTGCTTGTTTCTCCCTGAACATCTCAATACAACCTCAGAGAACAAATGAGCAATAAAATATCTCAAAGCAGATACCATCACTAAAATTCCTTTAAAAGCATATACATGTTTACAAACAGACTGCCTTGGAAGGTAGCCAGGGGCTGGAGACAGCAGAGAAAGAAAAGAGCAGAGGATATGGGAAGAGGGAGGGTAAAAGGCGTGCTGAAAACTGAGACGTCTTTGGGGGAAGAAAAATCAATATGGTCTATGAATCTTTTAGTATTAGACTGATGGTGAAAACATCACAACAGTTTTTTTTTTAAGCATTTAAAAATAATTTTCCATGCACATTAGCTAGTGTTTCTTTAGAGGGAATAAAAAGACCTCACAAGGACCGTATGTCAAAAATATTTTAAGACAGCCAAGGGTGCCTTCAATGTGCACATCGATGTCTGGTCCTTCCCTAAAGTGCTACACAGGTTTACTGTTAGTTCCAAGAGCCTCAGACACAGGATTCTCATTCTGATCAACTCTGGGGCTCACTACCAGTGAATGCCTCATTACTTTAAAACAACCTGTCTTCCCTCTATACCCCTCCACATTCCCTTCCCAAATCCAACCGTTCTTTCTCATGGCGTTAGAGAATTCGTTTTGCTGAGTTATGCCCTGCGTAGGTAATGCCTTTGACTCACACATTGCCTCCCATCTCCCTTGTTGTTGTTGTTGTTCAGTCACTAAGTTGTGTCTGACTCTTTGCAACCCCATGTCTGCAGCACGCCAGGCCTCCCTGTCCATCACCAGCTCCCGGAGTTTACTCAAACTCATGCCCATTGAGGCGGTGATGCCATCCAACCATCTCATCCTCTATCATCCCCTTTTCCTCCCGCCTGCAATCCTTCCCAGCATCAGGGTCTTTTTCAGTGAGTTGGCCCTTTCCATCAGGTGGCCAAAGTATTGGAGCTGCAGCTTCAGCATCAGTCCTTTCAATGAATACTCAGGGCTAGTTTCCTTTAGGATTGACTGATTAAATCTCCTTGCAGTCCAAGGGACTCTCAAGAGTCTTCTCCTGTACCACAATCCAAAAACATCAGTTCTCTGGTGCTCATTCTTCTTTATGGTCCAACCCTCACATCCATTCAACACATCTAATTCAATAAAATTAGAGATACTAAGGGAACATTTTATGCAAAGATGGGCACAATTAAGGACAGAAATGGTATGGACCTAACAGAAGCAGAAAATATTAAGAAGAGGTGGCAAGAATACACAGAAGACCTATACAAAAAAGATCTTCACAACCCAGATAATCACGATGGTGTGATCACTCACCTAGTGCCAGACATCCTGGAATGTGAAGTCAAGTGGGCCTTAGGAAGCATCACTATGAACAAAGCTAGTGGAGGTGATGGAATTCCAGTTGAGCTATTTCAAATCCTGAAAGATGATGCTGTGAAAGTGCTGCACTCAATATGCCAGCAAATTTGGAAAACTCAGCAGTGGCCACAGGACTGGAAAAGGTCAGTTTTCATTCCAATCCCAAAGAAAGGCAATGCCAAAGAATGCTCAAACTACTGCACAATTGCACTCATATCACATGCTAGTAAAGTAATGCTCAAAATTCTCCAACCCAGCCTTCAGCAATATGTGAACCATGAACTTCCAGATGTTCAAGCTGTTTTAGAAAAGGCAGAGGAACCAAAGATCAAATTGCCAACATCTGCTGGATCATTGAAAAAGCAAGAGAGTTCCAGAAAAACATCTGTTTCTGCTTTATTGACTATGCAAAAGCCTTTGACTGTGTGGATCACAATAAACTGTGGACAATTCTGAAAGAGATGGGAATACCAGAGCACCTGACCTGCCTCTTGAGAAACCTATATGCAGGTCAGGAAGCAACAGTTAGAACTGGACATGGAACAACAGACTGGTTCCAAATAGGAAAAGGAGTATGTCAAGGCTGTATATTGTCACCCTGCTTATTTAACTTCTATGCAGAGTACATCATGAGGAACGCTGAGCTGGAAGAAACACAAGCTGGAATCAAGATTGCCGGGAGAAATATCAATAACCTCAGATATGCAGATGACACCACCCTTATGGCAGAAAGTGTAGAGCAACTAAAAAGCCTCTTGATGAAAGTGAAAGAGGAGAGTGAAAAAGTTGGCTTAAAGCTCAACATTCAGAAAATGAAGATCATGGCATCCGATCCCATCACTTCATGGCAAATAGATGGGGACACAGTGGCTGACTTTATTTTTGGGGGGCTGCAAAATGACTGCAGATGGTGATTGCAGCCATGAAATTAAAAGATGCTTACTCCTGGGAAGGAAAGTTATGACCAACCTAGACAGCATATTAAAAAGCAGACATTACTTTGGCAACAAAGGTCCATCTAGTGAAGGCTATCTATGGTTTTTCCAGTGGTCATGTATGCATGTGAGAGTTGGACTATAAAGAAAGCTGAGTGCCGAAGAACTGATGCTTTTGAAATGTGTTATTAGAGAAGACACTTGAGAGTCCCTTGGACTGCAAGGAGATCCAACCAGTCCATTCTAAAGGAGATCAGTCCTGGGTGTTCATTGGAAGGACTGATGCTGAAGCTGAAACTCCAGTACTTTGGCCACCTCATGCGAAGAGCCGACTCATTGGAAAAGACCCTGATACTGGGAAAGATTGACGGCAGGAAGAGAAGGGGACAACAGAGGATGGGATGGTTGGATGACATCACCAACTGATGGACATGAGTCTGAGTGAACTCCAGGAGTTGGTGATGGACAGGGAGCCCTGGCGTGCTGTGATTTATGGGGTCACAAAGAGTTGGACACGACTGAGCAACTGAACTGAACTGAACTCACATCCATACAAGACTACTGGAAAAACCACAGCTTTGACTAGATGGACCTTTGACTGTATGAACCTTCTCTGTCTTCACTGTCAAAGACCCTTCAAGGGTGCCCATTATCAGTACCTTGAGTGGTGGCCCAACTCACTCTCACAGATGGAGAACAAGGAAAGTGTGGTGGTAGGAGCAGAGAAGCTGCTGAGCGCAGAGTACTCACCTTCTGGCTTAAGGAACTGAAACTCAGGGTGAGTCTAGGAATCACCCAGGTTTTAGAGAAAGACACTATGACCCAAGTCCTCTGAGAGCAGCTTCCCAACTCTGCAATGTCTGTTAGACATGACTGCTCTGAGCTTCTGGAGTCCCTCCAGCCTCCATCACGTTGTCTCCCCTAGTAGATGACATGGTTCTCAGTGGTGAGCATTCTCCCTGACCCTAACCCCTTCTACCTCTATCCCCAGACCTGTGCCCACACAGGAGTGTGCTAAGTCGCTTCCTTCATGTCCAACTCTGTGACCCCATGGACTGTAGCCTGACAGGCTTCTCTGTCCACAGGGTTCTCCAGGCAAGAAGACTGGGGTGGGTCACCATGCCCTCCTCCAGGGGATCTTCCTAACTCAGGGATCAACCCATGTCTCTTACGTCTTCTGCATTGGCAGACAGGGTCTTCACCATTAGCACCACCTGGGAAGCCCCCCACATGTAGTCCCCTCAACTCATATTTGTTAAAGGACAACGGAATGCATGAACGAATGTATACATGAATACCCAAAGAAGGGAAGGACAAAGGTGGCAGGTGGTATGCAGGTTTCAGAAAATAAGAAATACGAGAGCCAATACTCAAACAATTAAAACACAGGGAAGTCCTCAAATGAAATCTGTTTTTCAGCCTCAGCTGACAGACCGGTTATACAGATTCTTGCTCAAAGTATGTGTCAGTTCTCAGTAAATCAGAGTCCCAGGGAAATGCCGAACACCACTGTGCGGTAGAGCCGGGAGCCACGTGCAAGCACGCAGTCTTAACACTTTGATTTAAATACAGCGAAAGCTCTGTTTTCCAGAAATTTACTGAAGAAAGAAAAGTTCTATATAAAAAAAATCTGTTTTTGTTATTTTTAAATGTAAACATTATCCCGCACTGAAGCAAATGTTGGGTTGGCCAAGAAGTCCGTTCAGGTTTTTCGGTAGGTTGTTAGAGAAGAACCTGACTGGTTTTTGGCCAGCCCAATAGTCGCAAATGACCCCAGCAGTGGAAACGGTTTGAATGGCAAGAGCAAAGGCCGAGGTGCTTGGTGGTAGCTTTACTATCAAATGTCTTCCTTCTCCAAAATGTTTTCTCTCATTGCCCCTTCTCCTAGAACTTAAAATAGCCTTCGTAAGAAAGCCAGTTTTTAGAAGGGTTGTCAGTACATTTCTGGGAACTATTCAATTCAACCAAAGTTCAATTACATTAACTTTATTGGCTAATAGGAATAAGGCACTAAGATACTCATTGTAATACATGTCACCCTTGTACTGAGTAAAGGAGAACCATTAATTTTTGATAAAATAAGGTATATGAAAAAAAAGTGCATGAAAAGCCCAACCTATCCTTCACACCGCTATTGAAATTCTCCTAGAATACAGAGCTGATCATGTGACCGCCGCAACTCAGGTGCTCTGGATGACTCTATCTGCTGCAGGATAAGTATCAGTCCCTTAATGTGAAAGATGTTTATCTGCCTTATTCAGGCAATAATGCCCCCTGCCTGTCATCACTTCACTCTGACTCTCCCATTTAACGAAGCAAATTCTCTAAAACATTTTAACCACCACGAGAGCCTTGAGACCATACCAGTTGATTGGATATCCCTTCTTTAAAAATCTGAAAGAGTTCATAAAATCAAAGGACGATCCAAAGGGATTTCTTGTGGAATTTCTAAGCAAATACGACGGCTGACCTCTAAATGAAGTTCCTTGGATTCCCCTGGTGGTCCGGTGGCTAAGACTTTGCCTTCCAATGCAAGGGCGGGTTTGTGTTCAATAATGCCTGGTCAGGGAGCTAAGATTCTACATGCCTTGGGACCAAAAAAAAAAAAACATGAAACAGAAGCAATTTGTAATGAATTCAGTAAAGACTTTAAAAATAGTCCACGTCAAAACCAATTTTTGATAAATAAATTGCTCAGCAGTGTATTGACAAGCACCCACTGAAACAGAGCACGTTCGTTACTAAGGTGACCCCTGGCTTCTCAAGTGCAGCGGCAGTGCTAACTGCCCCCTCTCCCCAGCCAGCGTCCTCCGTGTACATGCTCATTGCTCTTTGCGTCTCGTCCTTGTCTGCCGTTCGCTTCTTGAAACTCAGCTATGTCCCTATGAGGTTTGCCAACCCCTCTCTGAAATGTGCCAGTTCAGTGACTGTGTTTAGACTGTTTCATCTGCAGTTTCTCAGACCTCTGTTCTCAAAATTCAGGCTTTCTGCCTCAACTACAGAGGATTCATCAACTACCATGAATATGTCTCTATAATCTGCCCCTATTTTTTTTTAATTGTTCTCAACTCTGGACAGACCCCAGGAGGCACTGACACAGCAGGTCCTGCCTTACAGGATCCTGGAATGATGGATTTGACTGAGACTTTGCTGTTTGATCATTTTATAACCACTGCATATGGGCTGCATGAACAGACCTTCAAAGCCCTTCAATACTTGACGACTCCTGCTTTTCCATCTGAACCCGTTACCTCCCTCTTCATCCAGCTGCCCTTGGGCATATCACGTGATCACTTTGCTGTCACATTTATATCTATAATGATAGCCACTTACTGAGGGCTTATAAAGGCAACATGCGTAGATTTAGACTGTGCTTTAAGTGTTAGCTGTATCACCTAAGAGATGGTGAACGACAGGGAAGCCTGGCATGCTGCAGTCCGTGGGGTCGCAAAGAGTTGGACATAACTGAGTGACTAAACAACAAATCTAAGACCCTGGTGACTTTGGGCCAGTGTTTCTAAGCTTCTAGTTTCATCTCTTAAACATTGCATTTCCTAGGTGTGAAAGAAATAACAACTCCCTCATGGTATTGGGATACATATACAGGTATGGGAGTGAGAGTGTCAGTCCCTCGGTCGTGTCCGACTCTGTGACCCCAGGGACTGTAGCCCGCCAGGCTCCTCTGTCCATGGGATTCTCCAGGCAAGAATACTGGAGTGGGTAGCCATGCCCTTCTTCAGGGGATCTTCCCGATTCAGGGATCGAACCGGGTCTCTCGCGTTGCAGGCAGATTCTTTACCGTCTAAGCCACCAGGGAAGCCCCTGGTGATACAGCTATAGCTATCTAGATACAAGAATGGTATAGGTATTGATATATAATTGCTCATCACTTTCCTTCATATTTAGGGTCTGCTTTTCCCATTTCTTCCTTTTTCTGGAATGCTACTTACCTCCATCCTCCACCTGTCAAAATCCTACTCATATTTCAAAGTTCAGCTAAAAGGCCACCTTTTCTAAGAAGCCTTCTCAAATCTTGCAAGTCAATTCCCCATGGGTTTCCACAGTTCCTTTTTATAGGCATTGTAACCTGTTTTCCAGGAGTCATGTATGGATGTGAGAGTTGGACTATAAAGAAAGCTGAGCGCTGAAGAATTGATGCTTTTGAACTGTGGTGTTGGAGAAGACGCTTGAGAGTCCCTTGGACTGCAAGGAGATCCAACCAGTGCATCCTAAAGGAAATCAGTCCTGAATATTCATTGGAAGGACTGATGCTGAAGCTGAAACGCCAATACATTGGCCACCTGATGCGAAGAACTGACTCACTGGAGAAGACCCTGATGCTGGGAAAGGTTGAGGGCAGGAGGAGAAGGGGACGACAGAAGATTAAGTGGTTAGATAGTATCACTAACTCGATGGACATGAGTTTGAGCAAGCTCCGGGAGTTGGTGATGGACAGGGAAGACTGGTGTGCTGCAGTGCATGGGGTCACAAAGAGTCAGACACAACTGAGTGACTGAACTGAACTGAACCTGTTTTTCCAGGGTACCTAGACTTAGTATAATTACAGAGCCACAACAGTCACATTCAGCTTTTTTCCCATCCTGTCCCTACCTGAAATTACAGGAACTTCTCCATCCAACTTCCTTTGCCCAGCTATTTCTTGCCTCGAGGAAGTGTTTTGTAACCCCTCAGATGACCTTGACCCTAACTTCTATGCTATACTATGCTATGCTAAGTCACTTCAGTCGTGTCCGACTCTGTGTGACCCCATAGATGGCAGCCCACCAGGCTCCCCCATCCCTGGGATTCTCCAGGCAAGAACACTGGAGTGGGTTGCCATTTCCTTCTCCAATGCATGAAAGTGAAAAGTGAAAGTGAAGTCACTCAGTCGTGTCCGACCCTCAGCGACTCCATGGACTGCAGCCTTCCAGGCTCCTCCGTCCATGGGATTTTCCAGACAAGAGTACTGGAGTGGGGTGCCATTGCCTTCTCTGTAATTTCTATATACTTTCCCAATCCAATGCTTTTCCTTCAGAGCACTCAGTCAAGCAGTCATTTATGCAAGTATGAATTAATTTTGTTTGCCCCCAAATAGACCATCAGGCGTCTGGGGCAGGGGCCAGGGTCTGACCGGCGGGTCCCTGTGTCCCTGAGGTCTAGTCCAATGCTCAGCACGTGGGTGATGCCCAGTAAACACCCAGGTTGTAAAGGAACACAGAGCCTATGGGTCGTCTGAGTTTTGCTCATCTGCAGTTAGCCTTGCCCGCCAGGGTCTCTCATTTTCTCCCTTCCTGTTGTGCTGCCTGTGTGTGGAGAGCAGAATTGCTGTCGCCTGCCAAAGCGAAGCCTTTCAAAGGAGCTGTCTTCCGAGGCCACCAGGCTGCCACTGACGATCACAACGGCAGATGCACACCGTCCACTCACAGATCTTCTTGGGCCCAACTTCTGGCTGGACTGTCCAGCGGCTTAGAACAGTGGGTCGGTGCCGTGTCCATACGGGCTCCAACAACTCCAGAGGGAGATAAAGTTGTTCCATGTGCGAGGACACAGTGTGACCTTGGGCGGCAGATGACCCCACGGACATCGGTCATTGATGGAAGGGTTCTGTCCACTCAGGCCTCACCCTGAAAGACTCGGGAGTGTAACTGATGGCCCTGCTACACTCAGTGAGTCTCGTTAACCTGACCTGGTAGCACTGAATTTGCAGCCATCTTATGCATCTCTTGCTCCCTCCTCCTCTTTGTTATTCAGTTGCCCAGCCGTGTCCGACTCTGAGACCCCATGGACTGCAGCACGCCAGGGCTCCCTGTCCCTCACCATCTCCCAAAGTTTGCTCAAACTCATGTCTGTTGAGTCGCTGATGCCACCTAACCATCTCATCCTCTGCCACACTCTTCTCCTTTTGCTTTCAATCTTTCCCAGCATCAGGGTCTTTTCCAGTGAGTCATCTCTTCACATCAGGTGGCCAAAGTATTGGAGCTTCAGCTTCAGCATCAGTCCTTCCAATGAATATTTTGTTGTTATTATTCAGTCGCTCAGCTGTGTCCGACTCTTTGTGACCCATGGACTGTAGCACGCCAGGCTTCCCTGTCCTTCACCATCTCCTAGAGTTTGCTCAAACTCATGTCCATCGAGTCGGTGATGCCATCCAACCATCTCATCCTCTGTCGTCCCCTTCTCCTCCTGCCTTCATTCTTTCCCAGCATTGGGGTCTTTTATAATGAGTCAGCTCTTCTCTTCTGGTGGCCAAAGTATTGGAGCTTCAGCTTCAGCATCAGTCCTTCCAATGAATATATTTGTTGCTTAATAAGTATTTGTCGTAAGGGCCCCTGTACCAGTAGATGAATAGTCATCCGGGGAGAAGGGGTTGGGCAGAGACACCCCGCCCCCGGAAGTTGGAGTGAAACCTAGAAAGGGGACACAGAGGGGGAGGGCAGAGAGCAAAGGCGTGGCCAGAGGAGTCGCCTCTTCAGCCCCACAGCTGGGTTTTGTCTGGATGTTTCCCTCATCCCCCTTGTGCCCCTGATGGAAGTGAAGGAAGCAGTAGATCTCTGCCCTACAGGGCTTCCACCAAAATTGATGCTTGCTGTTCACAGATTATTTCCTTTCTACTTAGGTACAAATCTGACAGAGAAAAGAAAGGAAAGAGGGGAGAAATGGTCTAAGATGCATGTGTGGGCGGAGGGATCCACGTGAAGAAGCCAGATTTGTGGGCCTGGCAAAGGCCACTCCATCTTTCCCAGAATCAAGTAAGGAGGCTTTTAGTCTGCTAATGGAGCCACACATTTTTTTATGGAGGCTGAATATTTCAAAAATACATTTGTCTAGAGTGGTAGCTATTTTTTTAGTTTTCTGTTTGCACATGGAGTCGTTCTGTTCCAGCAGACAGAGTTTGCCACCATTATGCAACAAGTCTTTCACTTCTTCAGAAACACAGCCTCTGTTTTTACAGTTCCCACTCTCGGGGTGGATGTGAAAAGTCCCAGAAGGCACGTGCACAGACAGTCAGGCCTTGTGTGGCCGCCCCGCTGCCGCTCAGGGCCTCCTGCGGTGCTTCCTTCTTCCTGGTTTTGAGGTAGAAGGCTATTTAGCTTCTGCTTGACCACAGTTTCCCAATTAGAGTGACTTTTGTCTCATTAAGGTGGGCGTTCTTTAGGGCTGAAGGCATGATAGCTTGCATTTCTATGTAGTAGAAAAAGAAAAACCCCGTCTCCCATCCTTTCTTTTCTGTACATGTTGAAATGAAGCTTTTTTCCTACTGGCTGCAGCCTTTGCCCTCCATGAGATGCTGTCAATGACAGATTCAGGAGCCCAGCCTCCTTCTGGAAAACAGACCGTGAAATGCGTGTTTGACATCAAGTGCATTGGGATGACCATGTCGTGTTTCTTAAACCCTCTTGAGAAAGGAGAGAACTGAGACTCACATGATGCAATCTGAGTCCCGTGTGGCCTCGGCCATCCTGCAGATTTCCTGAGGGTGCTCCGCCTTCATCTGCGCCGTATGCTTTCAAATCTGAGAGAGAGGTGCTGCATTTCAAGGTGGGTGATGATCTGGCATAAATTCCGAAGCGCAGCAGTGTTCTTTCTCATGTTGGGGCTGGAAGTAGGACACGTTTTTGGAAGCAGGGCTGAAAACTTGAACCTGGCTTCTCACAGCATTCTGTGGAACCTTCTCAAACAGTGTCCTAATCTCATCCACCGGAGGAGGGAGGTGTAAGGGAAACAGAGGTTACGCTTCACACTCAGGTGTCCCGCTCGTGGTTTTAATGCTTGGCTGTGTCACCGTCTCCTGCTCGGCCCCATACTGGCAATGCGTGATGCGCTCTAGCAACATTCTAATACCCCATGTGGAAGCTGCATCACAAACTCCATCTCCTAAGGTGGGCTCAATTAACATCTCTTTGTTCTTGCCTCTCTTTTTTGATTCTCTACACTCCCCCTTCTGCAGTACCTGACTCTGAACTTCATGATCAAGCTGAGTGATGTCCAATCAAAACATAAGGTGTGCCATTAACTTAAAATTTAAATTAAATGTAAATAGAAATTGAAAATGTTTCTGGTAGCCATGTTAAAACAGTAAAAAGAAAAAGGTGAAATTTTAATAGTATAATATTTAGTAATCTATCCAAATGGGCTTCCCAGGAGGCCCAGTGGTTAAGAATCCGCCCGCCAATGCAGAAGACAAAAGAGACTCGAGTTCGATCCCTGGGTTGGGAAGATCCCCTGGGGAAGGAAATGGCAGCCCACTCCAGTATTCTTGCCCGGGAAATCCCATGGACAGAGGACCCTGGCGGGCTACAGTCCATGGGGGTCTGGAAGAGTCAGACATGACGGAACACGCGTGCGCAATCTATCCAAAAGGTCATTTCAGCATGTGGTCAATGTAAACCTTGTAATGTGGTATTTTGCGTTCCTTTTTCTTTTCATTCTAAGTCCTGGGAAACCAATGTGGATTTTACCCTTCCAGCATGTCTCAATTCAGACTAGCCGTGTGTCAAGAGTTAAATAAGCTGAGCGCAGTGGCTACCTTGCTGGACAGCAAAGAGAGAGGACATTTCTATCACTGCAGAAAGTTCTCTGGGATGGCACACATCTCGCCTATTCATGAGGACTTTGTGTAGAAATTTGTCTCTCTAAAGAAGGCATTGCCAGTCATCTCTCCTTTCCAAAGACCCTTAGGCAGGGCCTCCAGTCAGCAGAGAACGAGCAGGGCCATTCTGATTATCTGGCCGTTTCTCCCGCCCTAGGGCTCCCATTATACTGTGGCCCTGAAAGCAGAGAGAGCAGTCTCAGGCCCTTCACTCCTCTGCTCCCAGCGCACCGGGGCCTCTGTTAGTCCCTGAAAGGGAGACAGGAAAGTGTGAGTGGCCCAGTCGCGTCCGAGTCCTTGTGACCCCATGGACAGTCCATGGGGTTCTCCAGGACAGAATACTGGAGTGGGTAGCCTTTCCCTTCTCCAGGGGCTCTTCCCCACCCAGGGACCGAACCCAGGTCTCGCACATTGCAGGCGGATTCTTTACCAGCTGAGCCACTAGGGAGGCCCTGTTACTCCCTAGTGGGTGGAAATGTTAGTTTATGTATCATTCTTTAAAGCAGCCAAGTCTCATTTTAAAAGGGCCTGGCTGCCTTCCGCTCACCCTCAAAACAGTGGTTTGCTTGTGAATGTCTGACAGTCAACTCTCTCAAGGCAGAAATCCCGATTTGTAACATTTGCCAACTACTGGGGCACCGCGGGAAAGGATCCACCTGCCAACGCAGCAGACACGGGTTTGATGTCCGGGTCGGGAAGATGCCCTGGAGGCTGGCATGGCAGCCCGCTCCAGTGTACTTGCCTGGAGAATCCCATGGATGGAGGAGCCTGGCGGGCTCCAGTCTGTGGGGTCGCAAAGAGTCGGACACGCCTGAGCGCACAAGTACAAATACTTCCACTCTGAGCACTGATCTCAGGCTCCCCGTGTGACCTCTCTGAACGCTGGAGTGGGGCCCGGCTTGAGGAGGAGGAAGGGGAAGTGAGGCCCGAGGTCCCGTGGCCTAGTAGAAGGGCCGTCGACTCTTCTCTGGAGCACAGTGGCCTTTACGTGGACTTCTCCCCTCCCATGTTCAGGAACCGGAGTGTCTCCATCTTAGGATATCCTTCATGTACAAAGCGGAAATATCCAGAGGCCTCGGTGTTGGATCAAAATGAGATTTCTTTTTTTTTGGCTGTGGTAGGTCTTGGTTGCTGCACACGGGCTTTCTCTAGTTGAAGTGAGCGAGGCCGCCTCTTCCCTGTGATGTTGGGGTGCCTCGGGGAGGACCCACCCCCACTGCGATGCTGGGGGGGTCTCATTGGGGAGGACCCACCCCCACTGTGATACTGGGGCATCTCGTTAAGGAGGACCCACCCCCACTGTGATACTGGGGGGTCTCATTAGGGAGGACCCACCCCCACTGTGATGCTGGGGGTTCTTGGGGAGGACCTACCCCCACTGTGATGCTGGGGCATCTCAGGGAGGACCCACCCCCACTGCAAAGCTGGGGAATCTTGTTGGGGAGGACCCACACCCACTGTGATGCTGGGGTGTCTCGTTGGGGAGGACCCACCCCCACTGCAATGCTGGGGGTCTCAGGGAGGACCCACCTCCACTGTGATGCTGGAGCGTCTCGGGGAGGACCCACCCCCCTGCGATGCTCGGGGGGGTCTCCTTGGGGAGGACCCACCCCCACTGCGATGCTGGGGGTCTCGTTGGGGAGGACCCACCCCCACTGCGATGCTGGGGGTCTCAGGGAGGACCCACCTCCACTGTGATGCTGGAGCGTCTCGGGGAGGACCCACCCCCCTGCGATGCTCGGGGGGGTCTCCTTGGGGAGGACCCACCCCCACTGCGATGCTGGGGGTCTCGTTGGGGAGGACCCACCCCCACTGTGATGCTGGGGGTCTCAGAGAGGACCCAAACCCACTGCAATGCTGGAGCATCTCAGAGAGGACCCACCCCCTCTGCGATGCTGGGGGGTCTTGGGGAGGGCCCACCCCCACTGTGATGCTGGGGGTCTCGGAGAGGACCCACCCCCACTGCAATGCTGGGGCGTCTCAGGGAGGACCCACCCCCTGCGATGCTGGGGGTCTGTGGCTTCTCTGGCTGTGGATCCCCGGCTCCAGGTGCGCGGGCTTCAGTAGCTGTGGCGTGTGGACTTGGTTGCTCTGCAGCACATGGATTCTTCGTGGATGAGGGACTGAACCTGTGTCCCCTGCACTGGCAGGCAGATTCTTATCCACTGCACCGCCAGGGAGGCAGGGATGAGAGCAACAATGAGGATACAAACTTGAAAGAAGTAGTAAATAGACCCTAGAGAACTAATGCACATGTGATGAACATAGACAATAATGTTGTCCTATTATCACAATAAACTGTGGAAAATTCTGAAAGAGATGGGAATACCAGACCACCTGACCTGCCTCTTGAGAAACCTATATGCAGGTCAGGAAGCAACAGTTAGAACTGGACATGGAACAACAGACTAGTTCCAAATAGGAAAAGGAGTATGTCAAGGCTGTATATTGTCACACTGCTTATTTAACTTATATGCAGAGTACATCATGAGAAACGCTGGGCTGGAGGAAGCACAAGCTGGAATCAAGATTGCCGAGAGAAATATCAATAACCTCAGATATGCAGATGACACCACCCTTATGGCAGAAAGTGTAGAGCAACTAAAAAGCCTCTTGATGAAAGTGAAAGAGGAGAGTGAAAAAGTTGGCTTCAAGCTCAACATTCAGAAAACGAAGATCATGGCATCCGATCCCATCACTTCATGGCAAATAGATGGGGAAACAGTGGAAACAGTGTCAGACTTCATTTTTGTGGGCTCCAAAATGACTGCAGATGGTGACTGCAGCCATGAAATTAAAAGATGCTTACTCCTGGGAAGGAAAGTTATGACCAACCTAGATAGCATATTGAAAAGCAGAGACATTACTTTGCCAACAAAGGTCCGTCTAGTGAAGGCTATGGTTTTTCCAGTGGTCATGTATGGATGTGAGAGTTGGACTCTGAAGAAAGCTGAGTGCCAAAGAATTGATGCTTTTGAACTGTGGTGTTGGAGAAGACTCTTGAGAGTCCCTTGGACTGCAAGGAGATCCAACCAGTCCATTCTAAAGGAGATCAGTCCTGGGTGTTCTTTGGAAGGACTGGTGCTAAAGCTGAAACTTCAATACTTTGGCCACCTCATGTGAAGAGTTGACTCATTGGAAAAGACTCTGATGCTGGGAGGGATTGGGGGCAGGAAGAGAAGGGGACGACAGAGGATGAGATGGCTAGATGGCATCACCGACTTGATGGACATGAGTCTGAGTCAACTCTGGGAGTTGGTGATGGACAGGGAGGCCTGGCGTGCTGTGGTTCATGAGGTCACAAAGAGTTAGACACAACTGAGCGACTGAACTGAACTGAACTGATTGTCCTATGATTACATAATGTGATAAATATGGCATTGTCAGTCGCACAGAGTCGGACACGACTGAGGCGACTTAGCAGCAGCAGCAGCAGACTTTTTCTTCGGAGAAGGCAATGGCACCCCACTCCAGTACTCTTGCCTGGAAAATCCCATGGGCGGAGGAGCCTGGCAGGCTGTAGTCCATGGGGTCCTAAGAGTCGGACACGACTGAGCGACTTCACTTTCACTTTTCACTTTCATGCATTGGAGAAGGAAATGGCAACACACTCCAGTGTTCTTGCCTGGAGAATCCCAGGGACGGGAGAGCCTGGTGGGCTGCCGTCTATGGTGTCGCACAGAGTCGGACACGACTGAAGCGACTTAGCAGCAGCAGCATATTTAATAATGAATAATAATTGAATCCTGAATATTCATTGGAAGGACTGAGGCTGAAGCTGAAGCTCCAATACTTTGGCCACCTGATGTGAAGAACTGACTCACTGGAAAAGACCCTGATGCTTGGAAACATTGAAGGTGGAAGGAGAAGGGGACGACAGAGGATGAGATGGTTGGATGGCATCACTGACTCGATGGACATGAGTTTGAGTAAACTCCAGGAGTTGGTGATGGACAGGGAGGCCTGGTGTGCTGCAGTCCATGGGGTCTCAAAGAGTCGGACACAACTGAGCAACTGAACAACTGCAATAATATTTGCCAAAAATAATAATTGCCACACTACAATGGCAATTATTAATATATTGCAATATATAAAAATATCAATGTAGCAGGCTGAACAATGTTACCTGTCAGATTTATTCAGTTTAAAAAAGTGTAGCTGAAAGTGAGATCAGCTTTCATCAGCACCTTTTAATTCTGGTTCAGTGACAATGGTAGAACCTGAGGTTCCATAAAAAGAAACAACATCAAATACGTAAGTAGTGTGAGAATGTACCTGAATTTCTCACTGACCCATTCTTTCAGGAAAAAAGGGATGTACGTGTGGTTCGTGAGGCTGAAAGAACGTTGGAAAGGCAAGGCGGTCCATCTTCCATGTGATACAGAGAGTGTGGGGCTGCAAGTTACAGAATCCAGCCTCCAGCAAGCTGCAGGATCTTGGAGAAACCTTTAAACCTACTCAAGGCCTCGTGTTTCCCAGCTATAAAATTAGAGGTTGGAGTAGATCAGTGTTCTCTAAATGTTAGTCATGACCATCACTGTTTTTGTCATTTCCTTATGCCATCTGCTCTGCTACTTTCCTAATATTTTTATTTAATCAGCTCACTTTTTGCTTAACTACTGAGCATTTTCCTAAGTGATAGTACCTGTGAAATCATAGCGGCAACATTCTAGTATGCTTTTCCTAACACACACTGATAGACCAACGTAACTATAACCAATGTGTGTGCGTCCTAAAATTGTCTTGTACACGCCGTGTGGCTAGTATGTTGTGCGTGAGGTGGTCTCTGTGTGTACGCGCCGTGTGGCTAGTATGTTGTGCGTGAGGTGGTCTCTGTGTGTACGCGACGTGTGGCTAGTATGTTATGCGTGAGGTGGTCTCTGTGTGTACGCGACGTGTGGCTAGTACGTTGTGCGTGAGGTGGTCTCTGTGTGTACGCGCCGTGTGGCTAGTACGTTGTGCGTGAGGTGGTCTCTGTGTGTACGCACCGTGTGGCTAGTATGTTGTGCGTGAGGTGGTCTCTGTGGGCCCCACAGCGTTGCTGGTTTGAGAGCTGTCATCATCTCAGACCCTTCAGTGCTTACTGTGAAAATCTCAAGATTGATTCACGTTGCAGTAACACTTGTCAATCAAGAAGATGAGTGAGACTGACGGATCATCTAGCCATGTTGTCCAGGTCCTTCATTACAGGCGAATGTGCTTTGAGACTTCTATTCTGAAATGCGTTTGCTCCTATACCAATATAACTTTTTCATTCCATCAAGCAGCAGAAAGCTCTGATCAAAAATTTAAATGAGCGCATTTTGCATATAATATTTTGTCTCTCACTATTAAGCTCGGTAAATAGGTTGAAATCTGCATATAAATCACTTATATTTGCCTAGATGTCTCTATGGGGGTTGCAGAGATGGTGCTTTAAATATCATGGGAAATTTTTAAGAGATTGCTGGGTATGGAAAAGACTATGGAATTATTTTTATAAAAAATTAGAAAGCAGGACTTTCTTTAGAGTTGATGTGGCTTAAATAATTTCAACCAGATGAACAGTTGTCAACAATTTGCATTTAAAATATAATTAATTATGTTCGTCTGTCTGCTATTATACTAGGAAATTAAGATACCATACATGTTTATGATAGGAAATTTCTCAATTGTCTTTTTTAATCTACTCTAAAGCTGCACATTTATTTCCACAGGAGAAAAGAAAAACATATTATGCTGCTAAGTAATACCAGTCTTTCTCGGATTAGAAATCAGTGAATGGTTTGTGGGATTAGTGATTGCTATTCTCAAATGAAAACCAGATGGGCAAAAGCGACAGCTTAAATAGTTAAGGGAAAAAACTGGCAGAAAAAGTCACATTTGATAATTATATTTGTTGTTACACCTTCTCTTATTTATTGAGATAGTCAGAAACTTGATTTGAAAGATAATATAACTCCTGAGTTGTTTTTTAACCAAATAAAAGTTCAGACTACTTTGGGAACAATTACGTAACAACGTGATAATCATGCAGTTCTTTTTATTAGAAACAGAGAATTCTCGTCCACAAAAACCTTTCAAAGTTTAGCCCGTTGTTATTTAAATGTATAGTAATATTTTACGTATTTATTTATACATAAAAAATAAGATAAATTTAGTGTATGCTCTCTACTGTAAATGTATTAGCAATGTCTGATTAATCACCATGCGTTTTAGTAATATTCGGTGTTTGGGCACAAATGCTAGGAACTAATTTACATCTACTTACAAACCAGAGAGTAGGAAGAGCTATGCTAGTCACTCGGTGTTTGGGAGAGCATGGTGCTGAAGAAACAATGCACAGTTTGCTATTTAATCCAGGCAGTGTGCCTGGAGCCCCAGATTCACTGGCTCACGCAGTCATCCACAGTCCGTGACGGTTTACCGTAAGCTGGCTTCCGAACTCAGCTCTTAGCCAGCATGATCCCATACATTAGGAGGCGACTGGGATTCTGAGGGGCTAAGTTAGGAGCCTGGGTTTACCAGCCAGCATGTGGCAGGGCCAGGTGTGAACAGACACCCCACAGCTGGGCAGTGCTCTCAAGTCCCTGCTGTGGGCCACACAGCCCTTCACCTAACCTGTCTGAAATTAAAGTTGGAGGACATGGAACTCATGTGGCCAAACTCCCTTTTATAACAGATTAAAACACCGGTCATCTAAAGGAGCAAGTGTCGTATCCACCGTGTATATGGTGGAGAAGAGTATAAACTCAATGAATTGGTTGCTTAAAATGCTGACAATACTGTTGCAGTATCTCTGTGGCTCGAATACGAATACATTAGTACTTTGGCCTTTTCTTTGCTCAAACATGTGATAAGAATATGGATGTCAGTGACTGTTGTATATGTCAGCAAAAAATTTATCAGTCAATCTAAGAAAGAAATGGAAAATTTTATTTGAGCTGCATTTGAAGATTAAAACCCAGGAAGAACATTTGAGAAATCTCTAAGGACTGTTCCACCCCTTAGAAGTCAAGACACAGTTATGTTAAGGTTTTTGAGACAGAGGACTGTACATCAAATGACGTGTTATTGACAGTTACGTAATCCAGATTGAATCCTGGTGGGTCAGGTGACTGCTTACAAGCTTAAGAGGGAATGTTACCTCTCAAGGAGTTACCTTGGTGGGGCCGGGAGACTACTGCTCTTTGTGGTTGAGAGGGTATCCCTTCTTCATGGTTGGGGAGGGCTGGAGCAGACGCAATGCAAGGCACCGAGGGGGAGAGGGGGGCCAAAGGGCAGGGAAGAATTTATGTTTAAATTGTTCTTGTCTTGCCATAAAACATGAAGTTTATTTCACGTAGCTATGCCTAAAACAGAGATCAAGAACGTTTAAAGGGACTGTGTTTGTTGTTCAGTCGCTAAGTCGTGTCCAGCTCTTTGTAACCCCATGGGCTGCAGCACGCCAGGCTCCCCTGTGCTCCATTATCTCCTGGAGTTTACTCAAATTCATGTCCATCGAGTCAGTGATGCCATCCAACCATCTCATCCTCTGCCGCCCTCTTCTTTTCCCGCCTTCAATCCTTCCCGGCATCAGGGTCTTTTCCAGTGAGTCGGGTCTTGGCATCAGGTGGCCTGAGTATTGGAGCCTCAGCTTCAGCCTCGATATCAGCCGCCTTGACCCAGCCGCTTCATTCTTCCCGGGGCTGTTAGTAATTGTCCTCCACTTTCCCCAGGAGCGGGTTGGACACCTTCCAGCCTGGGGGACTCAGCTTTCCATGTCGTATCTTTTGCCTTGTTGTCTTGTTCGTGGGGTTCTCGAGGCAAGCATCCAGAGTGGTCTGCCGTTCCCCGCTGCCGTGGACCACGTCTTGTCAGAACTCCCCACCATGACCTGTCCGTCTTGGGTGGCCCCACACGGCATGGCTCACAGCTTCACTGAGTTACACAAGCCCGTTTGCCACAAGGCTGTGATCCGTGAAGGGGATATAATGGGGTGGGGAAGGAATAAATGAGAGTTTGGGATGAACAGATATACATCACTGTATATAAAGCAGATAAACAACAAGGACCTACTGAACAGCTCAGGGAGCTATATTCAGTGTCTTGTAATAACCGCTAATGGAAAAAATCTGACAAAAATATGTAGCATGCATGTTCTGTGTGGATTCACAATGTTGTGTTCACGTCAGGTGCACAGCAAAGCGATTCAGTCATACGTAACGGCACTGTAAGTCAACTGTACTTCAATTAAACATTGTTTTAAAAAGAACATAAACTAATTCTAGTTAATTCAACAGTAGAAATTGAGTGCTTATGTGCTGCACATAGAGATAACTTGTTAGTTCGTTCAGTCACGTCTGACTCTTTGCGACCCCATGGACTATAGCCCCACCGGACCCCTCTTTGTTCGTGGGATTCGCCAGGCAAGAATACTGGAGAGGGTTGCCGGTTCCTTCTCCAGGGGATCTTCCCTACCCAGGGATTGAACCTGGGTCTCCTGCATTGCAGGCAGATTCCTTACTGTCTGAGCCAGCAGGGAGCCACCACGTGCTGGGTAAACAGTGATAAACAAGCTGTGCAGGGTGGGGGAGAGATAATTAATATCATTACTGAACAGAGTGATAAGGGGAGGTTCAGGGTGATATTGGCACGTGGCAGACACACACAGCCCAGCGAAGGGCCACCAGAGTTGGGGGGAGTGTCGGGAGAGGGCAGGAAGGGGAAAGGCAATCCGGACAGAAGGTCGTTCATCGGCCATGTCCCCTCGAGAGGCGGCTGGGCCTGTTTAAAGGACCTGGTGCTGGATTCCTTCCATTTGCTCCTCGAGGTCCGCTTCCCACAGTTGGCCCACTTCTCCCTGCTGGGAGACTGGCTCTCAGGGCCTACGCTGGTGGGCACCAGTGTGCCCTATGGCTGCCAGCTGGGTTGAGCCAGTGGGGAGCCCCAGGAGGAGATTTGGATGGAGGAAGGGGAGTGAGTTCAGGCCCTTGTTGGGGGCATCTAGCTGACCGGTGGCAGGTGGTGAGCTGAGACACCTCTCCACTCTCTCCCAAGGTCCTGTAGGTTCACTCCTTCAGGTGAAAACAGCCTTCAGGGCTGCTCTACACTCCACCCAGCCCTTTGTACCCAGTCCCTGTATTAAGCTGTCCTGTATAATCTCAATTTCACCTTCAGGGATTCCTGAGAGAGAGGAGACAGGAATGGGAGTGATGTTAGTGGGATTAGCCAGGTTTGGGGGGGATGGACTCACTGTCCTTGTTACTCAGTCGCTCAGTCGTGTCGGCTCTTTGCGACCCCATGGACTGCAGCACGCCAGGCCTCCCTGTCCTGCATTATCTCCTGGAGCTCGCTCAAATTCATGTCCATCGAGTCAGTGATGCCATCCAACCATCTCATCCTCTGTCGTCCCCTTCTCCTCCTGCCCTCAATCTTTCCCAGCATCAGGGTCTTTTCCAGTGAGTCAGTTCTTCGCAGCAGGTGGCCAAAGTATTGGAGCTTCAGCTTCAGCAACTGTCCTTCCAATGAATACTCAGCACTTTTCCTTTAGGATTGACTGATGGACTCAGGAGGTTTGTAATCTAGGTTAACAGGGTTTGGAAGGTAGCCCAAGAGCTGACATCAAGGAGAATTTTGCAGGTGCAGTAGGAGTTTGGATTGCATTCTTTAATAGTTGGAAGAGCTTTGGAGGATCTTTAGCAGGGAAGTGACGAGATGTGATTGATGCTTTTCAAAGATGGCGGACTTTGAGCAAATTACCCTTAGTAATGGGGCGAGGGTGGCAGGACGGGAGGTGCAGAGGGCGCTGGCTCATCCAGTTAGGTGAAATTTCCTAATTTCTCCTGAGGAAGAAGGAATTCTGCCAGCAGACTTCAGACCTGAGCTGCAGTATCAGCGCTTGCCTGGGTCTCCAGCCTGCTGGTCTACCCTGCAGATTTTGGACTCACCAAATACCTAGGATTATATGAACCTGTTTCTTAAAATCAATTTGTCTGTCTGTCTCTCTCTCTCTCTCTCTCTATATATATATATATATGTATGTATAGATAGATAGATAGATATAGAGAGAGACTGGGTATACTATATGACCTGGGCTTTTATTATACCCATTTCCAAGACCTGTGTGTGTGTGTGCACACGCGTGTGTGTGTGTGCGCGCACGCGTGTGGGTGTGTGCACACGCACGTGTGTGTGTGTGTCTGCTCTCCCCTGTGGAGGGCCACCGACGTGACACATATCCATTGATTTCTGTGATAAAGGAATGTTGCCACCCGCTCATGCTTTTTTTTCCTTTTCCTCAGCAATTTGTCATTTGCTTTATTTGGTTTTACCACATTCCTGGCTTTGCTGCAATAAGGAGACCATCTTTGCTATGAGTTGCAACTTTGAATGACACGTCTGTTCTTCTTTTTCCTACCTTCGGTAAGATCAATCTGACCCTATAGGGAATATGTGATAAAGATAAATTTAAGAGTGGAATTGGGAAGTTAGGGAAGCTTTCAACCTGTTTATCTTTGGAAACCATTATACAGAGGGAAAGTTTTCTTTTAGCTCATGGTTGCTGCATACACACAAATACAAGGCAAGGTCTTTTTTCCCCCGCAACATAGTAGTCTCTCAGAAGAGAAGCTGTTGCCTTAGGTTAGAATCTGTACAAAGTCACTCATAATAAAGAGTGCCCTGTGTGTAGCTTTATTATCAATAATAACACTATTGGGAGAAGACGTTGTTTTTCTGTTCTTATCAGTTCAGTTCAGTGGCTCATTTGTGTCCAGCTCTTTGCAACCCCACGTACTGCAGCACACCAGGCCTCCCTGTCCATCACCAACTCCTGGAGCTTACCCAAACTCATGTCCATTGAGTCAGTGATGCTATCCAACCATCTCATCCTCTGTCGTCCCCTTCTCCTCCAGACCTCAATCTTTCCCAGCATTAGGGTCTTTCCCAATGAGTCAGTTCTTCGCATCAGGTGGCCAAAATATTGGCATTTCAGTTTCATCATCAATCGTTCCAATGAATATTCAGGACTCATTTCCTTTAGGATGGACTGGTTGGATCTCCTTGCAGTCCAAGGGACTCTCAAGAGTCTTCTCCAACACCACAGTTCAAAGGCATCAATTCTTCTGCAAAGAGTGGGACATGAATGAGAGACTAACAGACACACACACATTCAGCTTTCTTTACGGTCCAGCCCGCACATTCCTGGGTTGGGAAGATCTCTTGGAGAAGGGAATGGCAACCCATTCCAGTATTCGTGCCTGGAGAATCCCATGGACAGAGTGGTCCATGGGGTTGCAAGAGTCAGACACAACTTAGCAACTAAACCTCACATCCATACATGACTACTGGAAAAACCATTGCTTAAACTAGACGGACCTTTGTCGGCAAAGTAATGTCTCTGCTTTTTAACATGCTGTCTAGGTTGGTCATAGCTTTTCTTACAAGGAGCAAGCATCTTTTAATTTCATGACTGCAGTCACCATCTGCAGTGGTTTTGAAGCCCCAAAAGGTAAAGTCTCTCACTGGTTCCGTTGCTTCCCCATCTATTCGCCATGAAATGATGGGACCAGAGGCCATGATCTTCATTTTTTGAATGCTGAATTTTAAGCCAACTTTTTACTCTTCTCTTTCACTTTCATCAAGAAGCTCTTTAGTTCCTCTTCACTTTCTGCCATAAGAGTCGTGTCATCTGCATATCTGAGGTTATTGATATTTCTCCCAGCAATCTTGATTCCAGCTTGTGCTTCATCCAGCCCAGCATTTCACATGATGTACTCAGCATAGAAGTTAAATAAGCAGGGTGACAATATACAGCCTTGACATACTCCTTTCCCTATTTGGAACCAATTTGTTCCAAACCAATTTGTCCGATTCTGACTGTTGCTCCTTGACCTGAATGCAGATGTCTCAGGAGGCAGGTAAGGTGGTCTGGTATTTTTTCCACAGTTTGTTGTGATCCACACAGTCAAAGGCTTTAGCATAGTCAATAAAATAGAAGTAGATTTTTTCTGGAACTCTCTTGCTTTTTCTATGACCCAGTGGATGTTGGCTAGTTGGTCTCTGGTTCCTCTGCCTTTTCTAAATCCAACTTGAACATCTGGAAGTTCATGGTTCACATACTGTTAAAGCCTGGCTTGGAGAATTTTGAGCATTACTTTTCTAGCGTGTGAGATGAGTGCAATTGTGTGGTAGTGTGAACATTCTTTGGCATTGCCTTTCTTTGGGATTGGAATGAAAACTGACCTTTTCCAGTCCTGTGGCCACTGCTGAGTTTTCCAAATTTGCTGGCATATTGAGTGTAGCACTTTCACAGCATCGTCTTTCAGGATTTGAAATAGCTCAGCTGGAATTCCATCACCTCCACTAGCTTTGTTCATAGTGATGCTTCCTAAGGCCCACTTGACTTCACATTCCAGGATGTCTGGCTCTAGGGGAGGGATCACACTATTGTGGTTATCTGGGGCATTAGTATCTTTTTTTGTATAGTTCTTCTGTCTATTCTTATAATGATAAGTTATTGGAGCTTCCCAGGTGGCTCAGCAGTAAGGAATCCACTTGCCAAGTAAGAGATGTGGATTCGATCCCTGGGTTAGAAGATCCCTTGAAGAAGGAAATGGCAACCCACTCCAATATTCTTGCCTTGGAAATCCCAGGGGCAGGGGAGCCTGGCGGGCTGCAGTCCAGGGGGTCAGAAAGAGTTGGACGTGACTTAGCAACTAAACAGCAATAGTAAAATGATCTGTCGATTCCATGCGATGGAAATTGTTGAGAATAAACCTTTTAAAAATACTTTAATAGGTGAGAATAGTCAGACAGAGGAAGGTAAATACTGTATGGTATCAATTGTATGTGGAATCTGAAAAACCCAAACTCGTTAAAACAGAGATCTGCAGTGGTGGTCACCAGGGACTGGGGCTGGCGGGTAAGAGGGATGTTACTTAAGGAGACAAACTTTCAACTGGTAGGTGAATAAGTCCCAGAGATCTATGCTCAGCATAGTGTTTATAGTTAGCAGTTCCATGTTATAAACTTCAGAGCTGCTAAGAGACTAGAGCTTAACTTTCTCACCATAAAAATAAATGATAATTATGTGACATAATAGAAGTGTTAGCTAACACTACCGTTGTGACAATAATGCAGTATATAAATGTACCAAATCAACCTATTGTACACCTTAAACTTGTCCAATGTTATACGTCAGTGGTCTTGAGAAAAAAAGAAAGACAATTTAAGAAGTAATAAAGTAAGTGATTGTGGATTCATATATGAACTCCATGTGAATGGTATTTTTAGGTTAGGGTACAATTTCCAAGGTCATTCTTTATTACATAGAGACTCTAAAACCACAGTTTCTGAAACAATTTAGAAGGAAACAAAGGTGATATGTTGTGAAAAACTCTAGAAAACTCAGAACGGGACTCCAGCGGTGGCAGATACGGTGAGGCATATGAAGACTCTGAATAAATTTGTCGTATGAGCGTTTAAAACATGAGATTTAAAATATACATAATTAAATACTATGACATTTGGCTATTTCATCTGCATTCCTGAAAGTTTATATTATATTCACATTGCCAAAAGACTTCTGTGCACTATTTCCTCATAGAGTATTGTCACAAACACAGATGCCTTATATTTAGGCATGTGCTGTGTGCTCAGTCATGTCTGGCTCTTTGCGACCCCATGGACTGCAGCCAGCCGTGGGGATTCTCCAGGCAAGAATACTGGAATGGGTTGCCATGCCTTCCTCCAAGGATTCTTCCCATTCCAGGTCTCCCGCATTGCGGGCAGATTCTTTACACTCTGAGCCACCAGGGAAGCCCAAGAATACTGGAGTGGATAGCCTATCCTTTCTCCAGGGTATCTCCCCGACCCAGGAATCGAACCAGGGTCTCCTACGTTGCAGGTGGATTCTTTACCAGCTGAGCCACCAGGGAAGTCCATATTTAGGCATAGGAGTCACTCTGTAAGCCATGTGCTAAGAGAAAATGCTGCGGGGGCGGGGGCGGGGAGTGTGGCCATTGGTAGAACTACTTCTGTCATTATCTAGATCCAGTATTTCTAGGGCGTTATCAAAATTTTTGGACTTTTCAAGGAACCAACTCTTTAAACTCTGTTGATTCTGTTATATGTTTGTTTTCTGTTTCATTAATTTATCCTCTTATTATGTTATTTGTTATTTCTTTCCTTCTCCTTTCTTTGGGTCTGTTACGCTGTATCCTTCTAACTTCTTGAGAAGGCTGCTTCCCTGACTGATTTGTAGCCTTTTTATTTTTTAAACCTATGCATTTAATGATAAAAATTTTCTCTAAATAATTCTTACAAGTTTTGATATATTGTATTTTCATTATTATTCATTTCAAAATATTTTCTTTTGTATTATGCTTTATTTTTAACTTGTGGTAATTAATAAGTATGGTCTTTAATTTCCAAATATTTTTGAGATTTCTAGTTTTTTGATTATTATTAACTTCTATTAAATTCAATTGTAGCTGAGCTGCTGTGTATGATTTTTATTATTTTAGATTTATGGTACGATATATGGACAGTTTTAATAAATTCTCCATATATGTTTGATAAGAATTTGTATTCTACAATTGGTGAGTCAAGTTTTCTATGTATGTTAATTTTCTTAACTCATGCTATTCAACTAACTTATAATCTTACTGATTTATTTTGTCTGTTACCCTATCAGTTTACTGAATGGATGATATTAAAATTTTTCATTATGTTTATGGATTTATCTATTTCTCCTTTTAACTTTGCCCTGTAGAGATTTATAACTTAATATCCCTCGTTATCTCCAGTAATACTTCTTGCTTTTGACTGATGGTAGTTTGGCTACATTGCTGCTAAGCTGCTGCTGTCACTTCAGTCGTGTCCGACTCTGTTTCCTTCTTATAGTGCTCATGTAGGATATATTTTCCCATCTTTTTACTTTCAGCTTCTCTGCTGTTGCTTAGTCGCAAAGTTATACCTGACTCTTTGCGACCCCGTGGACTGTAGCCCACCAGGCTCCTCTGACCATGGGATTTTCCAGGCAAGAATACCAGAGTGGGTTGCCATTTCCTTCCCCAGGGGATCTTCCCACCCCAGGGATGGAACCCACGTCTCCTGCATTGCAGGCGGATTCTTTACCACTGAGCCAGCTGGGAAGCCCCGCAATCTCTCTGCACCTGATACTTAAGACAGTGTGACCAGGGTGCTTGCTTCAGTCTAGTCTCACATTTTTTTGTCTCAACTAGAAAATATACCCAATTTGCCTTTAATGTAATTACTAATGTATGTGGATTTAAATTTGCCATCTTATCATTTGTTTTCTGTTTGTTCTACATGTTCTATGTTCCCTTTCATTTCGTCCTTATTATTCATTAATTCCATTTTTATGATTACATTTTTCAGCTATCTTCACTTATCTATATGTTTTAAATGATTCTTTTTAGTAGTTGCTTAATAGATCACAACATGCACTCTTGACTTATTTAAAGTATGATATAAATTGTTATTTTATTTTTTCTTTGATAATATCTGAAACTAAAAATACATTTTCTGTTTACTCCTCATATTTTGGGCTGTTATTATAATGAATCTTAATTGTATCTATATATCTCAAGCCCCACAAGACATTATATTATTGTTTCAAGGAGTAAATATTGAAATTTATGTATATATTTATCACCCATTCTTTCTTTGCAAACACTATCTAGGATCATAGTTCTTCTTCCTAAAATTTTCTTTCTCATATTTGCATTAAAGAAGGTTTGCTGCTGAAAAAAAATTCTCAGTTTTCATTTATCTGAAAATGTTTTTATTGTATCCTCATTGTTGAGGGATGTCTTTGCTGGGCATAGAATTATTGGCTGGCTGCTCTTTTCTTTCAGTGCTTTGATGATACAACTCCATCATCTTCTGGATTCTTTGCTTTTGTTGAGAAGTCAGTGGTAAGTCATATAGTATTGCTTCTTTGAAGTTAATATATCATTTTTCTTCTGGAGGCATCTTAGATTATCTCTTTGTCTTTTTATTTTAGCAGCTTTACTATCAAGTGTATGTATTATATATATGTAATACTTGGGTATTCATAGCAGTTCTTAAATCTAGGAGACCACTATCGTATCTGCTTACTTTCTCATTTTCTCAGCCGCATTCCACTCCAAATTCCAGGCGTACCTCTCTTGGATTTCCTCTTATCAGATCTTGATTCTATAAATGATCTTTGGTTTGATATTGCTATGGTATCTTTGCCATAGTGTTTGGTGTGTGTGTTTTAATATTTTCTTCAGCTCTTCTAATGTTTTTCAGAAGGAACATTGGTATGAAACACCTTTTAGCCTCTCTAAAACTTTTTTTAAGCTTTTTATTTTGTGCTGGAGGATAGCCAATGAACAATGTCATGATGGTTTCAGGTGAACAGAGAAGGGACTCAGCCAGACATACGAATGTATCCCTTGTCCCCCGAATTTCCCTCCCATCCAGGCTGCCACATTAGTCATTCTAAAAGTTTTGATGAATCTTTGAAAAAACAATTTACCTGCGATTGAATATCCACATGTACCATAAAACCGTCTGTACATATCAAAATTCAGAGAAACTCTTAGGTAGGTGGTTTGATGGGGAGCAAAGTGAGGCAGTCGGGCCGATTTGGAGCACACTTGAAGAATGTTAAACTGAGCTCTTAAAGTACTCTCGCTGGCGGTAAGGTAGAGCACAATCGTGAGTGTGGAGGTGTCGGTCTTAGGAGCTAAGCTGTGAGAAGAGACTGAGGTAAGGGGTTTAGACAGGTTACCCACTTTAAAGCTAGGACCCCCTAAAATAACTGTGGTACTTTGGCCACCTGATAACAAAGAGCCGACTCATTAGAAAAGACCCTGATGATGAAAAAAAAAAAGAAAAGGCCCTGATGCTGGGAAAGATTGAAGGCAGGAGGAGAAGGGGATGACAGAGGATGAGATGACTGGATGGCATCAACAACTCAATGGACACGAGTTTGAGTAGACTCCAGGAGTTGGTGATGGACACGGAGGCCTGGCGTGCTGCAGTCCGTGAGGTTGCAGAGAGTCGGACGTGACTGAGCCACTGAACAGCAACAACCTGTGATAGACAGACTGAATTATCTTTGACGAGTCTGAGGAATGTAGAGGAATTACATTATTTCACGAACTCCTTCCCTGTTTGTGAAGTGACCCTGCTCAGTGGGTAAAGAATTCGCCTGCAGTGCAGGAGACACAGGAGACTTGGGTTCAATCCCTTGGTCAGGGAGGTCTCCTGGAGAAGGAAATGGCAACCCACTCCAGTATTCTTGCCTGGGATATCCCACGACAGAGGAGCCTGGCGGACTATAGTTCATCGGTTCCTAAGAGTCAGACAAGACTGAGCACCTAAGCATCCCTACCTTGCTGGCCTGGGTGACTAGATTACAGCCCAGAGGAGTGGTCAGATGCTGCATAATTGGATGATGTGAGGTTCAAGAGGAAGCCAAGCCCCGGGAAGGCAGAGAGGTCATGACGTGGCCGCTGCAGTGGGAAGCGAAGGGAACATCAAGCCCTTCTGGTCCTCACCCTGCCTCCAGCTCCCAGCCCCATCACGTGTGAATCCCGTGAGAATCAACAACTGCCTAAGAGTCCTCTGAAGAACACTGTGTCCTTAAAGGAGAGCAGAGCCCAGTTATAATTAGGAAGTGCAGGGAATAGTTTGTGAAGTGATGGAATATGTTGGAGAAGGATATGGCAAGCCACTCCAGTACTCTTGCCTGGAAAATCCTATGGACGGAGGAGCCTGGTGGGCTGCAGTCCATGGGGTTGCAGTTGGATACGACTGAACGACTTCACTTAGCCTCGCATAGGGATTCCCGGGGATAAAACGGGGGGCGGGGGTTGAGAGAGAGGAGGGCACCCATAAGAGACACTCCCCTGCCACTTGAAGAGCACGACGATGAAGTCAGGGCTGAGATCATCTAGCAGTTGATGATGTTTATTCACGACTGTGGGAGAGGAAATTGAAAAATGGTTGCTAACAACACAGCATCCTTCAGACAACTTAGAGCCAAAGAGCTCTGCAGATGGCCCTAACTCAGTTAGGAAGCGCGTAACACAATAAGAGGCATAGTTTTTATAAATTATGTACATAGATAGGAATAACTTAGAGTGTAATGATTTACTTATTCAACTTAAATTGCTATACGAATAACCCCTTAAAGAAAAAGCGTCATAATTTTTGGCATGGTGAAACATGATTGTGTTATATGGCCTATATATTGAAGGCAAGCAACAGACTGAGCTAAAAAGAAGAGCAGCAGTTTTAAAATCGTTCCGAATCCCATTAGACAAATAGATGACATTCCTGTCTCTCAAAAGTAGCAAATAGGAAAGACAAGAAAGAATAAGACAACAGGGAGTGGTGACATCAGGAGGGAGGAAACACTTTCTAAAAACTTGTTAAAAGAAAATGAAGCCTAGAGCAAGAGCATGTTTGGAAGCAGTGATCACATTTGAAGTTGCTAGTGCATGGGAGGAGAAGGCAATGGCACCCCACGCCAGTGTTCTTGCCTGGAGATCCCAGGGACGGGGGAGCCTGGTGGGCTGCCGTCTGTGGGGTCGCACAGAGTTGGACATGACTGAAGCCACTTAGCAGCAGCAGCAGCAGCAGTGCCTGGAATCCTTTTCAAGTGGACAGTCTCACACTTGATTCCATCAGTTTGCCTTTGAGATACCCAAGGCTAAAGGCCTTTCTAGAACAAATGTGATGCATGAATACAGAAAAAGTATAAGGCATTGATTGCTACATCTCCCCCCATCTTTGTGCGTGGTCAAATTGATCGTTTTCATGGTGGTCTGTTTGTGGTTGAAAGTCAGAGGGAAGGCATATAAGCCTTTCGAGATAATATTTTTGCAAGCAGTATATTCTTTGACTTTCTTTTCATAGACCATGGGCTTTAATTTTTCTTCCTTGGATTTTTTTTTTCTGTGTAAGTTATCTTTAAGTAATAACATCCTTTTTCTTACTAGTATGCACCGCTTATAATGACTTCAATGAAACATGTGGGTCATTTGGAGCACAGAACGGGTTTGTGAGTCACATCGTTACAAAATATGTCCCATTAAGATGATGCACAAGCTGAACTGGAGTTAATGAACCTGCATTCTTGCAGGATAATTCAAACTTTAAGGGTGATATTAACAAATAAAATAAGAAAGGGAGGAAAAATCAGGTTCATTGTACACCAGAGATCATGATCTTTATCCTCTCAGTTCATAAAAGCAGATCTATTGCTCACGTTCCTCTCAGACCATTATTAGGATGGTTGTAGAGCACACACACATCTGTAATTAAGTACCCCTCTGCGGCCATAAAGGAACTGCACGTGTCTCCACCGGGAGTGCATGCAGAACTTGATTCAGAAGCCTGGAAGAGAAGGTGGGTACCTTTAACCTTTACAGAATGCTACATGGAATTGTGTGGAATATTCCCACTTACTATTCAAAGCAAATCTGGCCCACTGCTTGTTTTGTAAATAAAGTTTTATTGGAACATTTTGTGCTGTGCTCCTTTCACACTGCTCATGGGGTTCTCAAGGCAGGAATACTCAAGTGGTTTGCCATTCCCTTCTCCAGTGGACCACGTTTTGTCAGAACTCCACCGTGACTCATCTGTCTTGGGTGGCCCTGTACTGCATGGCTCATAGTTTCATTGAGTTAGACAAGGCTGTGGTCCATGTGATCAGTTTGATTAGTTTTCTGTGATTGTGGTTTTCATTCTTTCCGCCCTCTGACAGGTAAGGATAAGAGGCTAATGGAAGCTTCCTGATGGGAGAGACCAACTATGGGAGAAACTGGGCCTTGTTCTGATGGGCGGGGCCATGCTCAGTAAATCTTCAATCCAACTTCTGTTGATGGCTGGGGCTGTGTTCCCTCCCTGTTGTTTGACCAGAGACCAAACTGTGGTGGAGGTGATGGAGATAATGGCACCTCCTTCAGAAGGTGCCCTGCACGCACTGCCCGACTCAGTGCCCCCAGCCCTGCAGCAGCCACCGCCCACCCACGCCTCGGCTGGAGACTCCCAGACACTCCCGGGCAGCCCTGGGTCAGTCTCTGGTGGGGTCACTGCTCCTTTCTCCTGGCCCTGGTGCACACAAGGTTTTCTTTGTTTTGATGTGAGAGTTGGGTCGTAAAGAAAGCTGAGCACTGAAGAACGGATGCTTTTGAACTGTGGTGCTGGAGAAGACTCTTGAGAGTCCCTTGGACTGCAAGGAGATCCAACCAGTCCATCCTAAAGGAGATCAGTCCTGAGTGTTCATTGGAAGGACTGATGCTGAAGCTGAAACTCCAGTACTTTGGCCACCAGATGCAAAGAACTGACTCACTTGAAAAGACCCTGATGCTGGGAAAGATTGAGGGCAGGACGAGAAGGGGACGCCAGAGGATGAGATGGCTGGATGGCATCACCGACTCTATGGACATGAGTTTGAGCAAGCTCCAGGAATTAGTGATGGACAGGGAAGCCTGGTGTGCTGCAGTCTGTGGGGACACAAAGAGCTGGACACGATTGAGCAAGTGAACTGAACTGAACTTGTGCTGTGCTCAGTCATGTCAGACTCTCCTCTATCTTTGTGCTGTAGCCCGCCCGGCTCCTCTGTCCATGGGGTTTTTCAGTCAAGAATACTGGAGTGGGTTGCCATTTCCTCCTTCAGGGGGTCTTCCCAACCCAGGGATCTCACCTGCGTGTCCTGTGTCTCCTGCATTGCAGGCAGATTCTTTACATGCTGAGCCTTTGGGGAAGCCCCTATTGGAGCTCAGCCATTCCTATTTGTTAACGTTTTTCTGTGATAGCTTCAGCCCTGTAGCAGCAGAGCTGGGTAGGTGCCACAGAGATTGCATGGCCCAAAAAACTGGAATATTTACTACCTGACTCTTTAAAGAAAAGGTTTGCCAAGTCTTGACCTAAAAAAAAGATTTTGTTTCCTACCTGTTGACCATATACCTCATCGCAAAATGAGTAAAACTATTAAATTAATAAAATATTATTTCAGAACAGAACATTTACATGGTATATAGAGTCAAGGTTCGAGGATCCACCTGATCTACTTAGGAATATTTGTCTTTTTAAAAAACCTATACTTGGCATCTTAAAGTCTCCTGTTGTCAAGAAATCGAATGAATAAATAAATAAAAACAATAGCCACTAGCTTCATAAACCCTTCTGCAACACAGTGTCTCGTGTTCCCCTTCTGGCTCTGTGGCAGCTGTTAACCATCAAATACTATTTCTAGAGCTGTGCTGACATCAGTCGACGATCATACACAAAGCTGTTTGGCAGGACATACACTGAGCGAGTCGAGGTTGCTAAAATGAAACAGCTCTGTTAAAATTAACTCTATTCACGTCTTTCGGAAAATATCGAAGTTTGCCAAATCAAACCCTTCCTGTATCAGTGGGGAAGAACCATTTGCCAACCTCTAAGAAGGTAAATTAGACACAGGAGAGCAAAAAAAAAGAAAAAGGAAAATACCCTCCAAAATTAAAATGATAAAAATTTGCTTGACAGCAAAAGTACTTCCAAATGTATGAAATTGAATCCAAAACTGAGCCTGCAACAACTTTAACTGACAAGAAAGTCTGCACAATGGACTTGGCTTTATTACTGATGCTAATATAGCTACTTTTCGTTCTCTCTTGCTGATGGCAAGAAGATGAATGCCCACCGAAGGCACTAAACTATCTCCACTCCACCGAAATACTGATTGAGGTTAGAATGCAAACACTTATTCTTCACTTGCAACAAAAAAAGTTTTTTTTTTTTTAAGTGCTACCATAGAGGCCGTTTCATAATCAAGTACAACTTTGAAATAGAAGTTCTTAAAATAACTAAATGCAACATTTTTTTAAAAAAAGGTTTCTTTGTAAAATTTAAAACTATGTAGATATTTTATCAAAATGACAAACACAGTCCTTACATGAGTCTTAATTAGTACCTCTTTAAAATGAATATTTAGCCTCACATAGTCCTTATAATTCATGACTGATGTTTTCATTCAGAGCAGCCCGTCAAATACTGTATGATATCACGGATCTGTGGAAACTAAGAAAAGCATACAAAGAAATGTGTATGCAAAAGAGAAACAGATTCATAAATGTAGAAAACAAACTCGTGATCACCTGAGGGAGGGGGCGGGGGGGCGCGTGAGGGGTTAGGACTGAGAGGAGCCGCTACTGTGCGTGGAGCCGAGAAGCGGCAGAGACGCACTGCACAGGCCAGGCAGTGACAGCCGTTATCCAGCCATAACGTTCAGTGGAGTCCAATCCATAAAAACGCTAGATCAGTACAGCACACACCTGACACTAACGTAATGCAGTAAATCAAGTACACTTCAATTTAGGAACAGAAACCAAACGCTGTAAATCCTTTTTTCTGCCAACTCCCCTCTCCCTGAAAATCAATATTTAAAGTTCTCTCCTCCTCCAAAACCCAAGTCACCTGGGGGACGGGCAGCAGCCAGACAGGGCTTGCAAGAAGTAGGAACCGTGCCCAAGAATGCTTGCAGCGGGAACGGCCAAGGTCTGGAAGCCAAGGGGTCCAGGCCAAGGCTGGAGTCTGTCAAGCCAATAAGCCAGTCAATCTGAGGAGGAGCAATTGGGTTTTGGAGATCAAGACTAGCAGAAGGTCAGAAGCTCCTGGATGTTAGTAACAGTGAGGAAACAGACTCTCAAGGTGATATCTATATGCATTTGTTTCTATGAAGCTTGTTTACACTTCTCCCCAGTTGCCTGCAGAGTAGTGGTTACAGCTGCTTCGAGAGTGGAATGACTGTGGATGAACCTTGATCCTGGCTGCAGCCAGTCCCTAATTATAAGAAAGCTCTTACAGACCTTAGGAATGCAGAGATTATTTCAACAACAATTACACCCGTGGTCCAGGCCTGTGCTAATCATTCTAAATTCTCCCACCACTTGCCTTCTCTACTCATTTATTTACCTTTTCCCACTTTCTAGATGTGTCTGACCTGTGGTAGACAGAACTTTAAGGCCTCCAGGGTTCCCTGGTGCCGTGGTGGACACACGCTATATAATCCCTTCCACCTGAGCGCGGGAAGACTAGTGAGTGTGATGGGAAGGGGGCAGGGCACAACCTTGGAGAGAACGACAGAAGCTGACGGGAACCACGCAGGTCCAAGGTGGCAGTTACTTCCGTTGTAGAAAGAGAGGAAAGTGAAGTCGCTCAGTCGTCCAACTCTGCGACCCCATGGACTGTAGCCTGCCAGGCTCTCTGTCCATGGGATTCTCCAGGCAAGAACACCGAGTGGGTCGCCATTCCCTTCAGGGGATCTTCAAGGCAAATATAAACGCACGCCTTGAGACTCTTGACTCTCGAGACTTAGACTCAAGACTGGCACAACATCATGTTTGGCACCTTCTCTTGGTCAAATCAAATCCCAAGGCAAAAACCAAAGTTTAAGGTGGGAAGTGCATGCCACCCCTTTTATGGGAGGGGTTGAAACAATCATGACCAAGGACTTGGATATAAGAAAGGGAGGAGAACTGGGGTTGATGATACAATATTCCATCTTTGCTTCCTTTAGTTAGCATCATTTTACTTTTGTGGTTGTCAAATAACCCTTAATTAAATTATTTTTCTTTTTAGTTCCTAACTAGCTGGGCCAGTCTGTAGGCTGCAGTGTTGATGGTTGCCACCCTTGCGGTCTCATAGATGAGATCCTCCATTCTCAGTGTTTTGTAGGAAAGAGTTTTCTTTCAAGGCTGTCGTACTTGGTAATTGTTTACTTATTTGGGAGATTACTTATTTACCGACAGTCTCCCTCATCATGTTGGGAGCCCAGTGAGGTCAGGAATCATATTTATTTTATTCACTGTGGTGTCACCAGAACCTGCCACACTCAATTATTTATTGAATAAAAATGAACAAAATTTCTGGAGAACATTGTAAATGCTGAATGTGTTCTGATGAGCAGGATCTGATAACAGATAGTTAAAGGCTGAGCAGTTTAGTAGCTTTTATCAGAGCATGAGGAGGATCCTCTGATGAATGAATTAATGAAAATCAAGAGAAGTAATTGAATAACAGGAGAATGTGTGTATGTGTGTATGTATATATATATATGTATAATTTGTATGTGTGTGTATGAATATATAAGGGCAAGAAAATCAGAGGGAAAGAGGGAAGGGAGGGAGGGAAGAAGAAAGGAAGGAAGGAAGGGGTAACTGATGGGTTATGGCAGTTAGAGACCAGGTATATCTACCCTCGGAGTGATCATCCTCCAATCGTCAATGAGTAATCAACCAGAATACACATCACGTCAGAGCCAATAGTAGAATGATAGACCCTGTGTATATAATATTATTTGCATTTGAAGATGCTGATTTTCAGCGGTGCAGCTGTTTTTCCAGAGGCAAACCCCACAAACAGTCCAAGATGAGGAACACAGGACGTTCACCGTTTACAAACAGCCACAGCAGATTTCTTGTAGACTCGCTTATCTCTCTTTATCTCATGGACCATAGCCAGTTTCCACAATTTAGAAGTTGCTCCATCTCTAGTTGCTGTACTCCAAGTATTCTGTTATCTGGGAATTCTCAGTTCTGTTTGTAAGAGATACATAACCATCTTTGATTTTCATGGAACTGTACGGAGTTTCAGAGACAAACACAACTTTTTGGCTTGGTGTCAGTCTAGTTGGTCTTAGATTCCAATCAAGATTTCAGATGGTTCTTCACTCTATTTGCACACATGGCGTATACACGTCTTTTAAAATCAGGATCACAAATAACCACAGGACGTTAATGACATCGTACTTTCTTTGCTGCAAGCAGCATCTTGAACTCCAAGTCACTGACAACAATCTAATCCTACCGACAAGACGCAGCAGGGTGCAGGGCTTCTAAATGTCTAAGAGAAACACGGTGTTTGAAAAGTTGTGCATTTGCTATTTACCCTGATTTAAAAGCCCATATAAATACTTACTAAGCACCCTATCATCTGATGCTGGAAGCACGAAGCTGTATGACCAGATCCCATCTTCACGGGGCACCCAATGTAGGGGGCGAATCTCTCTCTTTGCAAAGAGAGGCGATGCTCTTTTTAAGAGCAATGCATACAAAGTCAGTGGGCAGTTGAAAGAGGAACTGATTGATTTTGCTTGAAGGGCACTCTGAGAGGGACATGAGGCTTAAGCTCAGAATGAGCTGGAATTTGATAAGCGGGTAATGGGTGAAGGGCAGACCAGGCAGGAGACGACATTTGAGAGATGTCAGGGTCCAGACAGTGGAGGACCTCCCTTGATTATATTAAGAAGTCTGGGTTTTACATTCTAGGGCTGTAGTTTTTGAAATGCGGTCTCAGACCACCACCATCACCTGGAAATGTCTTTGAAAGGCAAACCACTGGTCCTGGCCTTAGACTCACTGCATCAGAAACTCTGGGAATGGAACCCCATGATGATCTTCGTTTTAAGGGGTTCTCCAAATGAGTCTCTGGTGTGCTCAGGATTGGGACCACTGCTCTCGGTAATGAGGGGCCAGGAGAACATCTGAGCGGGGAAGTGGCCGGATCAGATCTAGGATTTTTGAAAGGTACCTCTGGCTGTGACATGAAGGAGGGATTTGAATTGGGAGAGGGTCTGGAGGTGAGTGGAGGCAGTGAGACCAGTTAGGAGGCTATTAAGAGCATCAGTGGGAGCCGTAATAAGGAGTCCAGAAGGAGGACCTTGCTTTTGCTCTCAGTAAGATGCAGAGATTTTAAGGGTGTGGGTTATTGAGATGCTTCGCATCTCGTTAAATAAATCAGTGGCAGATGAGCCCTGAAGCTACTGAAGAATTACTGTGCTGTGCTCACCAAGTCCCTTCAGTCGTGTCCAACTCACTGCGGCCCCATGGACTGTAGCCCGCCAGGCTCCTCTGTCCCCAGGATTCTCCAGGCAAGAATACTGCAGTGGGCTGCCATTCCCGTCTCCAGGGGATCTTCCGCACCCAGGGGTTGAACCTGGGTCTCTAAAGTCTCCTGCATTGGCAGGCAGGCTCTTTACCACTAGCACCACCTGGCCCAGGGGCTCAAAACTTGCCTAAACTAAGTAATTATGGAGCTCATGCATATGAATGAATATGCACATTCATTTAAAGTAACTTCCAAATTCCTAGGAACTTTTTTGTCATTTCATGTTTGCATCAGATACCAAAATATGGCTAGCATTCTAGAGGTTGTTGTTGTATAGTAGCTAAGTCGTGTCTGATTCTTTGCAACCTCATGGACTACAGCACACCAGGCTCCTCAGGTCACCACTGTCTTTCACAGTTTGCTTAAATCCATGTCCATTGAGCCCATGATGTTGTCTAACCATGTCATCCTCTGCCGCCTCGTCTCCTTTTGCCTTCAGTCTTTCCCAGCATCAGGGTCTTTTCTAGTCAGTTGGCTCTTTGCATCAGGTGGCCAAAGTTTTGGAGCTTCAGCTTTAGCAACAGTCCTTCAGATGAATAGACAAGGTTGATTTCCTTTAGGACTGACTGGCTTGACTTCTTTGCTGTCCAAGGGACTCTCAGGAGTCTTCTCCACCATCACACTATGAAAGCATCAGTTCTTTGGTGCTCAGCATTCTTTATGGCCCAACCATAGCTTTGACTATACAGATCTTTCTCATCAAAATGATATCTCTGCTTTTTAACACACTGTCTAGGTGTGTCACAGCTTTCCTTCCAAGGGGCACGTGTCCTTTAATTTCAAGCGTGCAGTCACCATCTGCAGTGATTTGGGAGCCAAAAAATAAAGTCTGTCACTGCTTTCACTTTTTCCCCCTTTATTTGTCACGAAGTGATGGGACCGGATGCCATGATATTAGTTTTTTGAATGTTGAGTTTCAAGCTAGCTTTTTCAACCTCATCAAGAGGCTCTTTAGTTTCTCTTCACTTTCTGTCATTAGAATGATATCATCTGCATATCTGAGGTTGTTGATATTTCTCCCAGCAGTCTTGATTCCAGCTTGTGATTCACCCAGCCCAGCGTTTAGCATGATATACTCTGCCGTGATGTGAAGTTGCTTCAGTTGTCTGAGTCTTTGTGACTCTTTGGACTGTAGCCCCCCAGGCTCCTCTGTCCATGGGACTCTCCAGGCAAGAATACTGGAATGGGTTGCCATGCTCTTCTCCAGGGGATCTTTCCAACCCAGAGATCAAATCTGTGTCTCTTACATCTCATACAGGTAAAGGCAGGTTCTTTACCACTAATGCCACCTGAGAATCCCTGGACTCTGCATGTAAGTTAAATACACAGGGTAACAATATACAGTATAGTCGTACTCCTTTCCCAGTTTTGAACCAGTCAGTTGTTCCATGTTTGGTTCTAACTGTTGCTTGTTGAAGAATTATGGACGGAAGTTCCTAACATTCATTGTTCAGGAGGCAGTGACCAAAAACATCCCAAAGAAAAAAGAAATGCAAGAAGGCAAAGTGGTTGCCTTAGGAGGCTTTACAAAGAGCTCAGGAAAGAAGGGAAGGGGAAGGCAAGGGAGAAAGGGAAAGATATACTCAGCTGAATGCAGAGTTCCAGAGAATATCAAGAAGAGATAAGAAGGCCTTCTTAAATGAACAATGCAAAGAAATAGAGGAAAATCATAGAATGGGAAAGACTAGAAATCTCTTCAAGAAAATTGGAGATATCAAGGAAATATTTCATGCGAGGATGGGCACGATAAAGGACAGAAACCATAAGGACTTAACAGAAGCAGAAGAGATTAAGAAGAGGTGGCAAGAATATACAGAAGAACTATCCAAAAAGATCTTAATGACCTGGATAACCATGATGGTGTGGTCACTCATCTGAACTCAGACATTCTGGACTGTGAAGTCAAGTGGACCTTAGGAAGCATTACCATTGATATGAACAAGCTAGTGGAGGTGATGGAATTCCAGCAGAGCTATTTAAAATCCTAAAAGATGATGCTGTTAAAGTGTTGCACTCAATATGTCATAAAATTTGGAAAACTCAGTGGTGGCCATAGGACTGGAAAAAGTCAGTTTTCATTCCAGTCCCAAAGAAGAGCAATGTTTAAACTATAATGCAACTGTGCTCCTTTCACATACTGGCAAGGTAATGCTCAAAATCCTTCAAGTTAGGCTTCAACAGTACGTGAACCAAGAACTTCCAGATGTACAAGCTGGGTTTAGAAAAAGGGACCAGAAATCAAATTGCCAACATTCGTTGGATCATGAAGAAACCAAGGGAATTCCAAAAAAATGTGAGTTCTGCTTCATTGGTTACACTAAAGCCCATGACTGTGTGGATGACAGCAAACTGGAGAATTCTTAGAGATGGGAGCATTCTATAGAAATTCCCAGTAATTTTGAAAATAATATAGTCCTTATAACTTGAAAAAGTTCACAACCGTAGACTTAGATAGGGTGTCTTGAGTGCTGTTCTGCTATAATTATTGGTCACGAGGATTCGCACCACATTTGAAATTCACCCAGACATGCAAGTTTTAATATCGTTTTTCTTCTCCAATATTTTTTTCTCCTTGTGGGGTTGAGCTTGTCAGCCTGGCACTCAAAAGATTGTTTAGTTCCTCTTCAGATCAGATCAGATCAGTCGCTCAGTCGTGTCCGACTCTTTGCAACCCCATGAATCGAAGCACGCCAGGCCTCCCTGTCCATTCCTCTTAGTCTTTTGCATGTGATTAGGATACTGGCCACCAAGTAAGTGATGATTCTTACATTAGAGCTTTACAGTCTAAAACACCCAAATCTCCCAAAGGTATCATTAGTCAAAAGATTATTTTATAACCTGATTATAATTTCTTTTTACAAAGACAACATCTCTTTATTAAAACAGATAACAAACATTAAAAAGCAAAGAAGGTAGCCCCGTAGAGCAAACGGCTATAAGAAAAATGCATACCTAAATACATTTGCTACCCTTCTCATCCATCCTTGAATCTGATCCGTCACTGTTAATCTTTGTTGCATTCTTTTTTAAAAATAAATTATTTATTTGTTTATTTTTTGCAGTGCTGGGTCTTGTTGCTGCATGGGCTTTTCTCCAGTTGCTGCGAGCGGGGGTCCTCTGAAGCTGCAGTGCAGGGCTTCTCACTGCCATGGCCTCTGATGGCGTGGAGCATGCACTCTAGGGAGTGCAGGCTTCGCAGCTGTGGCACGTGGTCTCGGGAGCTGCATCTCTGGGCTCCAGAGCACTGGCTCAGGGGTTGTGGCACACGGGCTTAGTCGCTCCACGGCCTGTGGGATCTTCCTGGGCCAGGGATGGAGCCCGTGTCCCCAGCACCAGCAGGCGGTTCTTCCCCACTGAGCCACCGGGGGGGCCAGTCTTTGTTGTATTCGTAAAGCTCCGTAGCATCTTTCTTTCTCCAGTTATTGGAACCTTTATACTTTCGATCAAAGCTTCTGCTGTTCTGACTAGCACTGTGGCTGTCATCAAAGGGCCTGACTCTCAGGATCACCAGGACGGGATCCACTCATCTGTCTGGTAGGAGTCATTAAAGAAAGGGACCATTCGGTGCGGGTGGTGCCTCTGCCCTCCACTACCTGTTGCAACTTTGACCATCAGGTCCTTCTCACACTTTATTAAAACTTTGAGACTCATCTGAACTTCTTTAGTGGGGCTGCATGCCTTTGATCAGGAGCGCCTTACCTCTGACTGCGACCATCCTCTAACGCTTCCCATCTCCTCAAGCTTTGAGTTACATCATCTTTCTCTCTTTGAAACAACCGCCATTAAAAAAAACAAAACAAAACAAAAACACTTAAATTCATGCAGAACATGTTTATATATATAATGTTTATATAATGTATATATTTTATATATATATAAATGTATTTGTTTATTTTTTGCAGTGCTGCGTCTTGTTGCTGCATGGGCTTTTCTCCAGTTGCGGTGAGCGGGGCTCCTCTGGAGCTGCAGTGCGGGGCTTCTCACTGCCATGACCTCTGATGGCATGGAGCACGTGCTCTAGGCAGTGCGGGCTTCGCAGCTGTGGCACGTGGTCTCAAAATATAATGTTTATATTAGGATTCTCCAGAAACAGAGAGATACAACCAAAGGATGTATTACACCACACACACACACACACACACACGTAGATTTTTTAAGGATTGACTCATGGGATTCGGGGATTGAATGCAAAGTTCCAAAGAATACAAGGAGAGATAAGAAAGCCTTCCTCAGTGATGAATGCAAAGAAATAGAGGAAAACAATAGAATGGGAAAGACTAGGGACCTCTTCAAGAAAATTAGAGATACCAAAGGAACATTTCATGCAAAGATGGGCACAATTAAGGACAGAAATGGTATGGACCTAACAGAAGCAGAAGATATTAAGAAGAGGTGGCAAGAATACACAGAAGAACTGTACAAAAAAGATCTTCGCAACCCAGATAATCACGATGGTGTGATCACTGACCTAGAGCCAGACATCCTGGAACGTGAATTCAAGTGGGCCTTAGAAAGCATCACTACAAACAAAGCTAGTGGAGGTGATGGAATTCCAGTTGAGCTATTTCAAATCCTAAAAGATGATATGAAAGTGCTGCACTCAATATGCCAGCAAATTTGGAAAACTCAGCAGTGGCCACAGGACTGGAAAAGGTCAGTTTTCATTCCAATCCCAAAGAAAGGCAATGCCAAAGAATGTTTAAACTGCACAATTGCACTCATCTCACACGCTAGTAAAGTAATGCTCAAAATTCTCCAAGCCAGTATTCAACAGTACGTGAGCTGTGAACTTCCAGATGTTCAAGCTGGTTTTAGAAAAAGCAGAGGATCGGATCAGATCAGATCAGATCAGTCACTCAGTTGTGTCCGACTCTTTGCAACCCATGAATTGCAGCATGCCAGGCCTCCCTGTCCATCACCAACTCCCAGAGGTCACTGAGACACGACCTTCGAGTCAGTGATGCCATCCAGCCATCTCATCCTCTGTCGTCCCCTTCTCCTCCTGCCCCCAATCCCTCCCAGCATCAAGGTCTTTTCCAATGAGTCAACTCTTCGCATGAGGTGGCCAAAGTACTGGAGTTTCAGCTTTAGCATCATTCTTTCCAAAGAAATCCCAGGGCTGATCTCCTTCAGAATGGACTGGTTGGATCTCCTTGCAGTCCAAGGGACTCTCAAGAGTCTTCTCCAACACCACAGTTCAGAAGCATCAATTCTTCAGCGCTCAGCCTTCTTCACAGTCCAACTCTCACATCCATACATGACCACAGGAAAAACCATAGCCTTGACTAGATGAACCTTTGTTGGCAAAGTAATGTCTCTGCTTTTGAATATGCTATCTAGGTTGGTCGTAACTTTCCTTCCAAGGAGTAAGTGTCTTTTAATTTCATGGCTGCAGTCACCATCTGCAGTGATTTTGGAGCCCCAAAAAATAAAGTCTGACACTGTTTCCACTGTTTCCCCATCTATTTCCCATGAAGTGATGGGACTGGATGCCATGATCTTCGTTTTCTGAATGTTGAGCTTGAAGCCAACTTTTTCACTCTCCACTTTCACTTTCATCAAGACGCTTTTGAGTTCCTCTTCACTTTCTGCCATAAGGGTGGTGGCATCTGCATATCTGAGGTTATTGATATCCCGGCAATCTTGATTCCAGCTTGTGCTTCTTCCAGCCCAGCGTTCCTCATGATGTACTCTGTATAGAAGTTAAATAAGCAGGGTGACAATATACAGCCTTGACATACTCCTTTTCCTATTTGGAACAAGTCTGTTGTTCCATGTCCAGTTCTAACTGTTGCTTCCTGACCTGCATACAGGTTTCTCAAGAGGCAGGTCAGGTGCTCTGGTATTTCTGGTATTCCCATCTCTTTCAGAATTGTCCACAGTTTATTGTGATCCACACAGTCAAAGGCTTTGGCATAGTCCTTAAAGCAGCAATAGATGTTTTTCTGGAACTCTTTTGCTTTTTCAATGATCCAGCAGATGTTGGCAATTTGATCTCTGGTTCCTCTGCCTTTTCTAAAACCAGCTTGAACATCTGGAAGTTCATGGTTCACATATTGCTGAAGGCTGGGTTGGAGAATTTTGAGCATTACTTTACTAGTATGTGAGATTAGTGCAATTGTGCGGTAGTCTGAGCATTCTTTGGCATTGCCTTTCTTTGGGATTGGAATGAAAACTGACCTTTTCCAGTCCTGTGGCCACTGCTGAGTTTTCCAAATTTGCTGGCATATTGAGTGCAGCACTTTGACAGCATCATCTTTCAGGAGTTGAAATAGCTCAACTGGAATTCCATCACCTCCACTAGCTTTGTTCATAGTGATGCTTTCTAAGGCCCACTTGACTTCACATTCCAGGATGTCTAGCTCTAAGGTCAGTGATCACACCATCGTGATTATCAGGGTCTTGAGGATCTTTTTTGTATAGTTCTTTTGTGTATTCTTGCCATCTCTTCTTAATATCTTCTGCTTCTGTTAGGTCCATACCATTTCTGTCCTTTATCGAGCCCATCTTTGCATGAAATGTTCCTTTGGTATCTCTAATTTTCTTGAAGAGATCTCTAGTATTTCCCATTCTGTTGTTTTCCTCTATTTCTTTGCATTGATCACTGAAGAAGGCTTTCTTATCTCTTCTTGCTATTCTTTGGAACTCTGCATTCAGATGCTTCTATCTTTCCTTTTCTCCTTCGCTTTTCGCTTCTCTTCTTTTCACAGCTATTTGTAAGGCCTCCCCAGACAGCCACTTTGCTTTTTTGCATTTCTTTTCCATGGGGATGGTCTTGATCCCTGTCTCCTGTACAGTGTCATGAACCTCATTCCATAGTTCATCAGGCACTCTATCTATCAGATCTAGGCCCTTAAATCTATTTCTCACTTCCACTGTATAATCATAAGGGATTTGATTTAGGTCATACCTGAATGGTCTAGTGGTTTTCCCTACTTTCTTCAATTTAAGTCTGAATTTGGCAATAAGGAGTTCATGGTCTGAGCCACAGTCAGCTCTTGGTCTTTTTTTTGTTGACTGTATAGAGCTTCTCCATCTTTGGCTGCAAAGAATATAATCAATCTGATTTTGGTGTTGACCATCTGGTGATGTCCATGTATAGAGTCTTCTCTTGTGTTGTTGGAAGAGGGTGTTTGCTATGACCAGTGCATTTTCTTGGCAAAACTCTTATTAGTCTTTGCCCTGCTTCACTTTGTATTCCAAGGCCAAATTTGCCTGTTACTCCAGGTGTTTCTTGACTTCCTACTTTTGCATTCCAGTCCCCTATCATGAAAGGGACATCTCTTTGGGGTGTTAGTTCTAAACAGTCTTGTAGGTCTTCATAAAACCATTCAGCTTCAGCTTCTTCGGTGTTACTGGTTGGGGCATAGACTTGGAATACTGTGATATTGAATGGTTTGCCTTGGAAATGAACAGAGATCATTCTGTCGTTTTTGAGATTGCAACCAAGTATTGCATTTCAGACTCTTTTGTTGACTATGATGGCCACTCCATTTCTTCTGAGGGATTCCTGACCGCAGTAGTAGATATAATGGTCATCTGAGTTAAATTCACCCATTCCAGTCCATTTCAGTTCACTGGTTCCTAGAATGTCGACATTCACTCTTGCCATCTCCTGTTTGACCACTTCCAATTTGCCTTGATTCATGGACCTGACATTCCAGGTTCCTATGCAATATTGCTCTTTACAGCATCAGCCCTTGCTTCTATCACCAGTCACATCCACAGCTGGGTGTTCTTTTTGCTTTGGGTCCATCCCTTCATTCTTTCTGGAGTTATTTCTCCACTGATCTCCAGTAGCATCTTGGGCACCTACTGACCTGGGGAGTTTCTCTTTCAGTATCCTATCATTTTGCCTTTTCATACTGTTCATGGGGTTCTCAAGGCAAGAATACTGAAGTGATTTGCCATTCCCTTCTCCAGTGGACCACATTCTGTCAGATCTCTCCACCATGACCCGCCCATCTTGTGTTGCCCCACGGGCATGGCTTAGTTTCATTGAGTTAGACAAGGCTGTGGTCCTAGTGTGATTAGATTGACTAGTTTTCTGTGAGTATGGTTTCATTGTGTGTGTGTTTGCCCTCTGATGCCCTCTTGCAACACCTACCGTCTTACTTGGGTTTCTCTTACCTTGGGCGTGGGGTATCTCTTCACGGCTGCTCCAGCAAAGCGCAGCCATTGCTCTTTACCTTGGACGAGGGGTATCTCCTCATCGCCGCCCTTCCTGACCTTCAAGGTGGGATAGCTCCTCTAGGCTCTCCTGCGCCCGCGCAGCCACGGCTCCTTGGACGTGGGTTTGCTCCTCCCGGCCGCCGCCCCTGAACTCAGACTCGGGGTAACTCCTCTCTGCCGCTGCCCCTGACCTCGGACGTGGGGTAACTCCTCTTGGCCACCGCCCTTCGGGCATGGGGTCCTCCTGGCTTCTGCCCCTGACCTCAGATGTGGGGTGGCTCCTCTTGCCTGCACTTAGCGCGCCGGTCGCAGCCGCCTGTGCTTAGAAAAGGCAGAGGAACCAGAGATCAAATTGCCAACATCTGTTGGATCATCAAAAAAGCAAGAGAGTTCCAGAAAAACATCTATTTCTGCTTTATGACTGTGCCAAAGTCTCTGACTGTGTCAGTTCAGTTCAGTTCAGTCGCTCAGTCATGTCTGACTCTTCTGACTGTGGATCACAACAAACTGCGGAAAATTCTTAAAGAGATAGGAATACCAGAGCACCTGACCTGACTCCTGAGAAATCTGTATGCAGGTCAAGAAGCAACAGTTAGAACTGGACATGGAACAACAGACTGGCTCCAAATTGGGAAAGGAGTACCTCAAGGCTGTGTATTGTCACCCTGCTTATTTAACTTGTATGCAGAGTACATCATGAGAAACTCTGGGCTGGAGGAAGCACAAGCTGGAATCAAGATTGCTGGGAGAAATATCAATAACCCCATATATGCAGATGACACCACCCTTATGGCAGAAAGTGAAGAAGAACTAAAGAGCCTCTTGATGAAAGTGAAAGAGGAGAGTGAAAAAGTTGGCTTCAAGCTCAAAATTCAGAAAACTAAGATCATGGCATCCGGTCCCATCATTTCATGACAAATAGATGGGGAAGCAATGAAAACAGTGGCTGACTTAATTTTTTTGGGGGGGAGGGGGGCAGCACTCCAAAATGACTGAAGATGGTGATTGCAGCCATAAAATTAAAAGGCACTTGCTCCTTGGAAGAAAAGCTATGACCAACCTAGACAGCATATTCAAAAGCAGAGACATTACTTTGCCAACAAAGGTCCGTCTAGTCAAGGCTATGGTTTTTCCAGTGGTCATGTATGGATGTGAGAGTTGGACTATAAAGAAAGCTGAGTGCCAAAGAATTGATGCCTTTGAACTGTGGTGTTGGAGAAGACTCTTGAGAGTCCCTTGGACTGCAAGGAGATCCAACCAGTCCATTCTAAAGGAGATCAGTCCTGGGTGTTTATTGGAAGGACTAATGTTGAGGCTTAAACTCCAATACTTTGGCCACCTGATGCAAGGCACTGACTCACTTGAAAAGACCCTGATGCTGGGAAAGATTGAAGGTGGGAAGGGAAGGGGATGACAGAGAGTGAGATGGTTGGGCGGATCACCGACTCAATGGACATGAGTTTGGGTAAACTCCGGGAGTTGGTGATGGGCAGGGAAGCCTGATATGCTGCAGTCCATGGGGTCGCAAAGAGTTGGACACGACTGAGTGACTGAACTGAACTGAGTGGTAAAAAATCTGCCTGCCAATGGAGGGGACATGGGCTCCATTCCTGGATTGAGAAGATCCCCTGGTGAAGGAAGTGGCAACCCACTCTGTATTCTTGCCTGGGAAATCCCTTGGACAGAGGAGCCTGATGGACTACACTCCACGCAATTGCAAAAGGGTCAGACTCAACTTAGTGACTAAACCACAACAACGATTTAATGCATGTGATTTTGGAGGCTGTGCAGGATAGGCTAACCGACTAGAGACTCACAGAATAGCTGATTTGTGGCTTGAGTTGAAAAACTGTCTGGAGGCAGGATTACCTGTTACTTGGAATACCCCAGTCTTTTTATTTAAGTTTTTGTGAATAGACTTTATTTTTAGAGCAGCCTGAGGCTCACAGCAAGCTTTAGAGAAAGGTAGAGATTTCCCACAAAGCCCCCACCCCCGCCCATGCACATCCTCCCCGTGATCAACATCCCCAATCAGAGGGTACATTCATTGCAGTTGAACTTGCGTTAACACATCATCATCGCTCGTGAGTCCATATTTTACATTCAGGTTCAGTCTTGGGGCCTTCCCTGGCTGTCCAGTGGTTAGAACTCTCCACTCCCAATGCAGGGGAGCCGGGGTTCAATCCCTGGTCAGGGAAGTAGGTCCCACAGGCTGCAACTGAGGAACAAAATATCCCGCAGGCCCACGAGGAGGACCAAAGATCCTGCCTGCCACAGCGGAGACCTGGCGCAACCAAGTGAAGACGAGACCCATGCCGGGTGTTACAGGGACTTCCTGGTGGCCCAGGGGTTAGCAATCTGCCTTTCAGGGACCGGGATACAGGTGTGATCCCTGGTCGGGGAACTAAAATCCCACGCGACTCAGGGCAACTCAGCCTGTGCTCCAGAGCCCCGTGTTCAACCATAAACAGCTCTAGCTCCGCAGCCACGTCCCAGCACAGCCAGAAAGAGTCGCTCCTGCTGCTGTATATTTTATGGGTTTGGAGAAAGGTATAAAGACTTATGTCCATCATTATAGCCTCATACAGAGCAGTTTCACTGCCCTGAAAATCCTCTGTGAACCACCTTTTTATCCCTTATTCAACAAATGATTTTTTGAAACTGTCCGGTTTTGCCTTTCCCAGAATGTCACGCAGCTCACATTATACAGTATGCAGACTTTTCAGACTGCCTTCTTTCATTTAGCATATGCATTTGAGTCCTGCTTTTTCATGGCTTGGTAGCATACTTCTCTGTAGCACTGAATGATCCTCAGTTGCTGGATGTACCAGAATCTCAGTCTTTTTCCTTTGAGATCTTCAGTTGATGGGATGAGACCCACCCACATCTGCTGTACTCAAAGCTGACTGATTTAAATGTTAATCTCATCTTAAAAAAATTTCTTCATAGCAACATCTAGACTGGGATTTGCCCAAATAGCTGGATTCTGTGGCCTAACCTGTTGACACTTAAAACTAACTTCACAAGCCCATGACTTGACAACCTGGCACCCATATACAGCTCCTTCAACCATACTTAATCTCCAAATAAAGACAGTAACAAGGTCATACTTTTATCTAACTGATGCAACTATCCTGCACCAAACCAAAAGCACAGTTTCCCCAGAAGAAAATGCAGTCCTTAGATGACCTTTACTCTTCTCCTTGACATTTTGTAACCTAAATACAATGATATAAAGTTAACAGTACTTAAATATTATGATATAAAGTCAATACATCTTACATTACATGATAGAGAAGAAAAGAGATATGATATCTATACAGCTTTATAAATATATAATACGCACATACAAACATATTCATAACAAAATAAGGAAGAAGTAGTCATGACGGTTATAGTCCTTGCTCCTGAAACAGGTCATGTGGTCATAGCTGGTATTTATAAATATCTTCTTTCACTACCCATTCCATACTCCCTTTGCTATCAGGAAGCAGTTCAACTGGTCAGGCTTCCTTAACTGGTGGGTGACCTAAAACTTCCTTCCTGAAGGGTCCGGGCCATTAGCAGGCCCGCCAGGCTTGGGTGGCCGCACTTTCCCATCACAGACATGGCAACACCAAGAGAAACCCCAGGGGTCTCCTGTCTCCCACACACGCTCTTCCTTAGCTGCCCTGTGAGCCAGCAGCCCGGTTCCCCCTCGGTAATGAGAATGGACATCACCAGATGGCCAACACCGAGATCACACTGATTATTTTCTTTGCAGCCAAAGATGGAGAAGCTCTATACAGTCAGCAAAAACAAGGCCAGGAGCTGACTGCCGCTCAGATCATGAACTCCTTATTGCCAAATTCAGACTTAAATTGAAGAAAGTAGGGAAAACCACTAGACCATTCAGGTATGACCTAAATCAAATCCCTTATGATTATACAGTGGAAGTGAGAAATAGATTTAAGGGCCTAGATCTGACAGATAGAGTGCCTGATGAACTATGGAATGAGGTTCGTGACATTGTACAGGTGACAGGGATCAAGACCTTCCCCATGGAAAAGAAATGCAAAAAAGCAAAATGGTTGTCTGGGGAGGCCTTACAAATAGCTGTGAAAAGAAGAGAAGCGAAAAGCAAAGGAGAAAAGGAAAGATATAAACATCTGAATGCAGAGTTCCAAAGAATAGCAAGAAGAAATTAGAAAGACTTCCTCAGTGATCATTGCAAAGAAATAGAGGAAAACAACAGAATGGGAAAGACTAGAGATCTCTTCAAGAAAATTAGAGATACCAAGGGAACATTTCATGCAAAGATGGGCTCGATAAAGGACAGAAATGGTATGGACCTAACAGAAGCAGAAGATATTAAGAAGAGATGGCAAAAATACACAGAAGAACTGTACAAAAAAGATCTTCACAACTCAGATAATCACGATGGTGTGATCACTGACCTAGAGCCAGACATCCTGGAATGTGAAGTCAAGTGGGCCTTAGAAAGCATCACTACGAACAAAGCTAGTGGAGGTGATGGAATTCCAGTTGAGCTGTTTCAAGTCCTGAAAGATGATGCTGTGAAAGTGCTGCACTCAATATGCCAGCAAATTTGGAAAACTCAGCAGTGGCCACAGGACTGGAAAAGGTCAGTTTTCATTCCAATCCCAAAGAAAGGCAATGCCAAAGAATGCTCAGACTACCGCACAATTGCACTAATCTCACATACTAGTAAAGTAATGCTCAAAATTCTCCAACCCAGCCTTCAGCAATACATGAACCATGAACTTCCAGATATTCAAGTTGGTTTTAGAAAAGGCAGAGGAACCAGAGATCAAATTGCCAACATCTGCTGGATCATGGAAAAAGCAAGAGAGTTCCAGAAAAACATCTATTTCTGCTTTATTGACTATGCCAAAGCCTTTGACTGTGTGGATCACAATAAACTGTGGACAATTCTGAAAGAGATGGGAATACCAGAGCACCTGACCTGCCTCTTGAGAAACCTGTATGCAGGTCAGGAAGCAACTGTTAGAACTGGACATGGAACAACAGACTGGTTCCAAATAGGAAAAGGAGTACGTCAAGGCTGTATATTGTCACCCTGCTTATTTAATTTCTATGCAAAGTACATCATGAGAAACGCTGGGCTGGAAGAAGCACAAGCTAGAATCAAGATTGCTGGGAGAAATACCAATAACCTCAGATATGCAGATGACACCACCCTTATGGCAGAAAGTGAAGAGGAGCTAAAGAGCCTCTTGATGAAACTGAAAGAGGAGAGTGAAAAAGTTGGCTTAAAGCTCAACATTCAGAAAATGAAGATCATGGCATCCGGTCCCATCACTTCATGGGAAATAGATAGGAAAACAGTGGAAACAGTGTCAAACTTTATTTTGGGGGCTCCAAAATCACTGCAGATGGTGACTGCAGCCATGAAATTAAAAGACACTTACTCCTGGAAAGAAAAGTTATGACCAACATAGATAGCATATTCAAAAGCAGAGACATTACTTTGCCAACAAAGGTCCGTCTAGTCAAGGCTATGGTTTTTCCAGTGGTCATGTATGGATGTGAGAGTTCGACTGTGAAGAAGGCTGAGCACCGAAGAATTGATGCTTTTGAACTGTGGTGTTGGAGAAGATGCTTGAGAGTCCCTTGGACTGCAAGGAGATCTAATCAGTCCATTCTGAAGGAGATCAGCCCTGGGATTTCTTTGGAAGGAATGATGCTAAAGCTGAAACTCCAGTACTTTGGCCACCTCATGCGAAGAGTTGACTCATTGGAAAAGACTCTGATGCTGGGAGGGATTGGGGGCAGGAGGAGAAGGGGACGACAGAGGATGAGATGGCTGGATGGCATCACTGACTCAATGGATGTGAGTTTGAGTGAACTCCGGGAGTTGGTGATGGACAGGGAGGCCTGGCATGCTGGGATTCATGGGGTTGCAAAGAGTCGGACACGACTGAGCGACTGAACTGAACTGAGTGAGAATCAGCCACTGCAGTCAGCACAGCGATGCCCTTTCCTGTTGATTCAGAGGCGTGAGGCCCCAGAGTATCACTGCGTGGGAGGCGGCCCTAACTCCCCGTTCACTGGAATCACGGTTGTGTCTCAGCCAAAACATCTGTCCCTGCAACTGAGACCACCAAGCCAGCAGAGCATAAGATCTTGGGGAAAGAAGCAAGGCTGTTGCCAGGGGGTCAGTAAGAGCAATAGTAAGGGGTGCCCTTCTCATTGCCTCCCCTTGAGTCCCAGAGCATGCGTCCTGGTATGGGAGAAATGGCATCATATAGGGACCCTGACTCGGAGCATGCACAGCCTCGGAAGCGGTGCTCTGTGGGGTGCCATGACAGTGGATAGGACATTCTGCTAAATCCACAGATGGTAATTTTGGCAGAAGCAGTATGTATAGGAAAGGCAACACTATATCCAGAGTGTCTATTTCAGTAAGAACGAAGCATTGCCCCTTTCAAGATGGAAGGGATCCAATGTAATTATCCAACTAGCTGGTTGATCACCGCAGGCAATGATGCCCTATCAGGGACTCGTTGTCATTCTCTGCTGCTGGCAGATTGGACTCTCAGCAGTGGCTGTAACCAAGTGACCTTGGCGAGTAGCAGTCCACGTTGCTGAGCCTGTGCACAACCTCTATCCCGGCCACCATGGCCATGTGCTCACGAGCCCACTGGGCAATGGCAGGGCTGGCAGGGAGAGGCTGGTTGATATCTGCACGGTGGGTCGTCCTATTCCCTTGACTATTAAAATCCTCTTCTGCTGGGGTCCCCATTTGGTGAGCATTCTCATGGAAGACAATATCTTCCAATTTTTTGCTCATTCAGATAGCTCTGTCCACATACCTCTTCTCTAGACCTCCTTGCCACCGATTTCCTGGTCATATTCCTTCCAAGTCAAACCACAGACCTCATACAGCCACCGACTGTGAGTTGCTCTCTAACTGTACATCTGCCATTTCTCCTAACAAGCACAGTGAGCAACTGGGTGCGCTGCTCGGAGCTCCACCAGCCGACGGGCCTCACTTCACCACTGTCCTCCAGGGGCATCTCAGGGAGGGCTGTGGCGCCGGAGCTGTGCACTTGGGGTGGCGCCCACCTATCACACAGGACCGTTGTGCATAAGACCCAGTCCATCCTAAAGGAAGTCAACCCTGAATACTCACTGGAAGGACTGATGCTGAGGCTGAAGCTCCACTAGTTGGGCCACCTGATGTGAAGAACTGACTCATTGAAAAAGACCCGGATGCTGGGAAAGATTGAGAATGGGAGAAGGGGACGACAGAGGATGAGATGGTTGGATGGCATCACCGACTCAATGGACATGAGTTTGGGTAAAGTCCAGGAGTTGGTGATGGACAGGGAGGCCTGGCGTGCTGCAGTCCATGGGGTCAAAAAGAGTCAGACACGACTGAGTGATGGAAAAGCAACAACAATATGAGGTCATAGGTGCGGCCTGGAAGAGAGACGGCGCTATAGCAGGAGCGGGAACCCAGGCAAGAGCTGACGCTGCAGTTTGACTCAAAAGGCAGTCTCTGGCAGAAGTCTCTGTTCTAAGTGGGTAGTCAGTGTTTTTCAGTTAAGGCCTTCAGCTGATTTGATGAGTCTCACCCACGTTAAGGTGGTCTGCTTTACTCAACCTCTACTGATTTAAGTGTTAATCTGGTCTAAAAAATACCGTCACAGAAATATTTACCGTAGTATTTGCCCAGACATCTGGGTTCTGTGGCCTAGTAAAGTTACCACTTGAAATTGACCATCGCGATGGCCTTTCCTAATAGGAAAGAGCCTGTCTTCCCTCCCTCCCCCTCCCTCTTTTCTTTCCTTCTTTCTCTCTCTGCTTTTTCTTTCTACAAACACTTCCTAAGAACCCACTAGATTCCTGATTCTAGAAGCCTACTGATGAAGTTGAGCTGTCTCCTTGGTAACCGTCTCTAACCCAGAATGGAATACAAACTGCTTTCTGAAGCAGACTATCTTCTTTAGAGAGATCACATATCCCTTTCCAATTTTAAACCATAACTTACAAGAACATGATTTTACTATCTCTTTTAAACAGAAAAATAGCAGTTTTACAAAGAAATTAATGACTGATGCTGCTGTTTAGCTGATGGATGCACTAATTTGGATGCTGCTGCTTTAGAATTTGTCGTGATTGGGTCAGAGATCAGCTCAGAGATTACTTTTGTATTACATAGTTTGTCTTGGAAATGAATGGTTTAAAAATATTTCAGAGGAAAATACTGAACCCACTTTACAAAATAAACTGTTTTCAAGCCATTTAGGTGGTTGAATATGAAAGTGATAAAACATGTAAGTTACACTACATTTTTGAAATAGATTTCTTAAAGCAGGTCCAAAGGTGTCTTATTTATTTGTCAAAACAAACTGGAAAGACCTTGTTACGTCTACTTTGAGTTATAAACTCATAATACTCATAACTGTGTGGATCACAACAAACTGGAAATTCTCCTGGAAAAGACCCTGATGCTGGGAAAGACGAAAGGCAAAATGGTGAAGCGGGCAGCAGAGGGTGAGGAGGTCAGATCGCAGCACCAACTCAATGGAGATAATTTTGAGCAAACGCTGGGAGATAGTAGAGGACAAAGGAGCCTGGCGTGCAGCAGTCCATGAGGTCTCAAAGAGTCAGACATGACTTAGCAACAGAACAACAACGGGAATACTCACAGACTTTCTTTATTAAGAGGGTTGCTTTTCTAGGAATAGGACTGCCTTCCAAACCAGTAACTGGAATAGGCTGGGGAAGCCCCGTCCTTGTGGAATTATGTGCTCAGCATCTTACATTGCTGTGCTGCCAACTCTTGTCTCCTCTTTGCAAGTCCCCACTAGGGCACAAGCCTCCCACAGAGGTTTCTCCCCTGGAGATGCAGGGATGTTCACAGTGCTCTTCACGGGTTCACAAGTTCCCACCAATCCCAATCACCCGCTTTCCTCAACTGTTCCCAGGAAGGTGCCTCAAGCTATTAAAAAAAAATTGATATTTAAAATCCCTTGTAATCAGGTCCAGCCTTAACACATGGGCATATCACCAATCATTTAATGGATGCAAAACTATTAACCAGAACAGAAAATGTGTCAAATAGAGAGGCCATCCTCAACTAGACAGCACGTTACAAAACCCATGTAAGTGGCGCATCAGATGGATTGAGAGCACGTGCTTCATAGAACAGTAACGCTTATTGGACGGGAGCCTATCGCAGTCTGTCACATCCTCTCTCATTGGCTGAGCACACACGCTCTCCCCTGCACCGAAGGAAGACGCGGCAGCCGTAGATGATAGACGTATGTGGAGACGTATTTTTTCTTTAAATCATGAATGTGAAAAAAAAACCATGAATATGGAATCAGTTCAGAAATAAGTAGTTTTATAACAAATGATTGCCGCACAGGGTGACACTAAATGTAATGTACGTGTAATTGGAAAATTATTTTGTCTTGAAATGTATTACCTTTAATGCAGACTTTTCATGATTTCAGACCGAGTGTCTCCCCGTGCCAAATTAGTCCCGTAATTACAAAAGAAGACAATACTTATTTTTAAATTAAAAATGTGCTTGTTTATCTATCTGTGGCTGTGTTCACACAGGCTTTCCTAGTTGCCGCGAGCGGAAGCTCCTCTTCCTGAGCGCAGGCTCAGGAGTTGCGGTTCCCGGCTCTAGAGCACGCGCTCTGCAGCCGTGGCACACGGGCTTGGTTGCTCCATGGCACACGGGGTCTTCCTGGACCAGGGGTCGAACCCGTGTCCCCTGCATTGGCAGGCGGAAATCCTTAACCACTGCACCTCCAGGGATGTCCCAATACTTACTTTTTAACAAAAGCAAGTTGACCACTTGTATCAGATTTTCTCATCGTACAGGGTATTTTTGTCATGCCTACTAGTCCATACTTAAAAATTCCTAATGCCTTCTGACACGGCCACTGCTTTTGTGAATAAAGTTTTATTGAAAACAGCCACACTCACTGTTTACATCTTGGTTATGGTGACCTCACACTCTTCTAAGAATACAGTTGAACAGGGGATTCCCTGTCAGTCAGTGGTTTGCCACGGCCTGGGTTCAATCCCTGGTCCAGGAACTAAAATCCCACAAGCCACGATGTGAAGCGAAAAAACAGAACAAAAACAAACAGAAACAGAACCTGGTCGAACAGTTGTGACGGAGACCGTCGAATCCTCACAACCTGAAGCGCGCACTAGCTGAGCTGTAGAGCGTGTGACCCTCCGCTGTGCGTTCGTGTGCTGCTCAGGTGTGCCCAGCTCTTTGCAGCCCCTTGGATGGTCGCCCACCAGGCTCTGTCCGTGGAATTTTCCAGGCAAGAATACTGGAGCTGGTTGCCATTTCCTCCTTCAGAGGCTCTTCCTGACCCAGGGATCAAACCCGGGTCTTGTGCACTCCTGCACTGGCAGGCGGATTCTGTAGCAACTGCACTGGGAACCCGCCGACCCTCTGCTACGGACTCTCAGAATAGTTTTGTTCTTTTAGGCAGATAGAAAGGAATTTCTGGACTTAAAAGATAAATTAGCATAGACTACTTATTTCTATAAATCTTCAAAAATAAACTACAACACCATCCATCTTAAATTCCTTAAGGAAAGAATTCCCTAGAGAACTTCTGCCCTATATCAATACAGTGTGAGCCACTTCAGTAATTTACAATTTTCTGGTAATCACATGAAGAACGTAAAAGGAAATACATGAAATTTGTTGTAGGGATAGATCTTATTTAGCCCAATATATCCGATATATTATCATTTCTGTATGTAATCAATACACAACATTAGTCACGGTATAGTTCCCATTCTCGTTTGTTCTCAGTCTTCATAATTCAGTACACATTTTACACTTACAGCACACCCAGGTTCAGATCAGCCACATTCCAAGTGCTTGCTGGCCACGCGGAGCAAGTGGATACTGTCTTTGGTCTGTGCCAGCCTCAAAGCGAGAGTAAGCAGATGCCTTTTTACACTCTTTTACACTTTTTTCATTTGTTCATTCAAGTTTTAAAATTACTTACATCTTACAAAGGTAAGAAAGACTTTTTAAAGACTTTAAATTCTTGCTTAAATACTTATATATTGATTTCCCCCCTTTTCTGAGCATGAAAAGGTACAGTGATGGAAAGCCTAGTAGCAGGGAGTCCACTTACCAGAGCAGAGCAAAGTCGTGAACAGGGCTACTAAAAAGGAAGATAGGAGGAAATTTCAATCTTGAAATGCCTCGTATATTTGCTTTTCTTTTAAATCAGAAAAAGTCAGCACCCATTAGCAGGAATCCCATCTGCAGCTCAGGAATGCTACGGCCAAGCTAAGGAAGCCCAGAAGCTCCCTGAGGGCAGGAGCCCAGCATTCTGTGGATGAATTGAATTCCTTCTCTCTCTCTCTTTTTTTTTTTTTTATCCTCTTTAGACGTCTTCTCAAGAGCTGTCCTCCTCCCGTTTTTCCATCAAACATGCTTTCAAGTATATGGAATTACATGGATAATTTGTTGCTATGCCTTGAACTGTCATTTAATCAATATTGTCAGTCTTTCCTGTGTTTAATGATCTGCTTGAAACCTTGCTCTCTTTAAAAATTCAGAAGAGAGAGATCCAGAAATCGTCCTAGGTTAAGAAATGGAAAAAGCTTTCATTGTGACATAGAGGTTGTTCTTTCTCTCTTTTGGTCATATTTAAAGTATATTTGTGTTAAATACTCTTCAATCATCTTAAAATATGTCCATAATTTATATAACCCACCTACCAAATGGCCAAGAAACAAATCCTATACCCTTCATCGTCTGCAAGTGCAGAAACAGCACCCTTGCATACCCCACAAGCAGGTGTCAGGTGTAGGTAGCCATCTTTCTAATTAGCAGCAAGTCCCGTGCTAAAGAGAGAAGCCAGTCTTGAAGCAGGCGTCTCCTGGTTCACTGTCAGCAGGATATAGGAGTGGGTGGCGATTTGGAGACAAGCATATTTCCATCGCCTTTGTCTTGCCCATGGTAGGCATCATTAATCAGCCACTACATTCCTTCCTGCTGAGCATAAATGTAAGCTCAGACACTTTCTAACTGTAACCTCTAGGAAGGCACTATCAGATGAGTGAACTTTGCTTCAAGATAAAATCTAGGTAAGCGTCTCTGGTATACAAAGTAGAGTTTAGAGTCCAAGACAGTGCTTAAAAGATAAGAAGATGCTTATAGTCTACAAGAAAATATCCTTTATTGCTACCTGAGGGGCTTCCCAGGTGGCTCTAGTGGTAAAGAACCCACCTGTCGGTGCAGGAGACATAAGAGACGTGGGTTAGATCTCTGGGTCAGGAAGATCCCCTGGAGAAGGGCATGGCAACACTGCAGAATTCTTGCCTGGAGAATCCCATGGACAGAGGAGCCTGGCAGGCTACAGTCCATGGGGTTGCACAGAGTCAGATGTGACTGAAGCGACTTAGCATACACAGGGCCACCTGGAGATAGTCTTAAGAGGAGGTCGGAGTAAAGGAGATGACTGTAGTTGTCATGAGGCAGGTGAAGAATGAACAGCCTTGAAACCAGACAAAGCCCATTAAATCGGTATTGAACAATTACTAAGGGTGTAAACATCTGAGCTTTTAGGAATCTCCTTCCCATTTTGGGGTTCTAAACATTTTTACTGGGGTTTGCCGTTTTAAAAGCCCTTACTATACTTCGAGCTACAGGATTTAAAAATAGTGGAATCTACTCTGAATAAAGGAATCATCCTCTCCATTAATGGGCTACGGATGTCTCATGAATAAGTGTTACAAATCTATTTATACACCAATTTGTTCCTCTGCATATGTAACCCTCCCAGGCACTGTGCCTACGCTTAGGCTCTGTTTTCTCTGGGTGTTGTTTTTTAATGACAAAGGACATCTAAATGAATATTGGCCCCGCTACTCTGAAGTTCAGTTGCTGCCTATTGACTTTTCAGTGTTATGAGCAAAACATTTATTTTCCTCTCAACTTAGCTCTTCATGTACTGCGACTCCCTTTATGTCTTCTTGCCTAGAGTGTCAGCCTACCTTTTTGCTGTTGTTGCTGTTGGGTTCTTTTGGCTGCTTTAAAAAAACAACAGCAGAGAATCCATTCTACAAAGAAAATGGAATATAGTATTAGCTGCCATTCTTATTCATTTTAAAGGAAACAATGCCTTTTTGTAGCAATAACTCACCTACCCAGAGGTCATTTTTCCAATAATGTCAGTCACTGAGAACACAGCTCGAAGAAAAAGGCCTCTGAGAAGTTAAAATAAACACCATAGATCTCATGCACTCAGCTCATGCATTTTATTTCCATCTTTTCACTCTGCCATTCAGCCACTGTCTTTTCTTATTTCAGACATGATCCTAATAAACCCGGTTACCTGGTTTCTTAGCCCATAGAAAATTAGGAACAGATAATCTGAAAAAGATCAAGAGGCTTCTAAACAGCCACATGACGGCTGGTGACAAGAAGATATGAAAGAACCAGACTCAGTGACTCAAAAACCCCAGCAAGGAGGAGCCAGTCTGTGTCTGGCCGGGTAGCTGCTCATTCTGCAGTGATCTCCATCACCCTGGAAATGATGTTCCTCGCTACATCTTCAAGTCATCACGCTCATTTCCAGCGTTTTCCGTGTAAGATGCGGCAGGTGGACAACAGGGCGTCCCCGGTGGCCCAGTGGCGAAGAGTCTCCTGTCAGTGCTGGAGATGCAGGTCCGATCCCTGGGTCGGGAAGATCCCCTGGAGAAGGAAACAGCAACCCACTCCAGTACTCTTGCCTGGAAAGTCCTATGAACAGAGGAGCCTGGGGGGCTATGGTCTACAGGGTCACAAAAGAGTCAGACATGACTAAGCAGAGACATTGCTTGGCCAACAAAGGTCTGTATAGTCCTTTGTCCAAAAAGCTATGGTTTTTGCAGAAGTCATGTATGGATGTGAGAGCTGGACCATAAAGAAATCCAAGTGCTGCAATACGTTGGCCACCTGATGCAAAGAGCTGACCCATTGGAAAAGACCCTGATGCTGGGAAAGATTGAGGGCAGGAGGAGAAGGGGATGACAGAGGATGAGATGGTTGCTTGGCATCACTGACTCCATGGACATGAGTCTGGGCACACTCTGGGAGTCAGTGAAGGACAGGGAAGTCTGGCATGCTGCAGGCCGTGGGGTCGCAAGGAGTTGGACACGACTGACAACCAAGACTAGGGGACTGAAGACCAGCAAGGCATATGGCAACTTTAGGAGACTTCTGGGTGATGGCGGTGATATGGTAAAATGGAAAGGGGACAGGCTTCGCAGTAAAGCCAATCTTTTTGTTTCCTACAGTTTAATTGAAGTCTACACCTGGAGTGGGAAAATGGTGCTTGCATGGGGCTCAGAGTTCACATAGGAACAAGGGAGTGTGGGAAGCATTTCACCTCATTCCATCTTTCTGAAGATTCCTAGAAATTTGTTTCAAAATAGGTTTTGTAAAGAGCAGGTTAAGGTTCACAGGAAAATTGAGGGGAAGGAGCAGAGTTTTGCCATGTGCCCCTGCGGCCACACAGGCATGACCTCTCCTGCCAGGACATCCCTCACGAGAACAGTGCTTTTGTTACAGCTGGTGACTCTGCACTGACACGCTGTTACCATCCAGAGTCCACACCTTACCTTAGGACTCACGCTATGGGTTTGGGCAAACGTGCAGGACACCTGTCCATCATTCTGGCGTCGTAGAGAGTAGTTTCCCAGCCCTAAAACCCTCTGTGTGCTCTGCCTACCCATCCCTCCCGGGGGCGCTGGTGGAAAAGAACCCACCTGCCAGCGCAGAAGGTAAGAGACGAGGGGTTGACCCCTGAGTCAGCAAGATCCCTGCGGGTAGGAAATGGCAACCTGCTCCAGGATTCTTGCCTGGGAAATTCCACAGACAGAGGAGCCTGGTGGGCTACAATCCAAGGGGCCACAAAGAGTTGGACAGGACTGAGCACACACACACACACACACACACACACACACACACACCCCCCAACCCCTGGCAACATTCTGTCTCCATAGTTTTTTTGCCTTTTCCAGAATGTCGTATTGTATGTAGCCTTTTCACTAGATTCTTTCATTTAGTCACATGATTTAAGATTCCGCCATGTCTTTTCATGGCTCAATAGCTCATTTCTTCTTACAGCTGAATATCACCCCATTGTCCGAATGTACCAGTGTCTCCATCCACTCACCCGCTGAAAGCTATCTTCAGTTCAGTTCAGTTCAGTTCAGTTCAGTCGCTCAGTCACGTCCGACTCTTTGCGACCCCATGAATCACAGCATGCCAGGCCTCCCTGTCCATCACCAACTCCCGGAGTTCACTCAAACTCATGTCCATCGAGTTGGTGTTGCCATCCAGCCATCTCATCCTCTGTCGTCCCCTTCTCCTCCTGCCCCCAGTCCCTCCCAGCATCAGGGTCTTTTCCAATGAGTCAACTCTTTGCATGAGGTGGCCAAAGTATTGGAGTTTTGGCTTCAGCATCAGTCCTTCCAATGAACACCCAGGACTGATCTCCTTAAGGATGGACTGGTTGGATCTCCTTGCAGTCCAAGGGACTCTCAAGAGTCTTCTCCAACACCACAGTTCAAAAGCATCAATTCTTTGGCACTCAGCTTTCTTTATGGTCCAATTCTCACATCCATACATGACCACTGGAAAAACCATAGCCTTGTCTAGACAGACCTTTGTTGGCAAAATAATGTCTCTGCTTTTGAATATGCTATCTATCATAACTTTCCTTCCAAGGAGTAAGTGTCTTTTAATTTCATGGCTGCAATCACCATCTGCAGTTATTGTTGAGTTTAATTTCTCCCAAATGTAGAGAATTAATGGAACTAAGAAAGACATGAGAAGAGAGGCCTTGAACTTGAGTGGACAGTCAATAAGCAGAAAACACCTCTTGCACGCTGAGGTTGGTCACTGGTGTGGCATCAGCCCCGCAAAGACTTCGCAGATGGGGTCAACGAGAGAGTCCTCCTCACTCAAAGGGGACACCCCTAGTTTTGACAAGTGATATCGTGTTTACTGACCTAACATTACAGCATGTCTTCACGTTAGGCTAGTCTCCTACCATATCTTCACGCATTGAAAATAATCCATCATTTAAGTAATCCATCATGATCTCATCTGAGATCATGTTTGAAAGTTGGATTTATATGTTGTAGTCACTAGAGGAGTTACCATGACTTTGTTTATAAAATGGTGTTTACTACTTTAAAAGATTCAATAAAATACCAAAGTGATGGTATTTTAGTTGGGAAGCAAAAAAAAGGGGGGAAAAGTTAGGTGACTTTCCAAGTAGCCGATCACAGCTGTGCTTGAATATAGAGAAAAAGTCTTACATGAACTTAGAATTGATTATTTTTTCTTTTTTATTGGTTTTGGCCTTGGCGAGTGCTGGAAATATGATTTCAAAGCCCCCGGGTGTTCCCGAGCAATCACCTGCTTCACTTTACTGACCAGGAAATTGAAGCTCAAAGAGGTGAATGACACTTACGGCCGTCTCTTGTGTTGGCAGGAAGTTTGCCGGATGTGGACACAGGGGAGAGGCACAGCTGTTGCTTTCTGCTCAGAAAAGTCTCTCGGGCAGACCAACATCTGGAACATTCTGTTTGGAACGTCTTCTATAGTTACCGAGAATTTCATAAACGAGTCGGAGTTACCTGCATACAAAGGATTATTGATCATTTATGGCCATGTTGTTTTATCTGCTGTGCCTAGGTTAGCTTTTTGCTGCTAAATGGGAAAGTTGCTAACATCAGCTCTTTCGCTTCATCCTAGGTGTGCCAACACGAAATGCCCACGGGTGCTCTCGAGGCTCGCGGCTTCCTTCTGTGCCTCTTGCCGTGGCGGTGGCCCGCATGCTTGCTGTTTGTCTAATGAAGCTGTGACTGCGTATCTCTGTGTGTGAATGTGTGTCAAATTCAGCGGTCTAAGGAATTTTACTACCCAGTTTAACAACTCAGGTAATGGGATTTTACTTGCAAGTTTTTTTTCCTTCTGTATGATGAAGAAACGATTGGCCCTTTAATTTAAAGTCTTCTCTTAAAAAGGTTGCACCAGCTACAATCAATTCTGGATAAAAATGTCCCTGCTCATTCATTTTTCACCGAGCCAACCAGTCTGCCAACCAAGCTGCTTCTTTATCTGAATTCAGATTGATAGTGAAATATTTTAAAGCAAACTATTTGTGGTTTATTTTCTTTTTACACTTCTTTTTATCATTTAAAATCCAATATTGCACAGCGTGTAATTATCTCTTTCCACAAATATTTGCCATAACTTTGGAGTTAAGTTGCACTATTTTAGAAGCAGAAGGTAAATAAGAAAGCACTGAACCAAGTAAGGAGACCCTAGATTCTGATGGACTGTGTAGCTGTGAAAAAAGCACTTAACCTCACAGGGCCTCATTTCTCCTGTTTATAAAAGAGAAGAATTGGACTGTTTAGTTGTTTACTCGCCCAGTTGTGTAGGACTCTGTGTGACCCGTGGACTGTAGCCCTCCAGGCTCCTCTGTCCATGGGATTTCCCAGGCAAGAATGCTGGAGTGGGTTGCCATTTCCTCCTCCAGGAGACCTTCCCACGGTGGGGACTGAATCTGCGTCTCCTGCGGTGGCAGCGGCTCCTTTACCCTGACCGCCGGGTTTTTAATGTCTCTTCCAGTCCAAGCTGTCGTGTTTCTGTATATTTGACTAAGAAACTCTTATCTAGACCCAAGGCTGATTCAAATGGCGTTTACACGTGAGAGACTTCCCACTCTCTATCTCTAGCCGAACCTCTCTCTGGAAAGCATGTGCCACAGTCTTAATCTGCTGTGTCCATTCAGATGGTGAGAGGGCAGCTCTGCTTTAATGAGGCCAAAGCAGAGTCCCCCATCCACTGCACGGACCTCCAGATGAGCTTTCCCAAATCCGTGAGATGACGTTACTGCCCACCGAGTTGCTTATGCTAGAAATCTAGGATTTATCTCTAGTTAGCTCTCCTTCCCCACTCACACCCCGCTTCCGGCAAGTTCTGTTGCCTCTACCTTCAGAAGCAGTCCTGGGTCTTTCCATTTTTGCTCATCTCCTCACCCCCGCTACTCCCATCCAAGCCCTCACCATGCTCTCCTGGACCACGGCAATCACAGCCCAACTTGTTTCTCCACTTTCAATCTTGTCTCCTGCAAATTGCTTCTTTCCACACAAAAGCTAAAGTGAGCTTTTAAAAATATAAGTCAGACCCTGTTCCTCTCTTCCTGAGAGCTTTTCAGTAGTTCCTTATCAAGCTCAAGATAAACCTGCGCTCCTTACTCTGACTTCTAAACACTAAGGGTCTGGTGAGGCTCTGTCCACTGCCTCGTGTCTTTCACTTTCAACTTCCCCCACTTCACTTGGGTCACGCTGACCTTTCTGTTTCTCGAACCATTAGTCAGGGTTCTCCAGAAAGAATCAGTAACATCTTTATATTTATATACATGAAGAGATTTGTTGTAAGGAATTGGCTCACATGATTATAGAGGCTGAGAAGTCCCCCACTCTATCATCTGCCACTGGAAACCCAGGAAACCCACTGGTATGGGTGGTAACCTGAGCCTGAACTCCTGAGCACCAAGAAAGCTGATAATATGAGTTTGGGGTGTCCCTCAAGTTTGAAGGTCTAACAGCCAGGAACGATGATGATAAATCTCAGTCCTGGGAAAAAAGCCAGCTCATTGGAGAAGACCCTGCTGCTGGGAAAGATGGAAGGCAAAAGGAGGAGGGGAAGGCAAAGGATGAGATGATTAGATAGCATCACTGACTCAATGGACATGAATCTGAGCAAACTCTGGGAGACCCTGGAGGACAGAGGAGCCTGGCGCGCTGCGGTCCATGGGGTCGCAAAGAGCTGGACACGACTTAATGACTGAACGACAGCAAAGGACAAGAGAAGACCATTGGCCCAGATCAAGTGGTCAAGCAGAGAGTCGTTCTCCCTTCCGCCACCGTTTTGTTCTAGCCAGGCCCTCAGTGGATTGAGTGATGCCCACTCACACTGGCGAGGTCAATCTTGTTTACTCGTCTACAGGTTCAAATGCTAACCTCACCTGGAAACGCCTTCGCAGACACACCCAGAAATCATGCTGAAATGAACATGTGAGCAAGCACACGTGCCGTGACCCAGCTGAGCTGACACGTAAGCTCAGCCACTGCCGTGTCAGCCTCGCTCCTCTCTTAGGGCTCTTCGGCTGGTTCTCCCTTGTGCTTCGGATGCTTTTTCATCATCGCATGGCTGATTCCTTCTTGTCATTCAGTCACCTTAAGAGTCACCTTCTTCCAGGAAACATCCTTCCCTGACCTGACCATTCAGTGTAAAGTATCCCCCTAATTACTGTTTATCATCGATTTTAATAATCATTCAGTTCAGTTCAGTTGCTCAGTCATGTCCGACTCTTTTCGACCCCATGAATCGCAGTACGCCAGGCCTCCCTGTCCATCACCAACTCCTGGAGTTCACTCAGACTCACGTCCATCGAGTCAGTGATACCATCCAGCCATCTCATCCTCTGTCGTCCCCTTCTCCTCCTGCCCTCAATCCCTCCCAGCATCAGAGTCTTTTCCAATGAGTCAACTCTTCACATGAGGTGGCCAAAGTACTGAAGTTTCAGCTTTAGCATCATTCCTTCCAAAGAAATCCCAGGGCTGATCTCCTTCAGAATGGACTGGTTGGATCTCCTTGCAGTCCAAGAGACTCTCAAGAATCTTCTCCAACACCACAGTTCAAAAGCATCAGTTCTTCAGTGCTCAGCCTTCTTCATGGTCCAATTCCCACATCCATTCATGACCACTGGAAAAACCATAGCCTTGACTAGATGGGCCTTTGTTGGCAAAGTAATGTCTCTGCTTTTGAATATGCTATCTAGGTTGGTCATAACTTTCCTTCCAAGGAGTAAGCGTCTTTTAATTTCATGGCTGCAGTCACCATCTGCAGTGATTTTGGAGCCCCCAAAATCAAGTCTGACACTGTTTCCACTGTTTCCCCATCTATTTCCCATGAAGTGATGGGACCAGATGCCATGGTCTTAGTTTTCTGAATGTTGAGCTTCAAGCCAACTTTTTCACTCTCCTAGAAAACTCATGAATATCTGATAGTTTCCCTGCTATTTAGTAGTTTATTTTTTTGCTGTCTCTCCGCCATAATGCAAGTTCTGTGAGTACACAGACCTGATCCTGATCAGCAAAACAGCCTCAGCAGCAGCACAGCACTGACAAGGTCTCAGGCACTTGCTGAATGAGTGATGAATGGAGGAAATCCTTCAGACCCTTCAGAACGCTGGCGGGTGTTAACCAGATGGTGATGCTTGGCCCCTTAGATGTGTTCTCACAAGTAGCTCTCTCTGTGACTTTGGAAAGAAGATTCTGCCTTACACAGCCATTATAAATACCTGGATATCTCTTACGGATTTACCTAACAGAAGTGGTCACAAAAGGTGATACAGCTGTTACAAGCTCCATGTGAGGTACTATATGATCGAAAACCAAGAGGAAAAATAAACGGTAAAAATAGGCCTATAGGTAACCTAGACAATGGAAACAGCAGATAAGAGCTTTAAAATAACTATGATGACTACATTCAAGAAAATAGAAGAAAAGATAGATAATTTTATTAGAGACTTGGAATCTATTTTAAAAGAATAAAATAAAAATTTTAGAATTGAAAAGCATGCTATCTGATATTAAGAGTCCCTTAAATGGGTTTGATAGTGGATCGGATAGAAAAGTTAGTGACTGAAAAACAAGAAAAGAGAAAATGTTGAACTGAAGCACAGACAAAACAATGGAAAAAAAAAAAAAACAGAAAAGAGGGTTAAAGATATATGAGCTACAGTGAAAAGCTCTAACATGTAGCTGATCAGAGATTTGGAGAGGAAGGGGATAGGCTGCTGCTGCTGCTAAGTCGCTCCAGTCGTGTCCGACTCTGTGCGACCCCATAGATGGCAGCCCACCAGGCTCCCCCGTCCCTGGGATTCTCCAGGCAAGAACACTGGAGTGGGTTGCCATTTCCTTCTCCAATGCATGAAAGTGAAAAGCGAAAGTGAAGTCGCTCAGTTATGTCCGACTCTTAGCGACCCCATGGACTGCAGCCCACCAGGCTCCTCCATCCATGGGATTTTCCAGGCAAGAGTACTGGAGTGGGGTGCCACTGCCTTCTCAGAAGGGGATAGGATAGAAGCAATATTTGAAGAGTATTGGCCAAACATTTGCCAAAACTGATGCAGACCATCAACCTACAGATTCCAGAAGATCACTGAACCCCAAGTAAGACAAATACAAAGAAATCACACTTAGGAACATGATGGTAAGCTGCTGAAAACTGAAAACCAAAGACAAAGAGAAAAGGACACTAAAACCAGGCAGAATTGTGAAACTGGTGATGAGGTTGTGAAAGGCCGGAATAACCCAGACACTGAGAAGTTCGTCTTTGCATAACGTGGAACACAATGTGAAGCCATCTGAGTTAAGCCAGCCTATAATTTTATGTTCGAGAAGCACACTTTGACACTGCCACGCGCTGGACACATCGTTACTGCCTACTACGCAATGTGTTTTTTAGTTCATTGGCTTACTCATCCACTTAACATTCGTGCACATCGTCACTGCCTAATACGCAATGTGTTTTTTCATTCATTGGCTTACTCATCCACTTAACATTCGTGCAGATATCTATTCTAGCACCGTCTATGCGCCAGCCCCTGGGTTATGCTCTTGAGATACGGTAGCAAGCAAGAGGAACGCAGTTGTTACCTTCTTGGCACTGATCCAAATGCTTTGAAAAAATTATCTTATTTATTCTTCCCGTCCTTCTACAAAAAATGCCCATTTTACACATGTAGAAATGCAAATGCAGGCATGTTAAGTAACTGTCGCCTGGTTACGGAGCCGGCCACCAATAGAGCGGTGATTCAAACCTAAACGCACCAGGTGTCAGAGCTCACGTGCTCTCTCTCCGACCACGTTGTCTCCATGCAAAACATTCTCGTTGCCCTTCTGTTTATCTGAGCCCTACAGATCCTGTCGAGTACAACGGAAATCCTTCTTTCTCTACCACATCGTGTTTGATTAAGCCCTGGACCTCTTTATCCATACCACACAAACTAGCAGCAAACTCTACGCTGTCTTCCTGAAAGGTGCAACGTGTAAGTTTGGGGGCAGGCACGAGGTCTTAAATTTTTCTGGTTACCTTTGTACCTAGCCAGTGCTGAGAATTATGGTATATTTGCAACTTAATTGGACTCCAAATTTCATCCATTTATTCAAACTTCTGGATTAAGAGTGAACCAAAAGAAGAGGGAAAGTACTTTGATGACAAGGGTCTTTTCCGCCCTGTGAGGCCCACAATTCCCTTGCATAGTTTATATGCCTCTGCTTATGTATGTTATTGCCTCGTGGTCTCAAAGGAGCGTGAGAGCCACAAAAGGTCAAGAACCATTCAAACCAGTCCTAGCGGTCCACACCTGAATGCCCCATCTCAAGTTGCTCCCCGTCTTCCTTTTTATCTAGAAAATCAGAATTTGCATTTGATAAGGCATCACAGGTCATTTCCCCCTTGACGCCCGTCCTCGAGGCCTGGCAGAGAAAAAGTGCCCGTGTTCACTGTGGAACAGCAACAAAGTTCAGTCCTCATCATTGCAAGGCAATTACGAGAAGACAGACACGCACCACGACGTTTCTGACAGGTTTTTACAATCCACTTTTATGATTCAGCTCTTACTAAAATGCTAATCCCCTGGGAGGGAAAAAAAAAACTCTGTATGAGTGCTTTAGCACAAACAAACATCTTAAAGGAAATGTGAAATAAAACCACACTGACATCGTTTCAGAGATAACAGTAGGAGGGATGATCAGAGCCCCTGTCCTGCCTCTGAGAAGGGGAGGAGGGAGAACAGGAGCCTGTGGAGAGCAGGGTGAGCTGAGCTGGGAAGGGGAGGGCAAGGGGCACGTCTTCCTAACCCACGAGCCCTGTGGCGGGAGTAAGGGTGAGCCCCGGGAGAGGCGAGACCCAGATTTCCCGATGACGTGCCTCTTGGTCTGATGCCCTGGCAACAATCTTTAGAGCAATGTTAGAGCTGCTGCTGCTGCTAAGTCACTCCAGTCGTGTCCGACTCTGTGTGACCCATAGACGGCAGCCCACCAGGCTCCCCCATCCCTGGGATTCTCCAGGCAAGAGCACTGGAGTGGGTTGCCATTTCCTTCTCCAATGCATGAAACTGAAAGTGAAGTCGCTCAGTCGTGTCCAACCCTCAGCGACCCCATGGACTGCAGCCTACCAGGCTCCTCCATCCATGGGATTTTCCAGGCAGGAGTACTGGAGTGGGGTGCCTTCTCCGAATGTTAGAGCATTTCCACCCAAATAAATGAACGGCCCTTTTTTGACATTAGCAAAAGCAAATCCGTGTGCTCTAGCCTATATAACCATCAGCGAATAAAAAAAAAAAAGCACATCACGAGGGACTTCTCTGGTGGTCCAGTGGCCAAGGCTCCACGCTCCCAATACAGGGGCCTGGGTTTGATCCCTGGTCAGGGAACTGGATCCCACATGCAGCAACTAAGGAATCTGCATCCTGTGTGTGTGCGTGTGTGTGTGTGTGATAAAGCACATCATGGAATTACACACTTTTAACTACCAAGAAGTGATCAACTTTCTTCTTAATCTTCAGTGGCAACACCAGTAGAACTGTCCTTGGAGTTTTGCTCTAGAAATGAAAACTGTAGACTATATAGCTTACATAGATTACATCAGCGGGACGGACTAAAGCAGTGCTTCGGTTCTGACTTCCACTAAGTTCTTATGAAAATGGAACACTGCCCAGGGAATAAATTTGGGGCTGTTTGTGTTACTAACTTTGTAATCCCATCTCCCCGTTTTGTTTTGCAGCTATTCCGAAGAAGTATGCTAACTCACTTCAGTCGTGTCCAACTCTTTTCGACCCTATGGGCTGTAGCCCGCCAGGCTCCTCTGTCCATAGGATTCTCCAGGCAAGAGTACTGGAGTGGGATGCTGTTTCTTCCTCCAGGGGATCTTCCTGACCCAGGGATCAAACCCACATCTCTTATGTCTCCTGCATTGGCAGGTGGGTTCTTTATCACTATCGCCACCTGGGAAGGCCCAAATAATTCTGGTTAATATGGGATCACAAAGAGTCGGACACGACTGAGCGACTTCACTTTCACTTTTCACTTTCATGCATTGGAGAAGGAAATGGCAACCCACTCCAGTGTTCTTGCCTGGAGAATCCCAGGGACGGGGGAGCCTGGTGGGCTGCCGTCGATGGGGTTGCACAGAGTCAGACACAACTGAAGTGACTTAGCAGCAGCAGCAGCAACAGTAGAAGTTGAGTGCCTATGTGCCAGGCACAGAGATAATTTGCTGGGTCGCTCAGTTGTGTCCGACCCTTTGCGACCCCATGGACTGTAGCCCATCAGGCTCCTCTGTTCATGGAATTCTCTAGGCAAGAACACTGGAGCGGGTTGTATTCCTTTCTCCAGGGCTCTTCCTGACCCAGGGATCGAACCTGGGTCCCCTGCATTGCAGACAGATTCATTACCATCTGAGCCACCAGGGAAGCCCCTGAGGAGGCACACATGGTGAACAATTCCAATTTTCAGAGGGCATGAAGCAGGGCATGTGAAGACAAGGGAGGGTGCTGGGGCTACAGTAAAGACATGCTAAGGATTTGAAGCAGTGGTTGGCTCTTGGACCCAGGAGTGTGTCCAGGGCTGCCTGGTCCAGCCTCTCTGCCTTCTTCTGCAGCCCTGTGATGGCGGGTCGCACGGCCCTGTGAATCCTACAGAGGGGGATGTGGGGGTGATTGCCACAGCCCATCTCTAGACCTCAGCCCTATGCACATATCCCTCTTCCCTCTAGATTTGTTCAAATCTAGCTTTTCCAAAGCTAGCTTTTCTCTAAAGCTGTGGTACAGTCCTTGCCCTCCCACACCCCAGAACTGATGACTCGATTTTTGAGTTGTCTCTCTGTCCTGCTAAATTTCCTAGTAGCACGGGTCCTCTAAGAGAAGCTGCTGGAACTCCCCCTAAACGATAGGGACCCCTCGTTTACCAACGCACTCTCTTAATTCTGACTGTTGACCACACCTCTGGGCCCCTGTTGCTTTGCTGGGTCATGCCGGAGCATGTGAGTCCGCCCTGCGATGGTGCCCACTGCAGAGCAGGGCATCTGCGGCAGTGGGAGCCCCGCCAGCACCTGGGATGGGGCGGCTCTGTTGGCCCAGTTCTGGGTCCGGTGTTAAGTTTTTTCTGGATCCTGATGCCTCCCAGCCTTCCCTGTTAGAGCCCAAGATGCATCTCACCGGGTTCTGAGGTATAACATGAAAAGCGCAAGTGTTAGTCGCTCAGCCCTGTGCGGCTCTCTGCGAGCCCATGGCCTGCAGCCCTCCAGGCGCCTCTGTCCGTGGGCTTTTCCAGGCAAGAATACTGGGGCAGGTTGCCATTTCCTCCTTCAGCCTTGTTAAAGAGAAGACTCTTAAAACGCACCTGCCCAAGATCTGGACTTGTTCTAGACTCTTGAACCTTCTAGAATCTGAAGATCGGCGTGGGGCTCACATCACACAGGTGGGTCAGTGGTTTCAGCCGTGGGGAGAGCTGGGGAAGGGGGGGTTCTCAGGGTTCTCAAGGAAGAGAACAGAAAAAAGCAACAGAGAGAGCGTTAATCCCAGCGTCAGCCTCCTCTTTGATTTCCCTTCCGCAGATTCCCAGCTCGGACTTGGGTTACCGCCTACCTGACCTGGGTGGTGCAGGGACAGTGCCCAGAAGACATGACCAGGGAGGCCGCCGCGTTAGGGTCACGGGCAGCCACGCTCTCCTCCAGAAATGGGTCCAGGGGGAGCCACAGAGGGCGGAGTCCGAGCCACGGGGCAGGACCAGAATCGCAGCGCGCCCCCTGTCGCGAGTGTCCGAGGGGGTGGCGAGGCCCTGGGCCCGGGGGCTGCAAGCACTGGAAGGCGGGCTGCCCCCGCAGGGCCCAGGGATCCTGGGCCTCTTGGGCCTCCGTCCACACTCTCATGACAGGCCACTGGGAAGCCAGTTTGAAAGAATGGCTGGTCACAGTTGTGTTGCAGGAGGGCGGATTCAGCTTTGAAGACCACCCTCCTCCAGGGCCCGGTGGCATCTTTCTGAAACGTGCCTGGAGCCTCGTGTGAGGGCAGCGCTGCCCCGAGTGACGTGGGCAGCGGCGCCCGGTCTTTTGGCTCCCATGGGAGGGGTTGGGTCTTGGGATTGGCAGCAACCCCCCAGCCCACCTCGCCTGGTTCACTAATAACTCAGCCTTAGCACTGCAATTTGTTTTCAGAGCAATCTTCCCCTTTTTTAATTGTAACTTCTAAAATTAGCTGTTTACTTCTTGGGCCGTGCACGGTCTTAGCTGCGGCATGGGACCCTTCCCTGTGGTACGTGGGCTCTGCCTGGCAACTCGGGAGCTTCTCGCTAGCGGTGGCTGCAGCCTCAGGACTCGCTGCTCTCAGATCCGGTGCTCTGTGGCAAGCCCCCAGCCAGGGATCACATCCATGTCCTCTCTACCGGAAGGTGGACCACCCGGGAAGTCCCTAATTCTAATTTTTTAAAACAATATGCTGGTATTATTAAAAATTCAGGCACAAAAAGGAACTCCACTAAAATTATTAAGGACTTGAGGCATGCAATTTCGTATGCCCTTCTCTCGTGCTATGGAGGAACATAAAGAAGTAAGCAAAGGGCTCCTAAAGAGCAATTATTCAGCAAACTCTATGAGCCATACATGTAAGCGTGGAGATTACAAGGCTGTCTCTGGCATGTTTTGTGAGCTGCAAAAACAGTAAAAAAACTCCTTAGGAATGTTTTTCCAAGTGTGGCCTGTGGCCTCATCTATATTAGATTCACTGAGGGGTTTATTTAAAAATGCTTATTTCTAGTCCCAATCCCAGACCTCCTGAAACAGAACCTCTGGAAACGGGACCCTGGAAATTGCATGATTAAAAAGCACTCCAGATGAATCTTTGTGCCACAGAGTTGAGAATCAACACCCTTGGGGTTTAAAAGAGAGAGAACGCTTTCCTCCACAAGGTGATGGGACAGTCTCTGTGATGGTGAGATCTGGGAGGTTCCCAGAAGGACGCTCCCAGGTCATGGTCCAGCAGCGCCAGTGCAGAACCATCACACCGGGAACTAACTTCCTGTTCCTTGCCGATCTTTCCAGTGGATAAAGAACTCTTCAAGGAGAGACCTTTGTCTTCTTCTCGGGAATCCAGTTGGCTCATAGTTGGCTCTCAGTAAATATTGGTTGAGCAAATGAATAATCATGTGTGATCTAAACAAGTGTGAAGAGTTAAAGGATGGGGCTCTGGGAGGAGTAGGGGCATGGGCCAGATTTCAGCGACTGGAAGATCAGGTCAGCGCTTCCACACGGCAGACGCAAAAGGCTAACTTCAGGGGCCCAGTGGAGATGACTTGGCAGAACAGAGGCGTGAGAGCAATCACTGGGGTCCTGGATTGTTCAGAGGGGATGTAAACTCTATGCTGTATGTTCTGTGAATGATGGGGGGTCGCCAAAGATCAGGGGCTAGAAGGTGAGGGAACCAAAGTGGTATTTCAGGGTAGGTAATTATAAGGCTCTAGGGATTGGCCTGGTTGCTGGTACAGGTAGGACTTGCTGAGATCTTACAGCTGTCTCTTCCATTCAAGCCTTAGACCCATCCAGGGTCCTGACTCGGAGAAATCTTTGTTCTTTAGCTCCCAGCTGCTTAGATCCCCAGGTCTGGTGGGCTGCTCCCATCTCCTCATCTGTGTGAGCATGACCGGGAAGCAGGGCAGGATGCTGGGGCTGGGTCAAGAGGTGAGGGGCTGACCAGAGGCAGAGGCCAGGGGCATGGAGACAAGCTGAGGAGCCGCTCCTGAGGCAGAATCTGCAGAATTCAGAGCCTGAATGTGGGGCAGGAAGGACGGGTGTGGTCAGGATCATGTTGAAGTCTTTGGGTGCTGAACATGGGGATATAGAAGGAAGAGGCTTGGAGCGGGACGGTAAATCACTCAGAGTAGGAATACGGTTATTGAGTTTGAGGCGACAGCAAAGTACCAGCATCGAGCAGATGATGAGCTTTTTGGCGACAAAGGTGTGGAATTCAGGAGGGAGCTGGGTGCTGGTTATGGGGTCTTGGTGATCATTCTAAGGCACAGAAATGGATGTGATCACCCAGAGAGAGAGCAAGTGGGAAGAAAAGAGGAAGAAAAGCCCATGATAGCACACCAGCACCAGGAAGCAGGCAGAGGAGGAAAGACTAGGCGGGACCCGCCGGAAGGTGGGAGGAAAGCCAGAAGAAAGTAGAGCTTTGGAGAGCAGGGGCTCCCAGGAGACAAAGCAGCAGCGTCCCCAGGGCGGGGGCCTGGGGGTACTCTGGAGCATTAGTGAGGGGCGCCCATGGGAGCCAGGGCAACGGAGGCAGGGGGTGGGGGCGGACAGTGACCCCCATGTCTTGCAGCCTTGTGATGGGATGACCGCCTTTCTCCCTGAGTAACGGGGACTTTTACCCAGACGACTGAATGTGAAGGGGTTCAACAGGAAAGGTGGGGTGCCTTTCACTGAGACCTCCACACCCCCACCCACCCCCCAGTCTCTTCAACCCACCCTGCTCTCATCTGAGACCGAAGCATTTGTTCCTTGGCTTATTTTTGTGGCTGCTCAAAGTAAGTGTAAGTGAAAGGCTTAATGATCTCTTTGCCTACTCGTTTTATAAGAAATGATTCCACTTCCACATTTAACTTGCTGGGAGAATAATAGGAAAGGCTTGCATTCCTGGTTTGCATCAGCAGAAATTCATATTTTCTCAATCTTTTAAGGAATCAGTTCTTTGCTCTTTGAGACAAAATGATCCAATCTCACACTGAAAGTTCCTTATTGCCAAGTTCAGTGTCATCAAGAAGAGTCAGTGGATGAATTACAAGTATTCTCCACAATGCGATTTCTACAAGACAAAGGGAAAGGCTGAGTAAGGAAGATGAACAGAATATGGAAACTGTTTCTTCTCTATTTAAAACAGCAGCAGCAAAAATGATGTTTTCTCTGTCCCTTTGAAGGTTTGTTTTATTTTTTGTTTTGGGCTAAAACTCTAATGCATTACATTCTTTAATGTCGTAAAAAAAAAAAAAATTAACTACCCTGCCTACAGTACCAGAAACGTGTATACCATACATGCTTCATTTTATCCATACAGAAATGTATCTGAGATTAAATTTGCTTGCATTTCTGGTTGATTCAATTAGCAGCAGCGGCCAAGGTAACTAGTTAAATCCCCCATGGGAGCAACTGGCTTATTCCGTGACCACAGCTGGCCTCGTACCTAAGTGTGATTATTAGACGGAGTCTGATGCAGAGTGAGGGGCCTGCAGAGCCAGCACTGTGGTCCAGAGCACGATGGCTGGTTGGCTCAACCGGGATCCACCAGGGAGACTGTAAGGCAGGGCCCTGTGTCAGTCAACACAGGCCAAGTCTAGCTGGTCTAAGCTGCAGGGCATTTATGCCCAGCCTGGCAGGCGGCCCACAGAACTCCCCAGGTGGGCTGGAGGCGGGACCAGCAACTCGGTGATGCAGGGTGGTGTGAAGCCTGCGGTCTCGAGGCAGAGTGGTCTGTTGATGAACCTGCCATGGACCCCAAAGACGCTGCATGGTGCCCTGGTGGCTGCCACCGCTCCTGCGGCATCCTGCACCATCCCACTGCTTCCCATCGGCGGCTGCAGGTGGAGCCCAGGTCATGCCCCTCCCCACCCCCAACTGCAAGAGAGCCTGGGGAGTCTGTCTTTGGCATTTTCAGTCTTCAGCAGGGAGTGGGTGCTGGGGGTGTGGTGGGCTGGCTTTGCCACCCAGCACAGGAAGATTCCCCCAGCACAGGAAGGAGATCACACCAGAGGCAGCTAAAAAGAGTCACAAGTGTCATTCTTGCACTTGAGAACTGGGACCATGTCTTCACCTCCTCTACATGCCCTACGTGCCCAGACCCCGCACAATGCCCCGCACACAGTGAGAGCCAGGAGCGCTTTCGGTGATGAGACGCTTTGCCAACGAACATTCAGGAGAGTCTCATGCGTCACAGATTCCTAACAGCCTAGAGGCACATCCCAGGTGGCACTAAAGAGTCCAGCTGCCAATGCAGGAGACACAGGAGACGTGGGTTCGATCCCTGGGTTGGGAAGATCCTCTAGAGGAGGAAATAGCAACCCGATCCAGTATTTTTTGCCTGGAGAATCCCATGGACCGAGGAGCCTGGCAGGCTACAGTCCACGGGGTCGGAAAGAGTCGGATACGACTGAGCACACACGCTTTTTTTTTCTCAGTAACCTAGAGAGCGGAGCAACCTGAAGACATGTATATCCTCACTCCTGAGAGCAGCGGCTCTTTCCCTGAACCTGTTGTAACATGGCTACAGGATATTCACCGTCTCCACGTCAGCGCCATTAGCAGAACTCACCATCTGCCCTTTGGAAATCTCCTTCTGACCCCCACGAGTACATCACAATTTGCATGGTACAAGAAATGCGGTAATAAAAGTAAGGAATAAAAATAAAGACCTCAGGTCGCCTTCAGGTGAGAGAGAGGAAAGGTCTCCTCAGCATTTTAAGGTGAACGTCTCAGAAGCTGGCCTCTGGGTGGCCAGCGGGGTCATCGCGGTGTTATTCGACAGGACTGTCCTTCGTCGTCGCTGCCCACCAGAAGGGAAGGCTGGAGCTGACTGCCCGGAGAGTCATCCCTTTCCCCTGAAGGAAGGGACGCGCTGGGGGCTTACGTGGTAAAGTTATCAAATGTCTCACATCCGAACACCCACCTTAAAATGACTCCCCCGCAGGCGTTTTTCTGTCTTTATTTTTCCTGATGGTAATGTTTGTTATTTTAACGTTCAAGATGGTGCCCTGCCGACCCTGGAAACTCAAGGAATTTTTCTTGGTGGTGAAAACAGCTAGAGATAACATTCAATTGCCTCTTATTTTGGTAACAACAACAAAAATGGGCGATTTTGAACCCTAAGGAGGTATTTTGATTAATGTGTACTAAAAGCAGAGATGATGCTCTCCCCTACTGGGTGAGCGTTACTGATTTTGACGCATTTTAATAGGATTATTGCTGTTGCCAGCTGAGCGTGGGTTCCAAAGAGAGAAGGGTTCCAGGACCACTCACCCAACTTCCTGAAATGTCCACACTGTGAAAATGTCCGTGATACATTTATCAAAACTAAGACACGGAAATGGTACACGCTGTCAACTGAACTACAGGCTTCATGGGGATCCCCCAGCCATTTCTTGTCAATGAGAGACTTCAGTGTTAATTTGAGAAAAAGCTTCCAACGCAGCGAGAGAACTGCATTAATTCAGATGGACTGGGATTAGCTAGGGAGATGGTTCAGAAAACTATAAAATATACCATTTTATGTGCCAAACATAAATATGTTTTACATTTTGGTCCTCAATATTTTGCATGCCTGATCTAATTTCATCCTCCGCAGAAACCACGTTGGCAGGGTGGGGGGTGGGGATGGTGGTGGCAGGGGTGGATGCTCTCATGTCCCTTTAACAGCGGAAACAGCGGGATCCAGGATTCCGAGTAAAGTGCACGGGACAGCAGCTGAAAGTGGCAGGGCCGGGGATGGCCAAGGCCTCTCTGATCCCAAAGCCGTGACCATAAGCCTCACCACTGCGGTGCAGACTGAAGGCTTCCTAACAGCATGACCCAGATGGTGGTTGTTCCGTCGTGTCCGACTCTCTGCAGCCCCATGGACTGCAGCACGCCAGGCTTCCCCATCCTTCACCAACTCCCGGAGCTTGTTCAAACTCATGTCCACTGAGTCAGTGATACCACTGAAGCATCTCACCCTCTGTCATCCCCTTCTCTTCCCGCCTTCAGTCTTTCCCAGCATCAGGGTCTTTTCCAGTGAGTCAGCTCTTCGCATCAGGTGTCCAAAGCATTGGAGCTCCAGCTTCAGCATCAGTCCTTCCAGTGAACATTCAGGGTTGATTTCCTTTAGGATGGATGCTGCCTCTCAGTCAGCAGTCTTGCCCAGGGGAACCCGCCTTCCGATGGTCACCAGGATCAACCGTGATGGGGGACCATGAGGTGGGAGGTTGTTCTGTGACGCTGACTGGTGAATTTGAAGTGAACGGGGTTTCCTGCCTCTTGTGGAACCGGTTCATCCCAACCCCGTGCTTTACCAGCTCCTTCTTCCTCCTGACTGGGGAGGGGTGTGGCTGACATCCCAGTTAGCGCTTCGATTTTCTTTCCTGAGTGTTTCAAGGCTTAATTAACGTGTGTAAAGTGATCTGAAATGAGGGGCTAGAAAGAGCCAGGGAGCGGCAGCGTGGATGATCACCTGGGCGAGACAGCTGAAAGGGGGGCCGGGGGACCCCAAGAGCCCGCAGCTCCGCCGCCAGCTGGCTGGCCCAGAGCCAGGCCTGGCTGCGTCTGGCTTTCCTTCAAGGCCGACACTGCGGCTCTGCTCGGGAGTCAGACCCCAGGATAAATCACTCCTAAAGGACGGAGCCAGAGCCGGGGAAGATGGGTCTGAGGACACAGGTTGCAGCCGGTTCTATAACTGGCTCTGGAGAGAAGGGAACACCAGCCCTCTTCCACTACTGGGGGGCCATCTGCAAATGGCCTGATTTGGTCGGTTAAGGAATAAGTGTGACCAGCATCAGCGATGAACACAGCAAAGCGAGGTTCCTTCATGCCTTTCGATGAGCGTGGATTCACAGTAGTGATTTAGTGCTGTCACCTGTGGGAGGCATTAAATCTCTTAGAGAGGGGGTGAAGGTGAAGTCCGAGTCACATGCGGGTGTACCTTAAGTGTAGCTTCGCAGAAGGGCAAGGCTACAGGTTTCAGGGAGGAGGTGAAGGTTCGTGACCTCATAAGGGCAAAGGCCAGTGGCGGTCTATTGTGATCGAAAGCATTCAAAGAAGCGAGTGGAAAAATCTTTCAACATCACCAGCTGCCATCTGTGTCTCGAAAGTTGGTATTATGATGTCATTTCCAACTGAGTGAGGATGTCTGTATCTCTCCGTGTGTATCTAAGCGGTGGCTAGATAGACTAGCTGTTCTAAACTGTTTATGATGGTGGGGCATTAGAAGGAGTGTTTGGATAATCCAGAGTCTATCTTGCACTTTCATCACGTTTTTGTGTCCTGCTTGGGCTAACAGTTGGGCCGTGGCCCATCTCCTGAGGCCACAAACTGAGGGTGTGGCTGTGGGCAGCACCCTGCAGCTTTGGAAATCAGAGCAGAAGGAGACCTACTTCCCCTGGCTTCAGTTAGAGAATTCTAGAAGACTCTGCCGGAGAAGGCAATGGCACCCCACTCCAGTATTCTTGCCTGGAAAATCCCATGGATGTAGGAGCCTGGTAGGCTGCAGTCCATGGGGTCACTGAGTCGGACACAACTGAGCGACTTCACTTTCACTTTTCACTTTCATGCACTGGAGAAGGCAATGGCAGCCCACTCCAGTGTTCTTGCCTTGAGAATCCCAGGGACAGGGGAGCCTAGTGGGCTGCTGTCTCTGGGGTCACACAGAGTCGGACATGACTGAAGCGACCTAGCAGCAGCAGCAGCAGCAGAAGACTCTGCTCGGCCTGGTACAGGGTCAAGGGCCCAGCCCAGCGCCAACTGTACAGGCAGAGAATGAGGGTCACACTATAAGCTGCCTGGTCCATTCAACACTAGGTCCATCAAGTGAAATGGAAAATCCCCAAAAGTAGATCCAAGGAGCCACCGTGACTTGTGTCTACTCTAGCTGAGCTGTTAAAGAGGCTGGAAGATGCTCTGGTCCCCAGAAAGGGACTTTCAACGGCCAGGACCCACCAGAGTCTTCCAGCTTGTTCTTTTCTGGACACTGTAGTCTGATTCATCCTGGAGCTGTGTCTCTGGGATGCCTTTGGTGTATGTAACCTCAGGTCGCCCATGGGCCACAGAGGGGGGTCATCTGGAGCTACTCCTGAGGGTCTGCATCCATTCCTGCCTGAGCTAATATAATAGTAACCTCCTCATGAATCCCCCTGCCTTTGTCTTGCTCCCTTCTAAATCATTCTCCTTACAGTCTAGAATGACCCTTGCAAGACACATGGGTGCGTGCGTGCTCAGTCGTGTCTGGCTATGTGCAACCCCATGGACGGTAGCCTGCCAGGCTCCCTCTGTCCGTGGGAGTTTTCAGACAAGAATACTGGAGTGGGTTGCCATTTCCTCCTCCAGTGCAAAAACACAGAGTCCCTTTTAATACTACGATGGTGAGCTTTATGTATCAAGTTGACTGGACCATGGGATACCTAGATATGCAGTCACACATCTGGTTACATCAGCGATGGTGTTTTGGATGAGATTAACATTTGACTCAGTAGACTGGATACAGCAGATTGCCCTCCCTAATGTGGGTGGGCCTCGTATCATCAGTCGAAGGCCTGAATAGGACAAAAGGGTTGAGGAAGGAGGGATTCCTCCTGCCTGATGGCCTTGAACTGGCCTTGAACTGATGGACATCTGTTCTCCTGCCTTCAGATCCCAGCTGAAAAATCTCTGCTTCCTGGTCTTGAGCCTGCGGTTGTTCAGACCAAGACCACACCGTTGCTTCTCCTGGGTCTCCAGCTTGCTGACTACAGACCTTGGGACTTCCTCTGTCATCATGTTAGCCAGTGCCTTACAATGAATTGCTTTCTCTATCTGTGTCTATATGTAAAGCTATCTATATCTTTACATCCTATTGGTTCTGTTTCTGGGCAGTATCCTGGCTGAGAGAAATGCCTTTTTGTTTACTAAATTCATTCATTTAAAAAATTATCGAGCACCTCCTGTAGGCTGGATACTGTTTTGCATTCCTAGAAATGATCCCTGAACCAAACAGATTCCTGGCCTTGTGAAAATTTTACTTGTATGGGGGCTGGTGGTGAAAGGAGGGAGACTATGAACAATAAGTAAATGAGCAAAGGGTGAGCACACGTGGAAAAGGAAAAAAGTACAGGAGAATGGGGAGGCTCAAGAGACGTTGAGAGGGGACACTGGAGCAAAGGTTTAGGGGAGACAGAGGAGTCGCCACGTGCAGGCCGAGGCCAAGTGCAAACGTGGAGGCCACCGGCCCTGTCTGTGTCTGCGCGGGGCCTGCAGGCACGGCCTCCCTGGAAACCCTCGGTTCAGCCTCCCTGCCCTCCATGCAGCTCTCTGCCCACCCACCTTTCATCCCCCCACGCCTTTGCCCGCACCTGCGATGCCCCCTCCGTGAAGTCCTGCTTCTGCTCACATTTGCTCATGCCTTAACCTCTATCTGTCCTTGCAGACGCAGTCTCGTGGTTTCTGCCGAGTCTGCGCACTGTTGACCCTGTTTTTGTGCCCTGCAGACTTGTATTTGGGCTGCTATTCTGCCCATAAATAATCGGTGCCATTTGGAGCAAGTCTGTTCATCTGTAAAATGGAAATAAAAATAGCGCCTGCTTATAAGGGGCTAAGAGACGAGAAGACGCAGGTACAGTGACTCAGCGCCTCTGAGCTGCCGTCGCTACTAATCTCCCTTCCCCCCTTCCTCCTGACGCCCCCTCCTCTCTTCCTGTCCTCTCGGTTCACCCCCAAAGGTGGGACCAGCCCCCCCGCTGCCCTGAGTCTCTCAAGCAGCCTGTCTGCTCCCCCTGGACCTGGCTCCACAGGGAGCCGCTCCCTTCGTTCCCTCACTCACGGCCATCTCCTGCGTCTCATCAGCGAGGCCCAGACCACATTCTGGCTTCAGACTCAAGCTTTCTCCTGGCCTCCCACAGCTGCTTGACCCCTTGCGGGGCGGCTTCTTGATGTCTTGACCATGAACCCACCTGTCCTAGTTCCCAATAAAAAAGCCCCCAGATCTGCTGGGTAGGACGTAGCCCCTGCTTAGGAAGGGAGGCAGTGGGGTTTCTGTAGCAGGGAAATAAAACCATTTCAAGTGTTTACCATAGAAGGATTTTTTTTTAAATAGACTTTTAAAAATCACAGGTTTAAACTGACAGAGAAGTTGAGAAAATGGCAAAAAAGTACCCATCCATCTCACACTCACTTTCCCTTATTACAAACATCTTACACGTCAGTGATTGGTACTATTACAATCAATGAACCAATATTGATACAGTATTACCAGCTAAAATCCATACTTTATTTAGATTTTCTTAGTTTTTACCTGGTGTTTTTACCTTTTTCTGCCCCTTGATCCCATCCAGTATACCACAGTACATGGAGTTGTCATATCTCCTTAAAGCTCCTCTTTGCTGTAGCAGTTCTCAGCATTTCCTGGTTTTTAATGACTCTACTGGGGCTTCCCTGGTGGCTAAGTAAAGAATCCATCTGCAGTGCGGGAGACCTGGGTTCTATCCCTGGGTTGGGAATATTCCCTGGAGAAGGGAATGGCAACCCACTCCAGGATTCTTGCCAGGAGAATCCCCAGAGACAGAGGAACCTGGTGGGCTACAGTCCCTGGGGTTCAAAGAGTCGGACATGATGGAGCAACTAAGCACAGCACTGCATCCTTTTGAGGAGTACTGCTCAGGTCATTTTGTAAATTACCCGTCCACAGAAGGGATTTAATGCAGGGCATTGCCCTACAGGTGATGGAGGATCTGAGACGCAAACAGAGGAAGAAGAAGCTACAAGCAACTAATTTTAGCAGAAAGTCATTAACATCATTAAGCTGGAGAGTTAACGGGAAGTCGTAGTTTTACCTCAGCCAAGGGCTGGGATCACCTGGCAGAAGCCTTAGTCAGATGCAGTCACAGCTGGAGATGCTGTCAGAGGCAAGAGGGAGGTGAAGAAATTCTCTGGCCTTAACTTTCCTCCCACCTTCCACTCTCTCTCCAACACTGCTCATGGGCCGTATCTAGCTATTAGCCACCTGGCCCAGGATTCTGTAAATCTCGGCCTGCAAGAGTCAGCTCCTAGCAAAATAGAGCAGAGGGTGAGGCTGAGACGGGCTCTAAAGGTGAGCTGGTCTAAGACTGGGACCACTGACATTTGATCACCCTGTACCTGTGAGGCAGGGGATAGATGAGCCCCACCCTAGAGGGTAAAGCAATGGGAGATGCATCCCCTATGGACTGAAACTCTAAGACAAGAACAGCAGGATGATTAAGGGAGGAGGCTGGGCCCTGCCTAGACCACATGTTTCTCGTTCTCGAAGTCAGCAGACCGCCCTGACCACACATGGGCAGAAAGGCTCTTTGGAGGCCAAAGGAGACTTATATCAAGGGATGTTCTACCCAGATGCCTTTTTGGTAAAATCCTTCTTGGCTAAGAGATGCGTGTGCACACATGGGAGAATCCTCTGAGTGCGTGCTAAGTCGCTTCAGTTGAGTTTGACTCCATGGACTGTAGCCCACCAGGCTCCCCTGTTCATGGGACTCTTTGGGCAAGAATACTGGAGTGGGTTGCCGTTTCCTTCTCCAGGGGATCTTCCAACCCAGGGACTGATCCCAGGCCTCCTGCATTGCAGGTGGATTCTTTACCATCTGAGCCACTAGGGAAGCCCTGGGGGGATTCTGAGATATACCAGACACAGACTGTGAACCGGGCAAATCAAAAGGATTGGCCAAAGGAAACGCAGAAGAAATACCCCATAAAAGTAATTCAAACTGCCCGAGGGCACGACTCAGGAGCTCTGAGTTTGCCTGTGGGCCTAGCCACACACACTGTGCTCTTTTCCTCTTAATAAATACTTTACTTGTTTCACCACTTCCTGTCTTTGTGGGAATTCTTTTTGGCAAAGCCAAAGGCCCAGGGCTCTTGTCAATGATCACAAGTCTAGTGGCTAGGATCTGGCGCTTCCGCCACCACCACCCAGCCCAATCTCTGGCTGGGAGCCCGAGCGCTGCTCCACGCTGCCGCAGTCCCAGGCTGTCCGAGATCACCTGTAACACGGTTTTCCTGCAGCACTTATACCACCGCCCTGCGACTGTGCTTGTCTGAGGGCTCTGTATGATGCATTCTTTATTTTGTATACTCAGAGCCTAGAACAGTGCCTTGCTGACAGGTTTTCGACATGTGACGTGTTTCTCCTGACCAGCCCATCTTCCGGTGCGCTCTGGCTTTGAGGGACTGCTCGCCACTAGCTTTCCTTTCCAGTTTCTGATCCCCTCCTATTGGTGCTAAGATGACTTTCGGCCTAGCATTTGTAACATTTGAAGGCCGCAGTGGATGGTGTGACTATAATGAGATCGTTTTTTTTTTTAATTAAAAAAAATTGTTTAAGTCTTTATTGAATTTGTAGCAGTACTGCTTATGTTTTTTATACTCAGGGTTTTTGGCTGCGAGGTATATGGGATCTTAGTTCCCCAACCAGGGGAACCCACACCCCCGGCACTGGAAGGCAAAATCTTAACCACTTAACTGCTGGGGAAGTCCCTAGACCAGTTGTGACGAACTCACAGAGTAAGTTTTGCATTAATCCTTCCAAGTCCACGTCTTCCAAGGACTCAGCCACGCCTAGCCGCCTCCTTATGGGCTGCGTAAGAAAAGGAAAGAATCGTTTTTTAAGAACCCTGCCCTCACCTGGCTGGTATTTAGGTGGTTTGGGACCCATCATGAGAGAAGTTACATTTCCTTTTGGTGGAGGGGAGGAGGAAGTGGAGTGCCACAGACAGAACTGACTGGTGACTTTCCCAGGGGCGCAGGAGGGCTGAGGAGTCACGCCCCACTTGTCACCGGCCCGGACAGGATGGCCAGACTCTCTCCAACAGGCCACCTGCAATCGGAAACTTCTGAGGTTCCAGAGGTCCTGTGTACTTTCAGTGCTGGGACTGAGGAAACCTCCCTCCTCCACGTGTCACGTGGAGCCAGCCTCTGATAAGTGTGAAAAGGCCAGCGGGTGACAGGGGCATTGCTTAGCCCCAGCGCTCCGAGCTTTCAGTCTGCCAGGGTGCCCTAGTCCACCACAGGACAGAAATCTGACCAGTCAGCTTCCTTGTTTAGCAGAGATGAAAACCTTTGCAACTAGCTTCTTAGTTCCATTCTGGTAGAGCGCTGCTCTGCAACAGGTAAGAAATTGTGACTACAGGAACCTGTGTTTCGGATGCCTCATTTTCCATCGTGTTTGTAGGGAAACAGTTGGGAGGCCAGGTGGGCACTTGAAAAAGCAGGAATCAGTTGGAAATGCTGGAATCTTAGTTGAGGATCTCAGCTGCTCTAAGGACCAGCTGTGTGATTTTGGACAAGTCACTGTATTCTTTAGGACCTCCACTTCCTTGTTTGAAAACCAGGGATTATAGTGTCTGTTTTATCACAGAAGCGGAGTAAGGACTACATGAGATGTCTGCGGGAGGACTTTGAAGATGGACAAGTGTGACATAGTACAGCTATTTCTTTGCGTGGACATCAGGCAGCAGAAAAGGTGCCTTTGATGTTTAATTAATGCTAAAAATCTTCCATTACATTTATTTAGCTATAATTGGGAAGGAGGAGGGCAAGAGTAATTTTCGAAGGGACTTTTTGAGGTCCTAAAATAGAAACTCAGAAAACACATATTTGCTTTTCCTTTTGGTGTCAAACCACGGTAGCATTGTTACTAGCAGCTTTGCAGAACTGTGACCTTCAAACTTGGTGATGTCAAAGACGGAAAGAAAGCTCCCAGTCTTGAAGACTTTTAAACAGGCTTTTCAAACTGAAGCACTTTTATTTTGAATTGCGAGCTAATAGAAATGTCCTCTTAGATGAGTATTTGCAAGTTTAAAAGCTGCCTTCCAGGTGGGCCCCAGGAAACGCCTGTGCTGAGCGGGTGCTGAAGGCCCTTTTGGGAGCAAATGAGGGAAATCTCTTCCTGTCAACAGACTTTCTGCAGTTAGAGGAATCTGGAACTTACATTTCCCCTAATTGCGCATAAACTGATTTGTGTATACATCTAGGGTCATCACTTACTTTCAGTTTAGTGAATTTGTGAATTTTTGCATTTGTTTTAATTTGTAATTAAGTTTCCTCCACGAAGCACACCATATGCCACCATTAATTCTTGCTCGTTGATTTCTTAGGAGATACATGAGTGCGTATTCTGATGCAATTTTTGAGGTCTTTTGAAAATCAAATGACTACGTGTTTAGCCATATGGGCCTTTGTTATTTAAAACAGCACATGATAAAGTAAGAGCAAAATGCAGAAGGACGTGTTGGGGGGAAAAATCGCTGGAAAACTGTTTAAAACTTAAGCACACCATTTTCGATCTTAAAAAAAAATTTAGGGGGGGGGCGTTATATTTTTGAAACCTGTCACTTCTGATCCCGTAGGGTCTCTCACACTCTGAATGTAGACTGTCTCAAGTGCAGCAGGCGAAACTGCGGGAACCCGGGACCCCCCAGTGCCTGAGGCGGGGGCTGCAGATGCGAACACCCGCCTCCCGCGCATTCCGCGGGCGCCCCTGTTTTCCTCTCGGCGTCCCGGGCGGGGATCCGCCCGGCTCGCCCGCACCTGCCGCGGCCGCGGCTCGGCCTGCGCGGGGACGGACGTGCGGCTGCAGGCGGGCGGCGCGCGCTAGGACCCGGCGGGCCCGCACCCGTGGAGCCGCCGACCCGGGCGGGCGCCGGGCTGGAGCCGGGTTCCGGCCGCGATCGGCGGCAGCTCGGCCCGGAGACGGCGCGGCCCGGCGGCGGGGCCCCCGCGAGTCCAGCGCCGCCGCGGCCCCCCGATGCGGCCGCGAGGAGCCCGGGGCGCGCGGCCGATCGCAGGTAACGACCGGGGGGCCCCCTCTCCCGCCCCCGCAGCCCCTGCTCTGCTTCGGCATTGTCGCGGGGCGCCCTCGCCGTTCGGGCTCGGCTGCATTTTGGGGGCGCCCGGGGCTCCTTCTAAGGTGCCCGCCCCCGTGTCCCCAGCTGGTTTCGGATGGATTTATAGCCTGCACTTCACATGGGAGAGATCCGGGGGACGGCGAGTTGCTTATTTTTCATTAGTTCTGTCTCAAAAGTAAGTTCATTAAAAAAAAAAGTTTCTCAGGAATGTGTGGATAGTCACTTTAAAAATAAAAAATAAAAAAACCCCAGCAGACAAATGGATAATTTATTAAAATGGTCAAATAATTGCAGTAATTCCGTTAATTACTTTCTGAGTCTTTACTTTTGTGGGCTCCCCAAGACATTACTTTTATTTTCAAGGAACTAACGTGTTAAATGTGGAGTTTGTCTGGCGGCGTTTGCAGCATTGCTGTCGCAACTGTTTTGCTATCAATTATAAACAGAGTGTCAAACGTGGGGGCAGTTTAAACCTCTTTTCAAATACTGTAACTGGTTATCCTGATATGACATCTACAGACGAGAGTTTCCTTTGAAGGCAGTAAGAATATTTCTCTTTTTGGAGAAGCCTTGTTTGGCGGAGAAAAACCATGATTCCTGGCTGGGGAGGCTGGAGAGACTATTTTTCATGCTTTGTTTATACTGCCCGATTGACATTTGGGGAAGGGAAAACGCGGTCTTTCTCGGCAGCTTTTCATGGTGGGATTATTAATTTATTTAATTTATTAGTTTCAATTGGTTGGGTTCGGGGAGTCCTCTGTCATAGGATATGCTTAAAGGTGACACATTTGCCAGCAGTTGGGACACAGGATTGCAAATGTGAAATGTGCTTCAGCCCCAAGGTCTGGTCTGCTGGGAGCTCCCTTGGGGAGCTGTCCTGGGCTGGGTGGGACTGGCTCATTGAGGAAAAAGGGACTCATTTTCCTCCGCTAAGGAAGACATCCTGTTATATTCCTTTTGTTCCCTGTTTTTCATTGATCGCCTGCTCTGCCTGAGAGAGGGGAGAGCGCAGAGCTCGGAAGACTGCACAGATGACTCCAGCCCACTCTGCTCTCACACGGATTGGTCAGTTAGATGGAGACTTAGAGAAACAGTCACCCAAACCGTCTTTGAAAATCATGCTGTAATTTCAGAGTAGCCTTCTCGGGCCCAGATTTCTGCAAGGTTGATTTTTAACTCGGGTGCACTTGGGTTGAGACACCTTGGTATTTAGTTTTTTGCTGTTGCTTCTATTCAGATAAAGTAGGCCATTTTGGTGACAAATTTCTTTGCAGACGTCAGCTACTAGCTTGCATTTGTAGACATATCGCTTTACAATACGATCTCGGTGATTTCTGCTTGGGAGTTGTAGAATGCAAAGTTATTCAACTCAGAATAATTTTTCCTGACCGTTTTTCGGATCTGAAGAGTTAAATATTACCATCAGTGGAGGGGTGCTTAACTGTATCTTTGCTTTGATAATATAAGTGTCTTGTGCATGTATCATGCACTAAATTTCTAAATTGTAGTCTGTAACAGTGAAAGAAAAAGGCAGTGCATGAAGAGCCAACAATCAAAATCATTGTGCACTCAAGAAATTGTGACATCTGGTTTGAGGAGAATGCTTTTCAGATTCAAGAAAAAGGGCATCCCTCACCTTAAAAGAATGTGAGTTGGTAAAGGTGAAATGTTCTATGTAAGAGGAGAAACATAAGGCCGGGGGACAACTCCATTTGAGGCTTGAAACACCCTAATTACAGAAAGACCGTCCCAGAAGTTGTTAAATGTATAAACACTTTTCTGATTGGCTTAAAAATTTAGACACAGGAAGTGGATGGTATCTAATAACCGATGAGTAGAGACATGGTTGTCATGGAAACTGAAAGGAGTAACTTCCCCCCACCCCCCAACACACATACACTACCAGAACCACCACTTAAAAAAAAAAAAAGCCTGCATGTCATCACAGATGCCTGGAGAACATGCTGGCTTCTGTAAGCTTTCCCACAGCATCTGTTGAAACCTGAGACTGTGCCTGTCAAATCAAGGTCATTTTACAACAACAACCAAAAACGCAGTCTCCTGGATTTCATAACTGTGTTTTTATTGAAAAGATGTGAGGAAAAGGGCTGAAAGCACGGTACTTTGCATTTTGTTACCTCGGAGTTGCGCCAGGGAAGGCCGAGAAGCGTGTATTTGATCACTTAATTGTGGGAGCAAACTGATTCGTGTGTCTGCTGTTTGTGGAGCTGTAAAGACTAGGCTGTTACCTGGGGCGGAAGAGTCACGTGGGGACAGTATAATGAAGAGTTTCTGTTTGCAAGAGACTTCAAACTTGAACTGTAGCAACAGAATGTAAAGAACTGTGGCATTTTGGAGCTTTGCTCTAAGGCTCCCCGTGCAGGATGGTTGGCGAATCTGGTGCTTTGGCGAGGATAAGCAAGGGTGCTCTCAGTAACCGAGCAGGGGAAGGACACTCCTACACAGAATTAGAGCTCTTTCAAAACTCCAATTATTATTATTCCGTTAACTTAGAAAAACTTTCCTTTTCTGTGGCTAGAGAAGAGTGCTGTAGTTTTTAGGATAATCGAGAGGCTCCCCAGCTCAGGGTTGGGAATACGGTCAGTGTCTCGGTGGTGGTTTTAGTGAGTAGAGGAAAGAAAGGGGAAATGTTTGGGGCTCTCCCCCTTTCACTTTGCTAAGTGAGACATTAGCCAAGGAGGCTGAATTGTGACTTTGGGGGATGACATTGAAGCTTGTAAATATAAAGCCAGTACACTTCTTACATTTTTTTCTAATCTTGTCCATGTGGTCTTTAAATTTTGAAGTGCTTGATATTCATTTAGAAATATCCTTCTTACAGTCATGATGATTTATAGCTTTGTATGGCTTAATCTTAATTGAAAATGGTCAATTTTAATCTCAATTAACTAACACTTTGATCTTTAAAAAAAAAAACAAGCAGAAAATTTCCCTTGTTTTCATCAACTAATTGCATAGAGGGGGAGCAGAGAGAGGAGGTGGAAAGAATTCTAAATGTACTGTAATATTTACTTACTACCCTGCATCTGTGTCATAGGAAATATAGATATTAGAAGCAATACAGCATCATTGGGGGTGATTTAGCACGTATTCATGATCCCATGTGGTCAGATGTTTAACTGATTGAGATTTGGTGAAAAAGTTATGCCTTAATGGCATAACTGTTCTCTTTAGCAAAGGATTTCCTGTAAGGAGCTTTCTTATCTTCAACTATGTTCATTGGCAGGAAACTTGTCAGTTGCTTGTTTTTACAAACTGAAGGAAATGAATGGGATTTGTTAGTTTCAAGAATCTGCCTTCATGCGCCATTGTCTGTGAAGTAGTTTGCTCAGAACAGTTCATTTTTAAATGGACTGTTGAGGAGTACAATTAAATTACTTCAGGTCTTTGGCATTTCTGTTCATTTATTTTTGGCTTTGAGATTAGAAAAATTGATCATTATACCGCTATGTACAACTTATTTGACCAACACACGTTAACAAGATGTTCAATAAAATCCCAGTTCATTTTCAGTTGTCAGATGTATAGACACTGACTGAAGTTGGCGTTTTTTGATGAGTATGCCAAATTTCTAATAAGTAGCCCAGAATACCAATCAAATGCCAGTTTTGTGGAGAGGTGAAGGGAAAGAGGCAGCTCATTCCTCTCTTGGCTTGTAACAGTAAAATCCATAAAGATTAAATGTCAGGTGTGCCTCTGTTGCTGACGGTTTACGGGAGAGTTGGAATTTGAGGCGGGGGTGTAGTCAAAGCCAGGCTAGAGTCTATATGAGGAAAACAAATCATCACCTTGAAAGGATTTGTTGTGCAAACCTCTGGATTAATTTTTGAATATTATAAATAAATACGTTTAGTCCTTTCAATTCATGTTTCGAAGTTTGGAAGAGGAAACGGCGAGGTTCTTTAGAGGAAAAGAAGTACATGAACCTCCATTCACAGGGGACGGCCGGGAGGGTGTTAAGAGAGCCTCAGGGAGGGGACCGCCTGTTGCAATGGTTTTCACACATTTTTTAAGACATCACTTTGGTTTTATATTTAGCACCAAATGGAATCTTATGCAAGACCCTAATATGTGAGTGGAATAAAAAGAGAAATGCTTTGGCAGGAACCCAGCGCCAGGAGCCCACGGTCTTCTCCTGGGCTGTGCCCTGGGAGCCTGGGACCCCTGTGAGCTGTTGGGAAACCACTGCTTTTAAAGTGCCCCAAGTCTTCTTTAAGGAAGGCCCGGGGGAATTGCCTGCAGAGTCCTGGAACTTCTGAGATGAAGAGAGAAGTGACTTCTGCCCTTACAGTCGCAGAGGGCGCCTGTGCTCAGGGGAGTGAACAGGAGTGCAGACAGCGGCTCCGCTAAGCCGTTCTGTGCGGAGCCAGGCTGGACCGGCTTCGAAAGAGCCCTGCTTGTTGTGTCTGCGATGAGAGGAGGGCAGAGGAGGTTTGTAAAGGGCCTCCTTTCCTAGAAGTTACGGGAGCGGCGTGGAGGTGTTTGAGACGAGTGGATTCTCATCGTCTGGACGGTGGATTGATTCTGGTGCCACCCCAGGATCTGCTGTATCACTGTTCCTCTGTTTGTCAGTGAAGATGATTTCATATTAAGTGTCATTCATGAAATGAAGGTTTGCCAAGCTATGTAAACTGCTTGGCAGTCACAGTGGTGTTTTGAGTGTTGAGGAAAATGATAACACGCGGATGATATTTGAATATCATCAAATATTCTCGGATTGTCTCTTCTGTTATGAGATTTACTGAAATGGCAGTGTTGGGTCCCCCTTTTTACATCCCGGAGGCCATAAATACTAAGGTTTCTAGGGGTGGCGGGCGGAGGGATCCCCTCCCCTTCCACTAATTTTGACAACTCCGTGCTGCGCATGTGCGTGGTGACGGAAGGGAGGAGGAGTCCGCCGGCCAAGTGAGGTAGCATGTGCTTCCTAGGGCCCCAGCAGACCTCCCTGCGTTGTTTCTTGGGGGCTGCGCAGCTGGGGAGTTTACAGAAGTAGAAGGCATAGCCTCCTGTCCGACTCTTTGCGACCCCATGGACTGCAGCCCGCCAGGCTCCTCTGTCCATGTGATTCTCCAGGCAAGAATACGGCATGGTTAGCCATTCCCTTCTCCAGGGGATCTTCCCAACCCAGGGATCCAACCCGGGTCTCCCGCCTTGCAGGTGGCTTCTTGACTGTCTGAGCCGCCAGGGAAGCCCCTCCCGTCTGCAGGCTCCTGTTAGTTCCACTATGCTTCTGTTACCCGCGTGGGGTTGGAGGTGGTGATCAAAGTCATCAATATTCTGGGAAGCCACAGATCTTCCAACAATTTGTGCTGAAGCTTTTTCTTTTTTTAAAGAAGATATTTTCCTTAGAAAGATGAAGCTGATATAGGCACAAAATAGTTGGCTGTGGTAGCAGATAAAATGATTGTGTTTAACTTTCGTTTGTTGAATTGAGCTGAATGAAGGTTTTCACGTTTGGGCTGTGGAAAGCTATCTTATCCCTCCTCCCACCTGCATTTCAAAGAAGAAGGAGTGTGCCCCGTCATAGAACACCAACAGAGCCGTCGCAGGATGTGTTCATAGTAGCAGGCCAGCGATTCTCCTCCAGTGAGCATTTACTCTCCAGTGTTCCTGAGGACTTTGTTTTGGAACTCAAAGCTGTCCAAGGCACCGTGACCTCGATGAAGTTGGTAACGGAGGACTCCAAGTATTAGGTAGTGTGTGTTCGTTACCTCTGCAGATGGCACTTTATCTTAAAATCAGTTCAGTTCAGTTGCTCAGTCGTGTCGGACTCTCTGCGACCCCATGGACTGCAGCACGCCAGCCTCCCTGTCCATCACCAACTCCTGGAATTTACCCAAACTCATGTCCATTGAGTCGGTGATGCCATCCGACCATCTCATCCTCTGTCGTCACCTTCTCCTCCTGCCTTCAATCTTTCCCAAGCATCTTAAAATTCAGACAGTAGCGAATCCTACTTGAAGAGGTAATTTTTAGTATATTATACAAGGTTACATTTTAGGTAACCTCATATATCTCTTTAAACTCTGAAATGTTCTAACTTGGCAAACTTAACATTTTTGCAGCCTTTAAAATGAAAACAGTTACCATTTAATGACTAGTTAACACTTTCACTTTTGAAATAATGGCTCTAAATTAAGACTGTCATATTGTTTCATGGGACTGAATTTAGCATTTAGAATGGTCTTGGAAAAGAAATAAGTTACTCATGGTAAGTTTGGCAGTATTGGATAATACAGAAAAATCACCTCAAATCGATAAGGGCTTTTCATTTATCAGGTGCTGACCCAACTGACTCTTATGATAATCTAGTATTAATATAATGTTACTGCTACTAAGAAATAATGATAACATGTATTACTGTGCCACTTTACGGATGAAGAAGCCTAGGTCACTATGTTTCCAGGGCCGAAAGCCTCTGGTAGCCGACGCGCTCTCACCCTCAGGCCCCCTGCCTCCAGGTTGCAGGCATTTCCCAGCCACTGGCTTCCTCACCACCGCTCCGTGTGTCTCGTCCAGGTTGATTCTTGAGAGCTCCGTCCACGCTTGAGACGGAGTCTCCTCCCAGGAGAAAATGGCAGGGGTGGCGGTGGGGTAATATTTGTTGTGATTTTGGCAAGAAGTAGGGTTTTACTTCTTGACATTCTGTGTTCCCATATCTTCTGACCATTACTGGTGAGAGGAACTTTTTAGCTCCCTTGTCAGAGGTTATCCTCCTTAATCCGTCTTCGTCTTTTGAATTTCCCTTCATGCATCCCTGAGCACATTCACCTAGTTGGTAAACAAAAGGCTCTTACGCAGGGATATGATTTTCTTGAATTACCCAAATATTACATTTAGAATTTCTCGTGGGGGCATCCATAAAGACAGGTTTCCTGGACAACGTTCTCTTTTATTATTGTTGCTGAGCCCCTCAGTCATGTCTGACTCTTTGCGACCCTGTGGACTGCAGCACGCCGGGTTCCCCTGTCCTTCACTCTCTTTTATAATTCACACGAACTACGTAACACACTCAGACATGCCAATATGGAGATATCTCCTTTATTTCTTTCAGAATGGGAAAAAAAAAAAAAACTGGCTTAAATTGTCAGATTAAGAGGGTGTTGGCTCTCTCCTTCTTGGGACACCCTTACGTATAAATTGTACAAACTCCACATGTGTTTATAGAGACCGAGCAAAACTGGGCTAGTCTGATTTCCTCATCTAAGCAAGGAGCTCTGCTCTTCTGCTATCAAAGGGAAAGAAGACAAGTTAAATCTTCACCGGGCATCCCACTAGGCCTGGGATGTGTGTGACCGGTTAGAACTCGAAATGGAACCCATGTGGACATTTTCAATAACGATGCATGTGCCTGGCACTTTCCAATTGTCCTGAAGATTTCAGGTGAATGGTCAGTAACAAATTCATATTTCACATGCAGGCTATCACAGATTTCGCATGTGAAATCATTTTAAAGAATTGATCTAGGGACATGCTCAAGATATATATGCACCAGTCTGGGGAAACGAGTCATACACCCATTCATTCAATGAACAGTTACTGAGCGACTGCTGCGTGCAGGGGACTGTGCTCCGTGATAGGGATGTAAAGGGGAAGCAGTCGCTGGCATCCATTGTCTAACTGACTGGCTTCTTAAACTGGAAGTATCCCCCAGCGTGGCTCTTGTGAAGTTCATGTTCTAAACTGATCTTGACAGACGGAAGTGACACCCTTCCTGAGTTCCTCTCTGCAGGTATAAATGCCTGTTGTTTTAGTTTCGAAGTTGTTCCTGCCAGGAGGATTCCGGTGTGGGTAGTTTATCTGGGCGACGACCCCAGGAAGAAGTGGGAGGTGGGCCACCAGTGGGGAGTGGTCCATTCCTCCCGCCCTAAACCCTGCCCGCATCCCTGGCTACCCTGCTCAGGGGAGCCCAGAACAACCGCTTGTCTTGTGGGCCGTGTATCTCATTTGTCGCCAGGGTTCCTTGCTGCTGTCTTTGAAATCCTCCTCGTGGTCACCTCCTCATCTTGAGTTTCGGTGCCTCCCTCTGAGAATATGGCCGGAAACCTGGGGGTTCTGTCCCTCCTGACTCCTTCCCTTCTTCCGTCCTGCTGAAGACCTCTGTCCCTAAACTGCTCCAAAGAGGGGAGCTGGGCTTCTTCTCCGTCCTCTGTCTAAGGCTTCAGATGCTGGAGGGCTGTGGGCACATGGACATCCCTCTCCTCAGAGGTGCCTGCTCTATCAAGAGGTAGAATCCCCCAAGCAGCAAACCCCTGCACTGCCTTCCTGTCTCCTTTCTCTTTGCCATCATTAACTGGACTCAGGAAAGGGTGGGCTCTTCTTTCACTCCCCCTCCACCATCCCATCCTTCCACCATCCAGGCAGAAAGATGAGGGACTTCACTGTCCCTTGTGGGTGAAGGCAGCATCTCCCACTGCCGTCAGGTCGGTTCTCTGAGCTGGGTCCTCCAGACTCCTGTAAAGGGTGAAGATCCCGTCCCTGACTTTCAAGGCTGTGGAATTTCTGCCTGTGGCAAAGTCTACTAGCTTCCCGCATACGTTCCTTAACTACCACGTTTCTAAGACTCCCTTGTAGCTAAGAATGGCAAAATTCTTTCTGCTTGGATGTAAGTAGATGTGAAGTGTATTGTTTCTGGTTTGTATCCTTGTTTTTCTTTATAATGTTGCCACACACTTTTTTGTTGTGAAACTGCATATAGTTTAGTTGTGCGTGCTTTCATATAAATGGAAACATCATGCATGTACACACACAAATGCACACCATTTGTAATATATATGGATATATAGTATAGACATGTATATTTATATATATGTAAACATATGGTGTCTGTGTATTTGTCTGTGGTTACATTTGTAGACAGATGGTTTTTTAAGTGAGCACACCTACGTAACCAGCACCTATATTAAAATAATAGAATGTTAGCTTCACCCAAGAAGTCCCCTCATGACCCTGAGCCATCATCTTTTGCAAGATGACCACTATCCTAGTTTGATCTACTTTTTTTTTTTTGACTGAGAGAAGTGTGTTCAGTTCAGTTCAGTTCAGTTGCTCAGTCGTGTCTGACTCCTTGCAACCCCATGAATCCTAGCACCCCAGGCCTCCCTGTCCATCACCAACTCCCGGAGTTCACTTAGACTAACATCCATCGAGTCAGTGATGCCATCCAGGCATCTCATCCTCTGTCGTCCCCTTCTCCTCCTGCCCTCAATCCCTCCCAGCATCAGGGTCTTTTCCAGTGGGTCAACTCTTCACATGAGATGGCCAAAGTACTGAAGTTTCAGCTTTAGCATCATTCCTTCCAAAGAAATCCAAGGGCTGATCTCCTTCAGAATGGACAGGTTGGATCTCCTTGCAGTCCAAGGGACTCTCAAGAGTCTTCTCCAACACCACAGTTCAAAAGCCTCAATTCTTCGGCGCTTAGCTTTCTTCACAGTCCAACTCTCACATCCATACATGACCACTGGAAAAACCATAGCCTTGACGAGATGGACCTTTGTTGGCAAAGTAATGTCTCTGCTTTTGAATATGCTATCTAGGTTGGTCATAACTTTCCTTCCAAGGAGTAAGCGTCTTTTAATTTCATGGCTGCAGTCACCATCTGCAGTGATTTTGGAGCCCCCAAAAATAAAGTCTGACACTGTTTCCACTGTTTCCCCATCTATTTCCCATGAAGTGATGGGACCAGATGCCATGATCTTTGTTTGCTGAATGTTGAGCTTGAAGCCAACTTTTCCACTCTCCACTTTCACTTTCATCAAGAGGCTTTTGAGTTCCTCTTCACTTTCTGCCATAAGGGTGGTGTCATCTGCATATGTGAGGTGATTGATATTTCCCTTGGCAATCTTGATTCCAGCTTGTGCTTCTTCCAGCCCAGTGTTTCTCATGATGTACTCTGCATATAAGTTAAATAATGTCTTACTAAGATGATAGATTATAATTTTTTTCTTGATATATTTTGAAGTTACACTATCTGGTATATACACATTTAGAATTCTTGTGCCTTCTTGGAGATTTGAATTTTAATTATTATTATGAAAAAAAAAATAAAGTCGCTCAGTCATGTCCAACTCTTTGCGACCCCATGGGCAGTAGCCTGCACCAGGCTCCTCCGTCCATGGGATTTTCTAGGCAAGAGTACTGGAGTGGGTTGCCATTTCCTTCTCCAGGGAATCTTCCCAACCCAGGGATCAAACCCAGGTGTCCCGCATTGTAGACGGACACTTTACCATCTGAGCCGATTCTCACAGCACTTTTTATCTTAAAGTGTGTTTTGTCTGGCATCTGTGCGACAATTCTAGACCACAGTGGGACACAATCAGCTTCTTCATTGTTGGTTTTTCCTACTAGGTTTCTGCTCTTTGTTTTCTCAAATTCTCTACATCCTATACTATGTTTTTAGATAATTTCATTTGTTTGCTTGTTTTTGGCTGTGCTGGCTCTTGGTTGCTGGGGGGCTTTGCTGCGGTTGCAGCGGGGTGGGGGGGGCTGCGCTCTAGTTGCCCTGTGTGGGCCTCTCGCGGTGGTGGCCTGTCCTGTGGAGCACTGGCTGTACAGGGTGAAGCGTCAGTGTCTGCGTTGCATAGGTGGTTCCGCAGTTGTGGTTCCCGGACTCTACAGCACAGGCTCAGTTGTTGTGGTGCAAGGGCTTAGTCGCCCTGAGGCATGTGGGGTCTTCCAGTGTCTCCTGCAGTGGCAGGCAGATCCCTTACCTCTGAGCCACCAGGGAAGCCCCAGATCCTGTGATTTAAATGCATCTTTTATAAATGACATAATGCTGGATCTTTTTGTGGAGTCTATAATATCTTTTACATGAAATATGTAATCCATTTATATTTGTTGCAATTTCAGATTTATTTCAATGTATTCCTTCATGCTATTTCATTCTTTCAATTTGTCCCAACTCTTCACATGTCTCTTCCTTTCTTCTATTGAGTTGACTTTTCCCCTTGTTTCATATGTTACGCTACAGTAGTTTGGAAGTTTTCCACTCTGTTATTATTCTTCTAGTGGTTCTCTGGAAATTTCAGCATGTGTACTATATTAAGAGCTTGAAGGGAATCACTATCTTTCCTTTCCTCCTAAACAATGCAGGGACTTTAGATCATCTAATTCCAGTCATTACCACCCCTCACCCCCTCCCCTGCTAGCTTGGGTCCCATTTTTCGCCCATTGTTTTAGTTCTGTGTTTTTATTTTAGCCTTGTAGGTTATGCTGTGCTATGCTATGTCACTTCAGTCCTGTCCGACTCTGTGTGACCCCATAGACGGCAGCCCACCAGGCTTCCCCATCCCTGGGATTCTCCAGGCAAGAACACTGGAGTGGGTTACCATTTCCTTCTCCAATGCATGAAAGTGAAAAGATAAAGTGAAGTCGCTCAGTCGTGTCCGACTCTTCTCGACCCCATGGACTGCAGCCTACCAGGCTCCTCCGTCCGTGGGATTTTCCAGGCAAGAGTACTGGAGTGGGGTGCCATTGCCTTCTCCGCCTTGTAGGTTAGATGCTATTATTTTAAAGTATAAATGCTTGTTCAGATTTACCCACATGTTTACTGCTTTCTGTGCTTGTAATTCCTTCCCCGGCGTGTGCTCTCCCTCCCTGCCGTCACTCTCTTCACAGGTCTCATTAGGTGAGCATCGGTTGAAGGAGACCTATTTTGCCTATTGTATGTTGGAAAATTCTAATTCTTTCCCTTTTTTTCCCCCCCTTAAAGTATAGTTTTTCTAGGTCTAAAATATATTTTTGTTAGGTACAAAATTCTGCTTAGGGCTTCCCTGGTGGCTCAGTGGTACAGAATCCACCTGCCAGTGCAAGAGACACAGGTTCGATCCATGAGCCAGGGGGATCCCACATACCGTGGAGTAAATGAGCTTGTGCGCTGCAGCTGCTGGGCCTGTGCTCTAGAGCCCCAGATCCTGAAACCTGTAACCCCGAGGCCCGTGCTCGGCCACAAAAAGAAGCCACCGCAATGGGAAGCCTGGGCGCCGCAACCAGAGAAAAGACACGGCCCAAAATAAATGAATAAAGTAAATTATTTTGTAAAAGTCTGGTTATTTTGCTTAGGATTTTTGTTTCTTTTGTGAATTTGTGGACTGAGTTCTTTCATCAGTTCTAGAAGATTCTCAGAGTGCTGTCCCTGTTGTGCACTTTTTTCTGTTTTTGGACTTTAGATGAGGCGTATGTGAGACTTCTGCTGTCTCCTCTCTGCTCTGCCTCTCTCTCCACATTTCTGTGTCTATATTTTTATGTGCTACAGTTGACAATTTTTTCAGTCTTTTTCATTTTCTCTATCTCATCTGGCTAATCTTGCTCACAGTTTATATACTTTTTCCTTCTATTATATTTTTAATTTTACATTGTGTGTCTGATAACTTTTAGACCTTTGAAAACCTGAGAGTTGGTGTACAATATTATGATCATTTTAAAATTTGACGTCTGTAGGTTCAATTCTACTATGTCATTTCTGTTAGTTGTTCATGATGCTTTTTTCTTACACACGTGTCTATTTGTGATTTTTATTTTACTTTGTTTTATTTTACTGTGACTTTATTTTTTTAATTTGATTTTTTAATTGAAGTTGATTTGATTTACAGTGTTGTGTCAATTACTGCCGTACAGCAAAGTGATTCAGTTACACACACACACACACACACACACACACACACACACTCTCTTTTATTTTATGTTCTTTTCCATTCTGGTTTATTACAGAATATTGAATATGGTTCTGTTTCTGTTTTGTAGGTAAGTTCATTTGTCTCTGTGTACCCTTAAGGTCAGTTTTCATTCCAATCCCAAAGAAAGGCAATGCCAAAGAGTGCTCAAACTACCGCACAATTGCACTCATCTCACACGCTAGTAAAGTAATGCTCAAAATTCTCCAAGCCAGGCTTCAGCAGTACATGAACCGTGAACTTCCAGATGTTCAAGTTGGTTTTAGAAAAGGCAGAGGAACAAGAGATCAAATTGCCAACATCCACTGGATCATGGAAAAAGCAAGAGAGGTCCAGAAAAACATCTATTTCTGCTGTATTGACTATGCCAAAGCCTTTGACTGTGTGGATCACAATAAACGGTGGAAAATTCTGAAAGACATGGGAATACCAGACCACTTGACCTGCCTCTTGAGAAACGTATTGCAGATCAGGAAGCAACAGTTAGAACTGGACATGGAACAACAGACTGGTTCCAGATAGGAAAAGGAGTACGTCAAGGCTGTATATTGTCACCCGCCTTATTTAACTTCTATGCAGAGTACATCATGAGAAATGCTGGGCTGGAAGAAGCACAAGCTGGAATCAAGATTGCCAAGGGAAATATCAGTCACCTCAGATATGCAGATGACACCACCCTCATGGCAGAATGTGAAGAGGAACTAAAAAGCCTCCTGATGAAAGTGAAAGAGGAGAGTGAAAAAATTGGTTTCAAGCTCAACATTCAGCAAACAAAGATCATGGCATCTGTTCCCATCACTTCATGGGAAATAGATGGGGAAACAGTGGAAGCAGTGTCAGATTTTATTTTTTGGGCTCCAAAATCACTGCAGATGGTGACTGCAGCCATGAAATTAAAAGACGCTAACTCCTTGGAAGGGAAGTTATGACCAACCTAGATAGCATATTCAAAAGCAGAGACATTACTTTGCCAACAAAGGTCCGTCTAGTGAAGGCTATGGTTTTTCCAGTGGTCATGTATGGATGTGAGAGTTGGACTGTGAAGAAAGCTGAGCGCCAAAGAATTGATGCTTTTGAACTGTGGTGTTGGAGAAGACGCTTGAGATTCCCTTGGACTGCAAGGAGATCCAACCAGTCCATTCTAAAGAAGATCAGTCCTGGGTGTTCATTGGAAGGAATGATGCTAAAGCTGAAACTCCAATACTTTGGCCACCTCATGCGAAGAGTTGACTCACTGGAAAGGTCCTGATGCTGGGAGGGATTAGGGGCAGGAGGAGATGGGGACAACAGAGGATGAGATGGCTGGATGGCATCACCGACTTGATGGATGTGAGTTTGAGTGAACTCCGGGAGTTGGTGATGGACAGGGAGGCCTGGCGTGCTGCAATTCATGGGGTCGAAAAGAGTAGGACACAACTGAGCGACTGAACTGAACTGAGCTTTACTATTATTATTTTTTGAGACTTTACTAGTGGGAATTATTTGAGGTGTGAACTGAAGGTGAGTTTCGCTAGATTTTGCAGTTGTTTCTCCTGAATGCCTGGGATTATCACCAATTTGTAAAGCAAGGACTTAAAAATTCTCAGATGGAGGTTTGGGGACCAGCCACACAGACAATTCATACTCAAAGCCCATATGAGGATTGTCTGTAGTTACAAATTTTTAGTAAAACTTTCTCGTGTCTACTGAGCACTGATTTTGAGACAGGCAATTCTGGTAGGCTTCTGGAGCCCTGTCGTTGGTGGGCTCTGAGTTTGTCAGAGCCAGCAAGTGTACTTGCTCTTCCCTATGCCTTGCTGACATAAAAACAGAAGCTCAAGTTCTCCCAGTTTGTTAAAGCCTTTAATGGGAAAGTTGATAAAATTTTATGCTGTGAGTGTGCCTCATTTTCCTGTCAGATTATAAATACATTTCAGAGTATTTTTCAATAAGTATTTTGTCCAGCATTTTTGGTTGTTCTCATAGGATTTGAGAGGTATTTATTCTGACATACTGCCAGAAAAGGAACTTCCATTCTTTCTCTTTATATCCCTTATTTAATAATCCAAATAGTCCCTGAAACATATGAATGCATCTGGGCTACCAGGGTGAAAATCATATGTGCAAAAAACAGTAGAGGAAAAGCACAATAATTATTTTCAAAATATTATCTCCTAACACGGAAAAGGCAATGGCAACCCACTCCAGTACTCTCGCCTGGAAAATCCCATGGGCGGAGGAGCCTGGTGGGCTACAGTCCATGGGGTCGCAAAGAGTCGGACACGACTGAGCGACTTCACTTTCACTTTTCACTTTCATGCATTGGAGAAGGAAATGGCAACCTACTGCAGTGTTCTTGCCTGGAGAATCCCAGGGATGGGGGAGCCTGGTGGGCTGCCGTCTACGGGGTTGCACAGAGTCAGACACGACTGAAGCGACTTAGCAGCAGCAGCAGCAGCAACACATATTCTAGGGTAATTAGGCCATTACTTTGGAGAAGGAAATGGCAACCCACTTCAGTGTTCTTGCCTGGAGAATCCCAGGGACGGGGAGCCTGGTGGGCTGCCGTCTATGGGGTCTCACAGAGTCGGACAGGACTGAAGCGACTTAGCAGCAGCGGGCCATTACTTGTATTAGTTGAGGGAACACTTGAGTGCACATTCGGTCACTAAGTCGTGTCCGACTCTTTGCAACCCCATGGACTGTAGCCCCCCAGCCTCCCCTGTCCAGGGGTTTATCCAGGCAAGAAGACTGGAGTGGGTTGTCATGCCCTCCTCCAGGGGATCTTCCCCACGCAGGGTTCAAACTTGCATCTCCTGCATTGCAGGCAGATTCTTCACCACTGAGCCACCTGGGAAGCCTGAGGTAACACAGGTTGCTCCAATAAATCCGACATAGTGCAATGTATCAAAACAAGGATGTCGACTCCTCGAGTATCCACAATGGGTGTCCTGTCAAAGGACGGTTCTCCTTCAGGTGGTGGGCAGCGAGCAGGCGCTTTCCTTCCTGTGGCTCCCAGGGTCATTGTGCTTCTTGGGACCACACTGGCCAAAAAGGAAAGAATGTGAAACTCTTGAGTGACGCCTTTCCACCAGCCGGGCCTAGACGTGGCATATTCCATGTCTCTTCCCATTCTGTTAGCTAATACTTGGTCCGATTGCCGCATCTGTCTGCAAAGAGGGCTTGTTGAGCAAAGTAGTCCGGATGTGTGTCTAGGACAAAGAAGACACGGGTTTAATGTTGATAATAACCAGTCTGTGTCTGTTGCGTGTTTCCTCTGAACCTTCAGCCCCACCTGATCTGTCACTGCTCCCGCTTCACTGATAATCAGCCACCAGGTTTGCATCTAATTACCCTGAACTATGTCATGTTTGTATAGTTTAAATCCCCCACTGCACAATAACTTCCTTGAAGGTGTGAACTTTGTTCACAACTTTTGAAACTGCCTCCTGCCACTCAGTTTTGAACACTCTATATGCTCTATAAAAAAAAGAAATTAAACCTCTGAATAAAAGGAGAATTTTCTTGTTTTGACGTATTTCGGGATGCAGCATTGTGGTCTGCAGCTTATTCATTATGTGATTCCTTCAGCTTTTCTTCTTAGATTTGAAATATGTCAAAATAAAAATTTGGAGAAAAATAAAAAGCCATGGAGTTTGGAGGGGGCATTGCAAGCAACAGTGGCATTTCCACGGGGGCCTCAGTTTAATCTGCCTTAGTTGTCTGTCCTGCAGCGTTGAGATCAGCCTTTTCAGCTCTTTCTGGGTTGTGATGAGAATTCATTCAGTCATTCTGGAAATATTTCTTGAGGTCTAGGGAGTGCTGGATATTGTGGAGAGGCAGGGCGTTGGAAGATGAGCAATACAGATAAGACTCTGCCCTAGAAGGGGTTGGATGAGGTGGTGCGAACAGACTGCTTTGAGTGGAGAAAGACCTCTGTTGTTGACTTTGTGATTGGTACAGTGATGGTGAGGTTCTAGTTATTTGTAAGATGGAGAGAAAAGGGCTTGGGGCTGTCTCAAGCCCTTAAGTAGAGACCTTGGCCTCCGTTTTCCTTTGGTCTTGGATCTTGCTTAAGGAGGCCAGCCTTTCTCCAGACTAGTATTTAATTGCAAGCAGAGGAACTTGGCGCTTGAATATTTTGCAGAGCCACAGATCATCTCAGCTGGGTTACTGGCCTCAGCGTTACTCTCTCCTTGAGTTTAACTCATTACTTTGTTGTTAGGCTTAGGCTCAATGTTTTCAATGCTTCGCTTTTATTTTTTGTTGCTGTTGGTTTTAGTAGATGAGAATGACATATGGACCCGAGTTAAATTGTTGGAAGGATGATTTGTTTTCTTTTCACTGAGTAGTTTTCTTTCTCTACTGCAGTGTACTGTGGATGGGAAAACACACGGACATCTTAGTAACTCTAATCTATTATCCACCTGCTCTGATGCAAACACAATGCATGTGGCAAATTACTTTATATACTTGATAAAGCCTGTGTTTTGGAAAAATGTTGGGGTGTTTACATACAAAACATTGTTTTAAATCAAGTCATCTAAAATATGCAGATGAAGAAAAGGAAGTGTAATGTGAATAGCATCATCAAAATTCCAGAAAGGGTCAGGCTGCAAAATACAAGATGTGGTGTGTCTGTAATTAGGTATTTACCATGTTTTAATTCGGTTGAGCAGCTCCTTGGGCTTAGCTCTGGCACTGGTCAGAGAGAAAGCTTTCCAGCCCAGAGGAGTTCACTTTCGAAGATGACTCGGTGGATAACCTAGTTCTTTCGAAAGCCAGGGCAGAGCTAGCCCTCCACTTGTTCATCTTTCCTTCATGGAATAAGGCTTAGAGTTTCTGGCTGATGAGAGCAGAGTGCGGAATTTCTGATATGAGAGACGAAGTTGGCAGGGGTGGGGGGTGCAGTGCTCAGCGCTCTTTTAGGAAATTATGTTCATTTTCTTCTCAGCTCTAAGGCTCCTCTTATCTTTTTAGAAAAATTTCTCTGTTCTTTGCAAGAATTTCCAATACTACTCTTTGGAGGTACCAAGTCTCAGCCAAGGACATTAATTTATAGAGCCCATGAACTAGCAGGCTGGGAGGAATAGTTAACTCCTTCTGTTGATACAATGAGCTCCTGAATGGTATCATCCCACATTGAGCAAGGGCTCATTTGTATCCTTAATATCAAATATTCGGCCAATACAAAGGGAAGGGACAAGACCTCCACATTCTTGATATGGCCAATGTGAATTTTAAATTGATTTGTATGTTTTAAGCAAAATACTCCATGTGTTATTATTGGGGTGCCCATATATCTCGATTTGTTTGTGGTGGTTTGGGTTTATGCCTCCTACCCCAGTGCAATCACTAATGCTGCCTCCTTTCATTTTCAAAAACATCCTGATTATTTATATGATAAATTATGATCACCTTATTTATAATGGTAGTCAGTATGTCTAGCAATAGTAGATCAAGTTTGTTTAGACCGACTCTTCTGCTGAGAAAAGCTGCTTAAAAATTAAAAAAAAAAAAAGTCAGTTTTAGAGGTATTGGAGAACCATCAGGGCCATGAGGAATTGCAGAGCTAAGATTTGGGGGGAGGAAAGTCCCCTTTAAGAGGTGAGCCCAGCTTTTGCATTTTGTTTAAGGCAATGATCAATTCCAAAAGTACTTGTTGAGACATTAAAAACTTAGAGCTTTCAACAAACTCGTGGGGCTGGGGACATGGTAATTGTCCTCAAGTCCTGCCAAGGAGCAGAAACCCTAGTAAACAACCTCAGCTTTCATTTGGAATCCTGAATCAAGATGAACCAGAAATAGAAAAACTCTCATAGGGACTGAAGCCAAAAATAAAATATTTTCAGATTAGTGTCACTAGCTTAGAAGCCTGCCAGAAGCAAAAGCAAAAATCCTCTCTGGAGGAAGATACATCTTCCAGAGCCTCATGTTCACTAGAGTTTTTCATGTACTATATCTGTCAACCAATGAAAAATAACTGGGTATATGAGAAAATAAGACATAATAAAAAAACCAAGAAAAACATCTGACAAATAAGATGTTTCTACAAGGGATCCAGATAGTGAATTAATCAGATATAGACTCTAAAATAACCATGATTAATATATTCAGATAATTAAAAGATGAGATTTAAAAATTTGCCAGAGAACTGAAAATGATAAATAAGAACCTAGACATGAAAAATAAGTTACTGAAGTTAAACAGGTGAGCTTTGGGGGCGATGGAGATGCCGTAAGACTGGACTAGAGTCATGGCGATGGTGGCACAACTGATCTATGTACTGAAATCCTTGAATATACGTTTATAGTAGGTGCATTTTTATGGTAGAAAGATGATATGTTAATGAAGCTGTTGAGAAATGGATGGCTTCAACAGAATAAATGTAGTTGAAGAGAGAGTTAGTGAACTAGAATATAAGGCAGAAGAAAATACCCAAATGACGCACAGAAAGGCAAAATGATGGAAAGGAATTTGAAAGCCTTGTGAAACATAGGAGAAAGGCCTTATATACAAGTAACTGGAGTTTCAGTAGGTGGGGAGACGGGACATGGAAAAGGAGAAATAATTGGGAAAGTGACCGAGAATTATCCGGAACCAGTGAATGACACGGAGCTGCAGGATCGAGAAGCTCTGGGGCACCAAGCAGGGCCAGTATAAAGAAATTTCACCCCGAACAACTCAGTACAGTTTCTGAAAATAAAAACAGGGAGAAAAGCTGAAAAGCAGTCAGTGTTGAAGGAGTGGGTATCTCTTGTCTTCAAAGGAGCAACAATAACATCAAAATAACAGAAGTCAAAAGGGAATGGATGATTCAAGTTGCTGAAAGAAAACAACTGGCAGTCTTAAATTCTGTATATACCTAAAAGATTCTTCATAAATGAATGAAAAGCTAAAAATATTTAAGAAAATTGTTATGAGCACATCTATCCCGAAGGAAATACAAAAAGCATCCTTTGGACAGAAGGAAAATTATCCCAGATCAAAGCTCAGAAATGAAGGAAGGAATGAAGAATAGCAGAGATAAAAATTAGTTAAATATGAATAAATGCTAACTGTACAAAGTAACAATAGTTACTGTGATAAAACAATAGTTTAAGTGATAAAAACTAAATATTAGCCATTAATAAGGGGTCATGTTTTTTAACTCTGGATAATCTGATGCTGGGAGGAATTGGGGGCAGGAGGAGAAGGGGACGACAGAGGATGAGATGGCTGGATGGCATCGCCGACTTGATGGACGTGAGTTTGAGTGAACTCCAGGGATTGGTGATGGACGGGGAGGCCTGGCGTGCTGCGATTCATGGGTCACAAAGAGTCGGACACGACTGAGCGACTGAACCGAACTGAATCTTTAAAAGAAAGAGGAAGGAATATATAAATAATAAGCTAAGAAGAGGGGAAAATAGGATAATAAAAATCACTCAGTCCAATAGAAGGTGGAAAATGGGGAAAAAGGATCCTAGACTAGATTAAGACAAATAAAAACTAGTAGATTTAGCCCCAAATATATCAGCAATTTTATTAAATATAAGCTGAGTAAATAATTAAATGTCAAAGATTATTAGATTGAATTTTTTAAAAACCTATATACTGCTCTAAAGATACATTCATTATGTAAAAATACATAGAAGGGTCAAATATAAGAGGATGTAAAAAGATATGCTATGCAAACACTAGCCAAAAGAAAGATTCTATAGCTAAATTAATGTCAGATAAAGTAGACTCTCTAACAGGTAAGAAGTGTCAGAGATGAAGAAAGATGTTTCATGATGGAAAAGATTCAATTTGCCAGAAAAATGAAATATTTCTGAAGATATGTGCATTTTTAAAATACACACACACACAATCATATACACACAGTTGCAGAAGAAGTAGATATTGATATAGTTAGAAATTTTAAGATACCTCTCCTAGTCATTGCTACAATGAGCAGACAGTAAGATTCAGTTAGGATTATAGACAGTTTGAACAAAGTTAATTAACAGACCCGATCTAATTATAAAACAGTGCGCTTGACAAACATACAATACTCATTTCTTTGAAGACGCGGAAGACATTTGGCGACATTGCTCATAGTCTGAGTCATTATGCAGCTCAGCAAATTTCACAGGATTGAAATCATACAGAGTGTGTTTTCAGATATCAATGGCGTTAAACTAGAATTCAGCAGGCAAAAAGATAACTGAAATATCCCTATATGTTCATAAATAAAGCAATCATGGGTCAAAGAAGAAATGGCAATGAAAATTAAATAGTATTGACAAATGAAAGACAGTGAAGTATGAGGTACCAAACATGGAGTACAGTTACAGTCATGACTACAGGGATATTTACATCTCAAACATATACATGAGAACAAAAGAGGTTTACGAATCAACAACCTAACCATTAATTTCAAGAAATTAGCTAAGAAAAGCAATTAAGCTTTTTAAAAAGGTAGGAAGAAGGGAAATAATACAAATAGAAGAAGAAAGAATGAGATAGAAAACAGACATTCCATATATAGTATCAGCAGACCGAAAGGACTAATAAAATCAATAAATTCTGGTGAGACTAATCAAGGGAAAAAAAGCACAAATAGTTAATATGAGGAATGAAGCAAGGAACATCACTACCTTTAAAAGATACGCTCAGAGTATGATGAATAACACCGTGGCAAATTATGAAATGGAAATTTTGGAAGAAATGGACAAACTTTCTAAAAATATCACTTATCAAAACTGACATGAAAAATAACAGTGAGTAGCTCTATCTCTACTCATATGAATATGCAATTAAAAACCTTACCACAAGGACAACTTCAGACCCAGATGGTTTTTCTGTTATATTCATTAAATCGTTAAGGAAGAAATAACACATATTTTCCACAAACTCTTCCAGGTAAAAGAAAAGAACGAATACTCCCAACTTGTCTTAAGAGGTCAGCAGAATATTGATACTAAAACTTGACATAAATAAGGAAAATTCTGGGCCAGTTTTACTTATGAATATAGATTCAAAAATCCTAAACAAAGTGCTAGAAAAGTGAGTTCAGCAATAAATTACTGCATTATGATCAAGTTGATTATCTGCAGAATTGTAAGGGTGAGGTAATAATTTTGAAAATCAGTCAGTGTAACTCAATATATAACAATAAAAAAATCATATGATTGTCTCAATGAATACAAGAATATGTGTGATGTAATCCAACATTTATTCATGATTTTTTAAAAGACTCAGCAACTATTGAATAAACAGGGAGAAAATTTTTTTACTCTAAGAAGAATATCTACAAAAAATACTGTGTAAAATTAAAAAGTAGGAAACGTCATGCATAATGGGTGAAATTTTAAAACTTTAAGAAAAAAGACATACGTTAGTTTTCATTGCTTCTGTTCATCATTGCATGGCAGATCCTAGCTAATACAATAAGGCACAAAAGAGAAATAAAGATATTAGGGTTGAAAGGAATAAATAAAACTGCAATTATTGGACACTGTAACTGTGTTTAGAGAAGATTCAAAAGGAATTTCAGGTAAATTATTGGATCTAAAAACTGAATTTACCAAGTTGGCGGGATACAAGGTAAATATGAAAAAATAAATGTTATTTCTACTTATTACCAATAAAGAGGTACACAATGAATTTAGATCAGAATAAAAATAATCAGATATCTAGGAACCTAACAGAAGTTATGAGGACCTATCTTGAAAACCATTTGCCGTTATTGAGAGAAATTAAAGAAGATGTAAGCAAATGGAAGGATATGTCATGTTATGAAATGGAGAGCTCCACTTTTTTCAAAAGCTGTCAATCTCAAACTGTCAGTAAAATCTCAATCGAAATCTCAAGAGGGTTTTCATGAAAATTGATAAGGTGATCCTAAAACTTACGTGGAAACACCCAGGGCCAAGAAGAGCCAAGATACTCTTGAAGAAGAATAAGAAAAGAGGCCTCGGTCCACCAGACCCTAAGATTTATTGTTGTTCTGCTAGAGTAATTGAGGGGGCCTGGCCTTGGTGCAGGATAGACGAAACAGACTGGTCATAAAGAGTCCTCAAACAGAGCCGTGTTTACACAGACACTCTATCGATGATTAAAAAGCCCATCCCCTTGTTTATTAAACAGTCCTGAAACAATTACATATCAATATAGACTCTTGACCCTACATTTACAACATATACCAAAATCCACTCCAAGTGAATCCAAGATCTAAGTGTGAAAGGCAAAATAATAAAATATCCAGAAGATAATATAAGGTAATATACTCATGACTTTGGCTAGGAAAGGAATTCTAGCACAGGATGCAAAAGAACCAAACAGAAAAGACAATAAAATTGGACTGTATTAAAATGAAGAACTTACGTTCATCAAAAGACACAGTTAAGAGAGCGAGGGTCAAATTAAAGATATTTGCCGTATCTATGAAAGGACTTCCCTGGTGGCTCAGACGGTAAAGCGTCTGTCTGCAATGTGGGAGACCCGGGTTCGATCCCTGGGTCGGGAAGATCCGCTGGAGAAGGAGATGGCAATCCACTGCAGTACTATTGCCTGGAAAATCCCATGGACAGAGGAGCCTGGTAGGCTACAGTCCATGGGGTCGCAGAGTTGGACACGACTGAGTGACTTCACTTTCCTTTCCGTTCATGGAAAGAATATACAAAGAATTCCTCAAATCAGTAAAAGAAACAGAAAAATGGGTAATAGGCCTGAACAGGAGCTTCACAAAACATGATAGCCGTATGTCCAATAGACATGTGAAGAAAGTGCTCTAATTCGTAAGTTTTCAGGGAAATGAGAATTAGAAACCACATCGGTTCTATCCACTGCCTAAAATTAAAAATGACTTCAGTACCAACAAGTGCTGAGGGTTTGGAAATAGGAGAATTCTTACACACTGCTGGTGAGACTATAAATTGGTACAACCATTTTGGAAGACTAATTAGTATTATCTAATAAAATTGGACAAAGGCATGTTCTGTGAGTCAGCAATTCTAATCTGATGTACAGATTCAAGGGAAAAGTGAATACATATATACCAAAAATTATGGTTCGAAAAGTTCATAGCAGCAGTATTCATAATGGAAAGAAAGAAAATGAAAGTCGCTCAGTCATGTCCGACTCTTTGCAACCCCATGGACTATTCAGTCCATGGACTTCTCCAGGCCAGAACATTGGAGTGGGTAGCTGTTCCCTTCTCCAGGGGATCTTCCCGACCCAGGGATCAAACCAGGGTCTCCTGCATTGAAGGAGGACTCTTTACCAGCTGAGCACAGGGGAAGACCAATGCCAAGTCAGAGTATTTAGCCCATTCACAATGGCCCTAGACTGAAAACCAGCCTATATCATCGAGTATCGTATAATGTGTGCCTGTGTGTGCATGCGTGTGCACACACACACACACACACACACTGTGGCATATTTATATATAAAAGGATACACCAACGAAAGCAAACTATAGCAAGCGTTGCAGTCTAGACGAGTCTCCTTGATGTTAAGGTGTGAAAGTCACACACATACACACTCAGGCTTGATGAAACTGTAGGCTTTAGGGAGGCTTGGTTAGTTAGCAAAACTATGAAGTGACTTCTATCAAAGTGAACATAATAGTTGTAGGGGAGGAGAAGGGTGCTAATTAGGAGGAGAAAGATAAGAGTTTCAGGGGTGCTCGCGAAGTTCCGGTTTTTGAGTTGGGTAATGATTACGTGGATGTCTGCTTTGAGTTAAATCATTGAGCTGTACAGTTTCTTTTGTGCACTTTTCTCTGTGTATTGCATGTTATAATTCATGATGGAAATGTTTTAAAAATCAGTGATGTGTCTTTGGGCTTCCCAGTGGTAAAGAGCCCACTTGCCCATGCAGGAGATGCAAGAGACGGAGGTTCAATCTCTGGGTCGGGAAGATCCCCTGGAGAAGGAAATGGCAACCCACTCCAGTATTCTTGCTCGGAGAATCCCATGGACAGAAGAGCCTGGGGGGCTATAGTTCATAGAGTGGCAAAGAGTTGGACTTGACTAAGCATGCACATTCAGTGTACCCTTCCCCTCATCTTCTTGATTTTTAATCAATTTAAAATATTACCCTTTGACTTGGTATTGTGATGATTAAGACCTGTCCCCCTTCCCTGCTTTTGAATTCACACTGTCTGTACTATTACATGAACGCTGCGTGCATCAGTGAGACCAGCGACATACCCTGATTACAGACTTCTTTCTTGTGCCCCTTTTAGTCTTTTCCCTGTTAATAAACATTGCTTCTTTTTGATTGTGGACGCATTTGGAGATATACACTTTCTTCTCTCCCTCCCTTCTTTTTTCCTTTGTCTCTTGTTCTTCTTATGCTTCCTAATAGCATCTCTCAGTCCCGTTTTGCTCGTGGTCAAACGTATCGGATCCCGTGCCCCTCTGCTTTGTCTTCCCTGGTGTTATCTGCTCTGACTGCTCTGGAGTCTGTTCTGGAACAGGTTTTGTGCAGGGATTTCTTTCTCATCTGTGTTCTGTATCGTTCCTACTTCCTGGGTCCCGTGTTTCTTCCTTTTTGGTTTGCTGCTTCTGTTGGAGCGTATCTGCTAATAGTTTACTAAAAAACAAACATGGGAGATACGTTTTCAGAGAACTTAATCTTGAGAAATGTCTTTATCCTCTTTCTTGGTCAGTGGTTTGGGTACATATATGATTCTAGATTGAAAGTTATCTTCCCTCCATATTATGAAGGTAACACCGGATTGACTTCCAGCTTCTGTTGTTGAGAAGTCATGTGCCATTTTGATTGTTCATCTTTTCTATGTAAACACACTTGTTTTCCTTTCTGGAAGCTTTTAGAATTTTGTTGTGTCTTTATAAAACCTTTCAACCGAAAGACTTATGCTCCTGTTTTAGGGAAGGTATGGGTTTGTATCTGTTTGTTTATGTGTTGTTTTTAATCATTTTCTTCTCACCATTTTCTTTGAACATTTAGAAACTCTAATAGTTGAACTTTGGACTGATTTTTAAATTTTCTTATTTTTTCCCCTTTTGTCTTGATCATCTCTTTGTCTTATTGCCTTACTTTCTGGATGATTTCACCTACCTCATTTCCAAATCATCTGTTGAATTCTTAAGTTTTGTCCCGCATATTTTTAATTGCCAAGAACTTTACATTTTCCCTTGCTTCTTCTTGCAACATCCTGTTCTTTTCTTTTGAAAAAAGAAAGAAAGCAATGCTGTCTCCTATCTTACACAATATATTCATTAGGGTTTCGATATTTTCTTCTGTTTCCTGCATTCTCTCTGTTTCCTCAGACTTTCTTGCTTTTCCTGGTTGCTTAGGGCTTCCCTGGGGGCTCAGATGGTAAAGAATCTGCCTGCAATGCAGGAGACCTGGGTTGGGAAGATTCCCTGGAGGAGGGCATGATGACCCACTCCAATATTCTTGCCTGGAGCATCCCCATGAACAGAGGAGCCTGGCGGGCTATAGTCCATGGGGTTGCACAGAGTCAGACATGACTGAGTGGCTAAGCCCCGGGTGTCTTATAGCACAGGTTTTCCTCGGATGCCCTTTCATATTGAAATGTGAAGTTCAGGAGAGTTTATTGAAGTTGTGTGCTTGAGGGGGCTTCCTGTGGGTGGCTGGCTGGGGACCCAGTTGCTTTTCGATTTGGCATCTCTCCGGAGGTTTCCTTCTGGGGCCGTTGCTTTTCTTTAGAGAAGGGTCTGTATGAGGGGTAAGCCTGGGTGCTGGTATTCTGATAGCCAGCTGGGTAGAGGGAAGCAGGCTCTCGATGTCTGTTTCACCTTCTGCTTGTAGTCTGGCGTCTCATCTCTGTGCTCTTCCTTTCGATTTATCCAGCATTAATCCTGACTTGTGTGGGATGGAGGGAGGAGGAATTGCCTGGTTATGCCCAGGAAACGTCGAGAACATGAAGATCTAATGTTCCATTGTAGAGTCTGTAACTAACCTCCACACCTCACTCCCACCATCCACTGTGTTTGGTGCCCCCAGTCCCAGAGCCTCAGCGGGCTTCTGTGAGGCTAATCCTTTGGCATCTGGTCAGTCTTCCCTCTGGGGGAGTCTGTCTCAGCTTTCTTCATCGTGCCTAAATTCAGCCGTCACGCCTCTGTCTTCTAGACTTTGCTTGACCGCTCTCACCTCTCTCATCCCTTTTGTCCTTGTGGGTTCGGTTACCTCTTTGAGGCCAGAACTCATGAGTTTACATCTTTAGTTTACTTCGGGCACACTGACTGGGTGACGACGCCCGCCTCCCCAGTCACGGCAGTGCTCTGCCTCCTTGCTTTCTCGACGCTTCCTCTCGTGTCCTCTCTTGCTTCTCCTTTGCAGGTGGGCAGATGCAAAGGCTAACATCTACTCGGGTGCTCCATCCAGCTCTTTCTTTCTGTCACTTGGGTGCCAGCAGACCTGGACCCTTCTAGGCATTAGCCCATCACAAGAGCCCAGCACGTCTGCCTCTTTCCAAGCTGCCCTGCTTCCAGATTGTCTGGAAAGGATGAGTAGGGAAGGGAAAGAAGATAGCTCTGAGGTCTCTGAAGGGGCTGAGTCTCTCTTCTCCTTCTAGGTAGAAACGGAATGCTCTTCAAATAGCCCTTGGAGTTTTTGTGATACGAATTCAGCTACATAGCCCTTCTCAGGATGGGCTTATTGTTGAAGTAAAAAGTCTCTGGGAATATGCACACCCCACTCCATTCTCACGGCAGCTTTTGAGACGCTGCATCTTGACTGCTGTTGCTAGGTGATTTCAGGGTGGCTAACTCCCAGTCCTGGGCTTGTGTTCACAGCATCTCTCACTGATGCTACCTGGCGCTGTGCAACTCTTCTCCTGTAGACCTCAGCTCGGCGGCCTTCTCTCCCTCCTCCTCCTGCCGTGTGGAGTGAAATAGGCCGCATGGCCACAGGGTTCTTGAATACAAGGAGCGCTGAGACCATGCCCGGTGGTCTGTAGAGCCCTTCTCCCTCTTCCTCCTTAGGAACTGGAAAATTGTTTAAGCATGGTCAGTTTCTTTGCCGTCCTTGAGATTTTTTTTTAATGAGACTCCTTTGACTTTCATGAGTAATTTGATTTTATAGAAATTAATAAAGGTTCTGGCAAGAGTTTGTGTTTTGAATGGCCCATATCTAAAGGTAAACTTGAAATGCTTCAGTAAATCTGGTTTCACAGTGATCTGGAGGGAAGAGAGCCTCTCTTCTACAGGTGATAAGAACACATCGTCTTGTACAAAGACAGATATGGTTTTAATCTCGTGATCTGGAAGTGTCTGTAGTAGGCAGTCAGCTCTGGTATTTAGTTATTGACGGGGAAAAAGTGGCTGCAGTTCACATATTCCTTAAACATTTTTGTGTGTGTTTGTTCATGGTGGTGCTGGGTCTTCCCAGGCCGTGAACAGATGCGCCCTCCCCGCGGGAAGCAGGGGCCGCTCTCGTCATCATCAGGCGCAGGCTGCTCATTGCGGCGGCTGTTCCCGTGGCACAGCACGTGCTCTAGGGTATTATTTCTGTATTTCTGTCTCGCACGCTCTAGAGCGTGGATTCAGTAACCGTGGTGCTTAGCTGCCCCAGGGCATCTTCCTGGACCAGGGATCGAACCTCTCTCCCCCGCATTGGCAGGCGGTTTCTTAACCACTGGACCACCAGGGATGTCCCTCAAATATTCTTAGGTAATTTAGTTTTTTGGTAGGCACTTCCCAAGTGTAGAGTAGTTTATGTGAAAAAGTGAAAGTGAAGTGTTAGTCACTCAGTTGTGTCTGACTCTTTGCGACCCCATGGACTGTATAGCCCACCAGACTCCTCAGTCCATGAATTCTCCAGGCAAAAATACTGGAGTGGGTGGCCATTTCCTTCTCCAGGGGATCTTCCCGACCCAGGGACTGAACCCAGATCTCCCACATTGCAGGCAGACTCTTTACCAACTGAGCCACCAGGGAAGTCCTAAAATAGTTTATAGTTAATAATATCTTACAACAGGTGTCTTAATTTGTGACGTATGTTTTGCTGTTGGTTAATGTTGGAGGGTATATCAAGAAGTTGCCCAGTTGGAAGATAAATGTGCTGTGTCCTTTCAGAGATGTGTAGTTGATTATCTTTTCCCAAATTCCAGGCCAGAAGTATTTGAGTCATATGTATACATACACACCACACATCCATTAGTTCTGTTCTCTGGAGATCCTTGACTGATATACGCAATGATCTCTTTATACACAAGCCCAGGAGCAGACAGTTGCTTGCTTGTGCCTGGGAACAGCCCAAATGTTCAACAGGTGAATTGAAAAACAAACGATGAAACACCCATACAATGCAACACTGTTCAGTAATACAAATGAATGAAATATTAGACCTGCAACAGCATGGATGTATCTCAAAATAATTTTGTTGAGTGGAAGAAAAAGAGTATATTAGGGGAGAGCAGTATTATACAATCAAATATTGTTACAAAGGATCATACAGATTGGGGCTAGCATGGGGGAACCTCTCGAAATCACTCACTCCCTTCTCTTGCCTAAAGCCCTCCAAAAGGATGAGAGTGCCTCCCTCAAAGGGTTCAGGGAATGTGGTGTCCGTATTTGGCAGTGTTTTGTGGTCTCTGACTTGGCTGTGCACACACGGTTGCTCAGTGGAATACCGCTGAACGGTGGTGTCTGTTCAAAGAACACATTTCAGTTGAAACTTCTCAGCGTGGTAATAGTCTTAAAAAAAAATCACCTGAGAATTTGCAAAAAAACTCTATAATCAGGAAGGAAACTGATTTTCCTTCATGTAAACATGAAGGAAACATGTCTTCTAATACTTCCATGAGAAACTCATTTCGTTCACCCATTGTATAGATGACAAAGTTGTGGTAGAAGAGAAATTCAGAGTCTAATAGAAGTTCTGAAGAAGCTTATTTCTGGAAAATCTTGGGAACAGAGTTTCTCTTGATTGAATTTTCCAGACTCTTCGAGAAATACTAATCTGATATCTGGAAAGATGGGCATTGGCGTCCTGTAGATTTGGATTCGGATTCTGACTGCCTGTAATTACCTGAATGACTTTGGACATGTATCCCTGGAAACCTCAATTTTCTCCTCTTCAAAATAGGAATGAAAGTGAAAGTGAAAGTCTCCCAGTCGTGTCTGACTCTTTGCAACCCCATGGACTATGCAGTCCATGGAATTCTCTAGGCCAGAACGCTAGAGTGGGTAGCCGTTCTCTTCTCCAGGGGGTCTTCCCAACCCAGGGATCGAACCCAGGTCTCCTGCATTGCAGATGGGAGATTCAAAATAGGAATAATCTTATCTCAAAAGTTAGGGGGAAATCCAGGGGAATATATTTATTCACTTATGTGCTTATTGACCAAATATTATTGAGTATCTACTCTGTACTCTGAGTGCCAAAGAATTGATGCTTTTGGATTGTGGTGCTGGAGAAAACTCTTGAGAGTCCTTTGGACAGCAAGGAGATCAAACAGTCACTTCTAAAGGACGTCAACCCTGAATATTCATTAGAAGGACTGATGCTGAAGCTGAAGCTCCAGTACTTTGGCCAGCTGATGCAAAGAGCCGACTCATTTGAAAAGACCCTGATGCTGGGAAAGATTGAGGATGGGAGAAGAGGGGGTGCGGCAGAGGATGAGATGATTGGATGGCATCACTGAGTCAATGGACATGAGTTTGAACAAACTCTGGGAGATAGTAATGGACAGGAAAGCCTGGTGTGCTGTATTCCATGGGGTTGCAAGGACTTGGACACTTCTTTCCAACTGATCAACAACTCTGTAGCAGTGAGGAGGCTGGCCAGTGTTTCTGCTGTCATGGAGCTGATATTTGATTGAAGGGATAAGGAAGCGCTAAGTAGCTAAACAAATAAATATGTAAGATACTGTGAGGTATGAAATAACCATACAGGGTAAAGAAGGATAAAAAACGATAATGGTACCACTTTGATAAGGGTGACCAGAGAAGAATTCTTTAGTTATAAAGTGTTGGCCAAAGGGTACAGTGCGTGCAAAGGTCCTGAGGTGGAAAACAGCTTGCACATTTGAGGAACAGGAGGAAGGACCCGTGTGGCTAGGGACTGGTGAGTAGTAGAGTGAGTGGGAGATGAAAGGCAGGGCCCAGCTTGTCGGATCTCGTGGGCAAGGTAAGAGGGACTTTATCCTGGGTATACTGGGAAACCAACAGAGAATTTTAAACAGAAGTGTTGCTGAGTATGATTTATTTAAATTTTTTTAAAAATTATTTTTATTTATTTATGTTTTTGGCCATGCTGTGCAGCATGGATCTTAGCTTCCCCAGTGGGGATCCAGCCGATGCCCCTTGCATTGAGAACATAGAGTCTTAACCACCGGACTGCCGGAGAAGTCGTACTTTTTAAGATTGATTTCTCTGTGGCTGCGCTGGAGCCTCACTGCTTGGGCTCGCTCTGGTTGTGGTGAGTAGGGGCTGCTCTTCGCTGGGGTCTGCTGGCTTCCCCTGTGGCGGCTCGTCTTGTGGCGGATGGGCTCCAGGCCTGCAGACTTCAGTAGAGGCAGCCTGCGGGCCCTCGAGCTCAGGCTCTGTAGTTGTGCTGCCCCATTCCTCCACCGCGTGTGGAAACTTCCTGGACCAGGGATCGAACCCATGTCCCCTGCATTGGCAGGCGGATTCTTACTGTGCCACCAAAGAAGTCCCTAATTTATTTCTTTAGAAGAATATTCTGCCTAAGCGTGGAGGATGGCCTTACAGAGAAGCCACTTCAGAGGTGTGACCGTGTCTGGGAGAGAAGGGGTTTCAATTACAGTGCTAAATCTGGGAGAGAAGGGATTTCAATCGCAGTGCTAAGTCGGAACAGTGAGAGTAAAGAGACTCAGGGTGTGTTCTGGAAGCTCGTGGACTGGAAGTGGGGAGAGGGGAAGAGGAGCAGTGGAGGATTATTTGAGGAGTTTGGAATGCAGTGTCATCTCGTGAGATTGGAAAGACCTCGGGGAGGGGAGCGGAGCTCTGGAATTTACAGCCTAAATTTGAGATGCCTGCTGGGCACGTCAAGAAGGCACTGGCATTGATGTCTAGAACTTGGGGGGCAGGGTCATCAGCACATGGCTGGTGTCCACAGCTACAGATTTGGTGAGATCATCCAGAGAGGGGGTGCAGAAAAAAGCATCCAGAACAGAGCCTTGAGCACTAAAATTTAGCCATCCGACCAAGAAAATAAGAGCTTGCAGAAGTAACTGAGAACGAGCTTTCGTTGAAGTCGGAGAAGAATTGGGTTGTGGTGTCATAGAAACGAGAAGAGTCGAATCAAACAGCCAGTGCTGGACAGGCTCGATGGAAGTTAAGTTTCCCCTTAATGGAAATAGTAGCATGCATCTATTTTACATCTTTCAAAGGATATAATGTTACCTTTCATCCCAGCATAAATTCAATTTGCAGTGACATTTTTTACCTCTTTCATATGTCTTTCAAGGTTGAAATATGGAGCCCCAAAGAGCCGTGGGTTGGTTACCCCTCTTCGAAAGCATACATTTACCAGCTTGCAAACCCACCAAGCAAAGATTTCTTTTTCCGCCTTAAGTTCACATGATTTAATTTGCCTGAGTAACCCGCTGTCATAGGTTTTCATAGAGTCCTGACATCTAGCAGAGTAATTAATGCTTTAGGCTTTTAGGAACTGTTTCAGGATTTTATTAATCACCGTTGTGATTGCACATATGAATTATGAAGGAGTTATTTTGGTAGTTGGATTTCCCCCTCAGAAAAATTTCCATATTTGTTCATTGTGAACTGATAGCCTGGAGAAGAAGAATAAAAATGGAGAATATTTGCTGGGTCCTGTGCCCACGTTTCAAATTATCCAGAATCAGGATGACTTCACAGTGTACCGATGGAGGGTGAGTTGTTTGAAGTTGGTAGTCAGACGCTTTCTCTTTGCCTCACCGTAAATTAATTAGAGAGTCTCTGTGACTTTCCCAAAGATATGGATTTTGTGAACTGCTTAAAGATGCATGAAATCAGAAGGAATCTGTGTGTTATATTTGATTCTGCTGTGGTTCCCATCATTGGAGGAATCACTCTTAGAACTATTATGACTAGTGTGTTAGTCTTTGGGGGGCAGGTCTTCCAGGAGAAGGGTATCCAGATAACTGGGAAGAAAGAGGAACCTATCCTTCTGATTTCTTTTTCATTCTATGTACAGAAAACATTATGGAATTTCACAATTATGGATGGTGTTTGAGATCAGTGTATGAAGGAGAAATGTTGATGGGGGGCTGGTGTTTCTCTAGTCCCTAGGATTTAATCTGAAGTGCGAAAACCAAAACACAATACCTGTTTTCTTTGAAACTTCCCCCTCAGGCATTTGCTCACCCCAGACATTTGCAGGTTCTCTGCATAAATGCTGGTGTGGCCGCCTTTGGGTTCCACTGGCCGCTTTCCTTAGGCTTGGGGGTAAATGTGAGTTTCCCTTGTGTTTAGAGGAAATTTTACTTCGTGCATTTTACTCTGACAAGAGAAGGCTTGCTGCTTTCCTGGGAGCCGGGCTCTTTTCAGTGATTAGAGTGATTTTCTGTGATTCTACCATACTTGAGGAAGATGGTTGAGATGACAAATAAAAGACAAGGTAGTCATATCAGTGTGGCAGCCGCTCTCAGAGCCCAGTGCCTTGACTATTGAGTGAAAATGCCTGTTATTGCTCTAACTGCCATCTTTGCTCTTCCTAAGTGGCTGGTGGGGATGCGAGGTGGGAGAAGGAGCTGGGCAAGGCAGGAGGAAGTCCATTTGCAAAGTCAACAGCGGAAGCATTCAGGCAGAGCAGCAGACGTCTGACCTGAATTCTTATAGATAAGGCAAGGATTCGACATGGGCAGCTGGGCCACCCTGCTCTTTCTCCAGTAGCTTGCTGTGACAGACTAATCTTAGGGTATTTTCATCTTAATTTACTCGCATCCTGCTTTTTGTAGGTAACAGCATTTCTGCCAAAGGTGATCAATTTGCTAAAGCTTACCATTAAGATTCTTTGCTCATATGAGTGTTATATAATTATATATACATTCGGGCTCAAAGGTCCCCGTCTAACAAACTCCCTGCACAGAAGTACCATTTGAGGGCCCATTCTCTCATTAATTTTATTTGACATTTATGTCAACATTACATTCCTAGCCTAAAAGGAGAAATGACATGCGTACGCAGGGGTGTGTTAGAAAGTGGAGTATTTAGTTTGGCAGTGCAAAGCAGTCAGCTAAGTCCGCGAAAGCGAAATGTTCTAAATTAGTTAATACAGAGTGGTCTAAATGCACTCAATTGAAGTCATTCCACAAAGCGCCCAGTGCCCGCTCACATGGCTGTTCTGATACTTCACGTTTTCCCTCTCGGGGTTCCCAGAAGTTCCTGACATGGTGTCTCTGGCAGCTACTAAGGGGTCATCAGAGGGGAAAGAAATCGGGGCTGAAGAGAAGTCGCTATGGTGTCAGGAGTGGAAGTTGCAAAAATCAAAGACCTGATTCTTCTCCCACCTGCACTGACTTCAGAGTGAGGATTATCAGTGGAACATGAGTGAAGAATTTCATGGACACTGCCGCTGAGGCCGGAGGGCCGTGGGGAGACCCCTCCGGGCATCGAGAGTTACTGTTGCTTCTCGGACCACGTGGCTGTGGCATCGCTTAGCGCTTCCAAAAGTAGACAGAAGTGTGATCTGGGGTTGTTAACCCTAAACAAGAAAGGATTGTCACTCCTGACTTCTGGTCCGCTGCGTTCAATTTCGAATCCCTGGAGGCCTCCAGAGAGAGAGAGAGAGAGAGAGAGGGTTGGAGCCCGCCGTGATCAGCACCCAAGGGCCTGAACGTGGCGGCTCCTTTCTGTTCCGGAATGCTGACTCTGACATCCTCTGTGGTGTGTATGTTCTCGAGCTGGGTTTTGTGCGCTCCTGTAACGGGGAACTGTAGACTTGGGCTTTTGTCTTGCCGAGAATTCACCAGCAGCAGAAAGGACTGTGAGTGGTTGAATTTGAATTTGTAATGTGAGTGGGGAGTGGGCAGATGGTCTAACCCCTCACTCTTTTTCACTCCAACATTCACCCCTGCCCCTCATGTTTCCCCTACCCTGCCAGCCTGTTTACTCACCCCAAATAAACACTGCAGCCCCCCTACTTCTGTCTTTAGGATGAACCTGGAGGTTCAGATGGTTGATGGCCAGCAGACCTGTGAACCTGTCTGGATGACTGAGGCCCTCAAGGTCATCAGCTTGAGTGATTATAACTGTGACCATCTGGAGTCAGTATCTCCTGGGGTCCCCTTGGTGGTCTGGCCCCTTCATGTCCCAGAAAGGCAGGGACTTTATCAAGGACAGAGAGGAGGAGGACAGTAGCAGCTTGTGAAGGGGAAACTGAGTCTGGGGTGACTTCCTCATAGTCAGTTCAGACAACAGTGTTCTCAGTACCTCCTGCTGGCTTTGAGGACTTTGTGATTTTTCTCACCTGATCTTGTCTGCTTAAGCTCTGGCTTGTCTGGCTAGGTTGTCAGGGTACAGGGCGAGGTTTTGTGGTGGTGCTTGGGGTGTGTGGTTTGTTTTGGAGTTCTGGTATACTCTGCTAACTCTCTTAAAGGTGCTGCGTACAGAACTAAGAACTTCATAGTTAACTGGCTGTCAAGGCAGTTCTGGATCTCATAGGGAAGAGATGTTGTGAGCTGGAAGGGCCTGGAGGTCTGGGCTGCCTATGCACATGTGGATAAACCCAGAGAGGTGAGAGCCAGGTCCAGGGACGGTTGTCCACTCTGTCCTCCTCCTTGTCTGTAGGACGATCAGAGCAACTTCCCACTGCAGTGCCGATGTCGTGGGCTGGGAGTTGGGAAAACCATTGCCGAGAGTGGCGGCAGTTATGTTCCAGCACCTTCGGACAGAGAGGCCCCTCGAGACTGTGCCGTCAGATCCTGAGGCTGTTAGCTGCGGGTGGCGGACCTGGGACTGACAACTGGCGCCCCTGAGCCCTTGGTTCCACTGTCCCTCAGGGCTTTCTGGGGGTGAGACAAGGAGAAGCTCTCTCTCTCTCTCTGCCCTCCCCCCGCTCTCTCCCAGGCCATCATCGACCCCACAAAGACCTAAAACCTTGTTAGAGAAGAATGTTCGCCGTGGAGGACTCTGTGCTCGTTGAGCCCCTGCCTCCACTCGAAACCCAGTTAATGAGCTCCCGTCCCTGAGAGGACAGCCGCCTCCCTGGACCTCTCGCTGCTGATGCCGGTGGCCCTTGGCTGTCCGCGTCTGCTCAGGCTGCTAGAACCAAACGCCACAGGCTGGGTGGCTTATAAGAGCGGACATTTGTATTTCTCCCAGTCTGGAGCTGAAAGTCTGGGACCAGGGTGTCTGTGTGGTTGGGGGAGAACCCTCGTCTACTTACAGACTTCTCCTCGTAGCCTTCCACAGCAAAAGGGGCTTAAGAGCTCTCTGGGGCCTCCTTTCTGAGGGCACTAATCCCATTCACGAGGGCTCTGCCTTCATGACCCAATCGCCTCCCACAGCCCCCATCACATTGGGTGTTAGGATTCCAACATGTGAATTTTGGGGGGACACAAACATTCCAGCCATCACAAGGGGTGCTACCTCGCAGCCAGGGAGTGGCAAGGGTCTGCCGTGGAGAGGACTGAATGATGGGGGCGCTGCAGGAAAAGTGGCTGAGATCACCTGTAGTTGTAGGCAGTGACCGTGGAGGTAATTCCCTTGACTTCTGTCCTCTTAAAAAATGTTCTGTCTTGGCCGAGTCATGTTGATGTTTGGCAGAAACCAACACAATTCTGTGAAGCAATTATCCTGAATTAAAAAAAAAAAAGTCCCCTCTTGGGACTTCCCTGGTGGTCCAGTGGTTAAGAGTCCGCCTGCCAATGTGGGGGACGCAGGATCAATCCCTGGTCCAGGAAGATTCCACGTGCAGCACATCAACTCAGCCTGGGCACCGTAGCTGCTGAGCTTGCGTGGCACAGCTTCTGAAGCCTGTGAGTCTGGAGCCTATGCTCTGCAGCAAGAGGAGCCCCGGCAATGAGCAACCCCAGCATCGCAACTAGAGAGGAGCCCCCGCTCAGCGATGAAGAGCCCGTGCTCTGCAACAGAGGCTCAGCACAGCCACATGTCAGTTAAATTTTAGAAACCCCCCCTTAGCCACGAAGGCCGTGCTATGCACAGATTCCGCCTCCTCTCGTGGTCTTCAGGCCTGGCCAGGAGAGCCGTGTCTGAGGGGCCCCTGTGTCCTGTCCCCCAGAGCTTTCTGCAAGGCATCTGGCTCATTGCTTGGCTGGGAATGAGAGCTCCACTGACGTCTGTGCTGCTTGCAGCAGGGCCCACAGGCAAGCTTTCCTCCCCCTGCAATTTACAAATTGCCAGTGGACCAACTCCGTGGATGGAGGGTCCATTCCCTTCTTTGACAGAATATTTGGAAAAGCAAGCAGTGCCCCTGGTCTTCTCTAAACGCCGCCTTATTGGCATTTGGCTTCTTGTAATATATTTTTAATATACTATATATGCTGTATCGGAGTAAATCAGTAGGTATGTTTTGAAATTAAATATTTGCTAAGGGCTAGGTTCTCCCGATGTTAAATTATTGATAACAAACTTCACGGACGCTGTATGAGACTTGATGATATATGAGTTTTGAGTGACCTGCCATTTATTAGACTTTATCTGCCCATGAAATCCATTTCCAATTCAGACCGTATCTACTGCAGGATTGCTTGCCAGAAATCTATTCCCAGGTTTCTCCTTATTTCAGTGAAATATCTCTGGCTCAGCACCTTTCCCAAGGTGGCTGATCTAATCGGGGCCCAATCGCTTATCACTTCTCATTTCCTTTGGCAGGTCTGTCCAACTGGGAAGTGCATCTCGGGGACGCTTGGGAGCAGTAGTCGACCTCCCTGCTTTGCCCTTTCCCCCTGCTTAGAGGAAGGTGAGCTCCCTGACCCGCAGCCCCGCTCTGGGGTCCGTAAACAGCAAGAGGACCGCTTGCGTGGTCAGGAAAGCGGGGGTGGCCTCGCCGTCTTCCCTGGTGTCGGGGGCTGTCGGGGGCCTCCCTGTACCCGGCAGTGTTCAGTGACCCCACGCAATCGGAGCCCGCTTGCTGGCACAGCGGCCGCGGGGCCCCATCCTTCTGCTCCCCTCCCCGCCGACTTCCGTGTGGACAGGTGTGTGCTTCTGGCCGCTGCAAGGCCCAGCTGGCAGGAGGGCTCCAACTTGTCATCACAGAAATAAAATTTGTCACCTCCGTGTTCCCCACCTCTGTCCTTTCATGTTTAACCAGCATTCAGAATGTTTACAAACATGTCAGGGGTCCTGTTTTTCTTTCCTAATTAATTCAGAAAAGGAGCAGAAGACGTCGCTAATGACATAAAAGAGAAAGGGACAGATAGCGCTGGGAGCGGCTTCTTTGTTTTTCAGTTGGAAACGGCAGTTGAACGAATATGGGCATCTGGTAATTGGAGAAATTTCTTGGGGCCTCTCAGTGCCTCGGTGATTCCTGGGCTAGTCCTGGACTGATCAGAATTTATGAACAGGTCTAAACTGACCAAATCCGATGGCAAACTTTCCTGCTCATAAACGAACGGACCGTGGTACTTCACTCTCCTGTGCACGAGGGAGAATAAAAATTTCCACACATATTAACTTTTTAATTATTTGAACTGTATTCTTTTTAGCCCTATTTCTGAAATCCTTTTCTCTGAGGACATTGAACCCAATTTAACCTTTGTCTTGATGATTCACAGTCATCTTTCTAAACATCTAGAACTGTGTACTTTAGTGATTCCAGAATCTTAACAACCTCAAGGGTGCAGTGTTTTAATTAAAGGAGCATTTCCTCTGTTCTTTGTTATCGAAAAGGCTAAAATAATAGACGTGGAATAATGGAAACAGTTCTAAACATAGAATCAAAACACTGGCTCTAATTTAATTGTTAATTAGCTGTTTGACTTTTAGCAAGTCTCGCAACCTCTCTGAGAATATACTTCTTCATCTGTAAAAACAGGATATTAGACCGTAATATTCCCAAGATTGTTTAGACTTCTAAACTTTTGTAATTTTACAACGGAGGACCATGATATTCTCTAACGCCAGTCGTCCTGAAGGGCTATTGAGGTTGGGATTATTTGTTTCTTTAAGATATAGTCCAAGACTGCCAAGATTTTTCTAGCTATTGTGTTGGCTTTGAAACTTTCTTCTATTCCATGGTTTGCAAACTGTAGCCTGTGGGCCAAGTTTGACCTGCCACCTGTTTCTGTAAATAAGATTTTATTGGAACTCAGCCACGCTCCTCCGTTCACACATTGGTCTGTGGCTTATTCTGAGCTACACGGGTGAAGCTGAGTTGTCACAACAGAGAAAGTGTGATCCGTGATCCTAAAATATGTACTCTCCGATCTTCATAGGACAAGTTTGCCAACTTCTGCTCGGTTCTTTTTTTTCATAACTCTGTCACTTTTCACTGTGATCACTCTCTCCTTCCAGGAATCCGTGTTAATCTACTGTATCTACCCGGCTAGAGCTTAAGAAACCAGACCAGACAACTGGTTAGAGTCGTGTTCAAAGTAAGAGTCAGTCAGTTCTGGATGAAAGTCCAAGGGGACAGCATGCACCGAGTGTGCCGAGTGGCCACGGAGAGGTCACTGGAGAGCTGCGTGCTGCAGCCCATGGGGTCGAAAAGGGCCGACTCTGTGTGAGTTGACATGACTTAGCAACTGAGCACACCACACAATCCAGGTGGCTAAAGTCGTTCCCCAATTTGCAATTTCTAGAAACAGTTGCTTTTAGGTTGCTGACTGTGATGATGGATTGGCCATAAAGTCTGCTTCCTCCGAGGACGTGTCACTTCATGTGTATGACATCTCCTATCACGGTGAGGCTCAGTACCAGAGTCGTGAACTCAAGTTGAGATCAAAAGACCTGGGTTTAGACCCTCCTCAGCCATCCCAGGAGAAGGCGATGGCACCCCACTCCAGTACTCTTGCCTGGAAAATCCCATGGATGGAGGAGCCTGGTGGGCTGCAGTCCATGAGGTCGCTGAGGGTCGGACATGACTGAGCGACTTCACTTTCACTTTCATCTATTGGAGAAAGAAATGGCAACCCACTCCAGTGTTCTTGCCTGGAGAATCCCAGGGACGGGGAAGCCTGGTGGGCTGCCGTCTATGGGGTCGCACAGAGTCGGACATGACTGAAGCGACTTAGCAGCAGCAGCAGCCATCCCGTGACTGTACGATCTTGGGCCGTCGGTCCCTTTACAAGCCCGTTTCTTTGTCTGTAAAATGGGGACGACATTCACTCTACATCGTGGGACGAGCTGCAGGGGCTCTGTGTTTCAGCTCCTCCCCCAGCTGTGCTTTGCCCCGCTTGGGTGGAGCAGGTGTGAAGCCTAGACCGAATTGTAGGATGTGAAATGGGCCGCAGCCATGGTGGGCAAGATCACTGCGCCTTAGAAATTACCGGGTGACTCCAAGTGTTTCGCCTCATTCTCACGCCCTGGTGAGTAATCCTTCAGGTTGCTGGATAGGCTGAGCTCCTGATAAAGTCAAATTTTGATTCCCTGCTAGGCCCTTGTTCCTGTGACTCGTTCGATGGTTGGTAAAGTGAAGGAGGTGGGGTGAGGGGAAGAGGCAGACCTTCCTGGGTCCCGAGTTGTAATAGCATCCACCCCAGTGGTGGGGCTAGTGGTAAAGAACCCGCCTGCCAGTGCAGGTAGACGTAAGGGACACGGGTTCGACCCCTGGGTTGGGGGCATCCCCTGGAGGAGGGCACGGCGCCCGCTCCGGTATTCTTGCCTGGAGAATCCTGTGGACAGAGGAGCCTGGCAGGCGGCAGCCCGTGGGGTCACACAGAGTCTGGCCCGACTGCAGAGACTCAGTGCACGAGCGCAGCTCCTGTCCGCTGCTGGTGATGGTGCTGCCCTGTGGGTGTGAGTCTGAGGCTGTGTGTGTGCTGTGTGGGCTCAGTTGTGTCCCCAGCTCTTTGTGACCCTGTGGACTGCAGCCTGCCAGACTCCCCTGCCCGTGGCGTTTTCCAGGGAAGAATACGAGAGTGGTTGTCATTCCCTTCTCCAGGGACTCTTCTGGACCCAGAGATGGAACCTGTGTCTTCCACGTCGACCTGCCTTGGCAGGCGGGCTCTTCACCACTGTGCCACCTGGGAAGCCATGTCGGCACAGATGCTACGTGGATAACTGCCTCCTTCTGTGGTCTGTAAGTGTCTTACAGGCGGGTACTGTGTTTTAAATTTTAGCTCTGAACCTCCATTGACTCGAACACTATCTGCCTCGACATACGTATGTTGAATTGATTTGTCATGACCAGGGTTTCCTGGCAGCACCAAGGTTTCTTGGAGGTTGACTCTCGATGTTTACTGCGTGTCTAGAGAGTAGCCACGCGTCTGTAAAATGCTCAGTGTCAGAACACAGCCATCTGGTGGAGGAATTCCCTTCCCCGAGGAGACAGAGGGCTTCCCTCGTAGCTCAGTTGGTAAAGAATCTGCCTGCAGTGCAGGAGACCCGGGTTCGATCCCTGGAGAAGGAAATGGCAACCCGCTGCAGTATCCTTGCCTGGGAAATCTCATGGACAGAGGGGCCTGGTGGGCTGCAGTCCATGTGGCTGCAAAGAGTTGGGCACAACTGAGCGACTAACACTTACTCAGGAGACAGAAGAAGGCAGGCCAGGCTACAGGTGTGCAGAGCTGGGCCAAAGTCAGCCCGCTGCTCACTCAGGGTGACCACGCCTTTCCATCTCTGCTGTTCTTTCCCTGACTCTGAGGCTCCACCCACTCCTCACCTCCATTGCTTTTGCTCCGTTGCTGCCCTCGGATAATCTGGATCAGACTGTGGGAACTGAAAAGGAAGACTGATGTACAGCTCAACTTAAAGGTTTTCCTCGAAGGGGCGAACCATCCATGATCCAAGACATGTGTAAGCTTTCTTTCCTTTGGCTGCTTGGTTCAATATCTTCTTAAAAAGTTAATTAATTTTTATTGCTGTATAGTTGCTTCACAATGTTATGTGAGCTTTGACATGAGTCAACACTTACATTTATGTATACGGTCCTGGTGGTGGTCGTGTAGTCACTAAGTTGTATCCAACTCTTGTGATCTCATGGACTGTAGCCCTCCAGGCTCCTCTGTCCATGGGATTCTCCAGGCGAGAAGACTGGAGTGGGTAGCCATTCCCTTCTCCAGGGGATCTTCCCGACCCAGGGATCAAACCTGCGTCTCCTGCATCGCAGGCAGATTCTTTACCATCTGAGCCACCAGGGAAGCCATATGTTACTTATCTCTTCCTGGGAAATGAATAACAAACACTCGTTTCCTTCATTTAAACAAATGTTGAATCTCTGATTTGTGCCAGGCTTCGTGCTACTTGTTAGGGTTGTAGCCGTAAAAAGGACAGAGGAGGCCTCTGCTTGCGAGGACTGTGTGTGTAATTAACAAGCACATAGACAGGCGAACAGCTGCCAGTTGTGAGAAGCTGTGGAGGACGTGAATGTTAGGGGTCAGCTCCGGGGAGGCTGTCCCCGCACCGTCATCACAGGACACTGCTATCCTTTCTTCTGCATTACTAAAATCTCTCTGTGTGTTTCCTTCTGGCTGTGCTGAGTCTTCCCTGCTGCGCTCTCCAGTTGCGCAGAACCGGGGCTCCTGCCTGTGGGCTGCTCACTGCGCTGGCTTTTCCTGCCGTGGCGCGCGGGCTCCAGGGTGCAGGGCTTCTGCTGCCTCCTTTCCGCTCTTGGGCGCCAGACGGCAGACTCAGTGGCTGTGGTACGCAGGCCTCGTTGCTGCACCGCCCTGTGGGATCTTCCCAGGCCAGGGATCAAACCCATGTGCCCGGCACTGCCAGGCAGGTTCTTAACCATGGGACCACCACGGGCTTCCCCCTTACAGAACCTTAAAATCCAGAAGGAGGCGCTTATTACGCTAATGGTGGAAAGAAGAGCTTCCAGGCGGAGGGTGCAGCGTAAGCCAAGACCCCAAGGGCGACGAAGGGGTCCTGGCTCGTTTGTGGAATTGCAGCAGCAGGAATGTGTGGGGGAGCAGGGCCCGGTGGAGGCCCTGGAGCTGATCTGCTTTGGGGAGGGGTGCTGGGTTTATTTATGGGAAACCTTGGGCTAGGGTTAGTCCTGGAGGCCAAGTGAGTGATGCCCCTGGGCTCCACGGGATCAAGTGAAGATGAAGATAACATTCTGGTGCATTGCATGGAAATGGGAGGGACAAGGAGGTCTTTGGATGCTGACAGAATCTCGGAGGTGGAATTTACTAAGATGAGAGATATTTGGGGGGGGTGGAAGGACAGATTCGGGGGAGCAGTCTTAAGTTCCGCTTCGGAATGAGGTGCGCCGGTGGCCCAGGTGCCTCTGGAGCTGAAGAGCATGAGCTGGGGGAGCCTTTCTTGCTTGTGAATCATCCATACCATGCTCTGAAGAACGACCAGCCTGCTTGCTTGCATGGAACTCTTTCCCGGATACCACTCTGTACCTGGGTTTACACCACGTCACCCCTTCGGCAAACGCTCACAGGAGGTGCTCGGTAAATATCTGCTGATGGCTGTCTGTGCCGAGCATCCTCAGCTCGTTCAGAGCTCGACTCTGAAGCAGGAACTCTGGGTAAAGGGGAAGAGAGGCAAATGAAGAGGGTTTTTTTTTTGGTGTGTGTGTGTGTGGTGGTGATGATGAAATGGCTATTTTTCTAAAAAGAGACGTCAGCTGAGTGGCGAGGATGAAGTGAAAGCGAAACTGGCTTGAGGGACACATCTAGACATCTGGTCCCTGTCCGCTGTCTCTTGTCCTCCAGACTCAGCGTCTCGGGTCGGCTTGAGTCTCTAGACTCCGAGGGTAGCGGCCAAGGAAAGGGAGTCAGGGTCCCACCTGCACGCCCGTCTTCCCTTCCTTTTTCTGTCTGTCCTTTTTCCTCCCTGCTCTTCTATTCCCACCTTAGAGAAGAAAAGGCGAAGTTTCCTGGAGGGAAGGGGAGGAGGAGAGTGAAGCTGAGAGCTCCACTCGGAGGTCACAGGCCTGGGGATGCCGTTTGGACCATGTCGCCGCAGTCACACACGAACCTGAATGAGTCATGAGTGTCTCACGCCCTGAAAACCAGCAGGACGTCCATTTTCACCGCATTGTCTCAGTGTTCCGGAAGATTGAAGCTGGTGATAGCAGTACCTCTTCTTAACTCAAAAGTGCGTTTCCGTGACCTGTCCCGTCTCCCCAGCTGGTGATTTTTGACAAAGCAAACTAGTGAGGGTGGCGTCTTGCGATTTTAAAAGGTAAGCATTTGTTGCATTTTAAAAAACATATGTTATTTCTTCCCTGTAGGAAAGTAAAGAAATCTGTGATAAAATAATAATTAAATGCTGACAGTGCTAAATTTCTACCCAGCGTGAGCTGGCAGCAGTTTCATACCAAAACATTAGGTCATTGGGAGAGGAAAAAATCTGATTAAATACCTCTGTAGGCTTTTCTGATTAGCTGTTCTTAAAATGAGTCCATGACAGTAATGAAAGGGTGTGATTTGACAGCCGCAATTTACTCTTGGAAAAAAAAGGTAAAGTGGAATGGTGCGTCTGAGTGAGGGTTTTCCAGGGATTTCTTGTTGGTCTCTCCTAGCGGGGTTTGTTTCATAAGCATCAGCTTCTAGCGGTTTTGAGAGCCCCCAGCTGAAAAGCTGATTTGTGTGACTGGATGCGGGTTGAGGGACAGTTTCAGCGCCAGCCTTCCTTTTTCGTTTTTTGTCTTCTGCAGGCAGCAGGTTTCGTATTTCTGGGGTTAAATGACCTTGACACGAGCAGGTTTGGGAAACGCCGTGTGGGTTGTGGAGAGTCTCTTATCCCGTGTATTAACTTTCTGTGTCTGGCAGCTCGCAGTGTCTCTTTGTATTAACTCGCCGTGGCACGAGGGCTGCAGGCCAGGTTTGACGTGAAGGTGCAACGATTATGTGGCATATGGTAAAGGCAGGGACCACCGCCAATCACTCTTTTCCCTTTCTCCTTGACTTCTACTGGTGATGGGAGGGTTCTTGAATTTGCAAGTGTTTTCCTCTTTCAGCCCCATCACGCTCTCACCCTCAGGAGATGCTCGAGCAGAGGATTTTCTTGGCTGGGGTGTGATGGAGCACAGAGTTTCAAACCTGAAAGAGGATGCGATGCTCGCTTAGGTTAAAATGCTCCCTTTCAAAGACAAGGATGCTGGGTGGAGCTCCAGCTGAGGGGTGGCTGCAGACTGGAGCCTGGAACCCTGGTCTCCAGGTGTGCTGGCTTTTCCTTTGCTGTCCTACGTCCCAGAGGCTGTAGTGAAGCCAGTGTATTAGTGCCCTAGGGCTGCTATAACAAAATGTACAATGAAAGTCTCTCAGTCGTGTCCGACTCTTTGCTACCCCACAGACTATACAGCCCATGGAATTCTCCAGGTCAGAATGTTGGAGTGGGTTGCCTTTCCCTCCTCCACGGGATCTTCCCAACCCAGGGATCGAACCCAAGTCTCCCACATTGCAGGTAGATTCTTTACCAGCTGAGCCACAAGGGAAGCCCAAGAATACTGGAGTAGGTAGCCTATCCCTTCTCCAGTGGATCTTCCCAACCCAGGGATCAAACTGGGGTCTCCTGCATTGCAAACTGAATGGCTTTTAACAAATCCTTTTTAATTAAAAAGTGTATGTATTTATTTGGCTGTGCCAGGTCTTAGTCCTGGCACGCGCGATCTTCGCTGCAGCACGTGGGATCTTTAGTTGTGGCAAACTCTCAGTTTGGTCCCTGATGAGGGATCAAACCTGGGCCCCCTGCGTTAGGAGTGCAGAGTCTTAGCCACTGGACCACCAGGGAGGGAACTTTAATCACCAGGGAAGTGGCTTTAATTAGGGCAACAGAAACTTTTTCTCTCTTATATCCTGGAACCTGGAACTCCGAGATCGAGGTCCTGGCCGCGCTGCGCAGACTGAAGTCTCTGTGGGACCCTCCGGGGCCTCTCTCTAGCTTCTGGTAGCGCTGCCGGTCCTCGGCATTCCCCGGCTGTGGCAACAGAGCTCCAGCCTCTGCCCCCAGCATCGGGTGCCTTTGTCCATGTGTATATCTCTGAGTCTTTTCTCTCCTCATAAGGGCGCCTCTCACACTGGATTTAGGGCCCACCTTACTCCAGCAAAACATCATCTTAAGTAATTGCATCTACGTGTTTCCGAATAAGGTCACGTTCTGAGGTCCTGGGAGTTCGGGCTTCTGCATGGTTTTGGAGGGGACACAGTTCGACACGGAACAGGTGGGTTTGGGCAAGGCTGTCCACGGGAGGGTTTTGGAGCCATCGAAGGGCGATGGGTCGTTGTCACCTTCAGCTGTACTCTGAGAGCTTGTTCCGTCTTGATGCCTTTCCTGTTGAGTGCAGGAACCCGAGTCTTCTCCGTTTATTATTAATGAGGGTGATATGTAGTTTCACTTTTTAGCAGGGAGTGAGAGCGTGTGAGTCAACCCGAGGATTAGCCACAGAAAAAGGATAAAGTTAGAAACAATTCAAAGACGAGATTTGAGCTGCAGACATTATTATGGAGATGCTCTGGGTTCTTTTTCCGTCTCATTAAAGTCCTTCAGTTCGGAGAGTTGGTTCTATTTATTCTTATGCGTGCATGCGTGCTCAGTCGCTCAGTCGTATACTAGTTCTATATTTATTTATAATTTAGAATAATTATAATTTAGAATATACAGTAATTTATTCTATATTACTTATTCTGTAATTTATTCAGCAGTCACAATTATCCTACTTGTCTCCTTAAATATTATTTTTTTCATTCTCCCCTAACTCTAAATTTAGGGTTCCCTCATAGCTCAGTTGGTAAAGAATCCACCTGCAATGCCCAGAGACCCGGGTTCAATTCCTGGGTTGGGAAGATCTGCTGGAGAAGGGATAGAGTACCCACTCCAGTATTCTTGGGCTTCCCTTGTGGCTCAGCTGGTAAAGAATCCGCCTGCAACTCGGGAGACCTGGGTTCGATCCCTGGGTTGGGAAGATTCCCCTGGAGAAGGGAGGATTCCATGGACTGTATAGTCCATGGGGTCACAAAGAGTTGGAGATGACTAAGCAACTTTTACTTTCACTTTTTCGCTCTAAATTCACCTTCTGGAAAGCGTGCACTTTGATTTTATTATTTATTCATTTATTTGGCTGCGTTGCTCTTAGTCGCCACACGCGGGGTCTTTCGTTATGGCAAGCGGGCTTAGTTGTGGCATGTGGGGTCTTATTAATAACCCCCCACCAGGACTGAACCTGTGTCCCCTGCACTGGAAGATGGATGTCTAACCACTGGATCACCAGGGAAAGCGTAACATTTTCCTTCCTTCTGTCCTGTCGCGCAGCAGACGGTCCATCGCGGCGCCCGTTTCCCGCCGTGGCTGTCTCCCTGAGCTCACCCCGCTGAGCCTCTTTCAGGCCACACTGACCCACTGGTTGACCTGCAGACGTCCGTCAGGCCGTCCGCCCTCACACTCCCCTGTGGCTCCTTTGGCCGTGTTCAGCGTCCCTCTGCTCTCCGCCCTTCCGGACACCAGCCGCCCTCGAAGCCCCCATCACCCCTCGTCCGTGGGTACTGCCCGGACAGGAGGTGATCTCCTCCTGAGTGAACACCTGTAGGACTCCTTGTCAGGAGCGCACAGATCGGCCTTTCCTGCTCTCTCACTAGAGGAATCGTGAGTTGGCAGCCACGGGCCCTGCCTCCTAGCGTGGTTCTGCCATTGAGACTTTGTGTGGCCGTGGGGCGTGTCCAGTGCTGCCTGTCTCGTCATGGTTCTGTGAGGAGCAGGTGAGACAGAACCTTAAAGTTATATGAAACTCGTCTATTTCTTTCTTTCTTTTTGGCTGCACTGACTGGGCCCTCACTGTCATGCGTGGGCTCCTCTCCAGGGGTGGGGCCCCGGTTTTTCATGGTGGGGGCTTCTTTCGTTGTGGGGCACGGATGCTAGAACACGTGGGTTCAGTCGTTGGGGCACTCGAGCCTGGTTGTCCCTTGGCATGTCACATCTCCTGGACCAGAGATTGAACCCACATCCCCTGCATTGCAAGGTGGATTCTCACCCACAGGACCACCAGGGAGATCTCACTGTTTAAATAGTAATTACTTAACGCAACTCAGTTTACTCATCTGTCAGTCAGTGAGTTCAGTGGCTCGGTTGTGTCGACTCCTTGCGACCCCATGAACTGCAGCACGCCAGGCCTCCCTGTCCATCACCAACTCCCAGAGTTTACTCAAACTCATGTTCATCAAGTCATGAGAGAGTCATTTCTTAGGCAGGTTGATAAGGAGTCTAGGGGTCCCCAAGGAGAGAGGGGTCTGGAATTCTCAAGGAGGAAGAAAGGACAAACATTTTTCCTTCTCTACATTCCTTAGGATTATATAACAATAATGTATCCTGCCTGAGGACAGTCTCTGGATTAAACCTTCTGTTATCTTAAAATGTAAATTATAGGAGTAGACCTGGTCTTTACAAGGATGTATCCTGCCTGAGGACAGTCTCTGGATTAAACCTTCTGGCTAATTCTGTGATCTTAAAATGTAAATTATGGGAGTAGGTCTGGTGAGGTCTTTACAACCTCCAGACATTCTTTGGATTCACTGGAGAGTATATAACTTCATTGCTAACACTAGCAAGTGGGTACTCTTTCTGCCCCCTTCTGATGCCTATGTCAGAAGCTTTCTCTATCTCCTTTATACTTTAATAAGTCTTTATTACACAAAAGCTCTGAGCGATCAAGCCTCGTCTCTGGCCCTGGATTGAATTCTTCTCTTCCGGGGGCCAAGAATCCTGGTGTCTTCGCGTGATTCAACAACAACCTTTCAGTCATTGATGCCATCCAACCATCTCGTCCTCTGTCATCCCCTTCTCCTCCCGTCTTCAATCTTTCCCAACTTCAGGGTCTTTTCCAATGAGTCAGTTCTTTGCATCAGGTGGCCAAAGGATTGGAGTTTCAGCTTCAGCATCAGTCCTTCCAATGAACATTCAGGACTGATTTCCTTTAGGATTGACTAGTTGGATCTTCTTGCAGTTCAAAGGACTCTCAGGAGTCTTCTACAACCACAGTTCAAAAGCATCAATTCTTTGGCACTCAGCTTTCTTTATGGTCCAATTCTCACATCCATATATGACCACTGGAAAAACCATAGCCTTGACTAGACGGACCTTTGTTGGCAAAGTAATGTCTCTGCTTTTTAATATGCTGTCTAGGTTGGTCATAACTTTCCTTCCAAGGAGTAAGCGTCTTTTAATTTCATGGCTGCAGTCACCATCTGCAGTGATTTTGGAGCCCAAAAAAATAAAGTCTGACACTGTTTGCACTGTTTACCCATTTGTTTGCCTTGAAGTGATGGGACCGGATGCCATGATCTTTGTTTTCTGAATGTTGAGCTTTGAGCCAACTTTTTCACTCTCCTCTTTCACTTTCATCAAGAGGCTCTTTAGTTCCTCTTCACTTTCTGCCGTAAGTGTGGTGTCATATGCATATCTGAGGTTATTGCTATGTCTCCTGGCAATCTTGATTCCAGCTTGTGCTTTATCCAGCTCAGTGTTTCTCATGATGTACTCTGCATAGAAGTTAAATAAGCAGGGTGACAATATACAGCCTTGACGTACTCCTTTCCCAACTTGGAACCAGTCTGTTGTTCTATGTCCAGATCTCACTGTTGCTTCTTGACCTGCGTACAGGTTTCTCTGGAGGCAGGTCAGGTGGTCTGGTATTCCCATGTCTTTAAGAATTTCCCACAGTTTGTTGTGATCTACACAGTCAGAGGCTTTGGCATAGTCAATAAAGCAGAAATAGATGCTTTTTCTGGAACTCTCTTGCTTTATTGATAATCCAACGGATGTTGGCAATTTGATTTCTGGTTCCCCTGCCTTTTCTAAATCCAGCTTGAAAATTTGGAAGTTCACGGTTCACTTACTGTTGAAACCTGGCTTGGAGAATTACTCATCTGTAAAATGGAACTATTAATCAATAGTACTTGGTGAGTATTAATATGCTGAAGCCCATGGGACAGTACCCTGGAGAAGGAAATGGCAACCCACTCCAGTGTTCTTACCTGGAGAATTCCATGGAGGGAGGAGCCTGGTGGACTAGTCCATGGGGTTGCGAAGAGTCAGACGCCACTGAGGGACTAGCGTGTGGGACGGCACCTGACTAGTGGCGGTGGTCACCCTCGCCTCCTCGTGGTCAGTGTCTTTGGATGGGACCGTGGCCCCATGCGGATGCAGGCTGAGCACCTCTTCCTTGCGTGGGATGGAAGCTTGCACCAGACGCTCTAGGAACACTTGCTGGTGGAATCGTGAGCTCCAGTCTCGTCCCTGTGTGCAGTAACATTTACTATTTTTTCTCTCTTTTCCCAAGGCATTAAAATTCCCACTGATCACTCTTGAGCCTGGAAGTTTTTAAATGAATAGAAATCAACTCTCTGACAGCAGTGTTGATTTGGGCTGCAAGCCTAAATTAGTTTGATAGGTGAATCGCTGTGGTAATGCAGATGTCATCATACGAAAGTGGTCCGAATTCATTTTCTTTTGATGCCTCCTCATCAGGATGTAACACAGGCGTGTTCTGAAATGGAACATCCTCTATCAGTTTAATTCAGCGTAGTTTTGACAGCGTCAAGGTTTGTGTAATGTCCTTGTCGTAACCCTTTGAAGACCTTGTTCTACAGACGGGTGGGACAGAACATTTCTGGCATGGCTTTCGGTTCCATGTCTGGTGTAAGGTTACATTCCCGGTCATCTCAGCTGAAGCTGTACCTTCCGTATCCCTGAGCTCACACTCAGGCCTGATTTCAGCCAGAAGGCGCCTGGACCCCCATACCTATTATTTATTACCAGCATCCTTTCCAGTTGGCCTAGGCATGTTGTTCAGTCACTAAGTCATGTCTGATTCTTTGTGACCCCATGAACTGCAGTGTGCCAAGCTTCCCTGTCCTTAACTGTCTCCCGGAGTTTGCCCAAACTCATGTCCATTGAGTCAGTGATGCCATCCAGCCATCTCATCCTCTGTTACCCCCTTCTCCTCCCGCCTTCAATCTTTCCCAGTGTCTGGGTCTTTTCCAATGAGTTGGCTCTTGGCATCAGGAGGCCAAAGTATTGGAGAAGATTCCAGTACCACAGTTTGAAAGCATCAGTTCTTCGGTGCTTAGCCTTCTCACATCCATACATGACCATTGGAAAAACCATAGCTTTGACTAGACAGACCTCTGTAGGCAAAGTGATGTCTCTGCTTTTTAATATGCTGTCTAGGTTGCTCATAGCTTTTCTTCCAAGGAGCAAGCATCCTTTCATTTCATGGCTGCAGTCTAGGCATGGGCATGGTAGGTGTTGCATGATCTAAGTAATCTGGAGCAATCTGTTGGAAATTTCTGAGCTGAGACTGTGTCTGGAGGCCACAGAGCAAAGTTAGGAAGAGGAGCCTGGTTTCCAGCGTTGGCTTGTCTGGCGGTCAGCTGTGTGGTCCTGAGAAAGTTACGGCCTCAGGGCCCTGTGTGGAGCACTTGTCCCGGTGACTGGGCATGCGGGACACATCCAGTAAGTGGTGTAACCGGTTTTCTCTTTCTTTTGAATTTCCTCAGAGATAACAGAACGTAAATCACTTGCAAGCAAGTAATACTTGCTGGGTGGTGTAATTTTGGATCCACAACCATAAGTCGTGATAAAGTAACGAGACTCAGGCTTTTAAACCGGAGCTGGAGTTGCTTCTAAAATCAGTGACAAGTTTGCCGCTGTTCGTGAAGCATAAAGCCCAGGGCTAGAGTTTTGGTGTCCAGAGCGTCTGCATCAGGACTGAGCTGGATGCGTAACTGAGGGGCAGGGCATGGTTGCCCCTCTTTGCCTCCAGTCAAGACAGGCGGGCCGAGGGGTGGCCCCGTTCTTTCTTCTGTGACCCTGGGGAGGCGCGTGGCCACGTCCTGGTCTTGCTGATGCTCATGATGGGCTTGTGCCAGGAAGAGTCTCTGGGCGGACCCTCACTGCCTTGGAGAGACCACCTCTCCCCCAGGGTGTATTTGAACTAGCGTAGCGGCCTCTTTCTCCTCAGAGAGCATCTCTGCTCTTTCCCGACCCCCTCCCTTCGGGGGTGAGGGAACTTGGCTTCCAGACCCGAACTGTACGCAGAAGTTCTGATACGGCGGGTAGAAAGTGACAGTCCTGGCTCTGTTGCTGGTTTTTATCTTATGTCCTCGTTCGTGGCTGTGCCGGCTCTTCGTGGCTGTGTGTGGCCTTTTCTGCAGCTGCAGGAGGCAGGCCCGCTCCGTCGCGGTGAGCGGGCTCTCTGCGGTGGTTCTCTCCTTGCAGAGCGTGGCCTCCTGGACTCGAGTCGTGGTGGGCAGGCTCGGGGCCTGTGGCTCGTGGGTTTAGTCGCTCTGCAGGATGTGCGTCTTCTTGGACCGGGGACTGAAGCTGTGGCCTCCGCGATGCAGGTGGACTGTCAACCCCTGGACCAGAGAAGTCCGTCCTGCGACCTCGTCGTTGCACTTTCTCACCTTTCAGAAGAGCTGTGTCTTCCTCAGGTGCTGAAAGGCCAAGTGGGCGTCTTCAGTGATGGATGGAGAGGTGTTTCGAGGTCAGAGCGGCTGAAGCCTGCTCTGAGGCGAGTAGGTTGCAGGATGCAGCGAGAGTCTCGGAAGGGCGCGAGCACTCAGTTGCACCACCTTGTCCCGTGGCCGCCCTGTCTTCCAGGTGGCTCCCCAGGGCCCGCTTGTGGCCGTGCTGCTTGGCTGGCTTCGCCCCTCGCCCTGATGTTCGCCTCCCCCGAGGGACGGGCGTGCCCGGATCCTCAGACGGAAATGTCGCCTGTGCGGAGTGAAGGACGTCCTTGCAGAGCCCCGTCACCTTGTGCAGCCACGGCCTTGAGTCTTGGTTCTCTTGTGTGTTGTATCCTTGGCTGTCACTCAGTCGTCTCTCACTCTTCTCGAGCCCACTGACCGCAGCCCGCCAGGCTCCTCTGTCTGTGGGATTCTCCAGGCAAGAACACTGCAGTGGGTTGCCATGCCCTCCTCCAGGGGATCTTCCCCACCCAGGGATCGAACTCGCGTCTCTTATGTCTCCTGTACTGGCAGGCGGGTTTTTTCTCACGAGTGCCACCTGCGAAGCCCAAGCTGGCTGTCTTTATCGGTTCCCTAACCTGGGCACACCCCTGTCTCTGAGCCTGAGCCTTCCGGCTTGCCTGGCCCTGTCTAGACCCTCCCCCCGGGATCAGCCCAATAGAGGGGCTCTGCTCACCTCCACCCACCCTGCCCCTCAGCTTTGAGCTCCTGGCTCACTCAGCTTATTTTCTTTCTTCCCACTGCCTCTTCCCTGCACTAACTCACTTGTTCTCTGCCCTCTGTGCTTTGTACACGTGGAGATAATTCATGCAGGTTTTAGCCGTATGTTCCTGGCCAAGGTAGACAGAGAGAAAACGATGTCTGTAGAAGGATGAGCAAGTCTGTCCTTCTTGTCCCATCAGTCACGACACGTGGTGAATTTTTACATCTGAAACTGCACAGCCCGGCCAGAACCCAGGCTTGAGACCTGAACCCACTGCCCATTAATCGAGACCACACACCTGGTCTCAGCTCTTAGTGAAGCTCAGGTTCTTTGTGTCTCACTGCAGGAAGAATTCCGTGAGAGACAAAGTGTTCAGTAAGAAGGTGGTTTATTTAGAGAGGTCCATCTTCCAGAGACAGATACAGTCGGTCTCAAAAGGCGAGAAGAGCTTTGGGATGAACATGCTGAGATGGACAGAGCGTGGTCTATCAGAAGGCGAGAGGCCTCGATATACAGTGTGCTTAGTTTTGACGGGCTGGATAATTTCATAGGCTAAGGAGTGGGATTATTAGTCCAACTTTTAGGGGGAAGGTCTCCAGGAAACTGGGCTGCCACCTACACCTTGGCCCCTTAAGGTCGGCCTCAGAACCGTCATGGTGCTGGTGGCTGCGTCGTTTAGATGCTAATGCATCAGGTGGGACTCAAGGACTCAAGGTGCCCTAGAAGTCGCATCCTCTGCCATCGTGGACCCAGTAGGCTCTAGCCAGTTTCGTCACGTACACAGGGCTGTCAAAGCTTCCATGATGGCTCAGTTAGTAAAGAATCCACCTGCAGTGCAGGAGACCCTGGTTCGATCCTTGGGTTGGGAAGATCCCCTGGAGGAGGAAATGGCAACCCACTCCAGTATCCTTGCCTGGAGAATCCCATGGACAGAGGAGCCGGGCGGACTACAGTCCAGGGGGTCGCAAAGAGACGGACTCGACTGAGGGGACTGAGCACGCGTGCAGGAGTATGTGATTCCTTTAAAGGTGGCGCCCTGTCCCCTTCTTCCTGACAGTGAAAGTCTCTCAGTCGAGTCTGACTCTTCGCAACCCATGAACTGTAGCCCACCAGGCTCCTCTGTCCATGGAATTTTCTAGGCAAAAATATTGGAGTGGGTTGCCAATTCCCTTCTCCAGGGGCTCTTCCAGACCCAGGGATTGAATCCGGTCTCCTGCTTTGCAGGCAGATTCTTTACCGTCTGCGCCACCAGGGAAGTCCAATAGGAGGGAACGCCTTCCCTCCTATTTCACATCTTTAACGTTCCTCCATCTTAATTTTTAAATTTTAAAATAATTTTGTCTGTTGACTGAAAAGACACACACACTGAGAGTTGCAGGTTAAGTTTTATTTGGGGCAAAATGAGGACTGCAGCCTGGGAGGCAGCCCCTCAGATGCTCTGGGAGAGCTCCATAGCGGCAGGGGGGAAGGTCAAGATATAGGATGTAGGTGAAGGGGAGTTCAGTGCAATCGAGGACTCATTTTACAAAAGGTTTTCTGCCGGTCACGAGGAGCTGACATCACCGGGTAGGGATTTAGTGGTTCTTTAGATATGAGGAGATGCAAGGACTAGGATCATGAAATCAGTTCCTGGAAATACCTTAACTGTCTGAAGACCTGCTCCACCAGTTTCCCTGGAGCACAGAGTGCCTCACCGTCCACCTGAGCACCCCTCAGGGGGTGTTGAAGGTTGGCAGCTGCAGCAGCTCAGGGTTCAGCCTGCAGAGATGGATGAAGAATGCCCTTATTGTTATTCACTCGCTGGCAGATACTCTCGGCAAGTGCCAGTTTGTGGTTGACATGTCTGTACTTGCTGTTTTTGCCTTGCGTTTTGGCTTTAGTACCTAACTTCTGCATAATATGAGCTCACCTGTTGCGTGATGTTAAGCACCTCCTCCGTGCAGTGGAATCTCTGCCTTCAGCACCGGCCCCGCCCCAGTGGGTGGCTCTAATGCTGCAGACCTGCTGGGAGGCCTGCTGTAACCGGCCAGCCAGGCGTAGTCGGGCTGGAGGGCGGAACACGGGTAGCTCTCAGGTCCTGCTGGCTGAAGCCAGGGGTGGCGCCCCTCAAAGTGGTTTCGCCTCTCTGAGAATGGCCCACCTTTCAGGTGTTCAGCAGACTGCACCTCTCAGCCTCCTCCTCATGTGTGGGCCCGGGGCTCCAGCATGCGCCAGGGCATTTCTGCATAATCCGGACTTGCTTGGTCTCCCAGAATTTTTCCAAAGGGTGAATACTAACCTTTTACTAAGAGTGGAAATTAGGGGGAGAGTTCTGTGGAAAGGGCTGCCTTTGAAGGGAATAGATGAGCTGAAGTGTTAGCCGCTCCGTTGTGTCTGACTCTCTGCGACCCCATGGACTGTGGCCTGGCCGGGCTCCTCTGTCCCTGGATTCTCCAGGCCAGAAGACTGGAGTGGGTCTCCGTAACTGAATTAGAGGATGAAATGGATGCCTTTCACTGAAGGCATCAGCTCAGATTTGTGAAACGCCACTCATCATACGTTCTGGCCACTGGCCTTGCAGACGGTTGAGACCTTGGGTGACAATCTCGAGAGTTTCGGATGGAAGCCCTGTGTGGTGCAAGAGTGCCTGCCCGCCACGCTCCCCGCCTGCCCCAGCCCAGCCTGAACCTCCGCAGGGCCCACCGAGCCCTTTCCTGCCCCTCAGGGTCCGGTGGCAGCCACCAGGCCCTCAGAGGCAGCTCTGATTGTGTTTTTCCTCTTTCTGCTTTTGTCCCCATCGCTAACAGCTCTGGATTCCCCTGCCCAACTGCCCACCCCCCCGCCCTGCAAGACAGGGCAGAAGAAGGTTTTCCAGCTTTTAGGTCCTTCCTGTCTCTTTCCCCAAATTAGCTGGTTATCTTCTACCCCTGAGCCCCTTTCTGGTAGACCAGAGACCAGCTGCCCAAGGAGAGGCTAGAGGATACTTGGCAATCAGTATTCCGGGTTGAACCCAGAAGCATTCCTTGTCAATAGCACCAGATTGACCAGCCCCTGTGACTCGTGACCTTCTCCTCCTCTGTCCTCAGAGGGCTATAGGAGTTTGTGTCCTGATTCTGCCCCCTGAACATTCAACATGGGAGGTCCTCTCTGGGTCCCCCTCTTTGGGGGAGGGTGCATCAGTCCTCCTCTGTCTCTCCTCCACCTGGTACTCAGCCCTTCCAGGGTGCTGATAACAGGCTGAAGTGCAAGAGTCAGTGCTTGTCTCGGCTTTTGGCTGAACGACAGAATGAGAACAAGTACAGTTTTAGTTTCTCCTGTTGCTGTACAACGAAAACTGGCCAGGTACATAGAAAATGCAAAGTTATCAGTAGGAAAAAAGAGACTTATTTTCTTTTTTCATCCTTTCTGCAATCTAAAAGGCATCTTAGTGTAGTTAACACCCACAGGAATGCACGCACAAATCGTTCGACTGAAAGGTAAGCTACACAAATTCTAGTCTTGGCTGTAAACCTCCGGTGAGCTCTTTGGTCAGACCTTCAGACAATCAAAACCTTGGCTTCCCTGCCTATAAAATGGGAGTAACATCTTTATGCGTCCTTACCAGCTTATTGCAATTATTTTTTAGTGTTTTTTTAAAAACTGTATTGCTGTGTAGTTGGTTTACGGTGCTGTGTTGTTAATAGTCTTAGGTGTGCAGCAAAATGAGTCAGATTCGTGTCCCACGTAGGTCACTGCAGAGCGTTGAGTAGAGCTCCCTGTGCTAGACAGAGGTTCTTAACAGTTCTCTAGTTTTTATGTAGTACTATGTAGACGTCAATCCCAATCTCCCAGTTTATCCCCTCCCCTTATCCCGATAGCCATGAGTATGTAATCTACATATGTAATTCTCTTTCTGTTTTTGAGATAAGTTCATTTATACCCGCTTTTTTTTTTTTTAGATTCCACATATAAACAATATCATAGGACATTTGTCTGTCTCTGTCTGACTGTCTTCACTTAGTATGATAATCTCTGCGTGCATCCATGTTGCTGCAAATGGCATTATTTTGTTCTTTTTTATGGCTGAGTAATATTCCCTTGTATATAGGTACCGTATCTTCTTTATGCATTCCTCTGTTGATGGGCAGTTATAAAATTAGACAATATACGAATGGGCTTAAAGAGCTACAAAGAACTGTACAAAAGACCAGTGTGGATATTATCTGCTAGAGAGGCTGCCTTTGATGAAAAAAAAAAGTGACAAATTCTCTTAAGATATGAACATGCAGTTGACAAGGAAGAAAATAAATGGGTCTTAAAGATATGAATTGATGCTTTTGAACTCTGGTGTTGGAGAAGACTCTTGAGAGTCCCTTGGACTGCAAGGAGATCCAACCAGTCCATTCTGAAGGAGATCAGCCCTGGGATTGCTTTGGAAGGAATGATGCTAAAGCTGAAACTCCAGTCCTTTGGCCACCTCATGCGAAGAGTTGACTCATTGGAAAAGACTCTGATGCTGGGAGGGATTGGGGGCTGGAGGAGAAGGGGACGACAGAGGATGAGATGGCTGGATGGCATCACTGACTCGATGGACGTGAGTTTAGGTGAACTCCGGGAGTTGGTGATGGACAGGGAGGCCTGGCGTGCTGCGATTCATGGGGTCACAAAGAGTCGGACACAACTGAGCGACTGATCTAAAGATATGAAAAGATCCTCACCCTCCCTGCTGATAAGAGAAATAGAAACTAAAACTTTAGGAGATCATGTTTACTTGTCAGGGTCTCTCTCCCTTTAGTTTCTCAGTCCTGTCTGACTCTTGCGACACCATTGACTGTAGCCTGCCAAGCTCCTCTGTCCATGGGATTCTCCAGGCAAGAATACTGGAGCGGGTAGCCACTTCCTTCTCCAGGGAATCTTCTCCACCCAGGAATCAAACCCGGCTCTCCTGCATTGCAGGCAGATTCTTTACCAACTGAGCTATGAGGGAAGCCCCACTTGTCAGGTTGGTGAAGTTCAAAACAGCTAGTAGTGCTGTGTGTTAGCCAAGGTGAGGAGCAGACTCACATTGCTGGGGGCGGGGGTGGTGTAAGAATTGATACAGTTGCTAGAGAAAGACACGCTGGTAACGTTAGCTGAAATGAAGATGCGTAATTTGGGGCAAGCAGTTCATTTCTTGCAATTTATCTGACAAATGAGCTTGCCCTTGTGCAAAATAAGGCATCTCTGTATTTACTGATTGGGAATGACTTTGAAGATATTTTAAGTGAAAAATGCCAAGTACGGTTTACAAAAAACAGTTTTTGTTTTTTTCTCGTCTTTTAACAAAGAAAAGAACTGCTGATATTTGCATAGATTATGTCTGAAAGGATACACCAGATTTAGATCATTGTTTTAGGGTTTTTTTCTTTCTTTTCTTTGCCTCCCTCACCTCCAACTCTGGTAGTCATTGCTGTTTTCTGTTTGTTTACTGCGCAGGAGTAGAATTGGGTGGCTGGCGACAGGGGTGATAAGATTACTTACTTCTCACTCACTGCATATCCTTTCTAACCTTTTGAATTTTGTCCGTATGCAGCCATTACCAATTTTTTTTTAATTGAAACAGAACGGAAGTAAAGAAAAGGAGTGAACAACAAGCATTCTAGGTGGAACCCCGACTCTGTTTCCTTCTTGCTAAAACAAAGCAACAAAAAACGAAAGGAAGAAAGTCCCCGAAGAGCAATCGCTCAGGTTTTTTTGTTTTGCTTTCTCCTGCCCTTTTCCATGCTTGACTTTCATATGCCTCTCTGAGAGTATTTTCCTTCCACTCTTTGGGAAGCTAACTTGAGCTGGCTCCTTACAACTGCAAAAAGAGACTTTATTTCATGATTCTAATGAACCAAACGATCGTGTCTGTGCTCTCCCCTTGATCTGCCAATCTTTATTTCTAAGATCTGAGTAACCCTTGAAAAGTTGTGAGCATCAAACCTAACCTAGATATTCATTTTCCCTGACTTCCCAATGAGCAATGGCATTGGCTAGAAAGGACCCTTGGGGCCTGCCACCCAGGGGATTCATCTCCAGGGTAATTAAATAGCTGTTCAGGGGCTGCGGATCCTAATTGGGTATTGAACATCTTGTTAGGAGACGTTCTGCGTTTCTGCTTTATTAGGAATTGCAAGTTGTGTATTTGGGGATTATACCTCCTGTGTTCTGCTTTCTTTATTTTTACATATTATTTAAGGAAAGGGTCCTTAATTGGGCTTGTCTTTTAACTTGATTAACCCACAACCACTGCTTTGCAGAGCTCTTCTTTATCAAATTGTCCCCGTTGTGTGATTATGGGGAGCTCTGTGTCTTCATTGCTGTGAAGGCCGGACGGAGCCCTCTGGACCAGGTGGGGTCTCTTGAAGGTTTTCAAGTGAGGAAACCCTCCATGAGCCCTTGCCAAAGGGGGTGTTCGAAAGAGCCCCTTCGCGTTGACCTCCCGTCGCCTTCAACGAGGAGAAATCAGCACAGCCCACGTGACGATGCCCTTCAGGCCCCAGTGAAGAGCTTGTTTTATTGTGTATGTTGGAGTTAAAGGCTATCTTCAACTAGGGGTCGCGTTTACATTTCCACTGTGAACTAAAGCCGCCTGCCTGTTGGAGCGGGTTCGCCTCGTCTATGCACTATTCGTGCCTTTAAGTCAGAGGGAGCTTGATGTGGTGCCACATGTGTGAACTGCACGCCTCTGCGTGCTGGTAGGGACTCGGGTTCGGCTAATATTTTCACAGGCCTTTCCAGCAATCCTTATAGCCTCACTTAAGCAAACAAATAGTTATATCCTTTACAAAACAACGGAGCACACAATTCAGAGTGGTTTTTCAGATGCTCTTTACAATGATTGGCCCAAGGCCTATCCTAACATCATGTACTATGGAAGCAGCTCTGAGTTCTTTGAAGAAGAAAGATAAATCTCGAGGCCACAGATTTCCTTCTGTTTTCCTTCAAGTGGTTGGCTCCAGTTCAGTAATTAGTTTTACGTAGCTTAGAAAGTCATGAAAATGTGTAGACATTGTTACCTTTCCGTAGGTGACTATTATTACAAGGTTCCCAGTCTCTGTGGATTTCCAGCTTTTTGGAGTCTTTGCAAAAGAACTTTTGCCATGGCATGAGATTAAAACAAAAGCAGAGGAACCAGATAGCTTTGGCAAGAGAAGATTCTGATGTCCAAGACTGAGTCATGGGCAAGGCCCTACACACGGAGTGTACCCCAAGGCAGCAGCTATCTGGCAGAAAGGAAAAAGAAAATGTTGGAGTGGGAGTCACCGGGCCTTTATTCTATGCGCGTGTCTTGAGTAGGGCTTCCCTGTAGCTCAGACGGTAGAGAATCCGCCTGCAATGCAGGAGACCCGGGTTCGATCCCTGGGTTGGGAAGATCCTCTGGAGAAGGGAACGGCAACCCACTGCAGTATTCTTTCCTGGAGAATTCCATGGACAGAGGAGCCTAGAGGGCTACAGTCCATGGGGTTGCAAAGAGTTGGGCACGACTGAGCAGCTAACACTACGACTACTGCCACTGAGTACTCGTGACACCCTCAGCACTGTGCCAGCTGCGCACACGCTGTGCGGAGACGGAGTGGTCGGCCAGACCGAGGGACCCACCGTGCGTGCGTGCCGCGCACTAGGTCACTTCAGTCGTGTCCAACCCTTTGCGACCCCATGGACTATAGCCTGCCAGACTCCTCTGTCCATGGGGGAAGCTGGAGGGGCCCTTTTGTTTGAAGGGCGGTGGCGGAGATGGGTTGCAGAGATGTGGCGATGTCAGTAAGGAGGGCTGGTATTGGTAGGGCAGGTTGGACCAGAAATGGGTTAGTAGGAGGGTGGCAGCATCAGAACCTACTCTGCTTCTGTGGCTTTGATGTGAGTTTCACAAAACTGATCCGAATGGTTCAGAAGACTAAGAACAAAGGAGATTAACCCCAGAAAGTCAGATCTATAACTCTTGACCCCCTTAGCACAATGAGGTGCCCCCTATGAAGGATGTTTTCCCCTACCTCACGATCCCAAAAAGGCAAAAAATTGCCTCTTTTGCCTCCTGCCGCAGTGAAAATATTTCTACAATTCTTGGTAAGTAAATGGAGTCTTAGAGCTTAAACCTCTGCCCCGGGCAAGGAACCAAAGGATGTCATTGTGCATAACTTCAAAGGCTGATAAGATGTTTAAGGTCGCTGCTCTCTGAAAGAGTTTCTTTCTTTTAAGGCCAGCCAGAAACATTCTTGTGCACGTCCCATTATTCCAACGAGAATCGTTTCCTCAGTGTGTGGAGACGCTCGTGTTTTTTCTATTTGCTTGCTTCTACCCCACAGAATATATTCTCTCTCTGCCCGACAATTGTTGCATTGTGTTTGGATGATGGATGTCCAGTAAGCATGATATTAAAGCACTACCTTTTCTGTATGGAGGAATCAAAGTCACAGTGGTTCTGCCACACGATTTCTGTGTTTGCGAGAAGCAGTCGCCCCAGGACTTGGGGCTTCTTGAAATTTGGGGAATTATGACTGGTGTGGGATAGGCTGGTGGAAGATATGTGAGCTGCTTTCTCACTATCTCTGATTATCCCGCATTTAAAGCCTCTCGGTGCAGACGGCACAGGTGATGTTCGGAGCCTCCGTTTGTCAAGGACACGTCTCTCGAACTTTTCCGTTTTTCCCTGAGCAACGTAGAACGTGCTGGAGTCTCTCTGTCACCAGCAGGCAATTTGGCACCGCAGACGCCCTCAACCTGCGAACTCAGGGGTGGGAGTTTTTAGTAAATTGTCCAGGAGATAGGAAGATCCTGGCTGTGCCGCTGGGGATGTTTGCTGTTGACTGCACGTTCTTCCGCACAGAATAGCTTCCAGTTAAAGGGACTTTTTGTACATTCTGATTTTGAAAATGGAGACCTGCAGTGTCAAGTCGAGGAGGAGAAGGCCCCCAGAACGGAGGAGAAGGCGCTCTTGAAATGATTCATTGCCCCTGGGGGGGCTGGTGGAACACGGAGGCTTTGATGGCTGGGGATGGTGACACCTCCTTTGCGTCTTTATAGCTCAGAGCTCCTAGGGACTCCGCAGATGCCTGCGGGTGGTTAATAAAAGTATAATTCAGAGTTCTGCTGCTCGCTTGTGGTTTCTCTTGTTCTTCCCCTGAATTCCTGGCCCAGAGGATGGAGGTAGAGACAGAACCCTCTAGTCCTGCCTTACAATGCCAGTCTGCCTTATTGCACACCACAGGGTACCCCGTCACTGCCTTCCATAGAAGGCACATTAGCCAGCCTACCAGATAAAAATGTAACGTAAATGAAGACTTGGGCCTTCACTATTTGGAACTCCGCTTCTCGCATTCCAGACCAATGCCCTCAGGCAGACGGGAGATAGCTTAATACAAGGGTGTTTGTAACACTCCGGTTCCAACCAGATCAAAGGGCAGTGAGCCTGCTGGGGCCGCAGCCTCCAAGATGAAAACTGGACCCTGGAAGTGAGTCAGTGTGACCTGGCCCTGCCTTGAATTCGAGAAGAAATACCAATTCGGTTATGGCTGTTTGAGCCTTGGGATGGAGACTTTGAAGTCTCTTTGCCTATAATAAGTTGGATTCAGTGTCTCCCTTAGCCTGCCCCCACCTTGGACTAGTTTAAGACTGGGCCTTTCTTCTGAAGTGGTGCTTCTTGTTGGGGCTCTTGGGGTAAATGAAGTGATCACCCAGAAGCCAAGTAGGTGCTGGGATGCTGAGAGCCAGGCAGGGCTCAGTGCAGAGGCTGGGCCTTTCAGGATATTCCAGATGTTATTGGACAAGTGAAGGTACTGGAGCTTCCCTGGTGGCTCAGATGGTAAAGAATTTGCCTGCAATGCAGGAGACCTGGGTTCGATCCCTGGGTTGGGAAGATCCCCTGGAGAAGGGAATGGCAACCCACTCCAGTATTTTTGCCTGGAGAATTCCATGGACAGAGGAGCCTGGTAGGCAGCAGTCCATGGGGTCGCAGAGTTGGACATGACAGAGCGACTAACACTTTAGCTTTTCACTTTCAGAGGCACTAAAGCTACAGGTACAGAGGACCCTCACTCTCTTTCCTTGAACAGACAGCGGGCATGTTGGTGCTTTGTTGCCTGAATCAGTTTTTTTCAGACTTTTAGTTTCCGTGGATTAATAAATTTCAGAAGAAAATGTTCTTTTCTTTCTTTTCTTTTTTTTTGCAAATAAGAGCTTTAAAAATTGCCACTTGCTACCACTATAACTAACCTAGACAGTGTACTATAAAGAAAAGATATCATTTTGCTGACAAAGGTCCATATCGTCGAGCCTGTGGTTTTTCCAGTAGTCGTGTATGAATGTGAGAGTTGGACCATAAAGAAGGCTGAGCGCCGAAAAATTGATGCTTTCCAACTGTGGTTCCGGAGAAGACTCTTGAGAGTCCCTTGGACTGCAAGGAGATCAAACAGTCCATCCTAAAGGAAATCAGTCCTGAATATCAGTACTGAAGCTCCAGTCCTTTGGCCACCTGATGCAAAGAGCCGACTCATTGGAAAAGACCCTGATGCTGGGAAAGATTGCAGGCAAGAGGAGAAGGGGACGACAGAGGATGAGATGGCTAGATGGCTTCACTGACTCAGTGGACATGAACTTGGCAAAGTCTGGAAGGTGGTGAGGGTCAGGGAAGCCTGGTGTGCTACAGTCCATGGAGTGAGAAGAATCAGTCACGACTTGGTGACTGAACAACAGCTGTACTATAATTCTATAAAACAATGGACCTTTGAACAAACTAGGAAAAAAAATCAGTAAGAATTTAATTTCAGAATAAAAGCAATCTCTTAAATATAATACATTTAGCATTATATACATTAAAAAAAATCTTAACACATTGTTATCATTTTTCTCCTTTTGCTTCTGGCCAGGGAAAACTTTGTCACTGATCAGGATTGGTCTGTGAACAGGTTATTAGAAAAGTTGTGTTGGCTACATGTATAATATATATACATACATGTGTACGTATATACAAATTGAAAGAAAAAAGCATGATTATTATAGTAATGACACATTTACATTATTATGCAGTAATACATTTTAATTACAGAGTACTTTTACATATATTATCTCATGTGATCAGTTAGTGTATGCCTTTGAAACATAAATTAGTCTTAATAGCCTAAGCTAAATAGAATTAAGAATAGAAGGGAAGTCTGGTGTTTAAACTGTTAGTGTCCTAGAGCCTAGAGTCAAATATGAATAATTTAAAAAATTATCTACTGCTTTGATTTTTCCATGTTTCTCTACTCTGCTTTATTAGTGAGAGTAAATAAACAGATAATCCTGTGATGATATGCACACATTTTTTTTTTTCCCGGCTGCACCGCCAGGCATGTGGATCTCAGTTCCCTAAGCAGGGATGAGACCCGTGTCTCCTGCAGCGGAAGTGCAGAGTCTTAACCACTGGACTGTCAGCGAAGTCCCCAACATGCACACATCTTTAGAAACCTGTGTGTCGCCCACTCCCACACAGGCATGTACTAATACTTATGATGTTTGTTTCTGAATAAAAATATCAGGATATATATTCTGATGAATGTAAATGTGCACGTGGGGAAAAATAAAACCATCTGAAATACATTCTGAGAAATGTTAGAGGACTGTGTGTGACGGGCGTCAGGGAAGCATGCTGGGGGGAGAGGGGGAGAGAGTGAGAGTGAATTTTTCCTGTAAGTGAATAGGGGTGTTTCTAGCCCCAAACTTGCATTTAAAATAAATATGTATTTTGACTACAAGTGTCTGTCTTGAACATCTGAATAGAGGTGCTTCTGATTTTGAATGTTCTCTTCAAATGAGATTACAGAATATTTTCCCTTTGCCAGCTTCTCCTTCCGGCTCCTACTAATTCTTCTAGGATTTTGGGATGCCTTTGTTGTTGTTCAGTCGCTCAGTCGTGTCAGATTCTCTGCGACTCCATGGACTGCAGCACACCAGGCTTCCTGTCCTTCACCATCGGCCAGAGCTTGCACAGACTCACGTCCATCAAGTCGATGATGCCATCCAGCCATCTCATCCTCTGTCGTCCCCTTCTCCTCCTGCCCTCAATCTTTCCCAGCATCAGGGTCTTTTCAAATGAGACAGCTCTTTGCATCAGGTGGCCAAAGTATTGGAGCTTCAGCTTCAGCATCAGTCCTTCCAATGAATATTCGGGGTTGATTTCCTTTAGGATTGACTGGTTTGATCTCTTTCCTAAAGGAGGGTGCTGACTTTTTAATTTAGTTTCTAAGTTTCTCTGAAGCAAAAAAATCGAGTGCACGACCAGTAGCCTAACTGCTCAATTGTGGTCTTATTTCAGAGACGCTTGGCTCAGCTAGAACTTCAGTTAGGTACTACTTTACCAGCCAGTTGATCAGTTCGGGTAGTGATCATTCAGTAAGTGGGAAGGTGCTTCATCCATGTCAGTCTTGGCGTCGGGCCACGGGGCTACTAAGAGAACTCAAGATAAAATAGTTTGTGCCCTTGGGGAGCTCACAGTCTATTGGGAAGACCAACGAGGCCGCAACAAGTAATTAATGACAAACAGTAGGAAACAAACAGGGTGCTATTATCTATAAGCTTGAAAGAAGCCAACTTGCAAACTCATCAGGTAAAGAGAGAGTTTAACAGTCAACAATGGGCAACTGACGTGTGCTCGTGTGTACATGTGTGTATATGAAAAAGACAAAGGCTATACAGTGCGCTTGTAAGGCTTTAATGACATAGGAAATCGTTTTAAGAAAGGAAGACATTAGGAGCAAGTTCACCAACTCAGTTTTCTCATGGCCTCTACTTACTGAATAATTCCTCTGCAACACTGCAGTTTACCAGCTTCCTTACAGGGTGTGCAGGGCACTCCAACTGGAAAGGCAGAGCCAGGTTGGCCAGCAACACTCAGACCACAGACTCATCTTTCCATGACACAGCACGGATGGTTTGACCAGACATCTCAGATGACCTGCAAACTAAAAAAAAACTTTCTTCGGGGTTACATTTACGCACCATTTTGTTTTCTTCCAATGAAAAACAAAATCATCTGACATTGAGCATCTGCTCTGAATCAGGCCCTGAGCTTGTCCTTGGGGAACACACACCTGGTTGGAGAGAGAATGCTTGTGGGCACAGGATGAATATAAAGTGGAAAAGGTTCCGTGCGGGAGCAGAGCTTCAGGGAGCGGCGGAGCTGAGGGTGGGGGTGGAGGGCTCCATGAAGGCTTTCTGGGGTGGCGTTTGGACTTGACCTGAAAGAGCAGGCGAGCATCAGGCTTGTGGAAGGTGGCAGCCACCTGGACAAGCTGATGGGAAGACCCATCAAGCCCTTTTCATATTAAAACTAACAACTCTTTGTTTCCTGAGGGCATTTGTCTTGATAGGGAGTGATGATAATGTATCAGTGTCCGTCACGCTGCGTTTTATCATCATACTGGTTGCGGAGGAGGCTGCTTTTAGCCCCATAGTGCATTTTATTTATTTTTTTTAATTTATTTATTTTTTAATGTGCTGCAAGAAACACGGGAAGTTGATGGGAGGCGTAATGGACCCGAAATGGACAAGGGGCTGACGAGGCCGCAGATGGGACTTGCCACGTCTGGAACGTGAGTGCTCCACCTGAAGCCGTGTGCGTTCTCCACGTTAGAGGGAGTCGGCGGGCGCCAGCTGGCTTCCCTCGCAGCTCCTCGGAGGGTGTGTGCGCCACTCCGGGGCCGCTGCATCTGGTTGCCTCTGCCCTCAGCATCCCTGTGCTGGGCCTGTGGCTGCTGATGACCTCAGCAGGTTCAGGATTGCACGAGAAGCGGACCCCTCTGTCTCTGTGTGTGCAGTTTTCTGAATGAGAGGAGTTTCTTTTTTTTTTGGTGGGGGGCGGGGGGCTTGTGCTGCATGCCATGTGGGGTCTTAGTCCCCTGACCAGGGCTCTAGCCTGCAGTGGCAGTGCCGGCTCTTAGCCACTGGACCGCCAGGGAAGGCCCCCAGAGGAGCTGTGTTTTGTTTACGGCAGGAGGTGAAACATTATGAACGTTGTAAAGGATGTTTTTCTAAAAGAGGAAAGTTTGGGATCAAGTGTGAGTGTGTTTTATGGTACTCCGACCCCTGGCAGGTAGGCCTGGGTCACACCAGCACTCTGGGGAAGGGCAGACCAGCCTTCAGCACTCGGGCCTGATCACTTGGGAGGTCTCGGCAGCTCGGCCAGTATATCTTGGGGGTGGTTTGCATAAGCCAACACAATTAGTACCAAAACTAACCTTCTGTGGAGGAACCTTGGTTGGTGAGAAAAACCATCTTACGTTCTGTCCTAATAGTAAATTTGTTCTGAACAAGGCCTGGCCTAAAGTCCTACGTTTTCCCCATCATGCCCTCAGCATGGGGATGGGAGCTCAGAGTCCTTAGCAAGGGCTTGCTGATTAGTGACTAATGTGCTCAGGTGTTTGCAAAAAGGTGCAAACACCTTCACCCCCAAAGATGCATTTGAATCCAGAACTCCTTGTGGCACTGCGGCTCCATCTTTGTAACATTAGTATTTTTCTAAAATACAATTTTAATTGAAGCATAACTGACCTAGAGCACTGTCTTAGTTCCAGTCTCGCAACATCGTGGTTCCATGTTTCTGTGCTTCGCAGAATGACCACCGTGATGCCTAGGTGCCACCTGTCACCATGCAGAGATATCGCAGTGTTATTCACAGTATTCCCCATGCTGCGCATCTCACCTCTGTGCCTCATTTATTTTGCAACGGGAAGTTTGTTCCTCTTAATCGCCGTCAACCTGCTTCATTCATCCCCCACACCAAAAGATTCTTGAATGCTGTTTTTCCCCATTGCTTTTGAATATTCTCATCTTAAAACAAACTTGTGTGTATACCAGGATGTGTAAGAGATTTATCACCCAACAGAATGAACTTTAGTGGGCTTTTCTTTTCCTGATCACTTAGTCTTAACGTTTACTATTGGGATGTTTTCTGTCTGTCCATGATTCCTGAATTTGGAAACGAGTGAGTTACAGTACGTTTTGATTTGGTTTTAATCCATCAAAATCAAGTTAGTTATAAGTGATGGAAGAGCTTACTTTGTGTAGTCCGGGCTGCCTGGAGACATCAGCCACATGCCAAAAGCTTGCTCGTTGCCCGGCAACCTCGCCGGAGGAATAGATTTTCTGCCACTGGCTCCCTTTTTAGTCGAGGCAGAATCTATTAACACTACTCTTCTAGCCTGGAGAACCGGAGCTGGAGTTTAGCTGCAAAGAATGGTCGGAGGGTTTTGTTTTTTTGTTTTAAATAACCCAGCACCGTGTTTCTGACTTCCAAACTCTACTGCTAATTTCATTGACTTCCAAGTAAAGATTTAGAGCTTATTAATATTACTCAACACTGGCCAGGCTAAAGAGGTTAGTGTTGTGCCTGCCTGGCCCCTGAAGAAGGTCATTGTTTAGTTTCTGTAGAAATGATCCCGCGGGGCATGGGTGGGAACCGTGATCATCCAAGTTGCAGGTGGAGCAGGTAAGAACGACCTCATTCCCCCTCAGACTTCTCCAGGTCCCCACTCGGGGTACTTTCTCCTACTTTCCAGTAGCAAACTTATCCTCTGTCGAAGCTGTTATTTCTTCAAGTATGTACGATCTCGCTCTGATTGCAGAGTGGCTCTGTATTCCTTTCTCTTATCCTTCAGTCAGAGAAATGTCTGTTCTCCGTCTGTAGCTCAATGCTTCACCAGCAGGACTGGTGGTTTCTGTCTGCGGGGAGCTGGTGGGGCTGTCAGCCCTATTGTTTTGCTTATGCTTTTTAGTGGAATAGCTTTGGGTTGGTAGCAGGAGAGGATGGCCAAGCCCAGTGTCAGGTGGCCGGAGTGTCTGCCTCTGCTGAAACGCAATTTTAGTAATGGACTGGATCAGCTCCCCGTGTTTTCCTGCCCCTTTATAAAACAAAGGACGATCTCAGCGCGTTAACCCGTTGGTGGCTGGAAAAATCAAAATCTCTAAGAACCACTTAGTTAAATGCCAGTGGCTTCTCACATTAGCAGTCTGGCACAGAGGCTGCAGAGATGCCCTGCACAGGAGAGCGGGGGGTTGCTCTTATTTTAGGAAGTGGACATTAGCCTCCTCTTCCGTTTTACCCTTTCCAAGGGCCAGATGCAGAAAGGAACATACCGTGTGTGACTCGGCAGCCAAATGAGCTAACTCGAGACGACCGTGACTAACTCAATAAAACAGTCTCTAAATGCATTTGGTTATTTGTTCTGATCATTGTAAACTTTATTCATTATCATAGCTCAGGTCTTTGGGGTTCTATTTTCCAAAATAATCTTAGAATGCTACTGATGTGAGGAACCTTTAAGAGAGTAGTTCAGGTACCCTAGAGAGGAAATCAGAGAGGTGGAAAAGTCTGCTCAAGGATACATAGCTGTGTTGGGAGTGGCAGAGCAGGTACCAAGATCTGAGTCGGTTGACTTTTTTTTTTTAATATATTACTTATTATAATTCATGAGCAAAGATCATTTTAACATTTATTTGTGTTGTCTTCCATCTCTTTCCTTAATGTCTTATAGTTTTCATTACTCAGCTCTTTGACTGTCTCCGTGAAAATTTTTCTTTTCCTGGCGGCTGTGCAAGGTGGAATCTCAGTTACCTGACCAGGGATCGAACCTGCAGCCCCAGCTTTGGAAGCTCTGTGCCTTAACCCCTAGGCCACCGGGGAAGTCCCCCAGTCAGTTGAATTTAAGGACAGAATTTTAATGACACCCAAATGATATGTTTGAAATGAAATGAGAAGGGCAAAGCTCCTACTTGCACAGTGCAGATTCCATCTATGTATCCAACAAGTATTTAAGGCACGCCTTCTGCTGTGTGCAGGTAGGTAGTGGGCCACATGCTGGAACAAGGGGAGGCACTTTACCTTCAGGAAATTACATTCAGAAGTGGGTGATCCCCACAGTCAGCAGCGGAACGATAAGAAAATTACAGGTTGTGATAAGTCCTTAAATAAGATATAAGGGGAACATAGGAATGTTGGTGACAGTTAGATAACAAAAGTATTATCTGCTAAGGGACTTCACTCTTTGGGAACACCTGTGTTATTACCACTAACAGAAAGTATGTTGGGAAAAATATGTTGAGGAAATGGAAGCCTTTGGGAGGGTTCATGGTCACCCATTATGTTGTTTGAATTAGAAGATCTGCCTGTGGGATTGTGGACTTCCTAGGACAGTGTCCAACCCCAGACTGATGCTAGGGGGACCACAGGACTCTTCCAACTCTCAGAGGCCGGAATTCAGGCACTTTGCTCTTTGATTTCTTCACCTGTTAGTTCAGTTTCTTCATGTTGCATTTCCCACTTACTGTTTTTTTAGTAATTAATTTTTGATTGGAGTGGGTCGACTTCCCTGGTGGCTCAGATGGTGTAGCGTTGGCCTACAATGCAGGAGACCCGGTTTCAGTCTCTGGGTCGGGAAGATCTCCTGGAGAAGGCAATGGCACCCCACTCCAGTACTCTTGCCTGGAAAATCCCGTGGACAGAGGAGCCTGGTGGGCTGCAGACCACGGGGTTGCAGAGTCGGACACGACTGAGCAGTGGCGCTTTCTTTCCTTCCTCCTTTGATTGGAGTGGAGTTGCTTTGCAATGTTGTCAGTTTCTACTGTACAGCAGAGGGAATCAGCTCTCCGTGTACACATGTCCCCTCGTTTTCTGGATCTCCTCTCCGATGAGGTCACCAGAGAGCCCTGAGGAGAGGTCCCTGTGCTGTCTCGCAGGATCTCTCGTGTGTGTGCGCTCAGTCGTGTCTGACTCTGCAGCGCCATGGACTGGAGCCCGCCAGTCCGCTCTGCCCTTGGGATTTTCTAGGCAAGAGTCCTGGAGTGGGGTGCCATTGCCTTCTCCAGGGGATCTTCCTGACCCAGGGATCGAACCCCAGCTTCTTGTATCTCCTGCACCGGCAGTCTGATTCTCTACCACCAGCACCACTGGAAGCCCAGGTTCTAATTAGTCACCTATTTTATACGCATATCAGTAGTGTGTGTACTTCAGTCCTCCACTTACTATTGAAAGTCTCTGTACAAAACAGATCTTTTGAAGACCAAATCTGACACACTTATATCAAGGAGTATTCCATACAAGCTCCTGTTATCAGCAATCTGGGGACATTTTATTCTAGAGAATTGGATTAAGTCGCGTCGCTTGCTTTCTTCTTTCTGACTAGTTGCTTTAGTGCTCCGGCATACAAGACTTTTTTTTAATGTGCGCTGTGAAACCTAGGGTGAGGATTTGCTTTTGCTGTAGGCCTGTATCCAGCAGGTCTGTTAGAGGGCAGTGAATTGACTTGGCCAAGTGGAGCATCTGTTTCAAAGTCTCAGTCTTTCCGTGAATCACACGGTCATTTGTTGCTGGCTCTGCCACTATCTCTGTATATTTCCTTAGAAATATCCTGGGTCCTGAAAATCTGGTGTCCATTTACCGCAGTGGATCTTGTCTTTCCTTCCTCTGCCATGCTGCCAGCTCGACTCCAAGGCTCCGAGTGAGCAAATGGCTAAAAGCGGCTTTCTTGCTGCTCGTGCGTTTTCTTTGTTCTCCCGATACTCTGTGATGTCTGGGTATCAGATGTCGGAGAAAAGTGAAGCGGTGCTGAGGGCGCTCTTTTCGTGATTTCATGCTAACTTCATTTCCTTGCAAGTGTGGCTGGGAGAGGAGTTTTCCTTCAGACTTCTCTGCGATTTTGGTGTCTTTCTTGTTCTCTTGCAAGGCGGCTGACGTTGTCTTTCACATGCATTCAAGTTGAGAGGATCTTCATTTTAGCCTGAGAAGACACAGCTACAGCGGACTGACCCTAACGGGCCTCCCTGTCACCCCGGGGTGTCTCGCACAGCAGTTTCTGAACATTGAAAGCTTGCTCTTTGCTGAGCACTCGATGGAGAACTTGACTCTATCAATATTCCTGCTCAGCGTTGGGGGTAGGTAACGGCATTATTCCCATTTGACTCGTGTGCAAACTGAGGCCAGGAACGTGTGAGCCATGCTTAAGCCAAGGTCACCTCGTAAGTGGCGAGCTGGGCCAGAAGCTGGACTTCACGTGACCGTAAAGCCCCTCTACTGCGGGAGGGCTGCCTATGACGCCCTCTGTACGTGTCCATCATGGCCACTCATGTTTTCCTTTTAACCTATGACAAAAATGAGCCTGTCCAGAAAATTACAAGAAAAGGAGGTGATGTATTTGTCACGTCTTCTTCCAGAACGCTAGCCGGCAAGATGTTTCTAGAAAGCAGAAAACAGCATTAGCTGAGTTTGGTCAGAACTGTACAGTAAATCCGCTTCTAGATGATTCTGAACTCACTTTTTCATATTAAAAATCTCTGAGCCATCCTTTAGTAAGAAAATATTTTTATTCTAAAATTTAAAATTTAATTTCCCCAATTTTCCCTTGGACTACAAAACCTTTTTTTTTTTTTCTCCTAATGCCTTCAAAAGCACAATTTAGAGACGTCTTCAAGTAAAAGGGAAGGAAGGGACTTGGTGCTTTCCACTATAGAACTGAATTTTAAAAAAAGAAGAGGAGAAAACAGAATGCTCTCAGCCTCCCCGAAGATCGTGGCCTCCTGTTTCTCCCTGTTCTACTTTAAAGCTGCTTCTATTTTTCACCCAGATACCTCCAGGGTGAGAAATATGAGTCCCCTGCTCTTTTTCTCCTGACTTGAGACTTTAATTAATTTAAAAAATAATAAATTTAAAAAATAAATAATTAACCCCTGACCAGAGACTGCCCTCGCCCCCTCCCGCCTGCACTGGGAGCATGGAGCCTTAGCCACGGACACTGGGGAAGTCCCAAGACTTATTTTTTTGCCTAAGTCTCTGCTGGGCTTTTCACATCTGTGCTCATCCGTCTCCAGCGTCCGTTAAGCTCCTTGAGGGGAGGAACTGGGCTGTAGCGTCTTTGTGGCCTCACAGTGGCTCAGTAACCATGTGGGAAATAGGGAAATGAACGGCATTTCCAGTCCAGGAACAAATGCAGGATAGGGGTCTAGTTTTCCGAGTTGACTCCCGCCCAGGAAAGAACCCCCTCTTTGAGTGGCAGGGAGACACTGGAGTAGCTGCAGTAACTCATTTGTATCAGGAGGGCCCTGTTTGGACACGGATGCCTCCTGTTGTCTAATTTAATTAGTAATTGTGTTTTCAGTTCCAATTGAAAGCCTCAGAAGAAAGGATGGCAATAAACTGTGGTATTTGGTATTATTATTGTTATCTAATTGTGTTCACTATTGTGACGGTTTTAGACGGAGGCACTTTTCAAGGAGGGACATGTCTGTGTTATCTGATTGCTTTTTCTCTTCTGTCCCAGCTCCTGTGTAAAGTCCAATATTAAGTATGAGCCCTCTTTCACACATGTGAAAATCGATGCAGGCAGACTTGTGGTTATTTTTTTGTTTGTTTTTAAACAAACGCCCTAAGGTTACATGCAAGTCCATCCTGAATAGGGAGGTCGAGCCTCGGGTCTTCGCTGCGATGTCGCCCACTCGCTGACAAAGGCAGTGTGGTTCTGGGGACGCTGACCCAACAGGAGTTTGGAAGGCGTGGGGTCCGCTCGGCTCTGCCGTTTACTTGTTGGATGGCTTTGGACCACTCATTCATTCCCTCATTCTTCAGCGTTCTGTGGAGTATCTACCAGGTGTTCCGTGCTAGGCTAGCTGCTTGGGCTACAGAGATGAATACCCCAGTGTCCTTGTTCTTAGGGAACTTCCTGCTTAGTGCATAGATTCAGATGCATGAACCAACGAGCTCAGAAAAATCTGTGGGCACTTTGCTAAAAGTGTGTCCATGTAGGGTGGGAGCCCCAAAGAAGGAGGCACAGCGCTGTCTGTGCTGCTGCAGAAAGACCTCGTGGCAGAGGTGATTTGGGGGACTGCCCTGGCGTCCAGCGGTTAAGACGTCGTCTCCCAGTGCAGGGGGCGTGGGTTCGATCCCTGGTCGAGGAGTTAAGATCCCACATGCCTTGTGGTCGAAAACCCAAAACATAACACAGAAGCAATATTGTAACAAATTCAATAAAGACTAAAAAAAAAAAAAAAAGCATCTTAAGAAAAAACAAACAAATGTGATTTGGGGTTGAGTTTTTTGGGGAAAATAAATCTCATCCAGGGATTATGCCAAGAGAAGGAATTGGGACTTTATGTGTCTCTCTCATTTCTGGGTCGTGAGAGTCACTGAAGACGTCTAAATGAGAACGGTACAGTCATTTTTGTGTTTTAGAAAGATTTGTGTTTTAGAAAGGATGAGTTCACAATCTCTGGGACCCTCCCTTTTCTCGTCTGTAAGGTGCACACAGGTAACACCCACTTCTTTTGTCTCATGGGTTTATTTTGGGTTGCATTTCTTTAGAGTGCAGCAGGAATAGCTGGCCTGCACCCACTTCTTTCTAAACCTTTGAATCCTCACAGCAACCCTGGGAAGGTCATTATTGCCATTATTTGCATTATACTTTATTTATTCACTGGCAGAGCAGTGCGGCTTATGGAAATCTTAGTTCCCTGACCAGGGATTGAACCCACCCCACACCCTTGGCAGTGAAAGTGTGGAGGCCTAACCACTGGACCACCAGGGAATTCCCATTGTTTGCATTTTAGAGATGGGAATGGTCATAGGCTGACCGTCTGACCCAGGGAGACACAGCCAGGATTTGAACCTAGGTCTGCCGGGCTCTGGAGCCCCTTTGCCCTTAGCCAACCGCGTGTTGCTGGCAAGTCTTTCTTGCTCTTCATTTCTTGCCTGAAACGTTTTGACTGGTGGCTGTATCTCCTCTCTGGTGACCTTTTAATGTAGAGTGTTGATGTCCTAGAAAGACTCAAAATCAGCACCAAACAAATGTGCCATTATTTGCAACTGTTTCATCTTTGTCTTTAAGAAGGTAGTGTTTTATCATTAGACAGAACCAAATTTTCGTGGAGTAGAATCTGTGACTTTAATTCTTCTGCACTGACTGGGAGTTACCAAGGACGTGTGTTTCTATGGGCATATACATAAATCTTCCTTCCGGTGTTAACGGAAGATCGATCGGGATTCTGACTTCATCCTTTTGGGGAGTCCTTTGAAGATCCGTGTTGTGACTAGGTAACAGCAAAATGGAAGACGATGTAATGAGATGGATTAGAGCAGAGGAAAGACTTTGAATGGGGTAGCTTGTCGGAAAGAGTTGCCAAAGAACAGAACAGACAAAGTTTAGGAAGTAGTTCTGGCAAACTCAGCAAGCCCTGCTTGTTGAAAAGACGTTTCGGAAAATATTCTGTAAGTTCACACACAAGCAGTTGTAATCCAAGGACACGTTAACGGCACCTCTTTGGTAAAGAAAAGTGTATTCACTATATTTTCTCTGTACTTGGTCACTGCAGGGTGAAAACGGCTGCATTATCTGCTAACCATGAATGAGTTTCTTTAAGAATCGATGCTTGGAGATGCAGGAGGTTCAAGAAGAATAATTAAAATAAAATGCTGTTTTGTGTCTTGACCTGTGTTCAGTGTGCCAAAAAAAGAGCCCTGAAAAACGCCAGGGTTGCACATTTTGTGACTTTGGAGGAACGTTTTGATCAGCCTTCAGCTACTCATAAAAAATAAATACAGCCGTGTTCTTACTTGGGCTGTTTCTTGAAGATCTTTTAGAGTAGATTTCCAGCTGAAATTTCACCGCCAGTTAAAAAAAAAAGAAGAAAGAAAGAAAAGCTGAGCTTCCTTAAACATTAGGCGTGTCACGCGAGAGTCAAACGATGGAATCGTAAAGAGAAAATGCCCTGTTGAGATACAGCAGCTGTCCTCTGTGCTCTGTCGCTGCTCAGTCGCTAGTCGCATCCGGCTCTGTGACCCCACGGCGGCAGCACGCCGGGCTCCCCGTTCTTCACTGTCTCCTGCTGTTTGCGTGCATGTTGTTCATGTGTTTGTAGGTTATGCGTTAGCAGGGAGGAATATTAAGGGAATGAGAAAGCATTTATTAACTAGAAGAGCATTGCAAAGAAATATACCCCTACTGAAGCAGCTGTTTTAGAAGAGCAGGTTCTGGAATGTGAGCGGAAGTCTATATCCCGAGATTCAGCTGCCCGGCATGTGGCAAGAGTTGGGGTAGATCTTGGAGGTGCGGGGCCATGGGTGGAACCGAGCCCGTGGCGTCTGCGTGGGAGTCAGTGTCACTGCTGGGCTCATGGGTTCTCACACTTGGATGGGCATTGGAATCACCTGGGGGGTTGAAAAAATTCAGTGCCTGGTTCTGTGCCCAAGTGAAAGTTGAAAGTGAAAGTCGCTCAGTCGTGTCTGACTCTTTGTGACCCCATGGACCATAGAGTCCATGGGATTCTCCAGGCCAGAATCCTGGAGTGGGCAGCCGTTCCCTTCTCCAAGGGATCTTCCCAACCCAGGGATCGAACCCAGGTCTCCCTCATTGCACGTGGATTCTTTACCAATTGAGCCACAGGGGAAGCCCAAGAATACTCTGTGTCCAAAGGTTTGACTTACGGGTCTAGGGTGTGCCTTGGGCACTGGGATTTTTAAAACCTCGCCAGAGGACTCTGACCTTCAGCAGAGATTGAGAACCATGGGCCTAGAAGATGCCCGATTTTTTTCTTTTCTGATGTTCTTTGCTGCTGGGGCAGTTTGCTTGTAAGTACTTTGGTTTGGAAGCCTCCTTCTTGAGTGAGGGGCAGAAGCCTTCGAAGCCAACCCAGAGAGAGCGCAAGTCTTTGGTTTGCTAGACTCCTCTCTCAAAGGGCTGAAAAGGAAAATTCCAGTGTTCCTTTGAAAAAATGGATCCTGAGACTTCTTTCTGTCATACAGAAAATCTTAAGTATATTCTCTCTGAACTCCAAAATAGGCAAAAAGAAAAAATAAACAACAGCATTCAGATGCTGGCACACTTCCAAGTGATTGGAAAATGCTGTGAGATGATACTGATTAAGGTGTCTTCAGGCTTGAGACTTGACCCGAGATTACTGTTGGGAGCAAAAAAGGAAGGAAAGAAGAGTACATTCTTAGTTATGGGTCCAACGGTCAGAACTGTGTACCACCTGACTTACGCGGAGCTTTTCCCTTTTGTTCTGGGGGTTTCCAGGGGAATACCAGATGGCACGGTGTCGCGAAAATAAGAGGGAACATAGCTCTTAGTTGTGTGCGTGTGTGCGCACGCGTGTGCCCGCGTTGTGCGTGCGTGCATGTGTGCGCGTATGTGCGTGTGCGCATGTGTGTTGCGTGCACGCGCACGCATACGTGTCATGAGTGTGCACGTGTGCGTGTGCATGCATGTGTGTGCGTGTGCATGCATGTGTGTGCGTGTGCATGCATGTGTATGTGTGTGTGCGCGCACGCGTTGTATATGCGTACATGTGCACGCACGTGTGTGCGTGTGCGCATGTGTGTGCACGCTTGCGCGCGTGCAAGCATGCATGTGTGCGTGTGTGTGCATGCGCTCACACACATGTCTGACTCTGCTACCCCATGGACTGTACCCCGCCAGGCTCCTCTGTCTATGAATATTTCCAGGCAAGAACCCTGGAGCGGGTTTCCATTTCCTTCTCTGGGGGATCTTCCTGACCCAGGGCTCGAACATGCAGCTCCCGCATTGGCAGGTGGGTTCTTTCCCACTGCACCACCTGGGAATTGCTAGTAGAAACCACTGACCTTCAATAATTCCCAACTGTTTTTTCTCAGTCCGTAAAACAGGAGTCACGCTGTGACTTCTACTCCAAAGTAAGACAGTGTGATAAAGGCCATTGACTTCCTTACAAGGAACTGCCCCCCGTGTCGGTATTTTAGTTTGGGTTGATTGAGAAGGGCGTCTCACCTTCATTTCCAGCAGCAACCAGGAAAAAGTCAGGACGTCACAGTGGGTATCCAGGTCGGTCCAAGAGGCCGGAAGCAGGCTTGGGCAGCTCACCTCGAGGAGGCCGTGCCCACAAATCTAGTGGTGGTGGTTCAGTTGCCAAGGCGTGTCCGGCTCTGTGACCCCATGGACTGTAGCACGCCAGACTCTGTGCGGCTTTCCAGGCAAGAAGACTTGGAATGGGTCTCCGTTTCCTTCTTCAGGGGATCTTCCCGGATCAGGGATCGAACCTGCATCTCCTGCATGGGCAGGCGGATTCTTTACCACCGATGCCCCCCCATATTTAGACGTGCTGTTAAAACACAGGTTCTGAACAGATCCAGGGCGGGGCCAAGAGCGTCTCCACCTCTGGGTGGTGCTGATGGCGCTGTTCCCCGGCGCTCCCTTGAGAGGCCCGTCGGTCCCGGCATCTGCGGGTGTGAATCTTTTCTTAGGGCAGTGGGAAGAACACAGGACGCGACGGAGGAGACTGGCCTGTGGCTGCCTCTGTGCAGGCAGCGCGTGGAATCATAATTTTTTGGCTTTGAGTTCATGTGGCCGCAAGCAACTTGGTGTGATCAATGTCTATTTGTGTTCTCGACGGCTCTTTTTATAGATACTAATTTTTATATGCTTTCCATCCTCTGCATGACCTTGAGGCAAGCCCAAGTATAAAAATGTAGTTTCTTTCTCCATTAATATTTCCTCATTTTTATTGAATTCTGGTATGTAAGCCTCCTACCTTTCTCTGTGATTCAATCTAATTTATCTTTGGAGTCTTTCTTATCTACATGTGCAGCTAGATCTCTTTAATCTGGTGCCTACCGTGGTAATTAAAAAAAAATCTCTAGGTAAATGGTGAAATTATTCAAAACAATCATCTGGTTGACCTCATCCTTACTGGGTTATCGGTGGAAACGTTGGGGCAAAATCAACCCGCCAACACGCTTGTGAATAAGATCCTTTGCTTATGTTGTTTTCGCAGTGGGTAGATTTTTGTTTGCCGCTCTGAATCGGGGGCTGTGCTGTGCTTTCCTGACCGTCTCATAATGTGCTCACACATTATTTAAGGTTTGTAAAGTTTAAGAATAGACGTAGTTTTGAGTGTTCTAATTTAAATGTAGAGTTTGGAAAGGGAAGAGAGTTTTTAAAAATACGGTTGTGACATGTTTATTATAAATATGTGAAAATGGAGCCCGTGATTATGCTGGTGGTGTATGTGTATTGTACCTTGTCAACAAGAAAGCTCTTGTGTTTGTGTATTTCATATGGTATTTTCTTCCTTTAAAAAAAATTAGAGCTGATGATGTCTCTTGGAAGACTGCAACACATTCTGGTTTAACATAGTCCTCTATAACTGGGCTTCTTCTAGAAGTGTCCATGGCAGGCCTGTTGAAATGGAGCTGGTTGGATTATCCGTGTGCATCAGAATCCACCTGGAAGGCTTATTAACATGCAGACCGCTGGGCTCTGTCACCGGTTTCTGGTTCTGGGGGTCTCTGGTGAGGCTGGGGGACTTGCTGTTCCTCTGCTGCCCGCTGTTGCCAACGCTGCTGGTCGAGGTACCGCCTTTGAGAACCGCTGCAGATTCAGCCCTTGCTACGTGTCGACTAGAACCAGCTGCATATATGTTGCACCTGGCTGATGCATCACCTGGGACCCTCCTCCACTGTTGGTGGGAATGTAAACTGGGACAGCCACTACAGAGGACAGTATGGAGGTTCCTTAAAAAAGTAAAAACAGAGCTGCCATATGACCCTGCAGTCCCACTGCTGGGCATATATCTGGAGAAGAAACGTGGCCCCAAAAGATGCGTGTACCATGCCCCAGTGTTCACCCAGCACTGTTTACAACGGCCAAGACATGGAAGCAACCTAAATGTCCATCCACAGAGGAATGGATAAAGACGAGGTGGTGCATACACACAGTGGAATACTACTCGGCCATTAAATGGATGATATAAGGCCATTGGAGTCGTACTGAGTGAAGCAAGTCAGACAGAGAAGGAGATATATGACATTCCTTATATGTGGAATCTGAAAAGAAATGATACAAATGAACTTACAAAACAGAAGGAGACCCACAGACTTAGAAAGCGAACTCATGGTTGCCAGGAGGAGGGGATAGTTAAGGACTTTGGGAAGGTCATGTACACATCGCTATATTTAAAACGGTAAACCGACAAGAATCTATTGTGTAGAACAAGGAACTCTGCTCAGTGTTAGGTGCCAGCCTGGATGGAAGAGGGTTTGAGGAAGAACAGATACATGAGTATGTCTGGCCGAGTCCCTTCACGGTTCACCGGAAACTATCACAGAGTAGTCATTGGCTAAATGGCAGCCGGCTCCAGTGTTCTCGCCTGGAGAGGCCCCTGGACAGAGGAACCTGGCAGGCCACAGGCTATGGGGTTGCAAGAGTGGGACACGACTGAGTGACTAAGCACACACATACCCCAATACAAAATGTTTTAGGTATTAAAAAAAAAAAAAAGAAATGCAGCATCTTAGGCTGCAGCCCAGACCTACTGAATCAGAATCTGCATTGTAATAAGATCCCACATGATTGATGGGACTTCCCAGGTGGCCCAGTGGTAAACAATCTGCCTGCCAATGAAGAGGCCGCAGGAGACGTGGGTTAGATCTCTGGGTTGGGAAGATCCCCTGGAAGGGGAAATGGCAGTCCCCTCCGGTATTCTTGCCTGGAGAATCCCATGGGCAGAGGAGCCTGGTGGGCCACAGTCCATGGGGTTGCACAGAGTCAGATGCGATTCAGTGACTTAATCCTTTGCAGGCGACTGCTCTGTGACAGTCACTGTGGCTGGAGGTGGCCTTGGGACCAGACCACACAGGCAGCCTGCAGGGATGGTAGAGGGCTCAGAGGGGAAGAAGGACTGGACTCTGCTGGGTTCTGGGTTAGAGCCAGAGCCGGGCGGTGGGAACCGCACAAAGCCCGTTATTCCCGTATCTCAAGACTTTTCTCACAGCTGCAGCCATCTCAGACTCCTGCGGCCTTGAGAGGTGGGCGTTCCTGTTGGGTTAGCGCTTACTGAGCCCTCCCAGAGCCTGCGGTGTTCTCACCTGAGAATCCCATGTCAGAGGAGCCTGGTGGGCTACAGTTCATGGGGTCGCAAAACATTCAGACATGACTCAGTGACTAAACAGCAACAGCCATCTTTCTGACAGCATCTTCTCTGGCAAGCTGAGGTCCACCTGGCTACAGCTGAACTCGCTGAGACGAGTTCAACTCTGTATTATTCCAAGAAATAATTTTTGATCATTTTCTTAATTCTAGAGAAAATGACATATTTATTTTAAATCACTCACCTAAGAAGTATAGTGAAATTATTTATCATTAAATTGTTTATCATTTAAAAAAAGGAGCTCATCTCATCAGATTCATTCTTTGCACATTCTGCCCTAAAGTTTTGCAAGTACTCGGGAGACCGTGGCAGACAGATGAGCCTATAGACGGGAGATTGGGGCAGAGGGCCACTTCGCTGCGGATTCTTCTCAACAGCCACAAGACTGTGTAATGAAACCTGAAGCCCATAATTATAATCTGGAGGCATTGTCTAATCCAGGAGAAAGTGAACAACAGCGGAAAAAGATGTTCTGGAATAGCTAGAAAGTTCAGTGAATTAGAACCCAAAGTGTCCCTTTCCTGGGTAAATGGAAAGTCTAATGCATTTTCCTTTCTTTCAAATTGATTAAGTGACAAACATTTGGAATTCGTAGCTGTTACCTCCTTAAAAGAGGAAAATAGTGCCTGACATTGGCAAGTATATTTCCTGCCCTTGTTTCCCAGCGATTACAAGTTAAAGAAAGAGGAATGGTGGAGGGAGAGAAACACTCTAAGGAGACAGTCAAAGCCACTAGACTTCACCATGGTGCTGCCAAAATTTAAAATTCTCCTTTAGTCGTGTGCCAGGGTAAGCTGTGCCATAAAGAAAGCAGGGTACATCTTAAGGTGCCTGTTTCACCTGAAGATTTGTACGGGGAGGAGACAGTGTTACACAGTCTGACTAGTAATTCATGTTGAACATTCTGCTTATATTCAAACAAACACAAATTATTTATGGACTAGGCAGTAACTTGCATACCATTTTTTTTTTTGCTTATGTATATCAATTTTTACATGAGACTTAAAGAAATTAGGTTTTTGTGGCTGGCTACTATGGGTTATGGGCTTCCCAGGTGGCATGGCGGCAAAGAATCTGCCTGCCTATGCAGGCGATGCAGGAGATGTGAGTTCTATCCCCGGGTGGGCAGGATCCCCTTGAAGAGGGCATGGCAACCCACTCCAGCGTTCTTCCTGGAGAAGCCCATGGACAGAGGAGCCTGGGGGGCTGCAGTCCTTGGGGTCACAAAGAGTTGGACACTGAATGACTGAGCATGTATGCATGCCCTGTGGGTTATGTAGGGACCTAGGGTTTGATTCCTTTTATACTATAGAAATACACGGGTCAAAAGCATTAAGAAGCATGTCTAAACATATAGGTAATCTTTCCAGAAATTACCTTTATTGAGGTATCACTGATGAATAGTACACTGTACATATTCAAAATGTGCCATTTGGTAAGCTTTGACATATGTATACACCTGTGAATCCATCTGACAATCAAGGTAGTGAAGATATTCGTCACCTGCCAAAGCGTCTTTTCCTCTCTGTAATCTCTCCTTTCATCCCTTCCCTCCTTCAAGTAGGCAAGTGAACTTTAATCCACCTTCCGTCACCGTGGAGGCACTGCCTATAAATTTACATAAACGGGGTCACATGGTGTGTGGATGTGTTTAGTGCAAGTGTGGAGCATGGCATGAGGAGGTGTGTCTCGCTTCTTTCATTCAGTATAATTATTTTAGCTTCATCCATGTTGTAGTGTGTGTGAACACTGCTCTCTCTTTACTGCTGAGTGATATTCCTTTGAATGAACATACCAGAATTTATTTTTTCATTCACTTTCTGATAGACCTTTGAGTGTTTGCAGTTTTTGGCTATCAGAAATACAACTGCCCTGAATATTTGTGTGCAGATCTCTGTATGGTCATATGCTTTCATATGCTTTTCTCTTGGGTTAATGCCTAAGAGTGAAATGCCTGGATTGTATGGTAGGTGTATGTTTAATTTTTAAGAAACTGCCAGAATGTTTCCCAAAGTATTTGTACCATTTTACATTCCCACCAACAGCGTATGAGAGTTCTAGTTGCTTCACATCTTTACCAAAATTTGGTGGGTCTTCACAAATTTTAGCCATTCTAACAGATATGTAGTGGTGGTTTCTCATTATAGATTTAATTTGCATTTCTGTGCTGACTTATATTATTGAGCATCTTTTCATGTTCTTATTTGTCATTAATATATCTTCTTTAGTAAGAAAGAAAGATAGTGATAAGTGGTGTGCGACTCTGCGATCCCGTGGACTGTAGCCCGCCAGGCTCCTCTGTCCATGGGATTCTCCAGGCAAGAATACTGGAGTGGGTTGCCGTGTCCTTCTCCAGGGGAACTTCCTGACCCAGGGATCGAACCCATGTCTCCCACACTGTGGGCAGATGCTTCCCTGACTGAGCTACGCAGGAAGCTTCTTCAGTGAAGTGCCTGTTGACGTCTTTTCCCCAGTGTATTGTCAGGTGGATTATTTACTTATCATTGAGTTTTGAGAGTTTTAAAATATATTTTAGATACAAGTTTTTTTTTGATCAGATATGATAAAGGCAATCAGTCATGAATATTCATTGGAAGAAACTGATGCTGAAGCTGAAACTATAGTACTTTGGCCACCTGATGCAAAGAACTGACTCCTTGGAAAAGACCCTGATGCTGGGAAAGATTGAGGGCAGGAGGAGAAGGGGATGACAGAGGATGAGATGGCTGGATGGCATCACCAACTCAATGGACATGAGTTTGAGTAACTGTGGGAGTTGGTGATGGACAGGGAGGCCTGGCGTGCTGCAGTCCATGGGGTCACAAGGAATGAGACACGACTGAACAACTGAACTGTATGCAAATATTTTATTACAATCTATAACTTATATTTTCATTCTCTTAATTGTGTCTTTCAAAGAGCAGGCATTCTTAATTTTGAAGTCCAGTTTATCAATTTTTTCTTTTAAGGATGGAACTTTTAGTGTTATAACTGAGGTATTTGCCTAACATGAGATTCACAGAGGTTTTCCCTTATGTTTTTCTCTAAAAGTTTTATAGTTTTGTATTCATTTCTGTGATCCATTTTCAATTAATTTTTGTATATATTACAGGGTATGTACTGAAATTCATTTTTAACGATATGGATTTCAAATTGTTCCAGAACCATCTGTTGAAACTTTCTTTTCCCACTCAAGTGCTTTTGCACCTTTGTTTAAAGTCGGTTGACCAAACACCTATGAATCTGTTTCTGGAGTCAGCATTTTGCTTCACTGATCTGTTTGTCCGTCTTAATGCTAGCACCACACTGTCTTGATTATTGTAGCTTTATAATACATCTCAGGGTTATGCAGTGCAGTTCCTCCCTATTCGTTCTTTTTGAAGGTTGTCTTGGCTATTCTGGGTCCTTTGTACTTCTACGTAAATTGTTAATCATCTTGGCAGCTGTTACCAAAAAAGTGATGGGATTTTGATTGAGATTATGTTGAATCCAGATTAATTTGGAGAGAATTAATATTTTAATGAATTGAGTCTTCTAATCCATGAACATGGTATATCTCACCATTTCTTTAGGCCCTTGTTCTTAGCATACAGGTCTTCCATATCTTTTGTCAGATTTATCCTTCAGTATTTTAATGTTTATATCGTATTGTAAATTGTCTTTTCGATTCTGATGGTGTGCCAAGATATAGAAATATAGCTGTTTTTGTATACTGATGCTGTATTCTTCACCCTTGCTGAACTCACTTACTAGTTCTAGCATCTTTTCTGCAGGTTGTTTGAGATTTTGTACAAAGATGATTACATCATCTGCAAATACAATTTTACTTTGTCCTTTCTCATCTGATTGCCTTTTCTTGTCTGAAAGTTCTGACTAGAACCTACAATAAAATATTAAACAGAAGTGGTGAGAACAGAAAATGTTGCCTGTTCCTCATCTTAGGAACAAAGAATTCAGTCTTTCATCTTTAGGTATGATAGTAGCTATGGGATTAAAAAAAAAAATTGTGTTCTTAATTAAATTGATGAAGTTCCTTTCTATTCCTTGTTTGCTGATTTTTACCAAGAAAAGCTATTGGATTTTCTCACATGTTTACTGAAGTGAGCATATGACTGTTTTAGTCGTTACTATGGTGAGTTAGACTTCCCTGGTGGCTCAGACGGTAAAGAGTCCGTCTGCAATGCAGGAGACCTGGGTTTGATCCCTGGGTTGGCAAGACCCCCTGGAGAGGGAATGGCTACCCACTCCAGTGTTCTTGCCTGAGAATCCCACGGAGAGAGGAGCCTGGCGGGCTGCAGTCCATGGGGTCACAAAGAGCTGGACACAACCGAGTGCCTAAGCACAGCACAGCACATGGTGAATTATGTTGATTGAATTTTCTAACATTGTTCAACCCTGCATCCCTGGAATAAACCCCAGTTGGTTATGTGTGTGTGTGTGTGAATGATACATCTTTCACTGAATTTAATTTGGTAAACATTAAATTTTTTGTCAAGTATTCACTGTTGCTTGTGCTGGGTCTTCGTTGCTGTGCAGGCGTTTCCCCAGCTGTGCTGAGTGGGGCCTGTCTCCATGGCAGTGGCTTGTCTTGAGCAGCACGGGCTCGAGGGCGCTCGGGCTTCAGTCCTCGCGGCAGTGGGCTCAGTAGCTGTGGCTCCCGAGCTCTGGAGCACAGGCTCAGTATCCATGGTGCATGGGCTAAGTTGCCCTGAGGCTTGTGGGATCTTCCTGGACCAAGGATCAAACTCTTGTCTCCGGCACTGGCAGGCGGATTCTTTACCTCTGAGCCACCAGGGAAGCCTTGTTAGACATTTTTGTTAAGAATTTCCACATGTATGTTCCTGATGGCTCTTGGTGTTTGTTTTGTGTGTGTGTGTGTGTGTTTTTGCCTGGTTTTGGTTTTGGAGTGATCCTCATCTCATAGAATACAGTGGAAAGCATTCTGTCTTCTTCAATTTGCTGAGAGTATTTGTGAGGAGTTAGTATTATTTTTTCCTTAAATGTTTGGTAGAATTCATCACTGAAATCATTCGGACCTGGAGTCTTTTTCATGGGAATATATCTTTCCCTGAAAGTTCAGTCTCTCTAATAAATGTAAGCTTATTCAGATTGTTTTCCCTATTGACTTTTATTAATTCGTGTGTTTCATGGAACTTGTCAACTTAATTTAAACTATTGAATTTATTGGCATAAAGTTGTTCATAATGCCCATTTTTAATATATATAAGCTGTAGTGATATCACCATTCTCATTCCTGATTTTTGCAATTTTCTCTTTCTCTCCCATTTACCTGGTAATATTAATTAGAGATTTATTAGTTTTATTGACCTCAGAGACCTATTTTCTATTTTCATTGATTTATTTCCTATATTTTTTGTTTTCTATTGTATTTAGTTTTGAGTCTATTATTTCCTTTCTTCCGCTTGCTTTGGGTTTCATCTACATTTTTTTTCTCCCTAGTTTCTTAAGATGGAGGATAATAAAGCTATTAATTTGAGACTTTCTTTCTTTTTTAATGTAGCATTTAGTGTTTTAAACTTTCCTCTACGTCTGCGTTAGCAGTGCCCCACAAATTGCAATATGTTTTTTTTTTTTTCATTCAGTTCAAAATACTTTCTGATTTTTCTTTTGACTGCTTCTTTGTCTTATGGGTTATTTAGAGATGTGCTATTTATTTTTCAATTACAATATTTAAGAATTTTACAAAGTTCATTCTGTTATTAACTTCCAATTTAATTCCATGATGGACAGAGAACGTCCGTGTTTGCCGCCAGCCCCTTTCACACACTGGCGTGCTTCGCGCTCAGAGGGTGGTCTCCCCTGGTCAGTGCTTCGTGTGCGCTTGACGTGCAGCGTCCCGTCGTTGGGTGCAGTGCTCTTGGCGTTGGCTCGGCTTTGTTGACAGTGTCCACATCCTCTGTCCTCACTGGCCTCCTGTTTGTCTGTTCCATTAGTTCTGAGATCTCAGACTATCATTGTGGACTTACCTATTTTCCCTTGCAGTTCTGGTGCTTTTTTTCATGCACTTAAAAATTCTGTAATTGGATGTCTAAACGTCAAGGGCTGCTACGATCTCTTGATTAGTTGGCTCCTTTATCGTTATGAAATTACCCATTACTTAATTGGAAATACTTTGGTGGTAGTAGAGCCATCCCAGCTTAGTTCAGACTGGTATTGGTGTGGCATGTCTGCTGTCATCCTCTCGCTCTGTGACTTCATGCTTCAGTGGGTTGTATTGCTGCGGTGGTCGCTTTACTGGTAGTGTGTGTTTGTAGCACGTCTTTAACTCATGCCGTCTGCCTTCGAGTGGCAGTGTGCTAGTCAGTATACAGTGTGGGAATGTTAGGAGAGCACATCAATATTTCTTTTCTCCTGGTCTCTGTGTTATTGTTCTCATAAGTTTTATTTCTGTGTCTGTCATAAACTTTATCACTCATTGTTATTATTTTTGCTGTAAATAATCAATTGCCTTTTAAAGGGATTTAAATAATAGGAAAAACAGGTGTTTATGTTAGCCTACACACCATGTCTGGTGTTTTTGATTGTTTAGTACATATCTGAATTTTTGCCTGGTATCACTTTCCTTCCTCCTGAATGACTTCCTTTAAACTTCCTTAAGGTGCAGATCTTCTGGTGATGAATTCTTTAGCTCTCGTATGTCTGAAAAACGTCTGTATTTCACTTTGCTTTGAAAGCTGTTTTCACTGGGTGTAAAACTCTAACTTGACGGTTTTTCGCTTCAGCCCTTCACAGACGGCTCCACTGTCCCCTGACTTGCATTGTTTCCGACGAGCAGTGTGCTGTCACCTCTGTCTCAATCTGTCAGGCAGGTCCTCTCTGCCTAACGTGTTACGTGCCCATCTGGGTGCGTCCATCATGTTGTCTCTGCTTTTTATTTTATTTTTTTCCTCCAGGAGTTCAGCTGTCATGTGTCTGGGTGTGGTTTGGCTTTCTATATCTCGTTTGGTTTTTACTGGCCTTCTTAAATGTGAAAATTTAGGCCTTTAAGCAAATTGGGAAATTTAGAATGTTTAAATCTTTTGCTTCTCATTCTTTCTCTCCCATCCTTCTCTCCTCTTCTTCTCAGACTTTAATTGCTATACATGACATTGGTAGATAGAGAAATAGAAGGCAGTCTCGTAGATCCTCAAGACTCTAATTTTTTCCAGTCTTTATTTCTCTCTGTTTTATAGACTAAAATACATTGTCTTCAAGTTCATATACTTTCTTCTTTCCATTTTGCTCTTAAGGCTATTCAGGAGACTTGATGATTTCAGATTTTTATTTTTCATTTGGTTCTATTTGGTTCTTGTTCATTATAAGCATATTTTGTTTATGCTGTGAATAGAGTTTTTGTGATAAAATATCACGTGCATAGTTTGAATAGGCTTTTAAAACCTTTGTAATTCGAAAATATGGGTTTTATAGGGATCAGCCTTTAGGATGGCTTTTGACATTTCTCTTGTGTACGCTGCTGCTGCTGCTCCTGAGTCACTTCAGTCGTGTCTGACTCTGTGTGACCCCATAGACGGCAGCCCACCAGTCTCCCCCATCCCTGGGATTCTCCAGGCAAGAACACTGGAGTGGGTTGCCATTTCCTACTCCAGTGCATGTAGTATTTTATTGTTGCTGTGTGTGTACTCATTTTGGATTGTAATCTGGATGTTGTGGATGATACATTTTAGATACTCTGGATTCTGTTATTCTTGAAAAATGTTGATTGTTTTGTTTTCTTTCATCAGGGAGTTATCTTGAACTAAGTCTGATTCCAAGCCCTGTCTTTCTTTTGTTGGACAGTAGCTAAGTCTTTTCAGTTCTCTTAACCTTTGACTGAAGCTTGCAGTCTTCCTCACACACATATAGCCACAGATTTGGGCACAGTTTTTACCACAGAAAGTGGGACTTTTCTCAGATTCTCCTTTTCTGGAATTTCACCCCTCACTTGATTGCTGCTGAGGATGCCTCCGGCTGTCTTAAGCAGCTCCTTAAGCTGTGACACCTGGAGGGTTTTCTATCCAAGTTTTCAGTGCCTCATGCAGCACTCACTAGTGAAGACGTGTAAGTGAAAAGTGGAAGTGAAAGTCGTTCAGTCATGTCGGACTGTTTGCGACCCCAAGGGTGTATAGTCCATGGAATTCTCTAGGCCAGAATACTGGAGTGGGTAGCCTTTCCCTTCTCTGGGGGATCCTCCCAACCCAGGGATCTAACCCAGGTCTCCTGCATTGCAGGCGGATTCTTTACCAGCTGAGCCACCAGGGAAGCCCAAGAATACTGGAGTGGGTAGCCTATCCCTTCTCCAGCGGATCTTCCCGACCCAGGAATCAAACCAGGGTCTCCTGCATTGCAGACGGATTCTTTACCAACTGAGCTATCATGGAAGTTGGTGTGTACTGGTCTTAAAAAACAAAAATTCCATCTATTTCCTTTTCCTTCATTCAAGTGTAGACGGTTTTTGCCACTTTTGTGACTTCTGCTGCTGCTGCTGCTAAGTCGCTTCAGTCGTGTCCGACTCTGTGTGACCCCATAGACAGCAGCCCACTAGGCTCCTCTGTTCCTGGGATTCTCCAGGCAAGAATACTGGAGTTTGTGACTCCTAATGTGTTTTAAATCTAAAGTTCAATATTTGTTATTTGGAAGGGGATTATTCTATTAGATTCCCTTCTCCTATTATTAGAAGCAGACTCTCCTCTTTCCCTAACGTTTAAAGTTTTATCTCTGGCTCTAGGTTCTTAACCCTGCCTTGGCTTGCCCACTACCAACAGAGCGTGGCTGCCCCGCTCAGCCCCTAGTGAGTCCCAGTCTCCTGCTTCTCCTTGAGGGACTGTGGGCTGTGGTCTCTCCATTCCTATTGGCCTCATTCCAGGATGAGCTTTATCCTGTTATACTTGACCTTCTGGCTCTAGGCCTTCCTTCTCCAAACCATCTTCAACATCTTTGCCCAAAACTCCCTAGGGTATCACAGTCTTAGTTTCTTCCTTGCTCAGACAGCTTCCTCAGATCGTCATTGCCTATCACGGGGTCTCCTTGCTCACAGAGGGTGGGATATTGGTAGTTCTGGAAGCCAGCTGCCTTTACATTCATCTTCACGATCCTTCATAGTTTATAGCTTAGGTAAAGGAGGTAGAAGGTAGAGGTGAAGGTAGGGAGGCAGAGGGAATAGAAACGCGTCACTTCAACTTCACGCCAAGACTTTACTCTCAGCACGTAGCACAGCTTCAGAATTTCAGGGAAGCGAAAAACCTGGTTTTCCTTCAGATAAATTGGCCCCCTCTGGCTTACCACCTGAGTGTCACGGGCATTTGCATTTGGGTGCAGCCCACCTGTCTGACCTCATTCTTCCTCACCCCTCCAACTTCACAGTTGCCTCCAGCTTGGTCTCCCTCCCCGCTGAGCAGGTTCCACGCGTGTTCACCTGCTTGCGGATGAGTGCGTGTGAAGAACTCATTCTTTGAGGCCCAATTCCAATTCCCGTTCCTCCGCGAAGTCTTCCCTGATTGTCAACGGTTGAAACTCATCTTGCTCTGTGTGGGGCTTTCTTGCTCCTAAGGTATTTAGCCAAGTTTCATTGCAATTAACAGAGGCCCCTTTAAACAAACTTCGTTGTTCTTGGAGTGGTTTAGAACGTATTTTAAGGAAGCTTCAGTGCCTAACTTGCTGTTTCCTGTTCTCTGAATCCCGATTCTATATTCCCAAGAAAGATAATCGGGCATGTGTAGCTTGGGTTAGGTATGTCTCCTTCCTTCAGTCGGCCCAGGCTCGGAGAGCAAGGTGACGTGTAATAAATGTGGCAGCCTGCAGGAGAGCGTTCCCGTGATCGGAGGGCTGATCAAGGAGAAAAACCTGACCCCGAGGTGGCAGGGGTGCACGCAAGCTCTCCTGGGCGGTTCCTGGGCAGGTTTGCATGGAGGGGAGGGGAGATGGCCCTCAGGGCAGGGCTGTTTCTCGGGACTCCAGCTGGAGGGTTGGGGTAGGTCCTCGGAAGAGGAGGACGTGGAAGGTCCAGGGGAGAGCATAATGGGAGACGGGGTTTGCCTGTGTTTAGGTGATGTCACCCAGCAGTGTGCTGGGGAGTCTCTAGGTCCCTGAGCTCTAAAGGGCATCGGTGGCTTAGGGTCTTACAACCGCAAGAGCCTGTCTTATTGATGGCCAGCACAGGCTAGGTGGAGTTCTGTGGTGTATGCAAAGCAGGTTGTTTCTAAATGACCGAAAATCTGCTTGTCTGGGCTATTTTTAAAATAATTGGATATATACAAATTTGAGTTTGGCATCAGCAGGCTTTTGAGCTAACAGGTCTCAGAGTTCAGTGAAGAAATAAACAACCTGTGGGCCAATACACGTGGGTCATCTCCAGCTCATTTGTGTAAACCTGGAAGCACCTCTGCTGATCTTCGTAGCGGCGAGGGCCGTGGAAAGAGATGACAGTTTCCAAGGAAAGCTAGGGCTTCTACAGTCGCTCTTTCAGCCCTCGTTACGACCACCTCAGCGTTATAGATGTTGGTGTGCATACCGTCTCCTGGAAGCTCCCTGGCATATTTATCCCTGTGTTAGCCAGAGTACCCTAAACCTCTATATGTGGAGAATACGGAGCAGGCTTTGTTGGGCAATGAATGGGTGAATGAGTGAATGAATGCCCTGCATCTGTCTAAAACCTGCTCATGCAGGGTCATCTCCCCGGTGATGCTTTCCCTGATTGGTCTTCATTCTGTTTCTTCTGGGCTCCTCTATTCCACTGCATTGAGAGTGGGATAGACTGGTTACGTCTGTACTCCTAATGAAATTGCAAGCTTCTGGAAGGCTGGGGATATGGCCTCCATCTCTTTAACCTTCTACATGGCTGGAGTCGTGCCCTGCCCAGGGAGTGTAGAAAGCTCGCCTTTTTGGTTGGGCATATGCTAGGCAAGGCCCCAGTCCTCATGTGGGTGGGGGGAGCCCCCCTGGCGGCTCACCTGGAGAGTCGGGACAGCAGCTGTGTTTCAGGAGAGCCTGGGTGGCCAAGCAGATGACCAAAGGTGACCGGCCCCAGAGGGGCAGCTCAGACAGGAGGGCAGGGGTAAAGTCAGTGCCAGGAGAGCGTGGAAGAGTGCAGGTGAGGTCCGTGGCCGGGTCAAGGTGAGCAGTTCAGGACTGATACTGTGCACGGGGCCCCTGGCCAGACCGTGCGCTTTGCAGAGTGCACGCGGGTAGGCTGAGCCGGTTCCTGTCCCAGGGCCTGGGAGGCCACTGAATGCCATTGTATTTTCTCAACTCCTGTTGTTGTTTCGTTGCTAAGTCGTGTCCAGCACTTTTTGACCTCCATGGACTGTAGCCGGCCAGGCTCCTCTGTCCATGGGATTCTCCAGGCAAGAGTACTGGAGTGGGTTGCCATTTCCTTCTCCAGGGGCTCTTTCCGACCCAGGGATTGAACCCGCATCTCCTGCACTGGCAGGCGGATTCTTTACTACTGAGCCACCAGATTCCTAAGTGCCATCCTAATTACAGAAGACAGAACTTATGTGACAGCAGAAAGACAAGTTACCGCACGTAGAATACCAAGCGTGTGTTCATCCTGTGATTTCGTTCACTTTATTTACTGCCGCACCTTAGAGGAGCAGAAGCTTCCATTTCCATCCGGCCTGTGTGCGGATATAAAAGATTAAAGCGTCAGAGAGAGGAGAAACTTTAGCCAGACCCCGTTTTTCTAAAGCTCAGGGTCCCTGAAGTGTTTATCTGCACAGATAGCCGTCTCTGCCGTTCAGTATCTGCACGCAAATAAAAGCCCTTCCGGGTGTAGCTGCTTCACCAACAGTGTTCCTGTCTGCTTCCCTGATTTGCACAGCTTGTGGGTGAAGTAACTACTCTTCTGTAATAATTTGGGTGCTTAATTTGGACAGTGTGAAAGCTGGGTGTTATTTTTTTGTCTCTGCCCACACCTGATGGCATTTTGAAATCCCTGCAGCCATGTTGAGTGGTGTGGCTTTTGACTGATGCCCCGACAGAGATAAGGGGCACGCGTGCTCCTGAATCCCAGAGGCGACCACGCTGTCGCAGTTAGGGCTCCGTAAACAGCCCTTGGGAACCAGGGGCCGGAGGAATGTCTTGTGTTGCAGCCTGACAGCCTCAGCATTCGTGACTGGTCGTTCTAGAAGCCAAGCCTTTAACTCTTCGTTACATCTGTTATTTTAACAGTTACGCATCTTTGAATGCATGCTGGTTGGCGGGTTTCCACCAAAATGGTCTTCCCTGTACTTGAAACACTTCTGAAAAGTCAAGCTTCATCCCTTCCTGGGTGACAGTGTGTGCCACACGTCAGCAATGGTGAGCTTGTTAGTGCCCTAAATCTTGGGAAGAAATGTTCTTCTACCCTGTCCAAAGCAGATTTTCTGTCTAGGACTAGCCCTTCAGAATACTATGGAACACACTCAGCTGTGAATGTTTTGCCATCTCTGTGCTGTTGAGATGACAAGCAGATGCCGATCAGTTTAAACTCTTGGAGCCCCTCTTCTTTTAAGGAGAGTGCTACAGATAGATGGATGGGAGGCACTGAATAGAGTGAAGCTTGTAGAATGGCAAAACGCACAGATGGAGTGGGGACGATAAAATTCCTCGAAAGCACGAGCCAAGTGTGTGATGAACTAAAATTAACCGTGGTGTGCTAGGCAGTGTGGGAGTGGGAAGCGACAACAAGCTCTGCTCCTGACAACTCGCGCGACCTTGGCCGACTTCTCGGGGCCTCAGTCTCTGTAGTGAGGCCTGGTTCCAGCTGATGATGTCCTTTCTAAGGTCCAAGATGCTCGGCTCTAAGATCTCGTGATAAGGAATGTTCCTTGGCAATTTAATTGCACTTAATGGAGGTAACATTGCTGTTGTCTTGGCGTGTGATTTACACAGAGGTTCACCCCGGGGAGGAGGTGAGGAGAGGCCTGAGTTTACAACTGCAGATGCTGAGGTCTCGAGTCTGAGTGATGCCGAGGGCCAAGGGCAAATGCATTGACACTAGCTGGTCCCTCTGACCTGCGGCAGAAAAGCCCTACCTGGGCAGAGTTGCTCCGTTGCCCCGGCCGTGCAGGTCTGTGCGCTGGGAGGGGAGGCCTGCTCCCCTGGCTGTGAAGACAGCCTCTCCCATTCCCCATCCTCTCCTTCTCTCACTCACCTCTTTCCGCTTCCTGAGCACCTTCTCCTCCCTTCTGGCTTGTCTCCTTAGCATCTTCTTTCCCATTATCAGCATCTTCACCTGGTTTTCCAGCCGTGCTTTCCCATGAGCCTCTGGCATCCTGGGAAAAAAACAAAGATAGATCTGTGTCCCCTTCCCTTGTAGTTCATCTGGAAATTCAATCAACTTTTCTGTTAGTGTCGGGAATGGTATGTGTGTGTGTCAGAGAGAAAGAGAGAAAGAAAGGGAAAGAGACTGTTACAGTTGGTGTGACAGTACTTACGGTTTTGAGATCAAAACCAAGCAAACTCAAAAACAGTGGCCCTGGAGACACGGTTCAGTACCGTGTCTGCATCTGAGAGGTAGGGCTTGAGGAAGCTGAGACTGCCGGTATCTTGTATTTCACGCTGATAACTTTTGCCACGCGAGAGTCTGTCCCCAAGCCACCTGGCAGGCCTTGCTACCCCGTCCTGAGGAGGTGAGAACATGCCACCCCCAAACCTGCCACTTCGGCCTGCTGATCACTTGGAGCTGAAGGCTCTGGAGAAGCAGTGGCTTCAGGGAGGGAGCTCTGCCCTCCCCATCTCCACTTGCGAGCAGAGCCTGGGCTTCCTGGGAGAAAGGCGTCCCACTCCACCAGGAAGAGGGAAATGTTCTTATCATTGGAGAAGGGGATTTGAAGCCGAGATGGGTCTGCACAGAGACACCTTTTTCCTAGAATAGCCCTTCTCTCCCATTCGTTTCCCCCATATACTTCCAAATCACTTTCCCATTAACCCGTTTTTCCTTTATTATATCCCATCTCTGTAGTTTTATCATTCTTTGTTAAAAGTGTATAAGCCCCTGGGTCTAACTGATTCTTTGGGTGTCATTTCTTTCTGTGAAGTCACCTGTCCCATGTAAAAATATTAACATCGAGTACAATTTGTGTGTTCGTTCTTCTGTTAATCTGGCTTTTGCCAGTTTAATTCACAGGTTCCAGGCACAGAACTGAAGAGGGTAGAGGAGAAGCCTTTCCTCCTCTAGAGAGCCCAAGCAGCTGGTTATGCGCCCAGTACCCCTCTGGAGCAGTGCTCCAGTGCTCTGCTCTGGAACCATACAGACAGAGCTGTTTGTTCTGTGGAAAGTGTAGGCAGATGGCTGAGAACAGGGGTTTTCTGTTTTCTGGAAGCAGCATACTGCCCTTTTTCGCCTCTAGTGAATCTGCACTGTTCATATGAGGACCACAAACCTCATTTAGGTTAATTTAGGTTTAGGGCCTTTAGGGGATGACCTTTAGGCTTCTGAACTCTGAGTGAATGTGATTTATAATGTGAATTATAAGCCAGGCAGGTTTTCTGAGAACCCTGACCCCAAGAATGATCTGAATGTGAGTTGAGGGACTGTCTGGACACTCAGGAATGCCTCCAGGCCCGCTGTGGCCAGGCGTGCACTTTGGGGATGGTGTGTATGGGGCTTCTCTGATGACTCAGTAGTAAAAAAAATCCGTCTTCAGTGCAGAAGACACGGGTTCCATCCCTGGGTTGGGAAGCGCCCCTGGAGGAGGAAATGGCAACCCACTCCAGGATTCTTGTCTGGAGAGGACAAGAGGACAAGAGGAGTACAGTCCATAGGATCTCAAAGAGTCCGACACAGCTGAGCAACTGAACACACTTGTATTCGAGCAGAAGTATACTTTGGGGAAAAATCAAGTGGTGGAGAACTTGGTCATTCATTTCACTCTGTGACTTCAAAGTCTTGGAATTTCCATGCTCTGAAAATGCACTGTCCTTCTGGACGTGCCCGTGACCAGTGGTCACATAGCTTCTGGGAATTTAGGAGGAGCTGCTCACGGCCTTGGCCTTTGTGCTTGAAGATGTGAACTGGCGAGATGCATGGCCAGCCCAGAGGGCAGCAGGGGTCCTGGGCTTACGCTGGACACGCAGTCCCGTCTGCTCAGCTCAGGCTGCCTGCAGTGTGTGCAGGACTCTCTTTGGTTCCGTGAATATTGTGAGATTTTTTTTCTGGATCCCTGTTGTGGGTTTTGGAGCTGAAGTCGGTTCTCAAAGCAGATCCCAGATTTTGTTGATGAGGACAAGCACAGTGTGAAGAGTATTGGGAGCTAGGGGGTGTGGGTTCGAGCCCCGGCCCTGCCATCACGGCAGTGAGACCCTGCGTGAGTCACGTGCCTCCCCGATCATCACCATCTCTGCCTGCATGCTGAGGGATTCCCTCCCTGCTTCCAGCTTTTCTCCACGCATCCCTGTCTGCACATAGGAGTGGGAGGCCCCTCTCCTGGGGAGATCTGCCTGCCAGTTTTGATCTGCGTCTTGTCTGTGTGGGTCCCATGAGGGGGAAGGAGGAGGAGTCCAGGCTGAATGGTGAATGAGAGCTGAGGAACACGGGGAATGCCTTTCCCCGGGAAGCCCGTGCTTGCGAGACAAGATAAAAATACAACGGATCCTTTTGAAATCTCCCAAGAAGTTTCTTCAGATGGAAAAATACCATTAGAAGTATGCAGGCAATCACTGAAGTTTTTGAGAATGATAGTTGGCACTTTACAATTTCCACTAACTATTAAACTCTTTCTTTACTTCGCAAATATTTAGGTGTCACACACTGGAATAGATGCAGCCGTGAACAGCACAGACAAAATCCTCGCCCTCCTGGGACGGACAGACTAGTGGACAGATGGACAGTGAGCAGAGTAAATGATATATGTCATTTGCAAATAGTTGTAAGTGCTGTGGAGAAGGACATACACTTTTTTTTTTAATTGGCTGTGCCACAGGACTTGCGGGATCTTAGTTTCAGCGTGCAGGATCTTTCGTTGTGGCTTGCAAACTCTCAGCTGTGGCACATGGAGTCTTAGCTCCCTGACCAGGGATTGAACCTGTGCCCCTTCAGGAGAAGCATGGAGCCCTTACCAATAGGCTGCCAGGGAATTCCCCAGAAGGACTTATATATATATATTTTTTTTTTTGGGGGGGGGGTGATGACCATTGAGTTTTATTTTGTTATATACAAATATCAAGGGCTAAAAATATCTTTAAGAAGTCAAGGACAGAGAATAAAGTGAAGCCATTTATTCATGCGGATTTTATTAAATAATCATCAATTCTGTGTGTTTATGAAGAATGGATCCTTTTAAATTTTATTCAAAAATATAAAACATTTAAATTAACTCTGGGATTTGCCTTTGAAGTGACATGTTAAAGTATGTAGACATACTAGTTTTTCCAATCAGTTCAGTTCAGTCACTCAGTCGTGTCCGACTCTTTGCGACCCCATGGACTGCAGCACACCAGGCTTCTCTGTCCATCGCCAACTTCCGGAGTTTACTCAAACTCATGTCCATTGAGTCGGTGATGCCATCCAACCATCTCATCCTCTGTCGTCCCCTTCTCCTCTTGCCTTCAATCTTTCCCAGCGTCAGGGTCTTTTCCAGTGAGTCAGCTCTTTGCATCAGGTGACCAAAGTATTGGAGTTTCGGCCTCAACATCAGTCCTTCCAATGAACACCCAGGACTGATCTCCTTTAGGATGGACTGGTTGGATCTTCTTGCAGTCCAAGGGACTCTCAAGAGTCTTCTCCAACACCACAGTTTTTCCAATAGAAGAAGGGAAAATTAAAAAACAATAAAATTATTATAAAATAAAAACAATGTAAAGAAAAAAGAGGTGTCAGGGACATATACTGTTTTTTTAAGGATGTATACTTTTAAAGGACCAACTGATGGGAAGTATTTCATTCTTGCCATGTGCAAAGCCTGTCGTTTGGAGAGGTGGCATGGTGATGCCTAATGTCATAAGGTCGCAGACCGTGTGGTGTTCAGATCCTGCTGCTCAGTGTGGGCTCCACGGGCCAGCGGCCCCGGCATTCCCTGAACTTAATTCAAAACGCAGACCCTCAGCCCCGCCCCAGATGGCAGCGTCACAGCCAGCTGCGGACAGGCGGTCCGCCGGCTCCTTCACGTCAAGTCTGACCGGTCATCTGACTGCTCAGAGCACGTCCGCTTGTGTGTGGCGGCCTTGGGCAGGACCTTCACTGCCCGTTGATTCCTCAGTTTCCTCCTGAGTGAAATGAGGAGACTAGAGTGGCCTTGACGCTCTCTGCTCTGGCCGAGTCCTTCTCTCTTTCCTAGTATGTCCCTCCCCTGCCATCATGTTCCGCATCCATCAGACCAGACTCTCTCTGAGATGGTAGAGGTCGAGACGGTGCGTGGGGAGCTGATACTCTGGACACTGTGTGATTCCCAGGATGTGCTCTTATCTCTAAACAGAGTGTTCCAGATGCCCAAGGGGCTTCCCAGGAGGCTCCATGGTAAAGAATCCGCCTGGCAATGCAGGGACGTGAGTTTGATCCCTGGGTCCTGGAGATCCCCTGGAGGAGGGCATAGCAACCCACTCCAGTGTTCTTGCCTGGAGAATCCCATGGAGCCTGGTGGGCTACAGTCCACGGGGTTGCAGAGTCGGACACAGCTGAGCGACTGAGCAGGCTCGCGCACTCGGTCCCGTGAGAGGGACAGTGGTGCCTTCTCTGAGCGTGTAACACTGCTCACCCACCTTCAGCAGGCGTGTGCTTTGAGCAGAACCACAGGTGTGGTGGCTGCTCTGTAGACAGAGCTCCTATCGTCTCTGGCTAGATCCCTCATGGGCCCAGTGGTTCCAGATGCTCAAAGGCACGTTACCTCTGAGGGTGCGTGGAGAGTCGCTTCTGATGCTGTACTGACTGGGCCATATTAGCATCGGGCGTCACGCACTCCCCCTCGTGAGGCAGAGACACCGCCCTGTGGCCTGGGCATGGAGCCTGGAATCTCGACGGTCTAATTCTGGCTCGGCTGTTACGTGCATACCTCATTTTATTGTGCTTCCAAGATTTTTTCTTTTTTTAATTTTTTTAACCGATTGAAGGTTTGTGGCAACGCTGCAACGAGCAGGTCTTTTGGGGCCATTTTTCCAACACCATTTGCCCACGTTGTGTCTCTGTGTCACGGTTTGGTAATTCTCGCGGTATTTCAAACTGTTTCGGTGTTATTATATTTGTTACAATGGTCAGTGAGCTCTAATCTTACAATTGTGAAAGGATCACGGCTTGCTCAAGGCTCCCAGTGAGGGTTGGTGTTCTTTTTAGCAAAGCGTAAGGTATGTATGTTACTGTTTTAGACAATGCTGTTGCCCACTGAATAGGCCACTGCATAGCATAAACATAGCTTTGCCAGCCCTGTGAAACCAAAAACTCCTGTGATACTCGCTTTATCTCGGTGGTCTGGAACTAAGCCCCAAATACCTGTGAGGTGAGCCTGTGTTAACTTCTGGGGAGTTGAGGCAGGTCACCTCAGATGCTTGGGTATCAGGCTGCTTATTGACCAGGTGAGGTTATAATAATAATCATTTCTACTTCCTAGGCAGGTTTTAGAGACTTCATTCTATAAATGCTTTTGAGAGCTATTTTTAAATGTGTGATTTCCACGCTTAGGTCACTACATACTAGCATGCTCTTTTTTTTTTTTTAAACGAGTGTGAAGTCCTCTCCCTGCTCCTGATGGTTTAATGACTGGAGCGCTGATGAACAGGTTGAGGCAAACGCCTATTAATGTTACTCTCCGATTACCGTGGGTTAAGGAACCGAGGCTTTGGCCTTTCTTGGCTGTTTCCAAATGAGTCACACCTTCCCATTGTTCATGTAGGTCAGTAAGTTACGTAGTGTGACCTACGTAAAGTTAGGGTTGATCTCTTCCAGAATACAACTTGGGCTTTCTTCTTATGATGAAGTTAAGGGAGGCTGATGCATGCCTTGCAAGCGAGCAGAAGGACCTTTTCAGCAAAGCACTTGCTCAATTAGGGAGCTGCTAATTGAACGTCGGTTTGGGGCTGTGATCAAATCCGCAGCTTTCCCAAGTGCCTCCTGGCCTGCTGGGGGCTCTAGGAAAGCTGTCTTCAGCTGTTACTGCCGTGTTCCGTTGGTGGGGTCACTCGATAGCTGCGTCTCACCTTACCGACTTGCAGTTCCAGATGAGCCCAGTGCTTGCTGGGATCGGGTATTTTCAGATCTTTGCTCTTGTCCTGTGAGACGGGCTTCTGGGCTCACTTGACCGACTGCTTAATCAGCTGCTGTCCACGCTGTGTAAAGCAGATGAGTTCAGGGACAGTGTTTTATTAGCTGTGTAATTCTAGGCAACTGACAGAGTACAGCAGGTGAGCAAACACCACGGGCTTCCCTGGCGGCTCAGACGGTAAAGAATCCGCCTGTAATGCAGGAGACCCGAGTTCGATCCCTGGGTCGGGAAGATCCCCTGGAGGAGGGAATCTAACCCACTCCAGTATTCTTACCTGGAGAATCCCACAGGCAGAGGAGCCTGGTGGGCTACAATCCATGGGGTTGCAAAAAGTTGGAAGCGACTGAGCAACTAACATGCACACACAGACATCACGTTCACAGCCAGCACCAAGACTCCCTTGGGCACGCCACACCTCTGATCACGTTCAGGCTGCAGGGAAAAGATGCGACCGTCACAACTTAACCAGGCAGAGGCCGTGCAGGGGACCGAGTCATAGACCAGGCATCCCTTCCAGCCCTTGGTCACACCCCCCTTTATGTGGTTTCTTTGTGGGGGACGGAGATCATTCGAGACCTCTAGGATTCCTGGAGGCCTGTCAAGGAGCAGAGTGCTTCGTGACAAGGTCTTGTCAGGTTTGGAAGCTGCTGGGATACATGTGGGTTAGATCTAGGAGCTCTAGAAGGATTGGGGGATTGGGAAGTGGTAACACTGGGATTGGGAAGTGGGTCTTGAGGGCCATGGTTGCCTTGACAGGGAGGTTAGCCTGGTCATATCCTAAGCTGTCATCCTGTTTGTTTATCACTTTGGCCGTGCTGGGTCTGCTTTGCTGCACCTGGGCTTTCTCCAGTTACAGCAAGCGGGGGCCGCTCTCCCGTTGCTGAGTACGGGTTCCAGAGCTCAGCTGCCCCACAGCATGTGGGGTCATCCTGGACTAGGGATCGAACCGCTGTCCCTGCTTTGCAAGGCAGGTCCTTGACCACTGGACCGTCAGGGCATCCCAAGGTGTCATCTGAAGAAGAGTTTACACCGAGAAGAGGGTCTTGCCAAGGAACATGAAGCCCCTCCTTGGAGATTTCCCCCAGACTTGGGGCTCTGATTGGGAGAACGGTGGCAGGGGAGACAAGGGAGACGCATCGGTCCGTTGGTGGCTGGCCCAGGGTGTCGTGGACGCTCTCACCCTCTCTCACACAGAGCTGTGGCTCTCTGCCCTGCCCTGGCTCTCCCTGGTGCCCTTGGGAAGATCTCCAGTTTCCATCCACTGGACCACGTTGCAGGGCAGTCCACTGGGATTTATTGCCAGGGCAGATCCAGCAGGAATGCTCTCGTTTTGCTCTCCCAGCATCTCCATAGGTTGGTGCGAGATTGCTCACTTCTGTCACACCCATTTCCCATTTCCGAGTGTGCTGGCGTCAGCACGTGCAGCGTTTGGACCACCCCGTGGCGTGGTAGGCATCTTGCAAACATATGAGTTGGATTCTTGACACACAGTTGTGGAAGTGGGCTAACATAGCACCTTGGATTTCAGTCTTGCGGGGATTGGCATCCCCTGAATGCATGTGAGTGGATTAGTGATCACGTGATCCTTAGCTTGTGTGTTTCCTGGCTGAGTGACCCACTTAGAGGCCTGGCCCAGGGACAGAATGAGCAACGCTCGCTGGGCACTGTCAGGAAACCGTCCCTGCTGGGGCTGGAGGCTCCTGCCGTCCGGCCATGGGCACACACAAGAAGGGAGGGAGCCCCTGCTGCTGGCTTGGCCCTGGGTCATTTCCTTTCCGGCTATGTGGGTAAATAGAAAGAAGTGAAAATCCAATGGGCTTAGAATTAGAGCTTGTTTCATGGTGTGACATGTGTCTTTCGGAAGGAGCCGTTGTGCATGGTCTTCTGATTTTTTCATCCAATTGTTAACCAAACTTGAAACATTTATGGGTTAATAGGTCCAGGGAGGAATGAATCATTATTGCGTCCTTATCCATGCCCAAGCTGAGCTTCGGAGAGGCTGAGACCCGGGGAAGGTCACAGGCTCGTAACTCACCAGGCTGAGCAGACTCCCGCCCCGGACTCCGTCTGTGCTCCTGTTGTCTCTCGCGTGGGGAAGTGGCTCCATCTACAAAACGTGTGGTTGCTATGAATTACTGTTGTTGGTAAGGAGAGTTGGAAACACGCTCGTTTCTAGATTACCTTTCAGATATTCAAATTCATGCACCAGTGGCATATGGCTAGGACTTCTATTTTTTCACTCACATGTCTTCCAGTGTGCTTCACATCAGGTTTGAATTTTGAAAATGCCAACTGTGTACTAACTGAATGTGAGAAATGAAGAAAACTTTCATAAATTAGGGAAGAAATTGGTGATTTATTTTTCTGTGTTCAAATAAACGAGCTGTACGAATTTATTTTCCCTCCATTTTGGTTTATTTGCATCTTTAAAAAACTTTTTTTTAGTTTTTGCTTTTATATTTGTATCTTGATAATGTTGGCAGGAACAATGTTGCCTGTGTATCCTTCACTGATTTTCTACAAGACACATCTACTGTAGCACATATCAAAGGCAGCGGGACCACGTGGGCTTGCCCATCACCTCTGTAGGTCCGGTGCATGGAGCTCACTCTGGGTCGAAGGAGAAGCCTTTGCTACCCTCAGATGGCTGTGTCCTCTCGGCCTGTCCAAAATTTTGGTCCAGCAGTAACCTGATTCTGGTTTCTCCCATTTTGAAGAGTTTCAGTTGTAGGTGCCGTTTATACTTCTGTTGTTTACCAGGTAGGAGATTCTCGAGCGGTTTAATAAAGGAAGGATTTTATCGCAGGCTAGTCGCAGGGAAAATGAGTCCAGTGTATGAGTTTCGCATAACTTTCATCAGCGTCAGAGGCACTATCGCGGGAAAGAGCACTGGCTCGTGGATCAGAAAACCACCCAACGGAGAGAGCTCCGGCGCGGGGCCGACGAGGCTCGTGAGCTTGGCTACGTCTGCTTGTGGAAACGACCCCCACCCCCGCTGTCAAACCTGTTAAAATGCACCGCAGTCCACATGCCGTAGAATTTATATGTTAGACATCTTCAAATCTCCGTTACTATTCATTGTCAGGTAGGACTTTATACCCTACTAAGAGAAAATGCTGCCTAATATAATGAGATGTAGTCATTTCAGAGTTCACATGTAGAAAAATGTGCTTTTTTAGAACTATGAAATGAATATGATTCATTTCATATTGTGATACTGTGAAATGAATATGATGATACTATGATACTATGAAATGAATATGATGAAATATGATTCAGTTATGAGCTGAGTTGCAGTCGGGTTGTTGAGACAATGCTAAATTTTATACTGATGCTGATTTAGTTGCTCAGTTGGGTCCGACTCTCTTTGACCCCATGGAGTGTTGCCCACCAGGCTCCTCTGTCCATGGGATTTTCTAGGCAAGAACACTGGAGTGGGTTGCCATTTTCTTCTTCAGGGGATATTCCTCACCTGGGGATCAAACCTAGATCTCCTGCATTACAGGTGGATTCTTTACCAACTGAACCACCAGGGAAGCTTTCTTAAATTTTGTAGATTTCATTATAATTTATTTCTAACATAAAAAGCTGAGACACCCGTGTAACTATTACCCATCTTTGGCAGGGCTCAGCATTGTGCCATTGTTGCTTCAAATATGTAAAAACAGGACACGACAGACACGCTTATAGACCCAGGACCCAGCCCGCCCTTGTTCCCCGTGTAACCACCGTCTTGGATTTGGTGCTGATCATTTCCGTGCGTGTTTGTAAACTTTTACTAATATATGTTTGTGTCCATTCATCTGTTTAGTGTCTTTAAACCCAAAAGTCCTGGTGGGTACTTGTTCACCAGTATCCATTCCCGCTTTTTTGCTTTCAACAGCAGAACCCCAGAGCGTTAGCTGAACACCGTCGGCTAGGATGGCCACATGACCGAGTTCTGGCTGGTGAATGAACGTGGGAACGATGAAAACACCCTCTGAACTTTGCCGTTAGGGAGGAGGAGCGAACCTTTTGAGTTCTCTTTCCTTCTGGCTTCTGATTAAGGCGGGGAGAAGAACGTGGTAGTAAGCTAATTAGCCCATGCGATTGTAGGAAACACACAGCAAGAGAGCAGAGTGATGAGACTGAGAAGTTCTGGGTCCCTGCCTTCAGGGTATCAGCTGCCCAACGACAGCCCACTCACTCCCTGTCCTGCCACCAGGCTGCCCACCGTCTCAGGCTGTTTTGTGGGAATTAAAAACAAAAACATGTTTTTATTTAAGGGAGTATTATTTGATTGCAATTAAAACTGACCCCAAAATGTTCCAGTAGAAGTGGTTCCCGCTCTGATTATGTGCACTATTAGTGACTTATTATGTTAAAATTTTTCACTTAAGTAGGGAGGATTAAGGTAAACCACTCGGGTGTGATTCATTGCATCCCAGATTGAGGAAGGAGAATCAGACATTTTACAGCTGCCCCAATGGCTAGGTGTCAGCGGACCTGAGCCCATGGAGGGCACATGAGTTGAGCTCCTCTTCGTCCATGGAGGAGATTCGCACACACTGAGGACCCCCGACTGCTCTGTTCCCAACGGGAGACATTTAAAGCAAATGTCCCGATGACCGTTTGAGGATGAGAAGGAAAAGTTTCCGTTCCCAGGAGAATTTTCTTCCCAAACCCTGTCTCAGCATCCAAGTGGACAACTATTTTTTTAAATTAATTCATTTATTTGTCTGCACCGGGTCTTCACTGCTGCGTGAGGGCTTGCTCTGCGTGCGGCGATCGGGGGTTCCTCGCTAACTGTGGTGGGTCAGCTTCTCCTTTCGGTGGCCTCTGTTGTTGCAGAGCTCGGGCTCTAGAACACGGGCTTCAGTAGTTGCTGCAGGCAGGTTTGATTGCCCCCGGGCACATGGGATCTACCGGGTCGAACCTATATCCTCTGTATTGGCAGGGAGATTCTTAACCACTAGACCACCAGGGAAGTCCCCCAAGTGAGCATCTCGAGAGTGAGACCTTCCTGGTCCATTTCTCTTCTCCAAGAGGTTGCCCCAGAACTCCCCACTTCCTGCGTGACAAATGGCAGAGCAGCTGCTCGAGGGAGAAGGAGACCCACACTCGCTGGCTGGCACTGTTGCAGCTCCAGCCAGGGTGCCAGGCTGGGCGGGATCTTGCTTTCTGCACGGTGACTCGGGGGCTCTACCCAGAGGGGCAATGTCTGTGTAGATAGAACCCCAGGGGGACACTGGGAGAGTCCAGGGACCTCCCTGGTTCTCGCCTGCCCCACTGTGCAGCCCTGGCTGTCTGGTCACTCACTGGCTCCTTGTGCCCGACCTCCTGGGTCAGCTTGGCTTCTGGCCTGAAAGGCAGGCCCGGTCTTCGGTTTCCCTCTCACAGGGCGCTTGGAGTAGGCTGCAGCAAGGCACGTGACCCCTCCTCTTGAACTGGGCTGGTACCATCCGTCCCAGTCATACTGGGTCTATCTCGACCTTGGGCCTCCCCCCACTCCTCCTTGTGTTAAGAGTTGGACTGTCACAAATGAACTTATCTGCCAGCCAGACTGGCAGACACAGAGAACAGATTTGTGGATGCCCAAGGGGAGGGAGGGTGGGCGAGGGAAGGGTCAGGAGTTTGGAGTCAGCAGGTGCAGACCGCGGTATACAGAGTAGAGAAAAGCGAGGGCCTGCTGTATCAGACAGGGAGCTGTATTCAGTATCCTGCCATTAAATCAGAATGGAAAAGAATATGAATATATATCACTGAATCCTCGACAGAGGATGAGATGGTTGGATGGCGTCACTGACTCCATGGACATGAGTTTGAGCAAGCTCCAGGAGTTGGTGACAGACAGGGAGGCCTGCTGCAGTCCATGGGGTCGCAGAGAGTCAGACACGACTGAGCCACTGAACTGAACTGATAACTGAATCCCTTTGCTGTACAGCAGAAATTAATACAACATCAACTATACTTGAATAAAATAATTTCTTTTTTAAAAAAAGCAGCATCAAGAAAAAAAGAATTGGGTTGTCAGATGAGTGATCCTCAGACTCCCCCGTCTTTGTGTTGCTTTGATGCCGGAGGTCGTGGGTGCCTTCTACCTCATCTGTGGTCTGTGCTGACTGCTTTAAAACGTACAACAGAGGCTCCTGGCCTGAGTGAGCAGACCGTGAGCTCTGCTCTAGCTGAGACCCACGAGCTGAGCTGAGCTCAGGAGTGCCCATAAATTACATTCATGGTGGGAAAAAACAAAGCCAAGCAATACCAAATTCCTTCCCTCCTGTGAAGGCTGGAAACTCAGCTGTGCAGAGAGTCCAACGCAAAGAGAAGAAAAAGGGGCCCAGTAGCAGGCCGCATGTGCATTCTGGTCTGGCTGAACCACAGGTGTCGTCAGGCAGATTTTTGAATTCTAAAAAAAAAAAAAGAAAATTAGAAGTGAAAATCCCTCAAAGCACCAGTTCACCAGAAACTCAGTTCAGGTGGATTGTTTTTTGCATTCATTGCCGCTCTCTCCAATAAAGTATTTAAGTTAAAAATTAAAATGAAACATAAACTAAAATTTAAAAACTAGCTGGGTGTGCACTTGATGCTAAACACCTTATAATGCCAAAGAGATGGCAAAAAAAAAAAGCAAAGGACACTGGCATGTAAAAACAGACAAAAATGTTTTAAGAGATAGGCAAATTGCTCATTAGGTGACTGGCTTTAGGCTGGTTGATCTACGGTCAAGGGCATCCAACAGCGGAGACTTTTGTGCTCAGAGACACTTTCTCGGGCCTGTTTTCATTTTATTTCAGACTAAAGTCTAATCAACTCTGTTATGTGGTTTCCCAACTCCTGGCATATTAGATGTGAATCAAAACAGGGCGGGTGCCGTCTGAGCCAGGCCACTGTGTGTGTTCAGAGGCTGGTTGGTCCCCGACAGTCAGGGAGGGAAGCGGAGGCCAGCGGGAACTCACAGGTAATACAGGCTTAGAGCACTGAAGTGGCGGGCGGGGCCTGTCCTTTCTGCGGCCCTGTCCTCCCCTCTTGCCTCGAAATTCTGTGGCTTCTGAGGGCACCTCTGTCTTATAATGTGCGTAATGCCGGCCAAGTCATGAAAACTGTTTATAGCAGGCTATGCACTTTGCCACATTCATTGTCCTCTCGTACAATCCACTTCAGAGAGGTTTTCATTAAAAGGGACCAAACCATTGGCTCTCGAACGGGAGCGTCCACTGGAAGGCACTCGATTCCCCTGCCCTCCAGGAGGTGCCTCCCAGAAGGCTGCTTGTAAGGGTGCCTTCTGCTGTTTGACAAGCTCCCCAGGCTAACCTAGAATGGGTGCCATGGCCTGGAAGAATTCACTCCCAGAAATGAGTTCACCTCCTGCACCGAAACGCAGCCAACCCAATGCAGTTCATTCTCGATATTCAGGGTGGTGTGGGTAGGAGGTTGAGAATAGCCCAGATCACCGTGAAATCAGCTTTTGACGATCTGGAGGCTTCTGGTCCAGAATGGCTTCCTTCTTTGAGGAAATGTGTTAGGACTTTCCAGAGAAACAGAGCCAACAGTGTGTGTGTGTGGACCATTTTTAAAGTCTTTACTGAATCTGTTATAACATTGCCTCTGTTTTATGTTTTGGTTTTTTTGGCCGCCAGGCATATTGGATCTTAGCTTCCCAGTGAGGGATCGAACCCACCCTCTGCAATGGAAGGTGAAGTCTTAACCACTGGCCCGCCCGGGAAGTCCCTATATATATCTTTATCTTAAGGAATTAGTTCCTACAGGAAATGGGTTGCCTGAGGACCAGGAAAGTTGGTCTAAGCTCCAGTGTAAGTGCAGGCGAGAAAGTCCCAGTTTGAAAACAGGCAGAAGGAGCGGATTCTCCCCCGCAAGACGTTTATTCTTTTCCGGCCTCCGGTGCCTGGGGTGGGTCCCCATGGGATGGGATGGGTTCCCCCGCGCCGGGGAGGATGGCTGACTTCACTCTGTCCACCGAGGCGAGTCTCATCCAGAAACGTCCTCAGACACACCCGGCATCACGTTTAACCAAGTCTTGGGGTACCCTGTGGCCCAGTCAAACAATTAACCATCATAGGTGGTTATTAAAAAAGGCTGAAAAATGAATCATCACAGAACGCCAAAAAAGCTAAAACATCAACCATCCCAGGAGGCTAGAACAGCTCACCACTGTATTGCTGCTTCCTGATGCTCCCAAACTCCATCTCCTCCAAAGCCCAAGGAGCCCCCGACCACCTTTTTCCCCTCCAAAGCCCCCTCTGAGGAGCGGCCAGGACTGAGGGTGGGACACTTGGGCAGGAAGGGGGGTCAGGGATGGGGCGGGTGGAGAGGGTGTGCTTTGGGGGCCGCTGCTGACCCATCCCCTTCCACCCGTGGAGACATTCGGGCAGGTGAGGGCTGAGGACCATTGCCTGACCTTAAACACTGGCCATAATGGAGCCTCACAGCAATTCCTCTAGGACTTAGTGTCTGTCCTCTGATAAGTATTGTTGCTATAGTTAAGTCTGTATCATCAAGTCTGTAGATTATTGTTGCTAAGGCATTCTAAGTCCTTTACAACCCCTGCGTTTGTGAGCACACCTGGAGGCGGTGTGGAGCAGGGAATCAGTTACCAGAAGGCAGAGTCATGCCTCTGAATAATGTGTGACTCCAGGCCAGTCCCTGGCTTGGGGGACTCAGAGCTCTCCCACAGGAGATGAGCTTGCTGGTAATTGCCAAAGTAATTCATAGTGGAATCTTATCATAGTGCTTTATGAAGGGCTCCTCTGGTGGCTCAGACAGGAAAGAATCCGCCTGCAATGCAGGAGACCTGGGGTTGATCCCTGGGTCGGGAAGATCCCCTGGAGAAGGGAACGGCTACCCACGCTAATCTTGTCAAAGTCAAATGAGATGACCTGTGTGAACGTCCTTTATAGTGTTCAACAAATATCGAGAAGGGTGAAGTAAACATAAGGAAAATCCGGTTTTATCACTTTGACCATGCTCCTTAAGTTTGTAAGTACTGACCGGACCCTTGTAGAGACGTGAACGGACCTGGAGACTGTTGTGAAGTAAATCAGAAAAACAAAGATTGTGTATTAACGCTCGTATGAGGAATCTAGAAAAGTGGTTTTGATGATCTTAGTTTCAAAACAGAAATAGGGACACCGACGTAGGGAACAAACGTGTAGACCCCCCGGCGGGTCTGTGCGGGCTGAGATGAGTCGGGAGGTCGGGGCTGACGTGTCCCTCGCTGCTGACACTGTGTGTGAGCCAGTGACGATGGGGGCCTGCTGTGAGCTCAGAGGACCCTACTCCGTGCTCTCCGGTGACCTGAGTGGGAGGGAACTCCAAGAAGGAGGCGATCTATGTGTCTACCTAGACACATAGGTAAGATGTGTCAACATCGGAGTGTGTCGGTAACTGTTCTTAGGTGAGATGAGATGGCTCACCTTTTTTTTTTTTGTGCTGTACAGAAGGAACTAACACAACATTGGAAAGCAACTATAATCCAGTAAAAATTAAAAAAAATAAAGTCATCGCCACCTGCCCTGCTGATACTCAGACTAGGCTTTATGCGGCGCGACCCTAACATCTTCTTGACATTGTTTTAAAAAAGTGACGGAGTCCTTTCACCAGTAGGCATATCTATTTTCTGTTTTGCCTTGTCTTATGGATGAGTTGATCATTATTATTATAGCATGTAGCCAAGAATGATTCCATTTAGGAAAATAATAGTGAAGCTTTGCTGATCTTTTGTAGGATAATTTTGCCATGCTATGCTATGCACTTCAGTGGCGTCCGACTCTGTGCGACCCCATAGACGGCAGCCCACCAGGCTCCCCCGTCCCTGGGATTCTCCAGGCAAGAACACTGGAGTGGGCTGCCATTTCCTTCTCCAGTGCATGAAAGTGAAAAGTGAAAGTGAAGTCGCTCAGTCATGTCCGACTCTTCTCGACCCCGTGGACTGCAGCCCACCAGGCCCCTCCGTCCATGGGATTCTCCAGGCGAGAGTGCTGGAGTGGGTGCCATTGGCCTCTGCAAATAAAGTACCGGTTTCTTTAACGCATGCCAGTTCAGAGTCACGGATCTGTACTTTCAAAGCCTACGGTTGATTGTTTGGTGTGAAAATTGTATTCCAGTGAAGCACATAAGCATGCAGATCTAAAGTATGGCCATTTTCATCTAGATTGACTGTTATTAACTAGCCTGAGGGATAGGCTGTAATGAAGATTTCGTTACTTTTGTTGACTGTGATGAGTAGCCCCAATATTTACAGTGGGCTACCGGTTTGAAGAATGGGAAGATGGCCCAGCAAGACAGTGTCTACACATTTTGGCTTTTAGGGGTAATGAAAGAATTTGACTTTTTCTTCACCGATGCAAACATTTGATAAGGGCAAAGATTTGAACTCAATGCAAATACAAGAATGTTCAGATTTCAGGAAAATCACATTTCTTTCTGAATGATGGCAGATTTCCATCTGGTTAGTCACTTACTCATTGTAATACGTTCTTCCATGGGTTTAGGGACAAAGAGCGCCTGGGGACACGTGAAACCCTTGTTGGGGTTTATGCTTTGCCTGATTAAGACAGTTGTATTTACAGCCTGCTGATACAGCTCCAGTCAGAGGGGAGAGCCACTCTCGGCTTGGATTCACTTTGGAAAGTTTGCAGAACCCTTCTTTGCCTCTCGTAGAATTGCTCTGGCACATTTCTGCTAGCATCTTCATCGGAGTGTGTTGGTAACTGTTCTTAGGTGAGATGAGATGGCTCACCTTTTTTTTTGTGCTGTGCCACCCCCTTTTAAAAGAAAGAAACAAACTTCTCCGTTTCTCCCAGGAGAAGTTTAAGAAAGGATCCATGCATATTTGCACCACCTTACACAGACCCCCAGCAGGCTCGGTCGGCACACAGCTCTCATTTCAGCCACCCGTATTTTCAGGTGTACCCTGTGTATTTAGTACATCATTTGATAATGCTAAAAAAAAAATATTAAAGCAGTGTGAGACTGAAGGAGAAAGAAGATGAATGTTAGCATTCCCCTGGGGTTCACGGGTGAAGGAATTAACGCAGCGTGGCACTCTACCCTAGCTGTGTTTGTTTCCATGGCAACAGCTACGTACATGTTTCAGACTATCCACAGTGACACAGTTGCAGAAATAGTAGCTTGCAGGTTTCTGATATCGCATCAGTGGACAGGCAGCACGCACTATATTAAGTAAGTGTAAAGGAATTTAAAATACGGCTCGGATTCAGATGTATATTAGCTCAGCTAAACGATGTTTTGGGGATTTCGGCGTCCCCTTTCCTCACGACCGCAAAATCTGGGCAAAGTTGAAAGTTGCAAGATTCCAGTCAAACAATTGTCCTTGCTTGGGTGAGTGTCATCGAATGAAACCAATGTGAGTGAGTTCCAAAGGTAAGAAAATGGCCTTGGCAAATGACATATTTAAGAAGGAGGTTGCCAGTGAAGCTGGTTTGTTGGAGGAGGGGTAGTGATGGGTAAATAATGAAAGCTTTGGTTGAAAATAGCTGAGTCTTAAAGCAAATCAGTGTGCACCGGAATCTGACTGCTGCTGAGTTTACAGCAACTAAGGTGTTTGAATGGAAATTTGCAAAAATTGCTTTTTTATAAAAGTGATCAGGTGAGGAGCAGAGAGGTTGACTGGGCATACAGTTAAAGAGAAAGTGGGGCTCCATTGTCTTTCTGAAAGCTTATGTAAATATCTCCCTTCTTGCCAGAATGACCCTGGTTTGTCTTTGACATTCGCTGCTACTTTTTGGTACCGTTTTACGGTTCTGTGTGTTTCTATTATGTTGCCACATTGTAGCCTGATAAGACTTGAGTGTTGGTTAGAGAGCAACCAAGTAAAGATGATAGACTTTGTAAGTGTGTGACTTTGCAATCAAATTGTACAGTAATTTAGGAGGAGAAGTGTTCAAATGGGTATTTATTTACAGGCTAGACCTCTGCTTTTGAATAGCAGCCTAGGTATTAGGTTAATGGGTTTTGATGTGCACATTATGATTGCGGGAGCTTTCAAGTACGTGGTAGTTCAATTTATACTGTTTTTTAAGTCAAAATATTTTTATTTATGCCCATTATTCAGTGTAAGCCTGCATTTACCTTACAGTTTTATGATTCATGTATCAGGAGAGAAAATGTAAAATGGCATGGAAATTTAAGCTAATCTATCCATTTGAGGAGGATTTATTTTCTGACCATAGGTGGACTTTTACAAAAAGTGGTATGAGAAACAGAGCTCTTGGATCTGTGGGACTGTCTCATGTGGGCACAGGGAACTGGCCCCGGCATCTGCCGCACATTCTTCTTCACCGTGAATGTTTGGTTCAGTGAAAAGGGAGCACCCATGGGGGTGATGGCGTTCCGGAGCTTCCTGCCCACCGGGGCATGCAGGGGGCTGGGAGAGACTGTGGAGTATAAATCAGGGATGGAACCCTAGGGTGTCTGACACCTAGTGGGGAGATACGACTTGCCTTTCTTTGGGGCTTCCCTGGTGGCTCAGACCGTAAAGCATCTGCCCACAATGCAGGAGACCCGGGTTCGATCCCTGGGTGGGGAAGATCCCACAGAGAAGGCAATGGCAGCCCACTCCAGTATTCTTGCCTGGAAAATTCCATGGATGATGGAGCCTGGTGGGCTGCAGTCCACGGGGCTGCAAAGAGTCGGACACGCTGAGCAGCTTCACTTTTCTTCTGAATAAGGTGATCCAGGGACTTCCTTAGCAGTCCAGTGACTAAGGCCTGGCCCTCCATCGCAGGAGATGCAGGTTTGATTCTGGGTGGGAAGCTAAGATTCAGTAACTGAAAGCGAAGTGGTGTCCAGCTCTTTTCGACAACATGGACTGTCGTCCATGGAATTCTCCAGGCCAGAAGACTGGAGTGGGTAGCATTTCCCTTCTCCAGGGGATCTTCCCCACTCAGGGATCGAACCCAGGTCTTCCCCATTGCGGGCAGATTCTTTACCAGCTAAGCCACAAGGGAAGCTCAAAAATACTGGAGTGGGTAGCCTAGGCCTTCTACAGGGGATCTTCCCAACCCAGGGATTGAACCGACGTCTCCTGCATTGCAGGTGGATTCTTTACCAACTGAGCTATCAGGGAAGCTCAAGATTCAATAAAGACTGTACAAATGGTCCACATAAAAAAGATAAATAAATAAGGTGCATGAAGGCACCTGTGCTTGGCGCTTCCCGAGGCAGAGGAGTCAAATGCCGTTGGTGTGAGGGTTTACTTGATGTTCCGCTGTTACATTTGAGGAGCCCTGGAAACCTTGGGTTCATTAACCTGAAGCTCTAAAACTAGAAATCAAAGAAGTGCCAATGAACTGCGTTGTTTTCTTTTCTTTAAAGTTTTTTTTTTTGATGGGGATCGTTTGAAAGTCTTTATTTAATCTGTTGCGCTGTTACTTCTGTTGTTTATGTTCTGGTTTTTTGGCCACAAGACATGTGCAATCTTAGCTCCCCAATCTGGAATCAAACCTGAACCCCTTCATCTGGAAGGTGAAGTCTTAACCAGTGGACCGCCAGGGAAATCCCCTCGTGAACTACTTTGGATGACAGTTCAACTTTTGTCTGTTTGAGGAGTGCAAGCCCTTCCAACAGTTGAGACATTTGTATAGTTCTTTTTTTTTTTTTCATCATCCCCAAATATTTTCCAGTATAAAAAAAAACTCCAAAAAACACCAGTCTAGGCCATGTTTCGTTAACTCTTTCCTAAGAATAGAAAAACAGAGAAACCTAAACGGAGAGCCCCAGGCCGCAGCAGCTATTCAAATGTAAAACCCTGGCAGCACTGTAGGAAACTCCATTGCTTCCATTTGGAGGGCCAGGAAATTGATTTGGAAAAAAGGGAATTTGAGGGATTCCCAAATAGTGGCAGCATGAAATAAATAACAGAAAAACGAAAGTACAGACTGCTCTTAGTGTTACCAATGGTAAATGGTAACAGAATTGCCAGAATAAACTGCTCGGGCACAGCTCACTGGGAGCCTCCACCGCCTCGCAGTTACTGACGGCTCTCACTGCTCACGGGCTGAGAGCCAGTCCCCAGGCTGGTGTCCAGCCTCAGTCCCTTCCAGCCTTCCCTGTGACTCGGTCTCTTTCTCGGGCTCCTGGGGGCCTGTCCCAGGGTAATAAATAGTGTATCTTGGCCCTGGGGGGTGGGGTGGTACATCGCTAGGCCTCTGCTCTTGCTGCTGCCTCTGCCCAGATTTCTTTCCTCCCACCCTCCCAGCTTGAATTCCTCCAGAAAACCTTTCGGATCCCCCCCCACCCCCCGCCTCACCCTCATTGGGATGACTTTTCCATCCTTTCCATCATGTGTCCATAACAGTTGGGCTTCAAATTGTAGCACTTATTTCACTATATTAGGATGAGTTGTATCTTTTCTTAATTGTGATGTAAATATATCAAAGACACAGGACCTGATTTAGGTACTTCTGTAGCTTTGGCCAGATCTAGAACAGTATTTCAAACTTGTATTTCACTGAATCCTTAAACACTCGCAAAGATACGCATCACCGAACAATGAAGGCTCGAGACGCTGACCACTGTCTTCTGCTCAGACAGTCTGTTGGACATTGAGATTCCTACATCTGTGTCTGTCACAGCACCAAGCATCAGGACTAATTCAGCCACTTGCAGATGCTTCCAAGCTTTTGGCTGTTCGGCATCATCCAAACACAGAAACCAGGTGGATGGCTGATAATTTTTTTTTTACCTTCATGGAATCAAAGATTTTAGAGCCAGAAGGAACCTCAGGGAGTTAAACTCATGTTACAGAGGAGAAAACTGTGACTTCTCCCAAGGCGCACGGCTGATCAGCCACCCAGGCGAGTAGACCCAGCTGACCCCTCCCTCCGCGGCCCTGCCTCCCGAGCGGTGGCATTGGATTGCACTGAAGACCAACCCAGTCAATTCCTTTCTGCCCCAAGCCGGACCGGCTGGCCTTATGATATCACCAGGATAGAATTAAAAACAAAAGTAGACTGAGAGTTGAGCTCAGGGGGATGGAGAGCAATGCTAACAGTTCATTCGCCATCGCTTGCTGCAGCTACAGCAACTTCTGGATTCCGTCAAGTTCAGACCCTTAAAAAGAGTGGAAAAAAGAAAGCACATACTTTCCAGGGCCCGGGTGCTGCACTGCAGGCCAGCTGGGCGTAGCACCATGGCAAAAAGGTCTCTTCAGTTTCAGAAATTCGAGACCCAGAGCTTGCATACAGGGCTGTGGCTGCACCCGGGCCTGATCTGGCATCGCTTCTGCCTGCGGTTCTCTCAGACGCAGCTCCTGTGGGAAGCCCATTAGTGTCTAAAGAAAGAACCAGCCCTCCAAGTTGACACAAGGAGCAGGCTGATGTGTGCGTGTGTGTGTGTTTAAAGGCCTGTGTCCGAGGTCAACAGCCTTTTTAAGAGAACTCTTGGTTTTCTATGTAAACGTGTACTTCCTCTGGCCCAGAGTTAGCCTGTTAAGGGAATAAAGCACAATTCAGATTTCTGAGTTGGAAGCCTGATTAATCTCTCTGCCAGTTACATATGGAAATAAATTAGTAAATGGTCCATCTGGGACTAAACTACTGCAGAGATGATAAATTATCTCCATCATATGTCTGTGTTGCTGCAGACTGAGTCGTGCTCACCAGGAGCTGCTGAAAGATATCTGGATGCTCTATCGTGGTCAGAGGAATAAAAGTTAAAAAAAAAATTAGAAGTGAAAAATTTACTTTAAAAATTTAGAAGTGAAAAATTTACCTTGAAATATCTTTTGGGAAGACGGTTTGGTTGATGCCAAGTTTGTGCCTTAGGACTTTGCTCTGTCTGCAAATATTTAAAAGGAGAGTCTGAAGGGCATAAGAAACATTTTACTTTTATATTTTCCAAGGCCAAAACAGTAACACATATTGATTGGTACTCAGATGTCTCAGCGAGTATAATTATACGTACAATAAAAATATACCCCTGTGTAATACTGCACTTAATAATTTTCATAGCAACTTCTTGTCTATTTTCTTATTTAAATTTCAAAGAAGGTGAGGCAAGTCAGTGTCTCTAATTCTTGATGGATGAAAAACTGAGGTTTATGAAGCAGCCGATTCTGATTCCAGCCTGGTTTCCATCAGAGCCTTGCATGACATCAAAAGCATTTTCAGTTCTCCGTCACTCATCTAGCAGCACCAGGAAATAAAGCCTGCTGTTTATGTCAGTCTTCTGGAAGCCAAAGTCACCCGTGCTTGATCATGAAAAGTAGTTTTCCTTTTCTCTCTAATTGGAGGTGTTGAGTATTGGTTTACCTTTCAGGGGCATGGTTTTTTTGTTTGTTTGTTTTAATGACGGTACTTGCAGCTAACATTTTTTTAAAATATTTATTTATTTGGCTGCGTCTGGTCTTGGTTTTGGCACGCGGGAGGCTTCTGTTGCGGGGCTTAGGCTTCTCTCTGGGGGTGGCGCGTGGGCTCTGGGCCTGGCGGGCTCAGTGGCAGGGCACGGACTTAGTTGCCCTGCGGCGCAAGGGATCTTAGTTCCCCGACCAGGTATTGAACCCTCATCCCCTGCATCGGAAGATGGATTCTTAACCACTGGGCCAACATGGAAGCCCCTGGGCGTATTTTAATTTTTTAAATTGAGGTGTGATTGGCATAAAATGATAGTAGTTTCAGGCGTATGACGATTCGGTATTTGTATACATTGCGAAATGATTGCAGTAAGTTGAGTTGACATCCACCACCTTTACAATTTTTTATTTCGTGTGATGAGAACTTTTAAGATCTACTGTTGGCAGCCTTCATATGTGCAGTGCGGTCTTCTTAACTATAGTCACCCTGCTGTACACAGTATCTCCAAGGCTTACTTTTAACTGCACCTTTTGACACCCCTGTACCCCTTACCCCCAGTCCCTGGTTTATCTGATCCTTTTGCCTAAAGCACGTCCCTCTCCACTGGAGTTATTTTATAAACTAAAAGCATCCGTGCCCTCGAGTGTTTTAGGTGTGGTAACAAAATTGCCCCTTTGCAAATGTCTTGAGGGGACTGTGGTATCCAGGTTCTTACCCTACTTTAAAATTTTCTTTTGGGTCTTCCTCCAGGGCACACCTTTCATAGTTCATCCTTGAAGCAGCTGAGATGCTCCCCTCTAGAAAAAGCAGTCCTAAAAGTACAGAAAAACCAGACTGGACTCAGAACTAATTCAGTCTCCTGGTTTATCCGACATCAGCTTCTGCGCACACAGCAGGTGCCCCTGGGTGGTCTTCATGCAAGGAGGAGATGCGGTCAGCCCCTTGCCGTGACTTGTCTGCTTGGCCGTGACCTTGTCTCACCCAGGTCACCTGAAAGCTGCTCACTTTTTGGTCAGACCTGGCTCCTCCGTGCATCTGAATAGCTCTCTTGCCTTCTTGGTGACTTGTCTGCTTGGCCGTGACCCTCTCTCACCCAGGTCACCTGCAAGCTGCTCACTTTTGGTCAGATCTGACTCCTCCGTGCATCTGAACAGCTCTCTCGCCTTCTCACCTCTGGGCTTTTGCTTCAGCTGTTGCCTGTTCCCTCCTGTAAAAATCCTGTCTGGATCTTAAGACCCCTTACCACTGTCCTGATGCTTTTCCTTACCTGCTTCCCCACCCCAGAGGTCTCCTTTGTAACCGTCTGATTATTTGTTAGAGGAAATAACACAGTTGAACTCTATCTGAGTTGCCGGTGTGTCCGTCTTCTGTTCCAGTTGTTGCTGCTCCAGTCGCTAAGTCGTGTCTCACTCTTTGCGACCCCATGGACTGTAGCCCACCAGGCTCCTCTGTCCATGGGATTCTCCAGGCAAGAGTACTGGAGTGGGTTACCATGTCCTTCTCCAGGGGGTCTTCCGACATGGACTGAGGAACCTGCGGGGTCACAGTCCATGGGGTTACAAGAGAGTTGGACTCGACTTAGTGATTTAAACGGTAACAAATACCTGTCTTATCTCCCACAGAAGACAGGACATTTCTCCAAGGCAGGGATTTCATCATCCTCTCTCTGACCCCTCCTCCCTTCCTCACCCCTAGCCTAGTACTTTGTCCTTAATTGAAGCTTAAGGTGCATTAGAGCAGGGTGCTTTAAGAAAAATAAATACTCACTTAGCTGCCTCGGCCTTCATTGTGGTCGCGGGATCTTCAGTTCCAGCAGGGGATCTGGCTCCCTGACCAGCAAGTGCACTCTGGCGCCCTGGACTGGAAACAGGGGTCTTAGCAGCTGGACCGCCAGGGAAGCCCCTCTGGAGTAGGATAATTTTCTTTTGCAACAACAGACTCAGTGTCTTTGGATGGGTAGATAAATTAATGATTTGAGATGTATCAGTGTCCCCATTGGATGGCTTGTTAAAGCAGATCCCTGGGACCCACCTCCCGATATGCAGATTCAGTGCCTGGTGGGCGGGACCGAGAATTTGCAATTCCAACAGGCTGTCAGAATGATACTGCTGGTGCCCTTTCAGGGGCCACTGTTTGAGATCCACTGACGGAATGAATTTATTTCCTAACATTCTCACTCTAGGCTCGTAGGCTCATACCATTCTTTTCTTTTCCTTTTTTTAAAAGTATCTTTTTGGAATCTTATCTTTTGGCTGCACCAGGAGGTGTGTTCCTTGACCAGGGACGGAACCTGTGCCCTCTGCACTGGTGGCATGGAGTCTTAACCACTGGACCCCCAGGGAAACTCCCTCATTCTTTTCATGAGAGAGTCATTGCTGTCTCTTCCTTGAGGTGTAGGCCGAAAAAATATCTTCCACCAGAAATTATTATGCTACTGGACTTCCCTGATGGCTCAACAATAAAGAATCTGCCTGCAATGCAAGAGATGCAGGAGACCCAGGTTCAGTCCCTGGGTTGGGAAGATCCCTGGAGGAGGGCATGGCAACCCACTCCAGTATTCTTGCCTGGAGAATCCCCATGAACAGGAGAGCCTGGTGGGCTGCAGTCCACGGGGTCACAAAAGAGTCGGACACAACTGAAGCGACTGAGCATGCACGCATCTCATGCACCAGCTTTTCTATTCTGTAAGATTATTGGTTGACTGTAGCCTCCAGACTTGCAGCCCACATGTGAGCTTTAGCTTGATGGGATCTTTTTCTCCAGAAACAGAGCCAGAATAATTTTATTTGACAACAACAGACTAAAGAGCCATTGACTTTGCAGCCTGTCCACCTGGTCTACCCGGAGGATCAAGGTTGGGTTCGTGTGGTGGAACACTGGCCCTGAATGCTTGTTGGCACTCTGATGTTTTTCCTTTATATAGATGAGTATTTCAGTGGCAGCTGTAGTAAAATAAAATGATCTCACAAATGTCTCAATGGCAGCTATAGTAAAATAAGATGACCTCACAGTGTCTATGGCATGTATTTTTAAATCTCTGGGTTCTTTTATGCCCCATGAGGCAGTTTCAAGAATACTCCATCATGAAAGACTTGATGCTTCAATAACTTTCCAAGAGATAAAGAGGTGCAGTTGCAATTGACTTCTTCACTGAAGTGTGTCGTGCTTTAGAGAGGTAGCTAGAGATGACGTCCTCTGTGGTTGAGAGGGTTCGTTCTCCTCTGCTCTAATCCCATCTTCCTTCTGCTCCTCTCCACCAGCCACTAGACGCACCATCTCCTGGAAGACCAGCGTTCTTGTGATCATGGAGGCCTCTCTGTCCTTTCTGTGACTGGAGCAATGCTGACTGTGGTTTCCTGGACCCATTCTGACTCAGGTAACCACGCTGTGCCTTCCCCAGCTCGTTCACGCCTCATGGAGACTGCACTGAATAGATGAAATACCAAAGCAATATTTAAATGCAGATGCCAGATTGATTGCTTTTCCAGCAATTGATATTCTCTCCCTCTTCTTCCCTATCTTCTTAATGATCAATATATGCAGCTGATCAAACTGACAGTGTGGTCAATCAGTTTAGGCATTAAGATAATAAGAATGTTGAATGACGTCTTTATTTAAAACTTCGGTGTGTGTCGTAGACACACAAAGCCGTAGGAGCATCGCTGGGGATTTTCGTGTAGAAACTAGCTTCTCCTGTACATGGTTTCTCTAAATCATTTTCTTTCTCATAATATTGGATAGGCCAAAAAGTTCATTTGAGTTTTTCCAGCAGATCTTAAGGGACAAACTTTTTGGCCAACCCAATGCTGTGTTTCACCTGAATTATAGTAATCTTCCTTACATTGAATCTTTGAATTGGGTTTCATAAATATTGTTAAGTATCTGTTTTGTGTGCTTGGGACAGATGGGGATAAAAAACTATAGGATGTATAAAAATATAAGGTATATCCTCAGGCAGCTCACACTTAAGCCAAAGAGCCTAGACTCGCTGGTGAGACAGTGGCAGAGGGTGCTCAGCTGCTGGCTGGGGCTGTGTGCGGGGGTGGTTCTCTGGTTCAGGGAACGAGAAGACTCGGAGGACTGGGACTGAGATACTTAGAATTCATGGAGGACGGAGGGCCTCCGGCGGGCCGTGTCACTGGGGTCATTCCGCCGGAGGGAAGAGGATCTGCCTGGCCTGATTGCGGTGGTGGGAGTGAGCCCGGCCAGGGAGGGCCTGGCGCCTGGACCAGATGGGTCTTGGAGGACCCTGAGCCTCTGACCCAGCCAGAACCAGGCTCCCACACTGGGCCTTGTCTCTTTAAGGTTCCTCTGGGGAAACCCTGCCTGCCCCTTAGAGCTGCTTTGGCTGACAGCTGCCTCCAGGGGACCCTGGTCACCCTGCTCCCTGGCCAGCCTTCTGCCTCTTTGGGCTTGTCCACACCTGGCCTCTGCTTGTCTGCTGACTGTCTGCCGTCTACACCTGCCCTCTCCCCTCCATGCTTGGACTGGCAGGCGTGGCTTCACGGGGCCCTGGGATGAGCCAAGTGCCCTGTGAGGTCGGAGCCTGGTGATGCCAAGGAGCTGATTCGGAGCTGAGAAGTGGAATGGAAGGGAAGGGTGGGAAGAAGCAGGAGTCTGTAAGTTGATGCCAAGAGTGTACCAAGAGTTCTGAAACCCAGGATATGGGGAGGGCCTCGGGACTGAAGCTGCAGCCACAGTCAGGGGTGGGAGCCCAGTGGGCTGGCTCATTTTGTGATGGCCCAGTGGACCTCGCCCACCCTCAGCTCTTTTGAATCCAGCAGTGGCCGCTTTCCGGGGCTTGAGGTTCTCCTGAGGCTGCTGCTCGTCCCAGCAGCTCTGCCTGGCCACACTCGCCCTGCCACACCATGCTCCATGAGACCCAGTGCCGGGCAGACGCAGGAGCTCTGGCCTTCTTGGACTCAGGGCTCTGCGTCCCCAGCCTCCAGGAAGTGGAAGAACTGGAACAGCAGAATTTCTCTTCTCCTCCCATGAAAGCAGTTGCTTAACCTGTTGTTGCTCTGCCTCTTCTAAGCCTGGGTGGGTCAACAAGGGCCCGCCAGGCTGGTGTGACTCATTCCTTGTTGTTGGGGGTAGACAAGCTGACATAGTTTTCACACTTTTAGATGACTGGAAAAAATTTAAAGAAGAATAGCATTTTTTTCTTCATAGAAATGATATAGAATTCAAATTTCAATGTCCCTCAGTTAAGTTTTGGGGACTTCACATGTGGCAGTAGTGGTAAAGAATTCTCCTGCCAATGCAGAAGACGTGGGTTTGATCCCTGAGTCAGGAAGATCCTCCGGAGAAGGGAATGGCAACCTGCTCCAGTATTCTTGCCTGGAGAATCCCATGGACAGAAGAGCCTGGTGGGCTACAGTCCATGGAGTTGCAAAGAGTCACAACTGAATGATTAGGCACACGTGCAAATTCAGCTTTATTGGAACACAGTGACTTCAGTTCAGTCGCTCAGTCGTGTCTGACTCTTTGCGACCCCACGGACTGCAGCACTCCAGGCCTCCCTGTCCATCACCAGCTCCCAGAGCTTGCTCAAACTCATGTCCATGGAGTTGGTGATGCCATCCAACCATCTCATCCTCTGTCGTCCCCTTCTCCTCCCACCTTCAATCTTTCCCAGCATCAGAATCTTTTCCATATGAGTCAGTTCTTCACAACAGGTGGTCAAAGTATTGGAGTTTCAGCATCAGCATCAGTCCTTCCAATGAACACTCGGGACTGATCTCCTTTAGGATGGACTTGTTGGATCTCCTTGTAGTGCAGGGACTCTAAAGAGTCTTCTCCAACACCACAGTTCAAAAGCATCAATTCTTTGGCGTTCAGCTTTCTTTATAGTCCAACTCTCACATCCATACATGACTACTGGAAAAACCAGAGCCTTGACTAGATGGACCTTGTTGGCAAAGTAATGTCTCTGCATTTTAATATGCTGTCTAGGTTGGTCATAGCTTTTCTTCCAAGGAGCAGGCGTCTTTGAATTTCATGGCTGCAGTCATCATCTGCAGTGATTTTGGAGCCCCTCAAAATTAAGTCTGTCACTGTTTCCATTGTTTCCCCATCTATTTGCCATGAAGTGATGGGACCGGATGCCGTGATCTTAGTTTTCTGAATGTCGAGCTTTAAGCCAACTTTTTCACTCTCCTCTTTCACTTTCATCAAGAGGCTCTTTAGTTCTTCTTCACTTTCTGCCATAAGGGTGGTGTCATCTGCACATCTGAGGTTATTGATATTTCAAAGATGAGCTTCTCCATCTTTAGCTGCAAATAATATAATCAGTCTGATTTTGGAACATAGCCATGCTTATTCATTTCCATATTATCTTTTCCATTACAAGGGCAGAGTTGAATAGATGGGTCAGAAACCATAAAGAATTTACTTTCTGACCCGTTACAGAAAAAAATTGCCATTCTCTGGACTAGGCAGTTGCATAACCATTGTTTGCAAAATTTGAGGTGTAGACCTTTTTCCTTCATAGAGAAAATATGGGGGCTTCCCTGTTGGTCTAGTGGTTAAGACTTCACCCTCCAATGCAGGGTTTGATCCCTGGTCAGGGAACTAGATCCCGATGCCCCGCAGCCAAAAAGCAAAACATAAAATGCAAACAGTGTTGTAACAGATGCAATAATGGCCTTAAAAATGGTCCTCACCAAAAGAAATCTAAAAGAAACAAAAGAAAATAGGGTGGAAGGTTGAGCAGGATTCGAATAAGCTAGAGAGGAAGAGAGGAGTCTCTAGACTGAGGCAGAGAGGTGGTCATCCTCTGTCGGATCTTTCTGTTCATCTGTTTAACTTTCAATTAAAGCTAGATTTGACACCAAAGCCATTTCATTTCAACAACCTAATTATTAGGGTTATCTTTAAAATGAGGCGTCCAGACTTCTTGGGTTAATATAGATGTTGGAACAAATAAACACCAAATTAAAATATACCCTGCATTTTGAAACATTTTTCACTTGGCACCGAGTATGAACTATTTTACTTTAAACCAGATAAACATTTTGAGTAAGCATTGAAGATTTGCCGTGAGTAAGCTATGGCATTTAATCTTGGCAATATTGTCCCAGTCTGGTGGGATTTTATGATACTGTTGAGTGAAAACTGGTGAAAGCTGGAGATGTGGGTTCTAGTCCTGCTAACTTGCTGAGCCAAGGTAGGCTATGTCGTATACTAGGGTAAAGAGTACACCCCCAATTTTGGGGCTTCGTGCAATAAGAGTTTATTTCTCACTCAGCCAGAACTGGATTGCACTGATGTGGCTTTGCTGCCTCCAGCTTCTGAGGTTTCCTGTCTCCCCCATCTTGTGACACCTACGTCTCAAAATGTTGCTTCCTGGTTGCTGCGATATGTGAAAAAAGAGTTGAGAACACACACCCATTCTTAGGTGGCTTAGACCAGGAATGACTCAGACCAGTTCCACATTGATAGTCCATTGGCCAGAACTAGTCACATGATTCTCGTTGCTAGGAGACTGGGAAGGAGGGAGGAGCAAGAAGGATGCTCAGGGTCCTGCCTGCCCCTGCAACACTGGGTCACTGTGGGAAAGCTCAAACTTTATCTGTCTTTTGTCTGCCCTTCATTAAAGGCTAATTAACTAAGACCTATACTTTTCACACCGTTTATGAAAGGCTCAAATTAAACAGTTTATGAAAGAGCTGTAAAAGGTATCGCAAGTTGTAAAATATGTAGACTGTAATTGCTACCTTACTTCTTCACCGGGTTTTGAATTGTGAAGGACTGGAGCTGGAATAGTCACACACGCCCCAGCACGCCTGAAGGTATCATAGCGTTTGCCATTGACCCAGCGTATTATGATACAGCTGTTCCCTTCACACCCGGAAATATGCTGGTATGGACAGTACGTAGATATGACGCCCCAGCTTGACCCCACTGGTCATCCTTGGAGATTAATGTCAGCTACTGTTTACTGAGCCTCTTTTAAGAGTCACACTGTTCTACGCTTTTGCCTTCCTGGTTTCATTTAATAGCCCAAACAAACTTGTGAAGTAGGTGCAAGTAATTTCATTTTAAGATGAGGTAACAGGCACAGGAAGGTTTAAATTCCGCATCATCACAGCTAGCGAGTCGCGCTGCTCTGCTCTGCACCCCAGTCTGTGTTAAGCAAATTCCACATGACTGCCTCCCTCATCCCTCACGAGGGTTGTGTCCTCGACCACGTGGGGCCCCACTTCCCTGACACTGGCTTTGGAGTCTGTTCCCAGACCACACACTGGGAGAAGGTTTCCGCCCTGAGCGGTGAGCCCAGTCCTTTAGGACCCCGATGAGAAGATGAGCCATGAAGTCACGAAGGCCTTCTCTAGAACCAGCAGATAGTGGGGCCAGGGCTGGCGAATTCCGCTCCCGTTATTCTGTCCCTCTTCACTCTCTTCCCTGATGTTGACAACGGCAGCATGTTTTCAAAATGGGCACTGCCTTTATATAGAGGGAGAAAAGATTTTATTTTGAAATCTTGGGTGGAGTAGAAGTTGAGCCAGTGAAGACTTGCCATGTGTGGTGCAGTTGATCCAAACAGGCATCTTCCCAATGCAAATACCGAGTCCAAAGCCAGCTCCATTTTCAGCAAGTCTATTTACAAATCTATTTATTAGAAAAAAGAAAGTCAAACCACAACTGAAGACCAGTGTGCTTGCAGAATAATACTGGATAAAAACCCATCTAATCAGGAGATGGTGTCCATTTCCCTGGCCCCTGGCATTCCAAATCACTGATTGTTGAAAACCGACCCTGCAGAATCAAAGGGAACAGACTCTGAAAAGTGGGCCAGCTGTATCAGAATCATCTATTGCATTGCTGGCTTCCAGAAACCCCACCCCACCCCCAGACAGCTATACATGTGCTTTCTAAATGTCCAAAGAACACTAAAGGAATTCCATTATGAAAGAGGAATTAGGTGGAAATTTCTAATCCCGTCTCATAAACAGTATAGGAGTAACTTTAAAATATTCTGCTTTAAGCATGCATTTAATTTGTGCTCTGGGAACCAAATAATGTTGCTAAGATAAAACATTCTAATAATGATTTATGTAAATTTATTTGTACAAAGTAATGGTGTAGTTGCCTATAGCAAATTGCTTGGAATAGGAAATGACATTTATGAGATTATTTTTTTTTCCCCCTCCAAATGAATACAATGGAGAAAATAAGAGACTCCAGAAAGGGAAAAAGAAATCCATGTTCAACATGGCGTCTAAGGGCAGAAGAGGCAGAGACAGCTCGACAGGTTAGAGGGTGTGCAGACAGTCGAGCAACTCAGTTCAGCGTGTTTTCCTGTGATGGTCTCATTATTTGAGGCATTTGTGGGCCACGCAAAGAGGGTGTTAGATTCTTAGAAGGCTAGAACCCTTTATTTTATAATCATAAACTGCTCAGACACCAAAGCTCTTTCCGAATAGCCAACGACAGATCACTTGTTGTCAAAGTGCCCCGAGAGACAGGGTACTTACAACATGGGGGGCCAAGAGGCCAACTGTAATTAAAAACTGGGCAATTAATCTCAGTGCCCAGTCACTTTCATGTCAGGGGAAGTTATGCTTGAGTCGTAAAGGGGTCCCGAATGTTAATAAACCAAACAGAAAACTCTCCCAAAGACTGATTCATCCACCTGCTCGGGAGTTCTCCTATGGCTGCCCACTTAGCGCTCTTGGTAATGGCTCTGAGGTGTTTCCCAGAAACGTTTCCTTAAATCCCCATATAGGTAACTGAGAGGGTTTCTGGATCTGTGCTTTGGCCTTGTAAATAAATGCCCGTTAGAATTTGCCAGAACCTTTGGAAAAGGTATGATATTAAGACCTTCGTTGTGGGAGGCATTAATTGTTTTCTCAAAATATTTTTACTGTGTCACTTGGTTGTCACACTCATTTTTGTGAGGAAAGAAGAGTTTGTGTTCTGCTTATAGACCGAGGGGCCGCAGAAGCCTCCCAGGAAGGCCAGCAGCTGGACTTTGGCGGCAGGGTGGGGAGGGAATAGCTTCCCCACGACTGTTTGTCTCGTCATCACGAACCAAAGCTGATGAAAGAGATTTGTGAACTTTGGAGGGCGTACTTCATTTTACAGCAAGGTCAGGGTTTTGGTCCCTTGTAAAGCCTGTTGGAATGGCACTGACCATCCTCAGAGAAATGGCCTTGTCTGATTGGACAGAATGGCGGCTGTGGGACGGAGGCCCGAGGGCTGATATCAGGGCTCCTGAGAGCCGGCGGGAGGCCTGAGCAGGACTTCAGAAGGCAGTGAGAAGGCCGCGGGCTTCTAGGGAAGAGCGGATGGCCGGGCCTTTCAGCAGTGCCGTTAGAGTGAGTGTCCTGTGAAAGCGTGGCTTCTGGTCGGGGTACTTTTGGTGAAGGGCCCCGAGGGCCCCAGGGGGATGTCAGGGACAAGAGTATCGCCAGAGTTTCAGACTCCTGTCCTGCCTCTTTCCGGCTGAATGACTTCGGGTATAGATTTCTGAGCTGTGGATTCCTAGAAAATAATGGCAGGTATCTGAGCCTGCATTTGCCCATCTGTAAAATGGGGATAGTGATATTTACCTTATAGAGTTGGAGTGCGAATTAAATAAAATAATTCTTATAAAATATTTGGCACGGGGGAGGATGGTTGGGTGAAATAAGGGAAGGGAATTAAGAGAGGAAGACTTCTAGCTGTAAAATCATGGGAACATCATATACAGCACAAGGAACAGTTGGTAATACTGTAGTGATTTGCGTGCTGACAAAGGGTTACTGGACGTGTCCTGGTCAGCCTTTCATAATGTATTCCATTGTTGGAATACTGTTCCCTGAAACTAATATAATGTTGTGTGTCAACTACACTGCAATTAAAAATAAAAAAATAAATGAAAGTTAAATATTTGGCCCAGTGCTTGGCAGGCAGTAAACACTCATTTTATGATAGCTCTTAAATGATGATAATTGTTCTGACTCAAGAATTATGGTTTTGACTGATAACTGGTAATGAGATTAAAATCCACTCGTTAATGAGAATGAATCGAAAAGATTTCTAAATCATTTGTTTCTCTGTAATGAAAGATAGCAGGCTCAGTATGAGAACTCATTCATTCATTCAACAAACAGTTCTGTTTTAAAAAATAATTTATCGACATATGTTGCTCTGAGTCTTCGCTGCAGCGCAGGGACTCCTCACTGTGGTGCTTCTCTCGCTGTGGAGCACAGGCTGTAGGTGCCAAGGGCTTTGGTGGTTGCGGAGCACGGGCTTCACTGCTACATGGCATGTGGAATCTTCCCTGACCCGGGATTGAACCCGTGTCCCCTGCATTGGCAGACAGATTGTTATCTCCTGTACCACCAGGGAGGTCCCACCAAACAGTTCTTGAGGCTGAAGGCCTCGGGCAGTCTGTTTGCCAAGAAGGGAGAGGCCGAATACAGAACTCTAGTCTCAAGGGATGAGCAAGATTTTTACGCAAAGGCCCTGAGCGGGCCACTTTAACACATATGGTCCTTGTTTTGCAAGAATCAGAGATTAAGCCGGTCTACATCTTTAGCTGCTGCGGAAAGCCCTGGTTTGGGTTCAGACTTTGCCCGTTGGTTGCCTTCAGAACCGCGATCTTGGCCAGGGGAAGAGTAGGTTTATGTCAAGAAGAATAGATGGAACCCTTTGGTCCTTGCTCCTTCTGTCCGCCTGCAAAAGGAGGTGTTCGTGTCCTTCACACTTGTGTTCTTGGCCACCGTGGGGTCGGGCCCCTGGGCTGAAAGGGTGAATGCATCCTTTTGTTAGAATTCATTTCCATTAGAAGCACACATCCCCCTTCCTTATCAAGGAGGAGTGAAAGGAATCCAATGTAAAATGTGTTGATTTTTCTTTTTTTGAGATGGCCATATAGTTATATCACCTTAGAAAAGGGGTTTCACAGAAGTTCTCAGAAGGGAGATAAGGAAATGTGAACGGTTCTCAAGTGAGGTGAGGAAGTCGGTGATAATCCTCGGATTCGGGGTCCAGTCTGTCTATTTCAGTGGTCCCCGAACACCAGGGCTCCTCCGGGGTGGACTCTGAGGGGCCTGCGGGGTCGGGTGGGGCGACAGACAGATAAGTACAAATGAGAGTTCAAAGATGAGCTGCTCCCCAGCCCAAGGCAAAGAGAAAAACAAGCGCAGGAGAGTGCCTTCAGTATCCTCTACTAGGAAAAGTAAAAGTTGGCAACCTACGCCTCTCCTGAAACCATTTTTGGAATCTCGTCGTGGTGCAGAATCACGATCTGGGAACCTCCTTGCCTTGGCTTCTGCCGTCCTGTCTTCCCTGGGTCCCTCCTCACCCCCTTCTCCTCCTTTCTGGCTCCTCTGCTGTTTTCTGGAGGTGCACAGCCTCTGGCTTATCCTCCTTATTAACAGGAGGTGGGCAAGTGTTAGAAACGTAGCAGCAGTTACAACTTCTCTGTCATTCAAGGAGGAGAAAATAAAGGCCTCTGGAACGATGATTAGGCATGTGTCCGCAGCACTCTGGCTTAAGAGTAGCATAGTCTGGAACTTGCCTGGTGATCCAGTGCTTGGGACTCCACGCTTCCACTGCTGGGGGTGTGAGTTCAGTCCCTGGTTGGGGAAGGAAGATCTTGCATGCGGTGTGGTGTGGGCAAAACATGATGAAAGTTAAAAATTAAAGAATGCACAGTCACACCTTTGTCTCCTTGTGGAAATCTGGCAGACAATATTGCCCCTGCAAAGGCAGAGAGTGGGCCGTTACTTCCTGGCCCAAAGTGCCGTGTTGTGCTTTTTCCCTATAGTGGACACTTATTTGTCCACATTTATTTTACTCTCCCTCTGGTATATGTGTGTGAACTCCCCAAATGGATATTTGGGTGTTGACCAGGGACAGAGTCGTCTGAGCTCAAACTCAGACTTGTGCTCATCTCAAAGCTGCCTGCAATGCAGGAGACCCGGGTTCGATTCCTGGGTCAGGAAGATCCCCTGGGGAAGGAAATGGCAACCCACTCCAGTATTCTTTTCTGGAGAATCCCATGGGCACAGGAGCCTGGTGGGCTACAGTCCATGGGGTCGCAAGAGTCGGACACGACTGAGCAACTAAACCACCATATCTCCATCAGTGATGAAAGCCACATAACTCAGGTGAGAGGTTTTTGGTTTAATAGTAGAGAGTTAGGTTCAAAGGAATAATTATGACTCAGAGCAGGGCCGTCTCCCAGAGTCTGAGAGGAGATCTGTTTTGAAGCTGATACCCTTTGAAAGAGAATGGTGTCCCAGTTGCCCTCGTTAATATGGCGGCTCATGGTGAAGGAAGGGAAGGCGCTCTGCAGAGGGCAGGACGCACGCCCAAGCCCAGTCCCTGCCTCTCAGTGGCTGGACTTTTAACCGACACTCAGACGCTAGGAGAGGGTGGGCTTGTGAAGTGAGCACATCTTACGGCAGGTCAGTTCAGTCCACTTCTTCGCATGTCTTTATCCTTGCCGGGAGCTGCGGAGACCTCACTGTCTTTGACCTTTTTTCCTTGAATACCAGAGGCTGTCATTACCCCAGAGAGAAAGCATATTTTTTTTTCCAGGTGCAAAAATCGAGGCAGGGAATGGGTTGCAGGAGCTACTGGAAGGTCGAGATTACTTGCCAATTAGAATTTAATAGATGTTCTCTGTGGGTAGTTGGATCTGTGAATGGACAGCTTCTCTTGTGAATCAGTCTCGGGTGAACTGCAAGAAAACTGGGCGATGCTGAGCTCTGGGTGAGGACTGGATGCTTTCTAGACTGCTCCACTGGGTCCTCTAAGGTAACTAAGGAGATGCTGTGCTTTTTTTTTCTTTGCAGAGTGGTGTGTACCCCCATGATAGGAAGTTAGGTGCTTGATAAATGCTTCTATATAGTCACGGCCTATTATTTGTATGGCACTTAACTTTATCCCTCACGTGAAAATACCTGCAACATCATAAGAATCTGTTTTGGGGATGTATATGTATATTCCTTTAATGCATTTGTATATGTAAACATATATGTGCGATGTGTGTATAAATAAACCAGAGATATCACTTGATTCTGGGATAGTTTATAGGATTCACTGATTTCTTATGAAAATATCTAAATCACCCCCATTGTAAGTGGTTCCCCTTTTTTGTTTTTGGAACATCTGATGAGCATTTTACTATTTTTTTAGAAATATATGTATTTATTTGGCTTTGTTGGGTCTTCACTGCGGTGCTCCGACTCTGCAGTGCGAGGGTTTAATGGTTGCAGCCTGGGCTTAGTTCCCCTCAGCCTGTGGGATCTTAGTTCCCCGGCCAGGGGTCGAAGCCGTGTCCCCTGCATTGGAAGGTGGATTCTCAACCACAGGACCACCAGGGGAGTCGAGAGTCATTTCTCTTTAATACCATTCAGTCTCCACTTCTTTTTAAATTCTTTTACCCAGGACACTGTAAGTAACCTCCGGTTGTATGTTGCTTAACTGAACAAAAATGTCAACAACCTGCTATTTATTTTATTAAACAGCTTGAGTAGAGATGTTTGGTCTGATTGCCGGAAATTGTTAGCTTATCACCAAGCTGCCCTGATGATTCTTATTATTCAATTTGCATTGCTTACAATGATAATTCTCACTACATAAAAGAGCATGATGTTTTATTTGTATAGTTCTTTCATTAATAATTTAATTGACTGTTACATCCGAGTGGTCCTGCAACACGCACATCTAAGTTCCTAGAGATTGGCCCCTGGGCACCTTGGGAAGTCAGAATTTAGATACAAACAGAAACGCTTAAGGCGCGGATACGGGTGGTTGGCAGGTTCTTTGGCCTTAACATCCAGTGGGTTGGCTGTACATTTCCCCTCATCTTTATTTCCAGGCATTTTATTGACTCCATCAGCTGTGACTCTGATCTGGTCATTTTAACAACCTAAGAAATTAGATCATGGTATAATTGTTTAGGGGCTTCCCTGGTAGCTCAACTGGTAAAGAATCTGCCTGCAATGCAGGAGACCCTGGGTTTGATCCCTGGGTTTGGAAGATCCCCTGGAGGAGGGCATGGCAACCCGCTCCAGTATTCTTGCCTGGAGAATCCCATGGACAGAGGAGCCTGGCGGGCTACAGTCCATGGGGTCGCAAAGCGTCGGACATGACTGAGCGACTGAGCACGCAGCACACACATAGTCATTTTAATCACTAAGATGACTAGATCGATACCAATTTATAAGTGAAATAGGTAATGATGGCTAAAACAGTAAATCTGACCCCAAATGATTGAGTCAGCGGCTTCATATCAGCAGAATCTGTGTCTCTGGGGCCTCTTCTTCAGACATGGGAAGCTTTTTTTGGTCACAGCTTAGCAAGTGTTCCAGGATGACGCTGCAATTGTGTGAGACGTATGTTTTGATCCAGGTGCTGGAGGAAAACCTTGTGGATTCTTCCCGTGTAGGAGAGTACTACAATTTTGTCTCCATTCCTGTTGTAAATAAAATGATGAATTGAAATATGACTTTGGAGTCATGAGCAATAGGGGCGAACGTGATTTTGGGGGTGTCAATCCATAGTGATATTCAAGGAACTGGCTTTTAAAACTCTGGATTCAACAGAGAAAGAGATCGGACAAAGAAGTTCGTGTATGGCCATTCCCGCCTGACATCCGGGCAGGTACTCGCGTGTGTCAATCGAGTGTTCTCCAGGGAATCTTCCACTTCAGAAACTGGGGCTTGTTAGCACTGTTGCCTTCTCTACTGGTGGATGACACGTTTGAGCATGTTTTAATCTCTAGCCTTGCACCGGGGAGTGTTCGCTGGGGTCTCCGGAGAAGAATTGGAGAGTTCAGACGATTGTTTGAGAGCTGTTTGTATTTATTTTTTGGCCCCACTGTGCAGCTTGTGGGATTTTAGTTCCCAGACCAGGGATTGAACTTTTGGAAAGGAGTTTGGTTTCTCATAATTAAAAATTGTGTCTACATCTGTAATAAACATCTGGATTCCTAGTACTGCAAACCCTGTGGAAATACAGCCAGTTGCCAGTTCAGTAGAAGGTCATGATCTGGTAATAGAGCTGAAGCTCCAGTACTTTGGCCACTTGATGCAAAGAGCCGACTCATTGGAAAAGATCCCAATTCTGGGAAAGAGTGAAGGCAGGAGGAGAAGGGGATGACAGAGGATGAGATGGTTGGATGGCATCACCGACGCAACAGACATGAACTTGGGTGAACTCTGGGAGACAGTGGAGGACAGGGAGGCCTGGTGTGCTGCGGTACATGGATCGCAAAGGGTCGGACGTGGCTTAGTGACGGAGCAACGACAACATGCTCTGGTGACTGAGTGGTGCGTTTGTGTCCCTGAGGGTAGACTAGGTTATGGGTAACAGATGCCCCCCCAGACTAAGGGGCATGAAACAATGAAGATACTATTTCTTGTTCATCCTACGTATCTGCTGAGCTTGGCTGGGGGACTCTGGCCTAAGTCATCCTCATCCTCGCTCCCAGATGGAGGCGACGGAACACACCCCATCACCAAGACTGAGAAAAAGGAAAACAGCGAAGCTCTTGCTGGCTCTTGAAGCTGTCCAGGAGTGACCTGTGTCACATCCACTCACGTTTTACTGGCCAAATCTAGCTCCCATCTAACTTCAACAAAGTGGGGAAAATGTTGGATAATTGTGCACTTGAAGGAGAGAGAGCTGAACTATTTATAGACAACTTTATGATGCCCATCGTATACAAGGTGTGCTCAGCCACCCAGTCATATCTGGCTCTTTGCGAGTGTATGGACTGTAGCCCACCAGGCTCCTCTGTCCATGGGATTTTCCAGGCAAAAATAGTGGAGCGGGTTGCCGTTTCCTTCTCCAGTGGATCTTCCCAGCCCAGGGACTGAACCCGCGAATCCTGCATCGGCAGCGGATTCTTTACCGATGTGCCGCCTGAGATGCCTCTTATTGATAGAACTCCAAAACCTAGCTCAACAGAAGCCAGTGAGCAGAGCTTACGAGAGAATTCTTTGCATCCTTCAGAAAAATGGACCAGTCACCTGAATTGGAGCTGCTTCATCTCTTCAGCATCGTCCTTTCCCAAAAGTGGATGGCAGTGGCCGGAGGCACCAGCCTCCCAGATTCCTGTCTCACACACAATATAAGCCCCGTGAGCAAGCCTGTAGTGTGCCTGTTTGCAGGTGGGCCATCTGTGGAGCACCCCTAACTGTCCCCAGCTTGGCCAACCCTGGGCCCACTCAGCTCCTCCTGCACTGACCTTCTGGACAGCTACATCCCTTGATTTCCCCTTTTGGGTATTCACTGTGGACTGTCTCCGTGTTTGAAAGTCATCCTTTAAACTTCATTTTCCTATGTGGGCATCTGGAGATTTCTTCTTGCAGAGACAAAGCCCCCCGGGTTGGGCTATTGCTTTGTGCGTGCGGCCCATGGTGGGAGGTTGTTCCTCACTCCCGGCTCCCAGAGGCTCCCATTGTCCTCGCCTCCATCTTCTCGGCGTCTTCCATCCATCTCTGCCAGTCTGACCCAGGCCTCTGGCTTCAAGTCTGTCTGTTGGAACTGAATACTTGGCTCCAGGCTTGTGTTGTTGGTGTAAGGATTTCCAGCAGGCCTTAGTTATGTCCTTCAAGCCCCCACAAGGAATTTATATCCACAGAAGAGAGCCTCACGGAGCCAGCAAACCCAGCTCTCTGGAATAGAGCCAGGAGTTGTGCAGTGCTAAGTCGCTTCAGTCATGTCTGACTCTTTTCGACCCCCGAATGGCAGCCCACCAGGCTCCTCTGTCCATGGGATTCTCCAGGCAAGAATACTGGAGTGGGTTGCCATGCCCTCCTCCAGGGGATCTTCCCTGGAGTTAGGGAGAAACAAAAAATATCCCAGAGAACAAAAGAGCTTTCCTCAAATCTGTACACTAAACTTTAAGTTGATCATTGCTGGTTTTGTGTTGTAAATGCAGCCACACTTTTAATTAACTTGGTTGTCTGAGTCCCAAGAAAACTTAGGCACAAAGAGGTTAAATAATTCGCCTAAGTTCTCAAAGCTACAAGTGGTAGAACAGGTTCTTAGGATTCTAGACTTAGAAGGAGAATCAGTGTTTGTGATGGTGGCAGTGAGATAAGGAGGCAGGTTGGACTGTATTTACTTTTTTTTTTAAGAAAATAATAGGAAAATACATAATAATTGTAGGACGAGTCCTTTCAAAATCTTTCCTTTTCTCCTTTGGCTTTAGCTTCCTTTTCTTTTCTCAACTATTTGTAAGGCCTCCTCAGACAACCATTTTGTCTTTCTTTTTGCATTTCTTTTTCTTGGGGATGGTCTTGATCACTGCCTCCCATACAATGTTATGAACCTGGATGGCATATTAAAAAGCAGAGGCATTACTTTGCCAACAAAGGTCCGTCTAGTCAAAGCTATGGTTTTTCTAGTGGTCATGTATGGATGTGAGAGTTGGACTATGAGCACCGAAGAATTGATGCTTTTGAACTGTGGTGTTGGAGAAGACTCTTGAGAGTCCCTTGGACTGCAAGGAGATCCAACCAGTCCATCCTAAAGGAGATCAGTCCTAAAAATTCATTGGAAAGACTGATGCTGAAGCTGAAACTCCAATCCTTTGGCCACCTGATGGGAAGAGCTGACTCATTGGAAAAGACCCTGATGCTGGGAAAGAAAGGTGGGAGGAGACAGAGGATGAGATGGTTGGATGGCATCACTGACTCGATGGACATGAGTTTGAGTAAACTCCGGGAGTTGGTGATGGACAGAGAGGCCTGGTGTGCTATAGTCCACGGGGTTGCAAAGAGTTGGACACGACTGAGGGACTGAAGTGAACTGAGCTCCCTTCAAAATGGCCACATTTATTTTTTTAATTCTAATGTCTGAAGAGTATCAGTTGGCTGAGAAATTCCAGCAAGTGGAATGGGGCTTCCTAATTTGCCAAAAGAATGTGAAGTTACTCTATGTTCTCTTTGCTGAACATCTAGTTTAGCTGGTGTATAAAAAATGCTTATGAAATGTGGTTTTTTTTTTTTTTTTTGCACAATCAAGGTGAAGACTTGACTTGGTCTGTGTCATGCTGACCAGCCTGGTTCTGGTGGGCCTGGGTGTGAGCTGGGGGGCTTCAGGAATATTTGGGAGTAGGGAGCAGTTCTGTTTAGTCACTCAGTCATGTCCGTCTCTTTGCGACCCCATGGACTGCAGCACGCCAGGCCTCCCTGTCCATCACCAACTCCTGGAGCTTGCTCAAACTCCTGTCCATGGAGTCGGTGATGCCACCCAGCCATCTCATCCTCTGTCGTCCCCTTCTCCTCCCGCCTTTAGTCTTTCCTGTCGGGTTCTTTTCCATTGAGTTGTGTCTTCACATCAGATGGCCAGAGTAACGGTGATAAGTAACAGTAATGCATGTTTTTGAGTGCTGTTTACAGTCTGAGAAGTTGACACGTATTGACTCACCTATTTCCATTTTACACATGAAAATGCCGTGGTGCAGTGAGGTTAAAAAACCTGCTCCAGAGCAGGACATAATCAGAAAGTAGCATGGTAGACAGAGTGCAAAGCAAATATTTCGGATTAAGAACTTTGTTCATTGCCTTTCGTCTTAGTTTGTTCAAGCTGCTGTAGTCACAGGCCATGGGCTAGGTGGCTTGTAGGCAACAGGAGTGCGCTTCTCAGGGCTCTGGAGCCTGAAGGGCTGTGGTCAGGCTCTGCGCACGGTCTAGTGAGGACCCACTTCTGGGTCCAGGTGTCTGTGCTCAGCTGCTGGAAGAGGCTAGGAAGCTCTGTTTCTGTCCTGTGTGCCTCTGCAGTCCCATGGACTGTAGCCCACCAGGCTCCTCCGTCCTTGGGATTTCCCAGGCAAGAATACTGGAATGGGGTGCCATTTCTTCCTCCAGAGAATCTTCCAACTCAGGGAACAAACCCGCGTCTGCTGCGTCTCCTGCGTCGGCAGGTGGGTTCTTTACCACTGAGCCACGGGGAAGCCCTGGAGTGCGGTGTAGGGTGTCTTTTATCAGGGCACTGCTCCCGCTCAAGAGGGATCCATTCTTGTTACCTAATCATGTCCCAAAGGCTTCACCTCCAAATGTCATCACATTGGATGTTAGGATTTGGGAATGAGGGGCACACCATTATCCAGACCATTTTTAAGTGGGAAAAAAAAAAAGCAAATTTCAGGAATGTTGAGTCCTATTTACATTAAAAAACTCAAGTCATATATGTGTGTGCATGTATGTACTTATATCTTTATACTTATTTTTGGCAGGATACATAAGATGAGGGTAGAGAGGACTGAGCGTTCAAGGTAGGAGGGAAGGCAGAGCATTCCTGTATTGTTTTGTCTTCAAAAACAGCAAAACAAAAAACCCCAAACCAAGGGTGCCTGTAGCACTTTCTTTTTAAGATTTACATGGGCCTGCTTGTTTAGGTGGTGAGGTAGGGGCCATTTACATTTTCTTTACCTTTTTCTACATTTAGAAGTGATCTAGTAAATCATCGAGATGAAAAGGAGGAAAGAGAAGTGGAGGTGGGGGTCCAGAGACACTGGGAAGCTGCTCGAGTCTGGACGCTCCTGAGTTTGGGGTGGTGGAGACTAGGGGACTAAGGCCTGTTGGCTGACTTCTCCCTGCCTGGGTGCTCAGTGTTTTCCATAAAACACTGGAATAACTGTGTTTTCCATAAAAATTGGAGTAACATTTAAAACTAATCTTACCTGTGGTGATGGATGCATGTATTTGTGAATATACGAAAAACCATTAAAATGTACACTTTAAATGGGGGGAAAAATAGTAAAACAAATCTCTCGATCAAGCCAGAATGATACTCTGCATCTCCGACATCTTGGGAACTCCAGAGTTGAGATTTAAGTGGAAAATTCCAGGAATGTCCTCCAGTCTGTAGCACCAGCAGAGATCTTCACCTGCAGGAGTGAATGGAATGTGACCTCTCAGTCCCCGAAATGACAAACAGCTCAGGTTGGAGGTGTTAGATCACTCTTCAGTCTTGCCACTGTTTAAATCTGTTGAGTTTCAGGGAGCCCCTTTCACATGTGGTCAGTGGTATAAAGCACACCTCCTCCAGCCATCTTGCTGAACTTACTGAAGAGTTAAGTTCATAAACTGAGCGAAGGGAGCTTTCTCTGCAAAGATTTCCCGGAAGGAGGAGTCACTCAGAAGTCTTCCAGGGGGTGCTGGAAGGCATCTGAACACTGTGGTCAAGCGTGTATGATGCCGGGATTGCCTTTCAGTGGGCCAGGAGGATGAGTGGAAGTCTGAGTTCGAGAAGAGTAGGCCCCTGAGCTGCCTTTAAGCTTCAAGTTAGCACAGGAGCTCCGTGGGGCGGGGAACCGGGGCAGGCCTGGAAACGGTGAGAAGATGAAGGCATCAGAGAGCCCCACCTGTGACTTCCCTGTCCGTTTCTCCCCACCTCGATCCTTATCCTTTCCTGCCCACTCAGCTGATGGGCCCCGGAGAAGCTGGATGGACTCCGTGTGCACTGCACGCATCGGGGCAGTGGGCGGGGATTCTTGCCCCTGCGTGTCTCTGACACCCCAGGCGTTGGGCCACAGAAAACCATCAGGGCGGCCCCAGGCTTTTATGGCCCTGGAGCAGGTGCCATGTGGCTTTCTGAAATGAGGAGTGGGTGCAGTCTGAGTTTCAAACACGCCCTCCTAGAAGTTCCTAATAAGCTTTCCCAGGTCTCTTCTCCTCCAGCAGTACTTGTTCAGCGAGGTGGCGGGCATGAGAGAAAAAGCGGATTATGTAGGGACGTATTGCTCATGAGGAGACCTTTGACAGCGTTAGCCAGATTCCGTAACATCCCAGTAGGATACATTTGACCTTGGATGAACTTTCCGACGTCAGGGGTTCCCCTAAGGAAGAAGAGGAGGAACTTGACTTCTGACTGCCTGGTCGGGAGAGCTCACCAAAGTGGCCCTCCCCGTAATGGAGGGGTTTGCCCCAAAGGGGCAAAGGTTCCTGCTTTCCTTTGATCAATTTTATTTTTTTTTTAAGTTTTTCTTTTTCTTTGTTTTGCTTAACATGTTTTTTTAAATTTAATTTATTTTGAATTGGAAGGTAATTGCTTTACAATATTGTGTTGGTTTCTGCCATACATCACCATGAGCCAGCCCTAGCTATACGTATGTCCCCTCCCTATTGAACCTCCCTCCCGAACTTCCCTCCCATTTCCCTGATCAATTTTAAATAGCCTCCTGGCTTTTCCTTGGCTACCAAGAATTCAGAACTTTAGAGGCACAGACTCTAAGCTCCCTGCGGTACAATCAGGAAGCAGTCATTCATGAGAAAAGTAGGCGTTTACAGATGTTATTTTATCAGACAGAAAGCTGACCTTGTTTTACCAGACAGGGCCTGTCTCTGCCGTTTGTCATACCCCAGCACTGCTCCTGGTAGCTCACCAGAGTCCTTTATGGACAGGTGGGCCCGGACGCCACTGAGCTTTTCTTTCACACTAATTCTCAATTCTGAGACACCCTGCGTTCCCCTTTCCTAGCCTGACTTCTTCTAACAACCTATCCATCTCCTCATGTCTGTCCTGACAGTTGCCCCCGGGATGTCTTTTCCTGACTGCACCAGGTACCTGCTTCCTTTGGGCACCTACTCCAGACACCACAGTGTCATTTCCAACGAGTCTTAGATAAAGTGCTTTATTTTGTAAAGGACTTGCTTTTTATTTTTATTAGAAAGACTTTAAGGCTAATACGTTGCTCAGCATCACTTTCTGACATACTTTATTAATTAATGATTCATTATTCACTTAAAAATATTTCTTAAGTACTGTGGGCATCCCTGGTGGCTCAGACAATAAAGAACCCGCCTGCAGTGTGGGAGATCTGAGTTCCATCCCTGGGTGGACGGAAGGTCCCCTGGAGAAGGAAATGGCAGCCCGCTCCAGGACTCTTGCCTGGAGATCCCATGGACAGAGGAGCCTGGCAGACCACAGTCCATGGGGTCATCTCGAGTTGGACACGACTAAGTGACTAAGCACAGCACGCTGGGCCAGGCTCTGCCCTGCTGCTGGGGACACGGCAGTAAACATGGAGCGGAGGTCCTCGTCTGTGACATCTGCATCCTGGTGGGGAAAGACAGGCGACCAATAGACAAGAGATTTCTAATCATGACCCGGGCACTGAAGGAAGTAAACACGCTTGGAAGAAAGCGGCTGTGGGGCTGGTCTGGGCAACAGTCCGTGGGGAGGATGTTGCGGCTGAGACCCGACAGAGGGAAGGGAGCGGGAAAGAAAGACTGTGATCGTCCCTCAACTGGAGTGCCAGGTGGGAGCCAGGTGGGAGTCAGTGCATGATGGGGTCCCCACAGCAGGGAGGCTGCGGCTCCTCACCTCAGGTGCCCATCTGGTACCTGGAATTTCTTGCCTTTTTTCTTTGTTTTTTTAATGAACCTTTTTATTTGGAAATAATCATAGACTCGGAAGTTGCAAAAACAGCATCGCGAAGACCCTTGCATCCTTCCTGTCTCATCCTCTGTGATATCATACACTTTAGTACATCATTAAAACCAGAAAATCAACATTGCTACAATACTATTAATTAGACAGACCTTATTTAGAGGACTTTACCGGCTTTAAAGGTATTCATTGCATATGAAGGACTCGCCTCTGTGTGTGTTAACATTTTTTGGGGGGTTTTTTTATTGGAGTGTGGTTGCTTTACTGCGTTGTGTCAGTTTCTGTATGTTACATTTTTAATGTGCACATTTCGTCATCTCTTTAAAACTTAGTTTGCTCATGGTTTCAGGAATATCTGATTTACTTATTCAGTGAACATTAATCGAACACCTACCACATATCGGTTTCCTGTTGCATTCTGAAGACACAGGATGAATGGGACAGAAGCAGAGGGTGTCGAGGGGCTTCAGTGACTGGTCAAGGAAAGCTGTCCAGAGAGCGTGTTGGGGTGAGCTGGGGAGGTCTGGATGAGAGAAGGGATGAGCCATCCTGCTCGTGCCGGAGGCCAAAAAGCAATGAAGTTGGCCAGGGTAGGTTAGCAGGTTTCGAGTATGAGGGGCCCTGGGAGTCTGGGGTCCTTGCCTCTTTGCAGATTACCTACTGCATAGCTGAGGTGGGACCTCCGAGAATGAATGTAATTGATGGACTGTTGCTGTTCTTCAGTTGCTAAGTCGTATCCGGCTCTTTTGCGACCCCATGGACTGCAGCCCACCAGTCTCCTCTGTCCGTGGGATTCTCCAGGCAAGAACACTGGAGGGGGTTGCCATTTCCTCCTCCAGGGGATCTTCCCGACCCAGGGATCGAACCTGTCTCCTGATTGGCAGGCCGATTCTTTACCACTCAGCCACCTGGGAAACCCCGTAATTGATCGATAACTCTATTTAATTTATTTTCTGTCTGATCCATTCTTTGGGGCAACAAGGGCACTGTCTACTGTGTGCAGATCTGACCCGGAGAGGCTCCTGGGTGCCGCCCTGTGAGGCCCCTCCCAGGCAGAGCAGCAAGAAGAGAAGCCCGTCACATCCACTCAGACAAACCAGCGTTCTCCGCAAAGTGCCTGTGTTTGCATATCATTGGCATTTGTTGTACACGAAGAGACGAGGTGTTGGACGCTACTTAGATGTTTCCTTCAGTTTGAAGCAGGAGAGAGAGGCCTGTTGATTACTGGTTCCACACAGACTAAATAGCACCCGTCCACCGGAAAAGGAACACGCGCTTTTAATCAAAACGTCTAGTGCTTGGCTATGACCCTTGGGGCTTGTCATTCTAGGGCAGCGACGCTGTTAGACACAGCCTGCACTGCCCCTCGGAACGCTCAGCAAGGAAGCTCTAACTGGGTGTCCCTGTCTTTTAGAATGAAATGCAAGACAAAGAACCCCCCCACCCTGCTCCCCCCACCTCCCCATCAAGAAGCAGCTTGGCTTTGTACAGAAGGAAAGTGGACAGTAGACCCCAGATAAGTGTGCTGTGGGCTCCCAGTGGAGTTCCCGCCTGGACTGGATTGCTGGGGTCCTCTCAGCTTCTTGTAGCCCGTGCTGGGCAGTTTGCAGTCTTCCCCTCCTCCCAGCGGGGAAGAACCTGCCTGCCAGTGCAGGAGACGCAAGAGACGTGGGTTTGATCCCTGGGTCCGGAAGGTCCCCTGGAGGAGGACATGGCAACCCACTCCAGCATTCTTGCCTGAGAATTCCAAGGAAAGAAGAGCCTGGCGGGCTACATCTATAGAGTCGCAAAAAGTCCGACACAACTGAGCATGCGCATGCGTGTGTGTGTGCACGCACACACACACGCCCCTACCGCTGTGGGGCTGATGGTTCTGAGCCATCTGTCATCTTGCGTGGACGTGTGCCCGACTCGCTCATCACACAGTCCCCGCAGGGCTGTTTGTCCAGCCTTGGGCACAGGTTGCTGAATGCAGGTTGATGGAGGCAACTCTCAGGGGTGATTCTGATACCATACAGGAAGTTTCCTTCCAAGCAAAGGCTTCCGGGTTTCATGTCGGTTGTGATGGACCCGCCCGCCATCCAGTTGGCACTTGGGCCAGGAAAGCCGTGGCGGATGAAGGTGAGGAGGGACACACTTCTGGCCGAGCGGTGCAGACCGTGCGGGGAGATGCTTCGGGCAGAAGGTGAGGCTGGACTGGGTGATGGCCTCGAAAACCCCAAGGTCTCTTTCCGAACGATCACACTGTCATGCTACACCGGAGGCTCGTATTGTGAATGCAGATCTAAATTCACTCTGATTAAGAGAGTGCTTTCTATGAGCCACCTCCTCAGCGACTGTCAAGCAGTAGTTTAGGGGTTTTCTTCCTAAGGTTTCCCAAGCTCTTACTGGTCTAAAATAGCGACAGTGTCATTGTCAAGTCATCATATTGCTATGTGCTAAGTTGCTTCAGTTGTGTCTGACTCTTTGCGACTCTGTAGACTGTAGCCCACCAGGCTCCTGTGTCCATGGGATTCTCCAGGCAAGAAGACTGGAGTGGGTTGCCTTGCCCTCCTCCAGGGGATCTTCCCGACCCAGGGATGGAACCCGCGTCTCCTGCATTGGCAGGCAGGTTCTTTACCACAAGCACCACCTGTTGCCTTTAAAAAATGGTTTTTTGGAGTGCATCTTGTGGCATGCTGGTTCCCCAACTAGGGACTGAACCCCTGCCCCCTGCAGTGGAAGCACAGAGTCTTAACCACTGGGCCACCAGGGAGGTGACCCCCACTTTTTGGAGAGAGCTGTTGCTCTTTTAAAGGATCCATCCTGCACACAGCTGTTTGCGGAACACCCTGTCGGGAGAGCCGGCTGATGGTCTGTGATCCAGAGACCCCAATGTTGACGTCCCTCCAAGCAGGCGGTATTAGCTTAGTCTTCTTATGAGAGGAGGCGCACAGAGGAAGCAGCGGAGAATTACTGTTCCTGGTCTGTTTGGAGAGCTTGCAAACGAAATTTGTTTCCTTTTGTCCTTTTCCACTCAGCAAATACCGACTTTGACTCTTGGCTGTGAGTGGGGCTGGAATGAGCGTGGCTAATCTCTATTTAAGGGCTTTATCTTCTCCAGGGCCGGATCAGCCAAAACTTTCCGCTGTAATCACTGACCAGGACCTGGAGGGGGTCCTGACGGCTGAGTTCTCCGAGGCTCACACGGGGCCAGCCAAGAGGGCTCCACACCCAAGACAAAGTAGCCGGCACATGGCACGGGCAGCTGGATAACTTTGGGGTAATTATTTGATCTCAGGAGTGCCAAGGCTGCACTTGAAGCTCGCATTATTCACACGCATAACAGCCAAGCTCTCGGTTCACACGGGAGGTCTCAGCCGCCTATAGAAGGAACGGGGTGATGTTCTGAGAAGTGCACCGTCGGGTGCTTGGAGAAGGGCGCCCAAGGGGCGGTGGCGTCCACAGGTGACCCACATGCTGAGTGTGGGGGGAGAATGATGTGCTTATCCCGGGAGGAAAGGCCGTTCTCCAGGGCAGAGCCCAGATCTCACAGGAGGGGCCGTCCAAGGGACTTTCTTGGAAAAGGTACCTTGTGTGTTTCTCATGTAGGATCAAGACAAGAAGACCTGAGCCTGCAAGGCCCAGGGAGTGGGCTTGGGTTCCCACAAAGGGAAGAGATGCAGATGGCAAAATGCGCAGAAAATGATGGACATTTCTTAGCGGGGAGAAGCCATGGAGGGCTTGGCTCGAAGAAGCCGTCGGAGTCACAGTCGTTTCTGATCCGATGTTTCACCACGCTGTTCCCCTTCCTTCAAATCTTCTAATCACTCTGACACTGAGAGTAATGCTGGGCTTCCCTGGCGGTCTAGTGGTTGAGAATCCGCCTGCCAATGTGCAGGCGACATGGGCAGGTTTGATCCCTGGTCGGGGGAAAAAAGGGGAGCCATAACAACAGATTGGTGTTAAAGATAGATGCAGATCCCAGGTCTTGGTTTAAAGAATATCAAGATCTTTTCCTCACCTTAGTTTGCATCTAGTTTCTTAGGCCAAACAGGTATGATGGACTGTCACACTTTTTCAGCTTCTGAATCACTTCTTCAGTCATTCAACAGATACTTCTTGAAGACCTACTGTGTGTCAAGCCTTTTGCTCATGTTTCTCTAGAGGCAGCCGGTGTATCACCAGCAAGGCTCTTTCCTCTGCCCTTCAGAGAGAGTTCCAGATGACTGTATGATTAATAAAAACGGGAAAACACGGGAAAGATAGTCTCTGTAGTGTTTCTGCAAATGGGTTCCCTGATGTCCATGCTGCTGCTGCTGCTAAGTTGCTTCAGCTGTGTCTGACTCTGCGTGACCCCTTAGACGGCAGCCCACCAGGCTCCCCTGTCCCTGCGATTCTCCAGGCAAGAACACTGGAGTAGGTTGCCATTTCCTTCTCCAATCATGATGTCCATGATTTCTTACAAAACCAAGAGAAATACGATCTCTGCCTTTCTTCCCCTTTTCCCCAGGTAGGTACTGCTGTTGTCTCCCGTTTTCCAGGTGAGAACACTGAGGTTTCAGGTAGTCAGGTAACTTGCCCAAGGTCACACAGTTAAGAGTGGTGGTGTCAAGCATTGAATCTTGGCAGACTGGGAGGCTCCAGAGTCCATGCTTGCAACCAGTATAGCCTACTGGGTCTTCCTTAGTGAACAGGCTCACGGATCGGGAGGCCAAATCAGAGTCAGACCTCAACAGTTTGGGCCTGGGCTGAACCAGATCTGCCTGCACAGCTGCTGGGTCTCCTTGGCCAGTCGCCGCGTCCTCCTGGCTCACACACCTTCACAGAGGCTTTGGGAGAGGCTTTGGAGACATGCAGAGATCGCGCTCTGCATGCAGCTCTGAAGGAAAACTGCAGAAGCATCGTGTTTTGAGAAGAGGCTGTTGCTGTTAGTTATCAACTAGTAGCTCACAGAGGACAAGCTGAACCAAACTGCATCACTTTTTTGTGAAGCTTGTGGCTGTGGGAGGCGCGTGGGCTACGGCGTGAGTTGGCGTTATTAATAATAATGATACAATGTCAGTTCCCATTTTCCAAGAACCCACAGAGAACTAAACGTCCCATGCGGATGACTCCCATACATCCTTTGAGTCTCCCCTAAAGCCCTGGAAGGTGGCTATTGTTACTCTGCTTCACAGATGAAGAACCAAAGGCTCAGAAGAGTTAAACGACTTACTCAGGGCTACACAGCTTATCAGTAGTCCCCCAGCTCTGCCTCCTCAGATCATGCCCTCTCTACGACCTCATTCATTTGTTAAAATATTCACAGCACTCATCGTGTGCCAGCCATTGTTCTCTGGGCTGGGGGATGTTGTGGGGAAAACAGTAGACACGTCTCTGTTTTCTGGAGTTTACATCAGACAATGGTGGCCGCTGGGGCCTGGGACGCCCCCTCAGGTAAACAAGTGGGAGACCAGGGTCCCCCAGGGAACAGGAAAGCAGTGAACCCACGGGTTAGTGGTGGTGAGGAGTCGTCCAGCCATGGGACTCTGGAGCTGTGGGTCCTTCAAGGAGGTTTAATCACTTACTAGCATCTGTTAAAGGGAAAGTTAGAGATCGAATTGCCAACATCTGCTGGATCATGGAAAAAGCAAGAGAGTTCCAGAAAAACATCTGTTTCTGCTTTATTGACTACGCTAAAGCCTTTGACTGTGTGGATCACAATAAACTGTGGAAAATTCTGAAAGAGATGGGAATACCAGACCACCTGACCTGCCTCTTGAGAAATCTGTATGCAGGTCAGGAAGCAACAGTTAGAACTGGACATGGAACAACAGACTGGTTCCAAATAGGAAAAGGAGTACGTCAAGGCTGTATATGTCACCCTGCTTATTTAACTTCTATGCAGAGTACATCATGAGAAACGCTGGGCTGGAAGAAGCACAAGCTGGAATCAAGATTGCCGGGAGAAATACCAATAACCTCAGATATGCAGATGACACCACCCTTATGGCAGAAAGTGAAGAGGAACTAAAAAGCCTCTTGATGAAAGTGAAAGAAGAGAGTGAAAAAGTTGGCTTAAAACTTAACATTCAGAAAACGAAGATCATGGCATCTGGTCCCATCACTTCATGGGAAATAGATGGGGAAACAGTGGAAACAGTGTCAGACTTTATTTTTCTGGGCTCAAAAATGACTGCAGATGGTGATTGCAGCCATGAAATTAAAAGATGCTTACTCCTTGGAAGGAAAGTTATGACCAACCTAGATAGCATATTCAAAAGCAGATATATTACTTTGCCAACAAAGGTCCGTCTAGTCAAGGCTATGGTTTTTCCAGTAGTCATGTATGGATATGAGAGTTGGACTGTGAAGAAAGCTGAGCACTGAAGAATTGATGCTTTTGAACTGTGGTGTTGGAGAAGACTCTTGAGAGTCCCTTGGACTGCAAGGAGATCCAACCAGTCCATCCTAAAGGAGATCATTCCTGGGTGTTCATTGAAATGACTGATGCTGAAGCTGAAATTCCAATACTTTGGCCACCTCATGCGAAGAATTGACTCATTGGAAAAGACCCTGATGCTGGGAGGGATGGGGGGCAGGAGGAGAAGGGGACAACAGAGGATGAGATGGCTGGATGGCATCACTGACTTGATGGACATGAGTTTGAGTCAAGTCTGAGAGTTGGTGATGGACAGGGAGGCCTGGCGTACTGTGATTCATGGGGTCGCAAAAGAGTCAAACCTGACTGAGCGACTGGACTGAACTGAACTGAACTGAAAGGCAAAGTATTGGGTTTCCCTGGTGGCTCAGTGGTAAAAAATCCACCTGCAATGCCGAAGACCCATGTTCGATCCCTAACTCGGGAATATCCACTGGAGAAGGGCACAGCAACCCACTCCAGTATTCTTGCCTGGAGAATTCCATGGAGAGAGGAGCCTGGTGGCCTGCGGTCCATGGGGTCACAAAGAGTCGGACATGACTAAGCAACTAACACACAAAGTGAAGAGAAGTGGAAGTCGCTCAGTTGTGTCCGACTCTTTGCGACCCCGTGTACTACACACCCCATGGATTCTCCAGGACAGAACACTGGATGGGTGGCCTTTCCATTCTCCAGGGGATCTTCCCAACCCATGGATTGAACCCAGATATCCTGCATTGCAGGCGGATTCTTCACCAGCCACAAGAGAAGCCCAAGAATACTCGAGTGAGTATCCCATCCCTTCTCCAGCAGATCTTCCTGACCCAGGGATCGACCCAGGGATCTCCTGCATTGCAGGCAGATTCTTTACCAGCTGAGCTATCAGGGAACACACAAAGGGAAAGCACAATTATCATGAAAGACCCAGAATGGGCCATTTTGGAGTTAGGCAGTTTGTAGGATTTTTGTCGTTTGTCTTTCTAAAAAATATTATTTTTATTTATTTGGCTGTGTGGAGTCTTAGCTGTGGCATGTGGGATCTAGTCCCCAGACCAGGGAGGAGACCCGGGCCCCTGCGTCGGGAGCGTGGAGTCTTAGCCACTGGACCACCAGGCACAGCCCGGGCAGTTTGTTGTTTTACGACTCGGGCTGACTTGGGAACAGGCTGCAGAGGGCTGATGGGCTAGTGGTCCTGCCTCCTTGCTTTCCTTTCCTTCTCAACCCCCCAGCCAGCCCCTGGCCCCCACCCTGGCCCCTGGGTCAGGGAAGGAAGCGGATGCCCACCAGCTGGCCGGCGCCCCTCACTGGTCCTTCTGGGCCGCGTGGATGGCACTGGTGTGCACCTGTCCAGTTCCTCGTGGGGAGCTTCGCATCTCCGCCACCGCTCACGGTAGGCTGGTAGCAGCTGCCTTCTCCCGTTGTTGCAACGATGCAAACCACACCTACGTATTTCCAGGCACTCAGTTCTCCAGTTGAGAACCTCAGAAATGTGCTTGTTTTTCCCCTGCGTCCAAACCCCTTTGCTCTCTCCCCCCGGCTGACTCTACCCCAGCTCCCGATGACGCCGGTGGGCCTTTCCCCCCGGCTGACTCTACCCCAGCTCCCGATGACGCCGGTGGGCCTTTCCTCAACTGTTCCGTTTCCCACCGCTCCCTGATTTCAGGCCCTGTCTCTGTCCCCCAGCGTGTCAACATGTTGACTGAGTACTTCATTCGCGGAGAGTCTGGTCAGGGTGCGGTCAGGGTCCCTTTAAATCCTAATCTTAAAATGAAACAGCTGGGATGCAGGAAGAAAACTGGCCCAAGGTGATATTCCCAAGTCACGGTCTTGTAGTCTGTTCATCGCAGAGGCCATTTTGCAAGCACAAAATGTATCTTCAGTGTGAGGGTATTTGAAGACTTGGGATTTTGAGCCATTTATCAACTGCTGTTGCTAGGATGAAATACCGAGCCCGTAGCCCTTGTTCTCTAGGATGTATGAGAACCATGGTCCCCGAGAATCATTCCCACTCCAGGGTAAGATAAGGGGTTGTAGATAATTAACATAAAAATGGAGGCATTCATTTTTCCCCTTCTGATTACAAGTTATTGTTTAATGTTAAAGATAAAGAAAACATTAAAATCCTAACAATTTATAAGTGCTTATCATGGGAAGTTTAAAGTCCCTAATGATCCACCCATTGAAGACTTCTTTGTGCGTGTATTAACATATCTAATCCTGTTTTACAAAAAAGCAAACTTGATACGTGGTTTGCAATGTACCTTGCTCTCTGAACACCTTTTCCCATAAGTACCATGGTTTTCTTTTTTTTCTTTAAAGCAGTTAGCTTTCATTTTGTAAATGAACCAGGATTTAGCTAACTGATCCCTTTTTGATGGACATGGAGTTCTTTTCCTCTAAAATAATTTTCCTCTTTTTTTTTTTGGTAGTGCCACGTGGCTTTTGGGATCTTAGTTCCCTGACCAGGGACTGAACCTGGTTCTTGGAAGTGAGAGTGTGGAGTCCTAACCACTGGGAATTCTTACATTTTTCCTCTATCACAAATAATGCTGAAATAATTCTTGTACACATATATCTTTGTACAACAGTATATTTCTGGACAATGGATGCCTACAAGGAAAATTGCTGAGTCAAAGCCTATGTGCATTTTAAACTTCATAGATTTTGCTAAATATTCCCCTAAAAAGATAAGACCCATTAACACTCACATCCATTGAATGAGACCGTCTGTTTCTTTACATCTTCACCCACTGGGTTTTTACAGATCTTTTAAATGCAGGAGCTAAATATTTCTCGGGATATTGTCGTTTTTTGGTACAATTTGAGTTGATTTTTTACATGTTCGTTATCTCTTTTGTCCAGGGACAAATTGTTTAAAAGCATGGTGGTTCCATTTTAGATAGGCATTTCTTTTCATTTGGGGTTTCTATCTTCAGGCTTTTGAAAACCTGAAGCCCTTCAGGCTTTTGAAACTAAAGTCTAGTCCCTTCCCGACGTTTTTACGCACGGTTTGCCGTCGGAGCTAACGCGTTTCCTGGACCCTGGTCACATGCTCTTGAATGTGGATGCGCCGGCCTTCTCAGGGCTCCGTAAGGGAAAAGAACTGATTTCCGAGGCCCGAGGTCTCAGCGGGCCGGGGCTGAGGAAGCGTCTTGAGGCTGGCTGATTCTTGAGCAGAAGCTTCCCATCTTCTGGGAAGGCTGGCTCCCCGCCGCGGGCTGCCGAACACACATTTCCTAGCCCAGATGGCCTCGCTGGCCTGGACACCTGGCTGGGGGGAGGGGCCGGCACCCCCTGGGCCCGCATCAGTGATGCCCCTGTGACGGCGCCGGCAGTCTGACCGCGCCCCCGGCTCCCGCAGGCGAGCTGCGGAGACGGAGACGGGCCCGCCGGGCGGCCTTCCACAGCTCCGCTCAGGCACCTGCCAAACCAAGGTGGGTGAGTTATCACTCTTTGCACGGCCCCTGCAGTGAGAGGCCCCGTTTATCTTCGTTCCCGACCAGGGATTGAACCCACGTGCCCTGCAGTGGAGTCTCAACCACTGGGGAACCGGATGCCCTTTTAAAACCACGTTAGGAAGAAGCAAGATCATCTCTAGAGACAGCAGTGCAGTGGCCTCCTAGTTTTGGGCGCCGTTGTCTTGTTTTTCTGCTTTTCTCCCTCCCTGCCCTTTTTAGAGAAACACACCTTTATACCTCTGCTGGAGAGAAAGCACACGGGGCCCTGCTCTATCTCCAGCCTGTTCTAGGGGATGACCTAGGATCAGTCATTTACGCACTGGTCTGAATGTGGGGTACCGGATATTGGACACAGCAATAGAAGGAGGAAGAGCCTCAGGTCAGGGCTTCAAGGCGCGGCTGCTTCCGACCCTCCGAAATCACTCCCTGAAAATGACCCATTTTCGTGGCAGGTGAACTCAGAGATATTTAGACAAGGCAGGCGGTGGAGTAATCCTGCCGTCCTTAGAAATCTGAATGATTTTGGCAACTCTGAGGTCCAACCACCCATGCTTGAGTGATGACTTCCAAACATACACTTTGTGTGTGTGTGTTTTAAAGCTATTTTAATTTAATCCATACAGCATATCCACACAAGCCTTCAAATCTCTTCACCTGGGTAGTGAGTGAATACATGCAACAATAGGAAAGTGAGTCTGAAGTGTTATGACAGGCAGGCCGGGATGATGAAGATTTAACCTGGAGGACTGTCACCCTGAAGCTACAGCAACTCTCCAGATGAACACGGGGACGTGCCGCACCTGCCCGTGCTCAGGCTGACATCTGCATGGTGACACGCTACTGACAGGGAACACGATGAACGGAAAGCATACCAATCCATAGGCCAGCCCAAGGAAAGGTGTTCAGTCAGCACACGCTCCAGAAGCTCCGTTTCTAGGACTCTGGGCCCCCGAGCGTACATGGTAGCTGGTGGTTACTCTTAGGGTTGGAACCCCTGTTGGAGGAATGACAGTTCCTGACAACCGGGCAGAATGTTTACAGCACCGTGTTGCCAGATGGTCTTTGTCCACCCTCCCGAGAGCAGCTGGTCACCAGGGATGCCCCCCAGGGCTGGGCTGATGGTCGAGATCTGGCTGACTCACTCTATACCTCCCTTGTTGTCTTCAGCCTCCTGACATGGGGAGCAAAACCAGAGGCAGCTGAGGTCTGGGAGCGCTCTGAGGTCTTCAGTCAACACTGACTTTTCCCTCTTGCTATCTTGGCCTTCACTGGTTAGCCTGAGATTTCCACTTGCAGTGTCCTGGGCCCTTTGCTCTGAAAGAGACCTTAGAATTCATCCAGTCTGCCCCACCGGTTGCAAACTGGAAAACGGAAACATCCTTCTTTAAGCCTGTGGCAGGAGGATGTTGCCTCCAGGCCCTGTGATGTCCCACAGATACCCGGGAAGGGAAGGCTAGCCCGGGGGGACTTCTCGGGCAGGCTCCCTGTTCCAGATTCCTTTAACAGGCGAGTCTGGAAAGTTATTTCTGTCAGTGGTACAGGCAGCAAAGTTTTAAGAAGAAAAATAGACAGTGTTCGTTTTCTCAGCTGGAGAGAACCTTGGAGGAGAGCCGTTCCTGCCCGTCGTTGTCAGAATGGACAACGACGGGCAGGAACAACCGTCGTTGTCAGGTCCAGAGTGGGTCCCAGGCTTTAAGGCCAACTTACGGCAGGTTGGGTCGGCCTCCAGGAAATTGTTGAAATTTCAGCAAAGGGCGTTAACCAAGACTTGGAGGAAGGAGGAGGAGGGAATCCTGCCTGTAGGAACCACGGGCTCCGAGGCACCTGGGAGAAAGTGCAGGTGGCAGCTGAGGGCCACGGGGGCCTGTGCGGCTCTTCCTCGGTGGGCAGCTGACAGGGGTGACTGCGTAGGATGCTCTTGTCTGGCCTGACGCTCCATGAAGCAGGGTATTAGGAGTTGGTGAAATAATGCACCTTGCAGAACACACTTCATTAAGTCCTGTTGTACAAACATTTCTGCGAAGGTTGGGAGAATGTGAGGACACCGTGAAACGGACTAGAGCGGGGTTCTCTGGGGGCCCCCGGAGGTGGACACAGCCACAAGCAGACATCTTTCTCCTGCCACCCGCTGGCGGCCTCCTAATGCAAGAGTGGGGAGCGGCAGGAGCCCAAGACTCCTCCGTCCAGTGTGGGCTCAGAGCCGCTGCTCATCCAGGGCAGCAGACGGCAGGGGCGGGGCCGTTGGCTCTGCCTCAGGCACCCAGCAGACCCTGCTGTCAGGGTGGCACTGGCAGTGCCTCTGGAACAAGCGGACATGGCCAGAGTGCCGTCTGCAACAGGGGTGCCCTCATCTTCTGCTGTGTCTCCCTGCTGGGCCGCCCCGCCCGCCTCTGACCGCCCCGCCCACCTCTGACCACGCCTCCCACCTCTGACCGCCCCTCCCACCTCTGACCACGCCTCCACCTCTGACCGCCCCGCCCACCTCTGAACGCCCCTCCCACCTCTGACCGCCCCCTCCCACCTCTGAACGCCCCTTCCACCTCTGCCCCCTCCACCTCTAACCGCCCCTCCCCCGGTCGGTCCCCTTAACTCAAGAAATAGGACTCTCACGCTAACTGGATTTCTTTCGAGCTCCAGCTTTCTGTTTCTCCCCATGAACCCACCTCCCCAAGAGGCCTCCTGATGGCAGATCCTTTTTGGATGCCGCAGGAGAAGTCCTTGGGCAGGGCTGTCGGACCCCCACTGGGACTTGGCTGAATTGCGTGCACAGGGGGAAGTGGGCCTGGCAACGCCGCGGCTCCAGAAGAGAAGGTCCAATGCCCTGGAAGCTGGCCTCCTGCCCCCTCAAACGTGGTGATTCCAAATGTCATCTTGGCATTTCCTTCTCAAATAAATTCTATCTTGTTCATATGACAAGAAAACCGGAAACATGGACGGGGGGACGTCTGTGTTGATTTCTCAGTCCTCTGATAGACTTGCTGTGTTGACATGCTGAAGTTTTAAATCTCTTTCATGGATAAATGTGAACATGGAGATTTTTGTCTGTTGAGTACTGGAGACCTGTGGCTTATTTTGAGTCAAAGAAAAGAATCTGGACTTCCATGTTGTGTGAGTGTGTGTGTTAATAGGAAAAGACTATAAGGTAAAGAGTAGTGAACACTTGTGAAGAGCCATATGGATTTGTAAAAAAAAAAAAAGGATCACAGATGGGTCAAAGGTTTGGAGATATCTTGATAACACTATCATCAGAAGCTAAGGGAGGGGGATGATTTGGGTAAAAGAGCTGTCTGTGTTTGACTGTTGAGTCCAAATGCTTATACTTCAGTCCTTGACAAAGTTCTTGTGAAACACACAAGGGAGATGCAGGGGAAAAGCCCACCCATTTGAAGAGGAGAAAATGAAGGCCGGGAAGGAAACCGACCTAGTACTGGGTTGGCCAGAAAGTTCGTTGGTGTTTCTTCATTAACATTTTCTGGAAAAACCTGAAAGACCTTTTGGCTAACCCAGTAATTCTGGAACAAAGGTAGGATTTGAATCTAGAGTTTCTTTTATTGAGAATATAAATAATTTTTCTTATTTTTGCTCTGTCTGAAAAGGCCTCAGAGAGAAAGAAGCTCATGGTTTCCCTGTATGGTCAACTCCTAGCCTCATGAGGGGATGGAGGGGAGAGAACTGGGAGGAAGCAGAGGGAGCCCGCGAGTCATGCTCCGCGTCGCCTGGCATCCCGGGCGTCCTAGAGGCCAGCGTGGCGGGGGCATCCTGGTGTCAGTGTGGCGGGGGCGTCCTGGGCGTCCCGGAGTCCGGCATGGTGAGGGCATCCTGGTGTCAGTGTGGTGGGGGCCTCCTGGGCATCCTGGAGTCCAGCATGCTGGGGACGGGGAGAGCGCATGTAGACACTGGAGCCCTTCATTGCCAAGGAGCTCCTGCTCACAGTGATCATTGGCCTCTGGAGAGCGAGGGGCCGGGGTCTTTCTGAGTCACAAGCCACACAGCTCCGTTTTCACGCCCACAAATGACCTCTTTACCCGCGGCGGGCGGGGGAATCAGTTATTCGTTTGGAATTTATTTGGCAGTTTTAGATTAGGAAGAACAGAACATTTTCTAAGAGGCAAGTATTACAAGTGTTTTTTTAGCAGTGTATCTTTAATGTATGTGTGTAATCAAAAAGACATTTGAAAACCACTATGGACATTTACTTTCAACTGCAGATATTTATAGACAAACTCAAGCAAAACAGACTTGGTGCCAAAGACACAGATTGGGTGTGGGTCACTGTTTATATGGAAAGATTGGGTTTTTTGTGTTGCGTCTGAGGAAACCTCTTGTGTTCCTGGGGGGTGCGGGGAATGTTTCCTAGTAGAATATCTGTTTGGATGGTCACTTCAGTCGTGTCTGCCTCTTTGCAACCCCATGAACTGTAGCCCACCAGGCTCCTCTATCCGTGGGATTCTCCAGGCAAGAATACTGTAGTGGGTTGCCATGCCTTCCTCCAGGGGATCTTTCTGACCCAGGGATTGAACCTTCACAGGGAGTTGATAATTTTCCTTGTGGCAATATTAGCTGCCACAGTTTTTTTCAACGGAGAGAATGTTGAAGGGAGGCTGGTGTGGGGTTGCTGGATATTGAATGAACTTCAAATCCAGCCCTCAGTTCCTTATTAAAATACCTGTTAAAGGAGTCTACAGTTTCCCCTTGGGGCTTCTTCGGTGGCTCATCAGTATAGAATCCATCTGCAGTGCAGGAGACTCAGGAGTTGCGGGTTCCATCCCTGGGTCAGGAAGATCCCCTGGAGAAGGAAATGGCCACCCACTCCAGCATTTTTGCCTGGAGGATCCCATGGATGGAGGAGCCTGGAGGGCTATGGTCCGTGGGGCTGCAAAGAGTTGGATACGACTGAGTGCACACACACAATACACATAAAAGTGTGGCTTGAGGAAAGAGAGAAAAAGTGAGCAGACTTGGGTTGTGCACCCAGCTCTTATTTATTCATTAAATCCCGGGACTTTGTTTTTTATTTAATTAATTAATTTATTTTGCGACTTGTGGGATCTTAGTTCCCTGACCAGAGGTTGAACCCCAGGCCCACGGCAGTGGAAGCACAGAGTTCTAGCCATTGGACCTCCAGGGAATTCCCCCAGCTCTGTTTAAAAACTTGTGCCGAGCCCTCGAGTGCGTCTCGCCCTATGAGCTGCTGGAGGAGACGCCTCCGGGGATCTCAGGCCCCGAGTCTCCGAGGACACTGGGCTCTGTGGCGGGCCGGGCGGCCGGAGCGCTCCCGTGGACTCGCCAGGCTGCTGACGCCCGGGGCGCTGCTGTCTGTCTCCAGGGCTCCGGTCCATTGGGAACCCAGGGCTGTGCTCAGACCTGGGAAAGAGTTTCTGTATTAGTCCTGTGATGATTAAATCACGGAACTGCCTCTCACCTGGTGAAAGAAAAGGCAAAGCTGCCATTGACTGGCACTAGCTCAGCCCAGTGTCCCTGCGCCTCGAGAAGACAGGGGCGCGGCTCCGTGGACTGAGCCTCACCTGGTGCCAGGTACAGCGTGCAAAGCACTTCGCAGATGTGGTCCCAGCTGAGGCTCCCGACGTGCACCTGGAAGCAGGCACTCATCACCGTCTTTGACAGGCAGGGCCCTGAAGTTCAGACGGCAGGTGAGCAGAGCGGGTGATTCAGTGGAAGAGGCTGAGATTCCGACCTGCTTCATGGCAGCAACTTTAACCTCTGCTCCGTACTGCCTCCCTCTCTGAGAGGCAAGCTCTACCATAACCATAAAACCAGACGCCTGAAGCCAGGGGACTGTGTGAGCGGGGGACCCACCAAGTGGCAGAATGCTGGGAAGCTGGGAATGCAGAGGCTTGAATGGACAGAAGCTTATTTCTGAGGAAAGGTTTTTTGTTTTTTGTTTTTTTTTTGGCTTGTGGGATCTTAGTTCCTGACCAGGGATGGAACCCTCAACCATGCATAGAAAGGTGGATTCTTAACCCCTGGAGCACCAGGGAATTCTCATTTCTGATGAAAGTTGATGCAGAGAAAGCTACTCTTAGCTGCCTTTTCTGGGGGGTTATAAATGAGGAAATTGGGGTCTGAGTTAGTTGAGTGAGCGAGAGAAATAACCACCCTCCGTCTATTCTCTATAATAACCTTTTCTCCTGCTCGTGACTTGAAATCAGAGGCCAGTGGTTACTCCTTGCATACCTGTGCCTCCCCAGAGACTGATAACATCCCGGGACCTCACCTTTGTTGTTGACTTTTTTCCTTGAAAGAATTTTTCTTGCCGGGTTCTAGCTTTGCTTATTTAGTAGGTATTAAAAGATGATAAGACAAATAGGAGAAACCAGGGACACACAGATAGGAAAATTTAAGTTAAAATGAGGATAAGGAATCAATCATTCCGTTTCCACATCAAAGGAATGTTCCAATGTGATAGGTACTACTGTTGACCTTTGAACAGCATGAGTTTGAACCACGTGGGTCTACTTAGACTCTTTTCAGTAGTAAATATAGTACTCCAATACCACACGACCTGTGGTTGGCCCACCCCACAGATGTGGAGGGATAGCAGATCGGGAGGAATCATGTATGAGGGTGAGGGCCGACGGTAAATTATACTCAGAAAACAGTTCTCCTGTCGTGCCTTCAGAATGCACACACCGGGGAATGAGCGATTCATTTACGGTGCACGTGTCCCTCAGGACTAACCCTGTTTTATGACTGACATAGAGGCAGGGAAGTGAAAACACTGGCATGACCTCTCCAAACCAAGCCACTGGGGGAAACAGCCCTCGAACCCAAATTCCTTTCTGCTAGCTCACTGGGCCGCTGTTCCATTAAACCATCCTAGGCCGTCGGGATCTGGTGTAAATGCTCTGGTGGCCTTTGTCATCCTCTTTTCTCTAAGGGGTCAGCTAGTAAACAGTTTAGGCTTTGCAGGCTCTACGGTTTCTGTTGGGACAGCTCCTCTCTGCCTAGGTCTTGGGAAAGCAGCCCTTGATGGCTGGGGCTTCGCTTGAAACAATTTTACTTACAAACACAGGCATTGAGTGGACCGGATGGGCTGGCAGGTTGTAGGCTGCTGTCGAAGGTCCCCTCCTCTTCGTTCCTGATGTTGGGCGGGGAAGTCAAGTGAGCCATGAGAAATGTTCCGTTTGAACACTTGAGCAGGCTCTGAAGTTGGGTCCAGGCTGATGTGTAAATGACGTCCATGGCTGGGAAGACTGGCTGGTGAGGACAAAATTGGGAAGTGCGTGTTCAAGCAATCGACTGTGTAGCTGACAAGCGGCAGATGGCCGGTCATCCCGTGAACAGGGATGTGGTTTCCAGGGAGACGTGTTGGGAAGACTCTGGAAAATTCAGGGCATGTGAACCCCTGAACGAACCAGCCTGGGGGTGTTTTCCACCATGGAGGGCATAGTTACATCACCTGCCAACCCAGCCAGAATGATCCAGTCTGCTGCAGCTCTGCCTACAACCCACAGATCATCCCATGTCTTCCACCTGAATGTGGACGCAGGGAAGGCCCGATGCCTGCACGCGCTGCAGTGGGCACTCGCTCTGCCTTGTCGTTCACGGCAATGAGCAGCTTTTTCATGGGCAGCAGAGTGCTGGGCGTGGTGCCATCCTCCTGCTTCAGGACAATGGTGCATCCTGAAATGCATCACCAGAGATGACGGATACCTGTCCCCTGAGCAAAACAGGTACGTCTGAAAAGAAAACGGCTTAAACACTGGCTGTTGGGCTTCCCTGGTGGTGCAGGGGTGGAGAGTCTACCTTGCGATGCAGGCGACCCCAGTTCGATCCCTGGTCTGGGAAGATCCCACGTGCCTCGGACAAACTAAGCGCTTGCACCACAACCAGCACCCACGGGCCACAGCCGCTGCAGCCTGCGTGCCCCAGAGCCCGAGCTCCGCAGCCGGAGGACCTCGCAGGGGGAAGGCCCTGCCCTGCAGAGTAGCCGCACTTGTCGCAACTCGAGAAAGCCCACGTGGAACAGTGAAGACCCAGCACAGTCAAAAATTAACTAACCAAATCAATAAATAAACTTTTTTAAAAAATAAAAAAAAAAAACCTTTGCCATCTGTGTGTTCGGCTGCCCTGCGACAGCCCTGCCTAGGAACGTGCGTTCTCCAGGGGCAGCCTCCTGCAAACCCTGCTGGGGTTGGCGGGTTTGGTCATTAAGGTCAGGCAAGTGTGTCGTAGGTCTGCTGTTCTGAGAGGGCGTGCCGTTTTCCTTCAGCAGAGAAAGCACGGGATCTGGGACCAAGAATAGAAAAGTTTCTCTGCAGATCTTCTGGGAGTTGTAGAAACTATCAAGACATCCTAATTAATTCCAGGAAAGAATTTCGATGGTTTCTTGATAGCTTAAACCATAAAGAAAGAAAAGAAGAAAAGCTTTAATCGTTCTGCTTGGGAGAAAATGTACCAGCATTAGGCACAGTTGATGTAAATAATGAGTGGAATAATTCCTAATGTTGGCTCTTAACTCTTGTTCTATTAGGATTCTCCTCGTGTTTTCCCTTAGAATGGTAAACACTCGTACAGCGTTTACCCTGTGCCAGGCATCCGTGTCGGTGCTTTACAGACGTCCCTTTATTTGATCCTCCTGGCAGCCCTCTGAGGGAGATAGTATTATACCCCCCTTTTACAGGTGAGGGCAGAAAGGCCCCCAGAGGTGAAAGGACTTGGCCAGGCCCTCAGGTCTGACTGGGGCTGCAAAGCTTGCGTGCTCGCCCAGCCTGCGGTCTGTCTTCTAAGTGGACGTCGTGGCGGTCAAAGCGAAGGGTGCACCCCTTCCAGCGGTCCACCGATTCCTAGGACATCTCTGTCAGTCCTCCGGCTCTCAGTCAGCGAAGGTGTCTAGCGCTTACTGTGCGCTGGGCAGGACTCTGCTCGGCCTCTCAGACGTGATGCCGGCGGGTGGCGAGGGCAGACAGCGGTGCCGGGTGGACCAGCGTCGCGCTGGGTGACGCCACCTCCGCGAACTGCCCTCAGCCTGAGAGGCTGACCTGTTTCCCGAAGGTGGACCTGTTCACTCAGCTCCCCGGACAGGTGTGTCAAGTCAGAACGCCTGGGCACTGATTTACAGGGAGAAGCGTCCCTGCCTAGAAGTGGTTTGCTGAACCTGGGACTAGGAAGGGAGGAGCTGGAGGATTTGAATGCGTGCCACTGGGAGAACCAGTTGCTCATAGCCAGCCCCCTGGGGCTTCCCTGGTGGCTCAGTGGGATAGAATCCACTGGCGATGCAGGAGACGCGGGTCAATCCCTTGGGTCTGAAAGACCCCCTGGAGGAGGAAATGGCAACCCACTGCAGTGTTCTTGGGTGGGAAATCCCATGGACAGAGGAGCCTGGAGGGCTACAGTCTGTGGGGACGCAAAAGAGCCGGACACGACTGAGCGACTGAATGACAGCAGTTGTTGCTGAGGCCCCGGCCTGAAGGCCGGGGTAAGGCTGCCAGTGCTCTGGGCTGGCTCGGACAAAGGTCTTGCCTTTGTGAAGCCTGTAATGGCCCGGGTACCCTGGTCCCCCTCCCCCTCTCTCAGCCTTCTCTCCCTTTGAGGAAGACCCTGGGTTCTTTAGGTATGTTAATACAGCCTACCCTGCCAGCTAGGGGCTGGGTGTTCTCTCCCCTTGAGACTAGTGCATGTGTTAGCAGCTCAGTTGTGTCTTTGTGACCCTTTATGACCCCATGGACTGTGGCCCACCAGGCTGCTCCATCCATGGAATTCTCCAGGCATGAATACTGGAGTGGGTTGCCATTCCCTTCTCCAGGGGATCTTCCTGATCCAGGGATCGAACCCAGGACTCCTGCATTGTAGGCGGATTCTTTACTGTCTGAGTCCCTGAGGAAGCCCCCATCAGAACCAAGACAGTTTTTTCCGTTCATGGGGGGTAGGACAGAGGTGGGACCTGGGGGTGACACTGAGCACCAGATGTGAACAGTGACACTTGGTTAGGGGCACAGTCAAAAGCCAGGCTTCCTGGGCTCCTCCTGGCTCCCCTGCAGGCCCCTCAGAGATGGTAAATCACGTGTGGCTTTACTGTACCATCGTTTGTATCATTAAATGAGCGGTACCAAGGGAGAGCAGACCGGGTCCTGAGTGCAGAGGCTGCGGGTGTTGGGCGAAAAGGCCTCAGAGCGGGGCAGGCGGACGCAGGCGTGTTCTGAACTGAAGTGGGGGCGGCCCTGGCTAGGGGAGCCCCGGGCTGGCCCGGCTGAAGCAGACGGAGGGCTGGCGCTTCCGCCGTGCTCTCAGCCTTCACTTGGGGCTGTCTTCTCTGCCGTCCGACCATGTCCAGTCTTCTGCCTGACTCCTCCTTAAAGTGCTCTTGGACGCCGGGACCCACTATCCCTATCTGTTTCTCTGCAGTGTGATCGGCATCACCTCAACCATCAAAGGAAAGAGCTGGTCAGCGACCTGGAGGTTGTGGCTGGAAGGTGGCCCAGTGCAGAGTCTCATGTTGCCCGTGCACGAGGGTTGCACCCTCAGCTCTGCAGGGAGCTGACACATGGCTCCCTGTCCCCAGAGCCCTCCCAGGAAGCTCCTGCAGCGGCCAGGGGCCAGGGAGGCCCACCTGGATCAGAGAGAGGGTGGCCCTTCACTTTCTTGCCTTGGTGGGGGCCGGCCGACCACGAAGCAGAACTGGGCAGGCAGGATGGTCTCCTGGTTCAGAGACTGTTGGCTCAGACTGCTGGGTTCACTCTCCGCTCTGTCGCCTCTTACTTGAAGGAACCGCTTTTCTATTTTTCAAGTTTTTGGCTGAGCCACGTGGCATGTGTGTTCTTTGTTCCCTGACCAAGATTTGAAACTGTGTGCCCCCTGAAATGGCAGAAACAGAGTGTCTTAATCACTGGGCTGCCAGGGAAGGCCTGTTAGCTGAGTAACCTTTGGAGTTACTCATTTTAACCATCTTGGAGCCCAGATCTCTCATCTGTAAAATGAGGATACTAGTACCTGCCTCCCAGAGCTGTTGGCCGTCAGAGGAGATGATTAACCCATGAGAAGCGATGGGCCGGGCACACAGTAGGCACACACGGGGCAGATGTGGGCTGTGTGTGGCCTGAAGTCTGTTCAATCTGGGCCAGGAGGGAACTTGGAAAAGGACGTGAAATTGCAAATGTGGAACCAGGTATAAGTCAGCCTTTTTTTCCAACGATAAAAGAAAACACAAAAAGTGTATGATTACAAAGCTGACATCCTAAACATCATGAAATCAAAACAAAGTAATGTTAGCGTATGTCTGTGTTACTTCACTTCCTACGTTTTTGGGGCTGTGTACTCCCTTTCTGGATGTGATCATTTCTTCAGTGATTTTGGAATCCACTTTCTCTCTAGAGACCTAGCGAGATAGTCCATCCATTCCTCTGGCATGGCTGCGTTGACTTGAAAAAGTAGTCACAACCTATAAGTTGAGAGTTTTATGTTTTATTTGGTGGGAATTTTTCGGATTTCAAGCCCAGGAGACAGCATCTCAGTGACGCCGAGAGAACTGTTCTGAGGAGGACGGGGGAGGAGTCAGGTTAGATAGAAGTTCGCAGCCAGGGGCAGGTGCTCTGAACACCATAGATTATTGTTAATTAAGGAAAATCAGATATCTCAAGTAAAGGGATTTAGTGCTTTTCTACGTATGGGAAGATGCAACAGTCTGGGCTTGCTGAAACCATTCCTTTCGTGTGCATCTCAGCTCTCTGGGGCCAGCATCCTTTGGTTTGATGTTCGCATCCTGAGCTCCTTGCTCACCATAGGGAGTGGCGGCAGTTTGCGGTGGCAGCTCCGAGGCTGATGGCTCCCAGATAGCAGGCATTGTCCTCCTGGGCTCAGAATTCATATGTGAAGGCTCGGAATCCCTGATGGCTGTGACAGCCTTGTTTATTGATACGGCAGGAAATACTCCATTTTGTACTTGGTTGGGATTTGTTTTTTATAATTAATAGTTTGTAAAAAAAGTTCTTTTCACTTCACAACTGGTTGTTGGTAATGTCATGTAAATTTTTAGGATTATTGTCAAATTTGGGGAAAGCTCTTTCAAGTTTTTTTCAACATATGAGCTATAAGGTTTCAGGGCATTTTAAGTGTTTCTGTGCAGTGTCTCCTTTAAATATGAAGGATGCCCATTCAACAGATTTTTGGGGGCCTTCCCAAGCCTTGGATGGGACTTGTGTGAGTGAGGGGTGCTGAGGTTTAACTTTCAGTATTCCATGGTAAATTTTCCTCTGAGTACACAATAAGTGTTAACTAGATTATATTTTGAAGAAGGCAATGGCACCCCACTCCAGTACTCTTGCCTGGAAAACCCCATGGACGGAGGAGCCTGGTGGGCTGCAGTCCATGGGATCGCGAAGAGTTGGACACGACTGAGTGACTTCCCTTTCATTTTTCACTTTCATGCATTGGAGAAGGAAATGGCAACCCACTCCAGTGTTCTTGCCTGGAGAATCCCATGGATGGAGGAGCCTGGTGGGCTGCAGTCCATGGGGTCGCTAAGAGTCTGACAGGACTGAGCGACTTCACTTCACTTTTCACTTTCATGCATTGGAGAAGGAAATGGCAACCCACCCCAGTGTTCTTGCCTGGAGAATCCCAGGGACGGGGGAGCCTGGTGGGCTGCCGTCTATGGGGTCGCACAGAGTTGGACACGACTGAAACGACTTAGCAGCAGCAGCAGCAGCAGATTATATTTTACTATGTTTGCTGACATCTTAGTTTCACACTTTTAGATTAACTAAAGAATGAATTCTCATTGACACTAAATAGAATCTTAATTTAGTTAAATTTGTGCAACAGTTATTTCTCCAGAATAATTTTTTGGCTGTCTACTTTTATCAGCCTACGTCACACTGACCATTGGGAGCCTTTGATGACATGAAGCAGATAACAGCTCAGTGTCTTCATGTAGCAACTACACAATGAGCTAAGCCTCTGTGGTCACCATCACCTTCCAGTCACCATCAGATCTGGAAATGGGCACTTGGGGATATGAAGTTCAGATATTGTCCCTCTGGGAGGTTGACATGGGCTTGGCATCAAGTCAAACTCTGAGACCTGAGTGAGAGTCAGCAGTTCAGTTCAGTTCAGTTGCTCAGTTCTGTCCCACTCTTTGCAACCCCATGGACTGAAGCAAACCAGGCTTCTCTGTCCATCACCAACTCCTGGAGTTTACTCAAACTCATGTCCATCTAGTTGGTGATGCCATCCAACCATCTCATCTTCTGTCATCCCCTTCTTCTCCTGCCCTCAATCTTTCCCAGCATCAGGGTCTTTACCAGTGAATTATTTTGCATCAGGTAGCCAAAGTATTGGAGCTTCAGCTTCAGCATCAGTCTTTCCAATGAATATTCAGGACTGATTTCCTTTAGGATTGACCGGCTGGATTTCCTTGCAGTCCAAGGGACTCTCAGGAGTCTTCTCCAACACCACAGTTCAAAAGCATCAGTTCTTCTGCACTCAGCTTTCTTTACAGTCCAACTTTCACATCCATACATGACTACTGGAAAAGCCATAGCTTTGACTAGACAGACCTTTGTTGGCAAAGTAATGTCTCTGCTTTTTAATATGCTGTCTAGGTTGGTCATAGCTTTTCTTCCAGGGAGCAAGCATCTTTTAGTTTCATGGCTGCAGTCACCATCTGCAGTCATTTTTGAGCCCAGAAAAATAAAGTCTGTCACTGTTTCCATTGTTTCCCCATTTATTTGCCATGAAGTGATTGGACCGGATGCCATGATTTTAGTTTTCTGAATGTTGAGTTTTAAGCCAACTTTTTCACTCTCTTTCACTTTCATCAAGAGGCTTTTTAGTTCCTCTTCACTTTTTGCCATAAGAGTGGTGTCATCTGCATATCTGAGGTTATTGATATTTCTCCTGGCAATCTTGATTCCAGCTGGTGCTTCATCCAGCCCAGCGTTTCTCATGATGTGCTCTGAATGAAAGTTAAATAAGCAGAGTGACTATACAGCCTTGATGTACTCTTTTCCCGATTTGGAACCAGTCTGTTGTTCCATGTCCCATTCTAATTGCTGCTTCTTGACCTGCGTACAGATTTCTCATGAGGCAGGTAAGGTGGTCCAGTATTCTCATCTCCTGAAGAATTTTCCACATTTTGTTGTGATCCACAGAGTCAAAGGCTTTGGCGTAGTCAATAAAATGGAAGTAGATGTTTTTCTGGAACTTTCTTGCTTTTTTGATGATCCAGTGGACGTTGGCAATTTGATCTCTGGTTCCTCTGCTTATTCTAAAACCAGCTTGAACATCTGGAAGTTCTTGGTTCACATGTTGTTGAAGCCTTGCTTGGAGAATTTTGAGCTTTACTTTGCTAGCGTGTGAGATGAGTGCAATTGGGCGGTAGTTTGAGCATTCTTTGGCATTGCCTTTCTTTGGGATTGGAATGAAAACTGACCTTTTCCAGTCCTGTGGCCACTGCTGAGTTTTCCAGATTTGCTGGCATATTGAGTGCAGCAGTTTCACAGCACCATCTTTTAGGACTTGAAATAGCTTAGCTGGAATTCCATCACCTCCACTAGCTTTGTTCATAGTGATGCTTCCTAAGGCCCACTTGACTTCACATTCCAGGATGTCTGGCTCTAGGTCAGTGATCACACCATCGTGTTTATCTGGGTCATGAAGATCTTTTTTGTACAGTTCTTCTGTGTATTCTTGCCAGCTCTTCTTAATATCTTCTGCTTCTGTTAGGTCCATACTCTTTCTGTCATGTTTCATCTCAACTCTAGATGAAGCTTGCCTCCCCTCTAGCTATGAATTCTCTACAGTTAATCTCCATTCAAGAATTCTGCCTTCATCAATAATGCTCTATTAATATGGGCAAATTTATACTTTCAGGCTTACTTTACAAAAATCATTTATTTATTTGGCTGTTTCAGGTCTTTTTGCCTTTTTGTTGTGATCATGGGGTTCTTGAGGCAAGCATACTGAAGTGGTTTGTGATTCCCTTCTCCAGTGGACCACGTTTTGTCTGTCCTGACCAGCAGGGACGTGCCCTTCCGCCTCTCCACGTAGCTCAGTTGCGGCACGGGTGATCTCTCTTCGTAGCGGATGGACTCTCTAGCTGTGAGGCGTGGGCACAGTCGTCGCAGCCTTTGAGCTTAGTTATTCTGTAGCATGTGAGATGTTCGTCCCCCACCCAGGAATTGAACCCACATTCCCTGCATTGCAAGGTGGGTTATTCACCACTGGACCACTGGGGAAGTCCCCATTCAGCCATACTTTTAAAACGCTCAGTGATAATATTAACTTCATGTATTTCTCCCAGATCTTTTTATTCCTATCAAGTCCAGCCACTGTTTGGCAAACATACTGTTTTCTCCGTTTCTTTTTAGTGATTGACAATGTTGTATGAGTTTCAGGTGTACGGCACAGCGATTCAGTCATACATATATATTCATAAGCATATGGATCTGCATTCTTTTTCAGATTCTTTTCCTTTATAGATTATTGTAAAATACTGAGCACAGCTCCCTGTGCTGTAGCTTCTTGTTCTTTATCTACTTTATATATATATAGTAGAGTATAGTGAAAGTCACTCAGTTGTGTTCAACTCTTTGCAACCCAATGGACTATACAGTCCATGGAATTCTCCAGGCCAGAATACTGGAGTGGGTCGCCTTTCCCTTCTCCAGGGGATCTTCCCAACCCAGGGATCATACCCAAGTCTCCTGCATTGCAGGCAGATTCTTTAGCAGTTGAGCCACCATGGACGGCCAAGAACATTGGAGTGGGTAACCTCTCCCTTCTCAAGTGGATCTTCCCGACCCAGGAATTGAACCAGGGTCTCCTACATACCAACTGAGCTATGAGGGAAGCCCAGACTGTGTATATATTAATCCCAAACTCCTAACTTATCCCTCCCCTCCTTTTCCCCTTTGGTATCTGTAAGTTTTTCCCTATGTGCAGTCGATTTCTGTTTTGTAAATAACTTCTTTTTTTTTTAAGATTAGTTTTCTCTATTTTGTAACATTAAAGACTTGACTTGGGCAGAAACATCCGTGGACAGGGAGTCAAGAAGTGGGATCCATCACTAAGTCCGTGTGGGGATGTGGTGGGATGCTTTGGGGTACGGATGACAGAAAATTCAGCTCAGTCAGTGTCCAGACAAGAGAGGACGTGTGTTGGCTTCCGCGCTGAGTGCTGGCTGGACCTGCCTTTTCTTCAGGAGCCGTCCAGTGCCTTAGGAGCTGATGATGGGGTCAGTCCAACCCAAACTACAAGACTGCAGAATTCGGGATGCTCTTGGGAAGGCAGAGGAGAATACACCCCGGAAAGGATATTACCTGTGTATGCTCTGATACGTGGCCCTAAGTCACTTCTCTGGGCTTCAGTTGTCCCCTTACTTACAGGGCTTGCACATTGCCTAGAGCCCCTGCTCTGCAATAAGAGGAGCCGCTACGATGAGACGCCCACGACCACACTAGAGAGTAACCCCCGCCCCCAGAACTAGAGAGAGCACGCGGCAGCGGTGAAGACCCGATGCAACTGCGAAGAAACAGCTTTTCAAAAAAGAAAATAAATTAGGGGGCTTGTCTGAGTCCATGAGTGAAGTCCTTCTTAAGCGTCACCTTTAAGGTTTTATTTATTAACTGGTTTTTGTAATGAATGACCAAACCTTTTTCAGGCCAGTACTGTAAAGCTGAATATGTTTAGATAAGTCAGGGCAGTCAGTCTTAGTAACTTTCTTCCTACCCAGGAGTTGTAGATTTTCATCTACAAAAAGGGGCAGTGGAGGATGTGAGGAAGGAGCCCCAGAAAATGATTTAGAAACCTTGCTTTTACTGAGTAAAGCGTGCTTTGTTTGTGGCCAGCGTAACTTGGTTGTTCGTTCACAGCAGATCCAGGAAGGTCTGCTGCGGCTGCTGCTGCTGCTAAGTTGCTTCAGTCGTGTCCGACTCTGTGAGACCCCATAGACGGCAGCCCACCAGGCTTCCCCATCCCTGGGATTCTCCAGGCAAGAACACTGGAGTGGGTTGCCATTTCCTTCTCCACCAGGAAGGTCCTGGCATGGCTTATTTTTCCTCCCATAACCATTGGAGGTTCAGCTAGGAAGCTGGTATCACAAAGAAGCCGAGCGTTTTGATTTGGCTTCAGAGGGAGCTGGTGTTGGCAGAAGCCAGAGAGGGACTCTAAATGGCAACGGAATCAGATCCCTGTGGATTTGAGGGCTTCTCAAGAGCGAACCCACAGACCTCAACTTCTACTTCACCCACTTTTTACGGACCCTTTGGCCAGTCTGGACTGGGATTCCAGCAGTGGCCGCAGGACAGCTTTCAGGAAGTATCCGGGGTGGTTCCTGAGAGAATGAACTCCTGGGCCTTGGTACCCAAAAGTTTTGGGACATGGAGGTGACATGGTGCTGCAGATGGCAGTGCGCTATGGGAGTGTGTTTTCTCCATCTCTAGTGTGCAAGGCTGTGTGCAGACTCTGAGGACCTGGGGTTCCAAGACTGCTTTAGTGGGGAGTCTTGGATATATGGGATAGGATGTATGTCCAGGATATATGGGAAGAAGTCCTACTAATCTAATGAGTAGGACAGTCAGTATATTTTTGTCGTTGCTAGCTCATTTTGGGACATATTTATAGAGCTGGCAAAGGTTGATCTGTGCCTTGATCGAATTCCATACAATACAGCTTTGGGAAATTAGTTCTGGTGTGGTGGTCAGTGGTGTTTCTAAACTGTGCAGATGATTACCTCCTAACTTTGTGTGCAAAGTGAAAGAGAAAGAGTTCAGAAATGGTTTCTAGTCAAACATCTGTGCTTTGGAAGTGTGAGCTTGAAGGGAAACCGTCAGCTCCTTCTCTGTGCAGTGGGGGTCGTCTGTTGGATATCTGTCTATTAGATCTAGTCCCTTAAATCTATTTCTCACTTCCACTGTATAATCATAAGGGATTTGATTCAGGTCATATCTGAATGGTCTAGTGATTTTCTCTACGTTCTTCAATTTAAGTCTGAATTTGACAATAAGGAGTTCATGATCTGAGCCACGGTCAGTTCCTGGTCTTGTTTTTGCTGACTGTATAGAGCTTCTCCATCTTTGGCTGCAAAGAATATAATCAATCTGATTTCGGTGTTGACCATCTAGTGATGTCCATGGGTAGAGTCTTCTCTTGTGTTGTTGGAAGAGGGTGTTTGCTATGACCAGTACATTCTTTTGGCAAAACTCTATTACCCTTTGCCCTGCTTCATTCTGTACTCCAGGGCCAAATTTGCCTGTTACTCCAGGTGTTTCTTGACTTCCTACTTTTGCATTCTAGTCCCCTATAATGAAAAAGACATCTTTTTTGGGTATTAGTTCTAAAAGGTCTTGTAGGTCTTCATAGAACCATTCAACTTCAGCTTCTTCAGCAATACTGGTTGGGGCATAGGCTTGGAATACTGTGATATTGAATGGTTTGCCTTGGAAACGAACAGAGATCATTCTGTCGTTTTTGAGATTGCATCCAAGTACTGCATTTCGGACTCTTTTGTTGACCATGATGCCTACTCCATTTCTTCTAAGGGATTCCTGCCCACAGTAGTAGATATAATGGTCATCTGAGTTACCTGATGAACTATGGATGGAGATTCATGACATTGTACAAGAGAAAGGGATCAAGACCATCCCCATGGAAAAGAAATCCAAAAAAGGAAAATGGCTGTCTGGGGAGGCCTTACAAATAGCTGTGAAAAGAAGAGAAGTGAAAAGCAAAGGAGAAAAGGAAAGATATACCCATTTGAATCCAGAGTTCCAAAGAATAGCAAGGAGAGATAAGAAAGTCTTCCTCAGAAATCAATGCAAAGAAATAGAGGGAAACAACAGAATGGGGAACACCAGAGATCTCTTCAAGAAAATTAGAGATACCAAGGGAACATTTCATGCAAAGATGGGCTCGATAAAGGACAGAAATGGTATGGACTTAACAGAAGCAGAAGATGTTAAGAAGAGGTGGCAAGAATACACAGAAGAACTGTACAAAAAAGATCTTCAGGACCCAGATAATCACAGTGGTGTGATCACTGACCTAGAGCCAGACATCCTGGAATGTAAAGTCAAGTGGGCCTTAGGAAGCATCACTATGAACAAATCTAGTGGAGGTGATGGAATTCCAGTTGAGCTATTTCAAATCCTGAAAGATGATGCTGTTAAACTGCTTCACTCAATATGCCAGTAAATTTGGAAAACTCAGCAGTGGGCACAGGACTGGAAAAGGTCAGTTTTCATTCCAATCCTGAAGAAAGGCAATGCCAAAGAATGCTCAAACTACCACACAATTGCACTCATCTCACACACTAGTAAAGTAATGCTCAAAATTCTCCAAGCCAGGCTTCAGCAATACGTGAACCGTGAACTTCCAGATGTTCAAGCTGGTTTTAGAAAAGGCAGAGGAACCAGAGATCAAATTGCCAACATCCACTGGATCATGGAAAAAGCAAGAGAGTTCCAGAAAAACATCTATTTCTGCTTTATTGACTATGCCAAAGCCTTTGACTGTGTGGATCACAATAAACTGTGGAAAATTCTGAAAGAGATGGGAATATCAGACCACCTGACCTGCCTCTTGAGAAACCTATATGCAGGTCAGGAAGCAACAGTTAGAACTGGACATGGAACAACAGACTGGTTCCAAATCGGGAAAGGAGTATGTCAAGGCTGTATATTGTCACCCTGCTTATTTAACTTATATGCAGAGTACATCATGAGAAACGCTGGGCTGGATGAAGTACAAGCTGGAATCAAGATTGCCGGGAGAAATATCAATAACCTCAGATATGCAGATGACACCACTCTTATGGCAGAAAGTGAAGAGGAACTAAAGAGCCTCTTGATGAAAGTGAAAGAGGAGAGTGAAAAAGTTGGCTTAAAGCTCAACATTCAGAAAACGAAGATCATGGCATCAGGTCCCATCACTTCATGGGAAATAGATGGGGAAACAGTGGAAACAGTGTCAGACTTTATTTTGGGGGGCTCCAAAATCACTGCAAATGGTGAATGCCACCATGAAATGAAAAGACGCTTGCTCCCTGGAAGAAAAGGTATGACCAACCTAGACAGCATATTCAAAAGCAGAGACATTACTTTGCCAACAAAGGTCCGTCTATTCAAGGCTATGGTTTTTCCTGTGGTCGTGTATGGATGTGAGATTGGACTGTGAAGAAAGCTGAGCACTGAAGAATTGATGCTTTTGAACTGTGGTGTTGGAGAAGACTCTTGAGAGTCTGTTGGACTGCAAGGAGATCCAACCAGTCCATTCAGAAGGAGATCAGCCCTGGGATTTCTTTGGAAGGACTGATGCTAAAGCTTAAACTCCAGTACTTTGGCCACCTCATGCAAAGTGTTGACTCATTGGAAAAGACCCAGACGTTGGGAGGGATTGGGGGCAGGAGGAGAAGGGGATGACAGAGGATGAGATGGCTGGATGGCATCACTGACTCGATGGACATGGGTTTGGGTAAACTCGGAGAGTTGGTGATGGACAGGGAGGCCTGGTGTATTGCATTCATGGGGTCGCAAAGAGTCGGACACGACTGAGTGACTGAACTGAACTGAACTGACGATGAAGACTGGAGAGAGGGAGTAGATTGTTCCTTGAGTTGTTCTTTCTGAGGATCCATCCAAGGGGCAGATGGGGCAGACTTGGCCTGGCCTCTGGAGTTGTCAACTGTCGTATGTTTTTTTCCCCAAAACTTCATGCTTTATAATTCAGCCAGGAGCACGGGGCTGGCATGTGACCACTGCACTGGGACCTTTGGCATTTTGTAGATAGGTTTGCCATTTACTGAATGATGTCCATTTCTGTGTGGCATCAGGAGCTAAGCCTGTGGAAGTAGAAAGTGTGTCTATGGTTAGTGGTCTATTTGAAAAAGGCTATGCAAAAACCAAATCAAAGAAACCCAAAAGTGTCTTGCCCAAGGAGCTCGATAGGTAGATTGCAAGCAACAAGCCGTCTTCTGTGAGCTTGGAAATTAGATCTTGGATACCCCAAATGGGAGAGGTCAGTGCCAGAGACGGTGGGCTGTGCAGGCCAGAGAGACTTGTGGTCTTCCTTTTCATTGCAGCTCTTAGCACCAATTATTCACCACCAGCAAATAATTTCTTTATTTTATATTACTGCATTCATTTCACATTTTGGCTGTGCTGCACAGCTTGCAGAATCTGCATTCCCCAACTAAGAACTGAACTCTTACGGCAATGAAAACTCCGAATCCTAACCACCAGGCCACCAGGGAACTCCCGTCACTGAACTTCTTGAAGCCTCCATGTCCTCATCTGTAGAAGAGGATGACAGCCCCTCCCCGGGCAGGATCATGGAAGAACACGATCAATGCTGCCGTTGGAGCTCCTGGCTTGGTGCCTGGCACACGGGGAGCATTGGAGAGCTGGTGCTCTGTGTGCTGGGTGGGTCTTTGGGTCGTAGTACTTGGTGTTCCGCCTTGAACATCCTCAGGCAAAACCAACCATCCCTCGGCCTCAGGCCAGTGAGGAGTAAGGAGTGGAAGCAGGGCCCTGGACCAGTGGGTCTGCTGCGGATGCGGGAGCGGCACAGCCTGTCTGTCAGACTTGTTGCTCGGGAAGGGCCCCCTGTGGCTTGGTTTCAAAGCGCTGCATTGTCCCCGCCCTTCCCGGAGAGGTGACAGAAATGTAGTCAGCGGCGAGCTGTAGGGACACGGAGACTTCACCAGGACGCCACTTCCGACGTCGCCATTTCTTCGGATGGAATCGGGCTTTCACACGTTTGATGCAGACGCCGACGACCACAGCGAATCTGCAGGAACTCTCGTGCCCAGACGACCAGAAGAATGGCTTCCCCCTCGACACAGAAACGTGGGTAAAATCACACCAAGCACACGAGGAGCCCCCAGGCTGCTGGCGGGCGGTGGCCGAGCACTGTGCTGTCAGTATGGCAGGACTCCTCTCGCTTTGAAAAGAAAAACTTGCTTCGCCCTTTCAGGCAGCGGAAATGGCCGGACCAGTCTTTAGTTCACAGGCTAGAAACTGAAAACAACGTGACAGGCTTTCCTTAAATGGAGACGCAGCTTGGCCGGGTCTCAGGTTGAAGTGCAAGCCCGGGTCTCAGTTGGCCTTCCGTGGGGTGCTTCTCGTGTGTTATGCGGGCTTCCTCTGCCTACAACCGGGGAGTCATTCGTTTTTCTCCCCCTGTCATCTCGAGGTGTGTACAGGGCACGACCGAGCCTCCGACCTTTCTGCTTTCACTTTTGGTTATGCAGAACCTCCATCTGGCGGTATTTGACTATGAGTGTTTTCTGTGGCTTTTCTGTGGCTCCTGTTCAAAGTATTCAAAGCAGTTTAAAAATACATAATGTTCAGCGATCTGACCAAGAACTAATGTAAGTACTTATTTGAGGACTATTTTGGGGGAAAAAAAAATACCGATTAGATTTGAACCTCTTTAACTCTTACTGCGTCTTGGAAATAGATACTAAGATTTAAAAAACAAAAGGTTTGAAAAATACAGGACTACTTCTCCAGAGTCATAATTCTTGGAGTGGTGACAGCAGTTACAAACAGCACAGTTTGTACAAACAGAAGAGCTAAAATTCTTTATTTAATATTAAACAGGAAAGTGGAAGCCGTGTGCAGCCATGTGGTGGGTTCCCAGCAAACCTGCTGCTGGGTTTATCTTCGCTGAGCAGCCAAAATGAGACATTTCCCCTTTTATTCTTTGAGTTTTCATGAAAATCTCCACCAAAACATGACCACTGGAAGCAGGTTCTGTCTTGTTAGATTTTAAAACAAGCCGTGTCCACTATAACCTAGGGACATTTGGAAGCCAGTTGCCACCCTCTCCGAGAGAGTGAAAGCACTTCTGTTTCGGCTTTGTGTAGGGTTGTCACTCACCCAACATGTGCATCTGAATATTCTTTCCGAAGACCTGGGCTTCATTTTAAGGTCAGCCTTCAATTTCGAGAGAATATAATTTGCTGCTATTTTTAGAGCATCATGATTGCTCGTAACAACTAATGGAAAAAACTCTACAGAGAAATAAATGTGTAACAGCTGTGTCTGCTTAAACTTGATTAAAGGCAGTGAAAAAAAAAAAGCAAACAGAAGAGTGAATGTGACAATGGATGGAGGGAGAGACAAGCACCCCTCATTGTGGAAAGTTTTACAGACGTAAGGCGCTCTTCTTTGGAGGCCAGAGGTGGCTGTGTTTAAAGTTTACTTTCCTGTTTGTCTTGAGTGGGATCAGTGTTGCAGTGAATAATTTATAGGCAGCATGAATGAGCTCATTAGTCACCTTTTCAGACTTTAAATGAGTTTTGTGGTTGTCATTACTCGAGCCTTCTGTTCAGCCGCCGAGCAAAATGACAGTTTGGCAGTTGGCTGCCTTGTTGTTGGGCAGTCTGCTCCCCGCTCAGGTCGGTGTTGCTTTTGTGTTTCCTTGAAACCTTCCCCTTCTCTCCCTGCACCGGAGATGCTCACGTTTCAGATTCCTTTTGCACCCCCAGTTTAAATGAGTTTTTTGGGGATTAAAAAAAAATCTTTCAGTTGTGTCTGCCAGAGAGAATGCAGTAGATAGAGTGAGCTTTTCCCTCCCTAGCAACTCTCGTGTATGATTCCCTTTGTGCTCCCATTGATCCTCAGATTCTCCAACAGCAATAAGCTCTGGAGTCCTCGCTGGACGGCTGAGCTGGGCTGTCACACGGGGGCAGGCGCTGCAGGCCGGGAGATGTCACCGGAGTTTGGAGGGGAGTGGGGTCTGTCGGAGTAGGTTCTCATCATTCAAGTCCTCAACAATCCATGTGCTGTGGGTGGGTGTGGTTGAAGAAACTTATTCCAGCAAATCTGCCTGGCCGGATTATCAAGGCCAAAGAATCGTGTTTTTCCTATAAAGAGGTCGACCCGATGACCTTTCAAGAGCCCAGCCATATCATTGGGAATGGCCATTGCTTCTTCCCCAGCTCTACATCCTCCCAGTTCTAGGTCATTACGAGAAAGTCGAATGGTTGCAGCTGCCTCCTCACCGTGGCCTTGGAGACTTGTGGTGGGGGGGGGAGGCTGGTACATAGGGAGGATGAGCCTGAGCATGCCAAGAGCAGGTGGAGTTTCTTTGGAACTCATGTCATGATGTTCATCCCTCCTTTTGACCTTGGCTGGGGGAGCCTCCAGAGAGCTCTGACATCCACGCTCTGGGACTGGACTCCATCTGGAAGTCCAGGGCTCTGTGGCATGCCCACCTTGGCCCTCGATCACCTCTGCTGGCACTCCTGGGGCATGGATGCTTGCATGGGAAGTCTCAGCCAACTGCCTGGACCCACATGCTGAGGCCCCCTGACGTTAGCTACAAGCAACGGGCACCCATGGCTGCCGTCAGCGGTGTGGGCAGCACCCTCTTCCAGGAGCCACACTGTTAGCCAGCTGGCCCAGCACTGGGTGGGCACGGAGGAAGGCTGCTCAGGGCTCCTCTCTGGAAGAAATGCCAATGTAGAAAGGATGCCTGGTTGTCCAGGGGCCAAATCCTCGGAACCAATCAGAGTCACATGTCTTTGAGTATAGAGAAATGAGGGGTGCGCCCACAGAAAGACAGCAATCCATTTGACGGCTTCCTCCTCAGTCTCCCCCTGCCCCCCGCACGGGATGGAACGTGCACAGGCACTCATGCCTCACACTTCATGGGCACGTTTTGTTTGCATCTGAATCACAGTATCAAAGGCACAAGAGATGCTATTTTTGGAAGGAGGAGGGTTTTCAAAACTGAAAGTGCCGGTGAACTGCGCTACCCAGTAGAGAAGAGACTTCAGGGCTGGCTGTCGTAATAAACTGAGTAAGTTGCTTCTCTTTGTCAAAGAACTTTGTCCAGCGGGGAAATATGCTGGTAATCGTTTTACACTATGTAGTGTTCCCCAGAGAGTCCAGAGAGTTCCCCAGATTTGGAGCTTCTGTGGTACTTTGTTTTAAAAAGACAATCTCACGGCAGAAGAATCGATTGTTTTCTTTCACATCCCTCTGAAAAAGTAAACTGAGAGAAGTTATTTCTTGGCATGGTTAGGACTTTGGCAGACCCGGTTACTGAAAGCCACGAGACTGAGGTGCTTGGCGTGCTTGAGGCAGAGAGGAAAACAACAAATGCTCTTAAAAATGCTGGCGGAGAAAAGGGCCGATGATGCTCCTTTCCTTTTACTAATCTGCACAGTTACTAGATGGGCTTCCCAGGTGGCTCAGTGGTAAAGAAGCCACCTGCCAGTGCAGGAGGCGTGGGTTCGATCCCTGGGTCGGGAAGATGTCCTGGAGAAGGAAATGGCAACCCACTCCAGTATTCTTGCCTGGAGAATCCCATGGACAGAGGAACCTGGTGGGCTACAGTTCATGGGGTCCCAAAGAGTTGGTCATGACTTAGTGACTAAATGACATAGTAAATAGATACCAGTTTAAGAGAGGGATAAGAAAAGAGCATTTTTTCCCCTAAGTGATTGATATTTTTGATTACCACTAATGCCACATGCTGTGAGCAGAAGAGAAGTAAAAGACAAGGTCCTTGCCTCTCAAGGCACGTGACAGTCTGACACTCAGCAGCTAGATATTTTTTTCTATTTTAAAGGTACACCATACCATACTGATTATGACATACATGCTGAAGTTTGTCTTTTTGCAACTTTGTCCTTTTTCATTCAGTTTGAAATTTCCTTTTTTCCTTCCCCCTTCTGGTCACAAGTTTTCTTGCACCCCACTGCTCCGGCCCTCCACATCCTTGACCCCTAAGAGGTTCTTGAAGAACTTGCTAAAATTTATCTGTAATCACAAAATAATACTTGTGATGCTTTCGTGGTCTTCCGTGGACATGTGCAGAGCGGCAACAAATTTGAGTCACCCAGCACACACATTCCCAGCTGAGACGGAGCAAAGCAACTCTCCCCTTTTTTGTGTCTGCTCTCCTACTGCAGACAAGCGTCCTTTGAAATGTCTCTTTAGTGTGACATTTGTGTGTGTGCTTTGTGTTGGTGGCTTTGCAGTTTGGAATGGTACCGGCTCACAGTGCTGTAGTCCTGTTTTGTGCTTGTAAGTGCTAGGGGCCGATTGCCATCTGGACAAAAGACTGGCTTTTCTTGTGTTTGATAAGCTTTGTTTAGACATGAGTTCTAGCGCTGGTAGCGGTGAGATCAATGCTACTGAATCAACATATATATAAATATGTATTTATATTACATAAGGTATCTTTGAGTGCAATCAGAGAAAATAAGATAACATTCGGATCAGTTAAAGAGCAGGTGGTGACCAGTGGCTCGCAGGAACCTAACCTTAGATTTCCTCTAGGAGCAGCGGTGCAGTATTTGCTAATTCAGTGTTTAACTGAATACCGAGAGTTGACTGTAGCTAAATGGAATCCAGGTGCTCAGAGGGGCAGCCTCTTCTAGGACACACTTCTGACTGCAGGGAATATTTGCGGAGAAGCGGAAGTAGTTCTGGCCACGCCGAGTGCCTCAGCTCAGCACAGATTTTTCTATCGGATTTGAAAAAAACCTTTAAAAAAGATGTAACCACATTTGGTCTCGTAGAAGCATGAGTTGTTATAGACCATCCATCTGGAAACAGAGTAAATTCTTAATTCAAGAGCATTTTCCCTCGCCTTTGAACCTATGTAAGAGTTTGTGGAAAATGTTTGATACCCAAAACCAATAAATTGAAAGCTTTCCCCCAGCCAGACAACAGACCCCATTACGCAGGGTATAATATTTGTTATGCTTAGCAATTCTTTTATTTTCTGGGAGCACCAGGCTTTTCAGAAAGGGATCATTTTGTCCCTTCTGATTGAAAAGATCACAAAATGCTTCAATTTGGTGAAAAGCTTTGCCAACGTATCTATTTTCCCCCAAACTCTTACATTATGAAATGTTTGCAAATGGTTTCACACATACAGTGTGTAAGAATGTGCAAGTGATTCAGAAAAGGTAAAGCTTTGCTTAAAATGACTGGAAAATGCAGAAAGAAGGGAACAAAGGGAACGGGTGAGTGTGGCCTGTGTAATTTAACAGCATTTCTCCAATACCTCTGGACTCTTTTTCGGCAGCTTCCAAGTTTCCACAACTCGGTCCTAACAACATCCTAACGAAATTCTCCGGAAAACGCTGTTGCGTATTTCAGTGCTCTCACTCAATACGTATTGCCTGAGTGGCTTCCATGTGTCAGACGCTGGAGTAAGTGCTTGAGTACGCTGCTGAATAAAATAGGCACAAATCTGGCTGTCCTGGCGCTTATTATCTCGTGCGGGTAGGCAGTCTGGTGGGGAAGTTTCCTGTCTTGTTTGGGTATCTCCTTAGGAAACATTCATACATACATTTTCATTCAGCTCATCAGATGGCCCTCTGAAACAGTTATAGAGTCATGTCCCTCTGACGCCCCTACTGACATTGGTATGCCTATTCTTTTTAAGTCTGTGCCAATCTGATAGATGAAATGAGTTCTCAGAATTGCTTGAATTGGCATTTCTGTGATTTTTTTTTTTTAACTGAAGTTGTGTATCTTTGCATGGGTATATTTCCATTTATGTTTCTCTTTTTGTGAATTTGTCCCTTTTCTCATCAGGGTGCTAATTTTTTCCTTGAGCTGTAAAGAGTTATAGATTTAAAATATTAACCTTTTTTCCTATGTATGACAAATGGTTGTGTTTTTTTATCTTTTTGTCTTTGAACTTGATTCATGACCTCTGGTCCTACATGCAAAGTTTGAATTGTTTTGTACTCAAATGTGTCAATATTTTCCTTTTGATTTATTTGCTTAACAAAACTAGCTGTAGGTGCCGGGCGCTCACTGTTGCATGTGTCTTATGAACACCCACCCATTGGATCTTCGTCACAACCCTGCGAAGTGGTCTTGTGTGTGTCCTCCACTGCCCCTGCCCCAGCGCCCTCCCCCCACACACTATTCTAAGATGAGGAAAGCGGGTGGAGAAAAAGAAGTACTGTGCGGTGGTTAAGGTTACAGCCGGTACGTGGTGAGTGAGGTAAAGCGTCGTCCCCGGCCACTAAGCCTCGTCAGCCGTAGTCCAGGTGTCAGGCTCTGCTCGTGTTTGTGGTCGCTGCAGAAATGCTCACTGAATCCTCCCCAGCTTTTTCCCCCCAATATGTACTGATTCAACTGCACAGGGTCTTAGCTGTGGCACGTGGACTCTCAACTGAGGTTTATGGGATCTAGTTCCCGGACCGGGGATCGCACTTGTGCCCGCTGCGTCAGGAGCGTGGAGTCTTCGCACTGCACCAGCAGGAAAATCCCTAGACTGCCCCACCCTTGAGGGCAAGCACCACATCTTTTGCTTCTCCCAGTGTCCTCCATACAGTACTGGGCACAGTGTAGCTAGTTGCTTATGAATAAATACTTTCTGACTGAATGTTGACGACATCTGGATTCTGGATCATCAGAGCACACTTTTGTTCCTGCTTGCAGAGGAGCTGACAGCTTCAGTGTTTTCCTGTTGCCCCTCGCTGGTGACTTCGTGCGCTCGGCTCTGGCACCTGCGCTGATGGAATGTCCCTGTCCGAGTTCAGCAGTAGTTCCCCTTACTCCACAGCCTCCCGGCTCTCCTCAGATAAGCCTCCTGACTCTCATCTCTACCGGAGAAAATCTAATGAGCCTTTTTCTAGGCTCCACTCTTCAGCATCTGTCATATAAACACCAAGAACACACAAGAGGAAAACCCCAAGAGGGGATGACCAGGAAGCCCAGAGAACGCTTGCTCAAGCCTTTGACACTCACCCAGAGATGGAAAGTCTTCCAGCTGTGGTCCTGGGTATCTCTTCCTTCTGCACAGGAGGGAAGGAAGTGAGGAACTATTAGACTGTTGCGGATGGCATTCTTACATGCTAACTCAAAGAGACTAGTTAACCCGTGATTAAGGAGCTATCTCTGACCGTAATCTCTCCTTCTCCTATCATATTCAGTCATTTGATGGATTCACTTGGTTCTTCCTTTGAAGCCTCTCCTGCATTCATTTTTTTCCAGACTCCCTGACAGTTCTCTAATTTAGTGGTTTCTAAAGTGTGGTCCTTGGACCAGCAGCAGCATGTGGGAGCTTGTGAGAGATGTGAATTCTCAGGCCCCAGCTCAGATATACTGAATCTGAAACTCTGGGGCTGTGGGCCAGCATGCTGAGTTTCAGTTCAGTTCAGTCGCTCAGTCGTGTCGGACTCTTTGCAACCCCATGAATTGCAGCACACCAGGCCTCCCTGTCCATCACCAACTTCCGGAGTTCACCCAAACTCAGGTCCATCGACTCAGTGATGTCATCCAGCCATCTCATCCTCTGTCGTCCCCTTCTCCTCCTGCCCCCAGTCCTTTCCAGCATCAGAGTCTTTTCCAGTGAGTCAACTCTTCCCATGAGGTGGCCAAAGTACTGGAGTTTCAGCTTTAGCATCATTCCTTCCAAAGAACACCCAGGACTGATCTCCTTTAGGATGGACTGGTTGGATCTCCTTGCAGTCCAAGGGACTCTCAAGAGTCTTCTCCAACACCACAGTTCAAAGGCATCAATTCTTCAGTGCTCAGCCTTTTTCACAGTCCAACTCTCACATCCGTACATGACCACAGGAAAAACCATAGCCTTGACTAGACGGACCTTTGTTGGCAAAGTCATGTCTCTGCTTTTGAATATGCTGTCTAGGTTGGTCATAACTTTCCTTCCAAGGAGTAAGCGTCTTTTAATTTCATGGCTGCAGTCACCATCTGCAGTGATTTTGGAGCCCCCCAAAATCAAGTCTGACACTGTTTCCACTGTTTCCCCATCTATTTCCCATGAAGTGATGGGACCAGATGCCATGATCTTCATTTTCTGAATGTTGAGCTTTAAGCCAACTTTTTCACTCTCCTCTTTCACTTTCATCAAGAGGCTTTTTAGTTCCTCTTCACTTTCTGTCATAAGGGTGGTGTTATCTGCATATCTGAGGTTATTGATATTTCTCCCAGCAATCTTGATTCCAGCTTGTGCTTCATCCAGCCCAGCATTTCTCATGATGTACTCTGCATAGAAGTTAAATAAGCAGGGTGACAATATACAGCCTTGACGTACTCCTTTCCCGATTTGGAACCAGTCTGTTGTTCCATGTCCAGTTCTAACTGCTGCTTCCTGACCTGCATACAGGTTTCTCAAGAGGCAGGTCAGGTGGTCTGGTATTCCCATCTCTTTCAGAATTTTCCACAGTTTATTGTGATCCACGCAGTCAAAGGCTTTGGCATAGCCAGTAAAGCAGAAATAGATGTTTTTCTGGAACTCTCTTGCTTTTTCAATGATCCAGTGGATGTTGGCAATTTGATCTCTGGTTCCTCTGCCTTTTCTGAAACCAGCTTGAATATCTGGAAGTTCACGGTTCATGTATTGCTGAAGCCTGGCTTGGAGAATTTTGAGCATTACTTTACTAGTGTGTGAGATGAGTGCAATTGTGTGGTAGTTTGAGCATTCTTTGGCATTGCCTTTCTTCAGGATTGGAATGAAAACTGACCTTTTCTAGTCCTGTGGCCACTGCTGAGTTTTCCAAATTTGCTGGGATATTGAGTGCAGCACTTTCAGCATCATCTTTCAGGATTTGAAATAGCTCAACTGGAATTCCATCACCTCCACTCATGGCCCTATAAGTAATTTTGTTGCACATTCAGGTTTGAGAACCACGGGTCTAATGGGACCCCTCTTTATCATTCAGTTCAGTTCAGTCACTCAGTCATGTCTGACTGTTTGCAACTCCGTGAATTGTAGCATGCCAGGCCTCCCTGTCCATCACCAACTCCTGGAGTTCATTCAAACTCACATCCATTGAGTTGGTGATACCATCCAGCCATCTCATCCTCGGTCGTCCCCTTTTCCTCCTGACCCCAATCCCTCCCAGCATCAGAGTCTTTTTCAGTGAGTCAACTATTCGAGCGAGGTGGCCAAAGTATTGGAGTTTCAGCTTTAGCATCTCCTTCCAAAGAACACCCAGGGCTGATCTCCTTTAGAATGGACTGGTTGGATCTCCTTGCAGTCCAAGGGACTCTCAAGAGTCTTCTCCAACACCACAGTTCAAAAACATCAATTCTTCGGTGCTCAGCTTTCTTCACAGTCCAACTCTCACATCCATACATGACCACTGGAAAAACCATAGCCTTGACTAGACGGACCTTTGTTGGCAAAGTCATGTCTCTGCTTTTGAATATGCTATCTAGGTTGGTCATAACTTTCCTTCCAAGGAGTAAGCGTCTTTTAATTTCATGGCTGCAATCACCATCTGCAGTGATTTTCATTAAAACATTGTAAATGTGTTAGGTGTTTATTGTAGAAAAACGGGAAAATACAGACAAGTAGGAAGGAAGCCCAAAACAAAAATTACCCCATAACTCTTAACACTCAGAGGAAACTACTGTTTTAATTTCTTAACATTTTTTTTCTTATTAAGAAACAGTAAAAAAGATAATCTTTATTCTGTCCCGTATGGATTGTGCTCAGTCAGTCAGTCGTGTCCAACTCCGCGTGACCCTATGGATTGTAGCCCGCCAAGCGCCTCTGACCATAGGATTCTACAGGCAAGAAGGAGTGGGTTGCTATGCCCTCTTCCAAGGGATATTCCTGACCCAGGGATTGAACCGGAATCTCTTCTCTTACATCTCGTGCAGGTAGGTTCTTTACCACTAGCAGCATCTGGGAAGTCTTTTGTATGGATTACTGTGGACTTCCCTGAAGCTCAGATGGTAAAGAATGTCTGCAGTGCGCAAAACCTGGGTGCGATCCCTGGATTGGGAAGATCCCCTGGAGAAGGGAATGGCAACCTACTCCAGTATTCTTGCCTGGAGAATCCCACGGACAGAAGAGCCTGGCGCGCTACACTCCAGAGGGTCAGAGACAGTTGGACACGACTGAGCCACTAACACGACTACTCTGTGCTTTTGGTCTTCCATTTCTCTCTTTCCTTTCCCCAGTCCGATCTTGGATCCATGATCCCTATTCTTCTTGTTTAAAATCGAAGGATATTTGACCTGTAACACGTGTGGATCTAAGGTGTGCAACGTACTCATTTGGTCCGTTTATACTGAAGCATGATCACCATTACAGTGTTAGCTAATCCCTCTATTGTGTCACATAATGATCATTTGTTCTAGTGCTGGGAATAATTAAGATCTAGTCACTTAGCGGGTCTAATGCTTATAATACAGCTCTGTTGTCTGTAATCATCGTGCCCTGTATGAGGGCTCTAGGGCTTATTCACCTACTGGAGGCAAGCTGTTCTTTTTAACGCATATTCCTGACAGAGCAACTTCTGGATTCAAAGATACTCAGTGAGTTCTTGCCCTCTGATTTCGGCACATAAATGGCTCGCCTTTGCATTCAAGGAGTTTTGTGATGGGATGTTTCCGTGCTTACCCACTAATATGCCTGTTCTGTAAGGGACAGACGTTGTATCCCTGGCACTTAACTATGCCACACACTCAGTGGGCACTCAGTGTGTTTGTTCAGGGAATGAATGCATATTCTGATACCGTCGAGTCACCGGTGAGGAATGTACGTGTGCCTTTCATTTCTCCTGGCTTTAAAAGCAGTTTGTGCTGCAGTGCTTTCTCAAAATGCACACGGCTGTGTCTGTCCCAGGAGATTCCGACCCACTGGTGTGGCTCCCCAGGCATTCCTACCTGAGAAGCTCAGGTCTAGAACGTCCCTTCCCCATTTCTGCGAGTCAAACAGGGGCCTGTGTTTATTAGTCTCCTTCCACAGCCCGACTCCCCTCCCCTCCGGCGTCCTGCCGTCCAGGTGGTTCTACCAAACTCTCTGCCTCCGCTGTTAGCAGGGGATGGGGCGAAGGGCAGAATGACACCAATCAGGCCAAGCCAGTCAGATTCTTGCCCTGGGAATCTGAACGGTGTGGTGGAAGGCGGACGCGGTCGAAGGCAGTGGGTGCTGGCACTCAGGTCCTTTGCCCTTGGTGCTGGCAGCTGTGTGTGATCCTAGGTGAACCGAGGAGGCCGGCCTTCAGGGAGGAGAGGGGATCAGACATATAGAGCGAAGCAGGGAAGACAGTAAGGTCTCAGAGGGAAGGAGCCGGAGGGAACCGTCCAAGGACGCTCTGGTTTCCCGCAGCCAGCTTTGCGGCCCGAGCTGACTCAGCCTCCCACTCGGGTTCCCTTTTCCCTGGTCAGTTTGAAGCATCTTGTTGAGAAGACCCTCTTTCCAGACCTGCCTCAGATTGCTCCTCATACTTGAATGTCCCTCAGGGGACATTTCCTCGGGGATTCCCAGGTGGCGCTAGTGGTAAAGAGCCCACCTGCCAATGTAGGAGACATGGGAGACGCGGGTTTGATCCCTGGGCCAGGAAGACCCCCCTGGAGGCGGACATGGCCACCCAGTCCAGGATTCCTGCCTGGAGAGTCCCTCGACAGAGGGGCCTGGGGGGCTACAGTCCACGGGGTCTCAGAGAGTTGGCTATGATTGAGTGACGCAGCACGCACGCAGGTCTTCTCACAAGCAGCCCGCTCCCACCGCATTTATTCCGTTTTTCCGGCCTCAGGCGGGATCACGGGGCTTTACATAAGTAATCAGGTTGGCTGAATAACCCAGGATGGGGGAGGGACCTCACTGGTCCAGGGCAGAGGACCTTGCTGGAGAAGAAGGCACAGAGCACCAAGGGGGTGGGGGGCGTTCCTCTCCGCAGAGGAGGAACCTGGGTCCCACGAGGACTGGGGCCTGCCTGGGCTGGCAGCCCGTCCTCCTGCTCCCGGATCCTAGTGCACTTAGCCAGGTGGGGCCGTGGGAGGGTCCCATCTCCCCAGTCCAGGACCAGGTGGTGCCCAAAGGGAGTTCCAGCGCGCACAGAGGATTCTGTTTGTAAAACAGTGCTTTAAACAGTTCCATCTGTCTCTCTCAGACTTCTCAGGCTCAAGAGTGTTTCCCAAAAGTTCACAAAGGGAACGAGAATGAGGTGGTTCCTAAGGAAATCTGGCTCCTGACCCCTTTCGTCCGGGAGCAGGTCCCAGAACCAGGGGTCTCTGGGGTGACGAGATGGGGAGACCCCTTTCCGCCTCTCGCCAGCTTTCAGCAAAGGTCTGGGTGCCCCCTTCAGACAGACGGGCCACCTGGCACACCCGCCCCTCCCTCTGCAGGCGTCACACCTTCTCACGCCTCTCTCACCGGCAAGTGGAGAGAGAGATGAGGAAACAAGTTGGAGGATGGAAGAAACCAGAAGCCGCCAAGGGAAAGAGGCGAGCTGGGGGAAGGCAGCCCTCCCGGGCTCCACCCCCTGCTCAGGGCTGCTCCTGGCCCAGAGCTCGCTGCGACTCTTAAGTTTTGGTTCTCGTCGGATGGCTGGTTCAGACACGGCCCTTGTGCAATAGCCACGTGCTCACGGCCTTTCCTTCTGAGCGCTGAGCAGGAAGGGAGGGCGTGGGCTGGGAACGCCTGCCGCCCCTGCTTCCCGCAGAGACGCCCGGCCCCAGTGCGAGTGCAGTGGGGACTGGTGTGGAATGGGGGCACCCAGCACGGTTATTCCTTCCTCTCCAAGCCAGCACGGGAGTCGGTGACTGACAGGGAGGCCTGGCGGGCTGCCGTCCACGGGGTCGCAGAGAGTCGGGCACGACTGAGTGACCGGACTGAGCAGAAGCCAGCCCCGGTCTGGACCAGGGACTCACCAGCCCCGACTAACAGGCGGATTGAGGTTCGCGGACCAGACGGAGCTCCTGTCCTGTTTGTGTCGCCACCTCTGACCTTTAGAATCTCGCGCTCAGGACTTGGGATACACCTAGTTTGCCCCTCTTGCCACATGCCTTTTGCTTAGTGACTTAGGGTAGACCAAGCGCTCGGTAATCAAAGGGGTGGGGCCGTGTGACCTCCGCTGCCCCGCGCCTTCAGGGCTGAATCACCTCCCAGGTGGGTGGGATTTGCCTTCCCACGGCTAAGCAGTAAGGCCTGCTGGTGAGTGTCCTGCTGAAAACTTAGCACCCACCATCTTGTAACTTTGAGAAGGGGAATGACTATTCAGATGGATCGGAGTTTCCTTAGTCTTTGGAAATTAAAACGTTTCAGCAACCCGTGGGATTTCTCTCCCCCACCCCCCCCCACCCCCGCCCCTTTGGCTAAGTTACAAGGTACTGCAAGCTGGGGGGCCTTCTCACTGGTTTTTCTGCAGTTTTCCAAGCGCTCAAAAGGGCCTGGCCTCTGGTTCAGGTAGCGGGGGAGAGGTGGCCGCAGCGACTGTTGTTTCCTTCTGTAGAGGAATCTACTGATTTGGTTTCAGGGGGTGGGAGGGGGCGGTGGGAGGCAGGGTGCAGCCCTATTTTTATTTATGTCACCACTAGGGTGACCTGTGGGACTCCCCTTTCAGTCCCTCCAAAGGCAGCTGCTTGGTGCGGCTGCAGCAGGCGGGTGGTCCGCCTTCGGAGGCGCCTGAAGACTCGGAGTGGCGGCCCTGCCATTTGCCGGTGCGGCTCTCGAGCGCTCTAAACGTGGAGGACCGGAGCCCTGTTTTCGCTGGAGGCTCAGAAGGCAGCCAGGGAGTTGGGCACAACGCGCCGGAGGCCCCAAGGTTTGGCCCTCAGGACGGGCCTCCGGCTCTGTAACCTGGAATGGCCACCCTCCCTCCCCGGGCAGCCGGACGCCGGCGGGCAGCCCCCAGGGGCAGCCCCCTGGGCGGGAGGCGGCGGTGCCTTTGTGCCCTTCCTCTCGGGGGCACGGGGCGGCCGCTGGAGGAGGGCCGGGGCGGCCCCGGGAGTCCCGCCAGGGCGCCGGAGTTGGGGAGCAGTGGAATCTCGTCTCCCCCTCGCAAGCCTCACCCGCATCGTAATTCTTTTTATTTTTACTTTCAAGCCATGTAAGGCGCGCGGATGGGGTAGGAGCGTTCCGGCGACACGTTGCCAGAGGCGCAGCGCCCGCCCGCCCGCGTGGCCAGAGCGCAGGGAAGGGACAGGCCGCGCGCCCCGCCAGCCCCGCCGCCCACGGTCGCGGCTGCTCGGGGTCGCAGAGCCCGCCGCGCCGGCCGCCTCCACCCCGCGGGCCCGCGGGCAGCCCGTGCGCGCGGCCCGGGCTCCGTGCGCGCCGGGGCAGCGCCGGGGGTGCGGGGGCCCGGCCGACCGTGCGCCCGGGGACCCGGCAGGGGCCGCCCCGGCGGGTCCGCGCCCGGCGCCTCCGGCCGCCGGCGGCCCGGCCCACGTTTTCCGTCTCTCCCGCTCCCTCCGCCCCTGCGCGCGGCCCTCCCCTCCGCTCCCCCCGCCTCCCGCCTGGTCATGTGTCGCCTTTTTTTGTTTGCAGTGGAAACAATTTCTCGCCGCGGCGGAGGCGAGCGGGAGGCGGGACGGGGCGGGGAGAGCGGCGGGCCGGCGGGAGGACGCGCGGCGCGCCCGGCGGAGGCCGCAGGTCCCATGCCGCGCCGCGACCCCCGCGCCCCTGCCGCCCGCGCCCGCGGCCGCCCCCCGCCGCCCGCCGCCCTGCGCTCGCAGCGCCGCGCCCGCGCGCCCTCGGCCGGGCTCCCGAGCCATGCCCGCCGCGCGCCCGCCAAAGTTTGTGGGCTCCCGCTGAAGGGCCGCGGCGTCCCCGCACCCCCGCGCCCCGCTCCGGCCAGGTGAGTCCGCGCCCGCGCGGGGTCGGGTCGGCTCGGGGCGCGCGCGTGCGCTCCGCTCGGGGGGCCGTCCCGGAGGTGGCCGACCCGGGGGCTGCGCAGTCCCCGGGGGTGAGGGCCCCGGGGTTAGGGGGGCCTGGCCCGGCGGGGGACACGGGAGCCCTGGAGCCCCGGGGAAGTTGCCCAGTGCGAAGAGGCTCCTGGCCCCGACGTGCGGGCTGTTTTCCCCGGTGCCCCGACTTCCCAAACGAAGGGACGGACTTGGGGGTGTCGGCGGGACCCCCGGCGACCCGGGCTGGGGCTGGGGGTGCTGATCAAGGGGAGACCCCAGAAGAGAGACGGGCTCCTAACAAAGCTTCCCCCCCGCCCCGGCCCCCAGACTGTGCAAGCTTGGCACCGGCAGAGTCTCCCGAGGCCCGAGTCCTGGTCACCCCGGCCCCTCTCTGAAGCCCCCCTTGGGCCCCGGAGGAGTTGGGGGGCGGCAGGCTTCCCCCGATGTGTTTCTCGGGCCCGGGGCGGCTGATAAAAGGCTGGTGCCGTCTGACCGGCAGTGAAGGCATGCGGGCTCGGGAGGGCCGGGCCGGCGGGGCAAGGAGCGGTTTCCCCGTCGCCCGGCAACGCCGCTGATGGACGCGGGCCGCCGCCAATCGCCGCGCCTGCAGGTCCCCTGGAAATGTTTTTGACATGGACCGTCGGCGAGGGAGCAGAGCGCGTGTGCGCGTGCGCGGAGCGGGGTACCGCCCCCCCCCCCCAACACCCCAAACTCGCCACTGCCCTGCTCCGTTTGTGGGGAGGGGGGACGGGGGTGATTTCTCAACTTTTTAAAGTTCGCATTGACCATCTGTTCGGAGCTGGGCCACTCATGCTTTGTCAGTTATTTGCAGCCCTCTGGCAGTGGGCAAGGAATGAGCTTTTCTGCTGCATTTTCTCCATGAAAAAAAGGAAAAAATAAAAAAGGATAACGAAACCCAGTAAGTCACAAACAAGCAGGAAGGTGTGTGTGTGCGGAACGTAGCCAATAGCTAACCGAAAAGTTGTAAGGAGGTCAGTGGTAGACATCTGCGGATCCGGCGAGCAGCCTTACTGGCAGCCGATGGAAAATGTTTGCTGAACTGCAGACACATGATCTGGATTCTTTCCCCCACCCCGGCTTCTAAAGAATAGTAGGAAAAAAAAGATTTGGCGAATTATGTCGTTAGAGATCATAATGGAAAACTCCTCAGTGTGGTTTCTGGAAACGGTAGCGGTCAGCAGCTCTTGATGCGGTCGCTGTAAAATGTGGATTTATGGTGGTGCACTTAACAGCTGGCCGGCATCGGGGGCACCAGAACACAAAGCCTGCGAGCGATCCAGGGGTGCTGAGCCCCTGAACCCTCTCTTCTGGGCAGCGCCGCTTTCCTAAGAAAACCGTATTGCTGGCAGTGTTTGTTTAAAACAAAAGAAAACATGGAGAATAGCATGTTAGTTCGTTTGGGAAGCTACTGACAAGTAAGCAAATTAAAAAGAAAGAGCAGCATGTTGTCATAGCAACAGTGCAATTAAATTACTTTACTGTCAGCCATGATATAATTTTCCTGTTTGGTAGCTCAGGAGACGTAAAACTTTTTTCCTGTGGAGCTAAAGTTGACTTCAGCGGCTGGGTCGGGTTTTTTTTTTGTTTTTTTTTTTTCGCTTTTGTACTCGACTGTGTGGATATTCCCTGTTATCAGAAAATTAGGTTATTTGATGAGGGGAGTCCTGTGAAAACTTTGAGAGGACAAGCCTAGCCTTGATTTGTTTACAAAGACGGTAAAAGCAGTATCAAGCTGGTCTCTGTCTTACCTCCAAATTGAAAACACTAGATTATTCTTTAATAGGTATCCTGTATTACTCAGAGTAGCCTCCCTATTTGATGAAAAACATATTCCCTGTGGCTGAACCCGAGGTATCTGAACTACCTGCTTCCATGGGACTTTGGTGCCTGGGAAAATTCTTTCTCTTCTAACAGTTGGACGTTTCAGGGCAGCTCCCCAGCCCCGCCCAGGCCTTCTGTCTGCAGGCTGTCTGTCCACCTTGGCCTCCCCTCAGCCTGCGTCTCCCAGGGGTGGGGGTGTGGGGGCTGTGGGGTGGGGGTGGCGCCACCAGCTCTCAGGTGCCTTTGGGTATCCAGTGCCCCAGTGCCCCACATATGTTTCCTAGAGCTTCCCCAGCTAAAGTGGCAGTTATTTTAGGTGTGGTGTCAGTGAACTTTTGGAGCCATGGAATGATCCCATCTTTGCTTTTGCTGTGTTCATTTTTTTCTTTTTCTGTTTTTCTAAATAGCCTGCATGATGTTACTCGGGGGTGGCCGTGCTCAGTCGTGTCTGACTCTTTCGAGACCCCGTGGACTGTAGCCCACCAGGCTCCTCTGTCCATGGGGTTCTCCAGGCAGGAATACTGGAGTGGGTTGCCATGCCCTCCTCCAGGGGACTGAACCCAGGTCTCCCACATTGCGGGTGGATTCTTTACTGTCTGAGCCGCCAGGGAAGCCCAGGGCTGGGGTGGAGGATAAAACACGCCCTTCCTACGCCCAGCATGCTGTGGGAGAGCGGGAGACCTCTCTCCTGATCTTCCTGCTCTTTCTGTCTCTCGTTATGGGAGAGCGGGAGACCTCTCTCCTGATCTTCCTGCTCTTTCTGTCGCTCATTACGTGCTCGAGGGATGCACGTGCTTTGTAGCTGCTGGGGTCACCTGAGTGTGGACCTGTCTCCCCCTATTGTCTTTCCTCCTCAGATATTTTACCCCCTGTGCTAGGCTGTTGATAAAAGTGGGGGAGAAGCAGAATAGAATTCCTTAGCAGTTTTTGTTGGATATGCCTTCTTTCTTGAAGCTCCTGGCTGCTCTCCTGACTTTTTGCACTGATTTTAATTTCAGCTGATGGCTCCTTGTTCACATTCCTCTTTATTTGCGTGGTGTCTGACAGCGCTCACTTTTTTGTTCAGAGTGTAGTGTCCCAACGAAATTAACTGTGCTTCCTCCTTCACTTTGAATCCACAGAATAATTTGGCATCACTGTTTAGACTTGCCAAATGTTATTAAAGTTGCAGTTTTAGGTCATGATAAAACACTGCTAAAGTGGTTCTCCGGAGAAGGCAATGGCACCCCACTCCAGTCCTCTTGCCTGGAAAATCCCATGGATGGAGGAGCCTGGTGGGCTGCAGTCCATGGGGTCGCTAAGAGTCGGACACGACTGAGCGACTTCACTTTCACTTTTCACTTTCATGCACTGGAGAAGGAAATGGCAACCCACTCCAGTGTTCTTGCCTGGAGAATCCCAGGGACGGGGGAGCCTGGTGGGCTGCCGTCTATGGGGTCGCACAGAGTCGGACACGACTGAAGCGACTGAGCAGCAGCAGCAAAGTGGTTCTCACCATAGCCAGTTTTAATGCCCAGGCAGTTGTGATGGTCTTCGCACGGAACAGCTGAACTTAACCTGAAACAGCGGGTCTTTTTTCTTTTTTTCTTGAGAAAGGTAACTAGTAAGACCCGTCACCCGAAGTGACCTGGGTTGTGGCCGCACTTATTTTGTGGTGTTTATTGTGAGGCTCGAAAGAATCTTGTACATTTTCATGTGAAGCAGGTAAATAGAGGCAAGCAGGAAATGACTGATTTTCCTAGGGTCACGGTGAGAGGCTTCATGGATCCGGAAGACGACCTTGTGGAACCCACCCCCCCTTTTTTAATTATTGCAGTACAGTTGATTTACAGTGTTGCGTTAGTTTCTGGTGTACAGCGAAGTGCTTTTATACGTAACATGTATTGGTTTTAACATTCCTTTCCGTTACGGTTCATCACAGGATATGGCATACTGTTCCCCTGTGCTGTTACACAGGCGGGTTGTTTATTTTTTTGGCCCTGCCGCAGAGCTTGAGGGATCTTAGTTTCCTGACCAGGGATGGAACCTGTAGCTTCTGCAGTGGACGCGCTGAGCGCTCCCGCCGGACAGCCTTGCAGTTCGTCCGCTAGGTGTGGTAGGCTCCCAGTCCCCTCCTGGCGTCCCGCTCTTCTCTTCTGTGAGGCAGGAGCCCCTGAAGGGCGCTGCGAACGCTCCCGGTCTTGCCCTTGCGGGCCGTCGGGGCCCCGTGCGTGGGCCCGGCGGCTCCTGCTGCTCCTGGCGGGCCGGCGAGGGGGCGTCTCTGAGGGGCAGGGAGCCCACCGAGCCGGCGGGGCGGGAGGCCGCGGCTGCCTCGCTGCCGTCGGGGTCCCCCCTCATCTTCTCTGTGTCGTGTGTTTCAGGAGCCTTCACGTAGATGGGTCCAGTCATGCCTCCCAGCAAGAAGCCGGAAAGCTCAGGAATTAGCGTCTCCAGCGGGCTGAGTCAGTGTTACCGGGGCAGCGGTTTCTCCAAGGCCCTCCAGGAAGACGATGACCTCGACTTCCCCCTGCCCGACATCCGACTAGAGGAGGGGGCCATGGAAGATGAGGAGCTGACCAACCTGAACTGGCTGCACGAGAGCAAGAACCTGCTGAAGAGCTTCGGGGACTCGGTCCTGCGCAGCGTCAGCCCGGTCCAGGACCCGGACGACGACCCGCCGCCGTCGCCCGCCCACTCCGACGTGCCCTACGACGCCAGGCAGAACCCCAACTGCAAGCCCCCCTACTCCTTCAGCTGCCTCATATTCATGGCCATCGAGGACTCGCCCACCAAGCGCCTGCCCGTCAAGGATATCTACAACTGGATCTTGGAACACTTTCCGTATTTTGCAAACGCACCTACTGGGTGGAAAAACTCAGTGAGACACAATTTGTCCTTGAATAAATGTTTTAAGAAAGTGGACAAAGAGAGGAGTCAGGTAAGCCTCGGGGGCTGGAGCTCAGGTTTTTCTTTTGGAAGTGAAATGTGTCTCCATGAAGAGAAAATGTTCAGGAATGTGAATTTGTTGTATGGAAGTGCTCCTTGCGTAAATAGAGAACGCGGTCTCATTGCATGCGTTCAGGCGCTTGTCAAGAACTTCCTTTTCCTGCGTTTGGTGTTTCTAAAGCTGGCTTGAGGGCTTCCCACTGGGGAGCGGGGTTACAGAACAGTGGTTTGCAGGCCTGATGGGTTCTCAGTATGGTCATCCTTCAGCGTGGGTGGGTCCCTTTGGTTTTCAAGACCAAACAAAGGTCTGTATTCTGAGAGCAGCCATGAGCCATGAGGAGTGTAAATATACATATGTAGGAAAATTGCCACCAAGGGCTAGAGAAATGTGGCATTTGTATTCTTTCTGAATATTAACTCAGAGAAAGGCTGTCGGTCTAGGGTTCTGGAATAAATAGACAGTGGTGGACATTGTACAGATGACTTGAACATCTTTATATACTGCAGGAACAAAGACCCCAAGTGCCCAGGTGACTCTCTTGAAATTCTGGGCTCTGTAAAGTGTTTGGCAACTTTGAAATTCCCTCTCAGGGTGGAAAGGGGTCTGAGGGTAAGGTTCTCATTCAAGACTGGCTTTTTAAAAGGTAGAATTTTTGCTTTAAAGCCTTTAAAGCTTGACCCTTGTGGTTTGCTAAAGGAAGTTTTAATAATTTGCTTTATCTTTCTTGTATGGAATATGATAGGTAGAGTAGAAAGAAGGTGGGCTTGTTAGAAAAATGGTAACCTAGCTTGAAGTCGTGAAAAGTAACATGTGTGCGTGCTAAGTCGCTTCAGTTGTATCTGACTCACTGTGACCCCATGGACTGTAGCCACGAGGCTTCTCTGACATGGGATTCTCCAGGCAAGAACACTGGGTTGCCATGCCCTCCTCCAGGGAATCGTCCAGACCCAGGGATAGAACCTGCATCTCTCGCATTGGCAGGCGAGTTCTTTACCAGTAGCGCCACTTGGAAGCCTGGAAAGTAACGTGGCCACGGCTAAAATAACCTGGCAGAAAACCCCTCTCTGCCAGGTTTTCGTGTTGCCGTGTCCCCAGCTCTGGTCTCTGCGTCAGCGGTGCTGCAGTGTGCAGCGGGCAGTCTGCGTTCCTTTCTGTTTTACTATTTATTTGGCTGCACCAGGTCTCAGGGATCCTGAGTGGGATCGAACCCAGGCCCGCACCTGGAGAGCTCGGAGTCTTAGCCACCGGACTATCAGAGAAGTCCCTGCTTTCCATTCTTTTTGAAATTCAGGTTCAGGCCCAGGACCACTCTTGTGTGGCTCAGCAGCTGTGCAGGCTTGGGGCCTTTCATTTCTTCTGTCTCCGGGAACAGATTCATGCTTCCAGTAGGATCTTGAACCTGAGAAGATTCCACTTGCCCAAGTCTGTAGCTGGCTGGGCTGAAGCCCCGTTTATCCTTGCTGCCGCTGGGCGTGTTTGCCGGCAGGTGCTGTTCACCCAGAGTTTGTGCTGAGGACGGGGTGGGGAGGGGTGCAGGGCCTGAGGAGGGTGTTGCCCAGGAGGAGGAAGGTGTGGACGCCGAGGAGCTTTGCTGCTGACCCGGGAGCAGGTGGCCCCCCGGTCAGAGTGCAGGAGTGAGCACGCCTGAGCGTGCCAGCCCTGCCTCCCCAGGTCCGAGTTTCCTGTAACTGTAGCCGTCATGGGTACTGCTGCCGTCCCTAGGAGTCTGTCACGCTCTCCTCCCGTCCTTATCCCAGGAGGGTCATCGGGAGACTGACCTCCGGACTCGACTCTGCAGAGTTTTTTCCCATCATTCCTTGAACTTAGAGAAAACTCGCTGTTTCCCTGTAAAGAACTAAGCCCATAACCTTAAAAGCTACCATACAGGTGGGTCCTCTGGAAAGGGAAGGTCTGGGTGAGCAATTCCACATCCCAGGTGGCGCTAGTGGTAAGGAACCCGCCTGCCAATGCAGGAGACATAAGAGACTCAGGTGTGATCCCTGGGTGGGGAAGACCCCCTGGAGGAGGGCATGGCAACCCCCTCCAGTATTCTCCACGGAGAATCCCATGGACAGAGGAGGCTGGCGGGCTATGGTCCTTGGGGTTGCAAAGAGTTGAACATGACTGAAGTGACTGAGCACGCAGCACGGAGAATTAGTTGCAGGGTTAGAAGGCGGAGAAGACAGAGCTGTCAGGCCCGCCAGGGTTGCACGTCCCTGCTGCCGCGACGACCAGGGCTTTTAGCTTGGTGTGAAACGATTCTGCGAGTTACTGCACGCCTGGGTCGGTGTGTTTGCTGTCATGCTGGGGCACATGAGAGTAATTTAGCAAACGCACACTCTGAAATGTTCAACGAGACCAGCTCCACGGCGAGCGGAGACACTCAGGAGTTATCGTTCATCAGCCTGGGGCGTGACAAGTGGGTGTCCGATAGCTCCCCCCGGCACCCCACCTGCCACCCCAACGCTGCTCTGGGAATCTGGTTTGCCCACGGTCTGTCATGGCACACGCAGCGCCTGTTGAAAGGGAATGGTTTCGAGGGCTTGGAGGCAGTTAATTCTGTGGAATGCAGAGTCGTGGCTGCCCAGCCGTTCGGACCTGTACTGACGTCCTTCTGATGAGATGCCAGTCGGTTCTGTGGCCGGGAGTTTGTTCTCGGCGTTGCTGATGCTGCGAGGACAGAGTAAGGGTGTGAGCTTCCCGCTTCTCTGCGCTTCCCTCTGGCTCCCTGGGGGCCAGCTGGAGGCTGCCTGGTGAGGAGCAGGCTCCTGGGTGCCCTCAGGCACCAGTCCCAGCCCGTTCACTTGGGGCTCTCTGCCGCGGCCAGTGAGTCAGGGAAAAGCGTGTGCCCGCATTCTGCCCAGTGAAAGCCCTTGGACTCGCAGGTAAGCTTGTTCTTCCCTGGGGGGTTTTCCCTGGGGGGTTTTCCCTGGCTGTGGCTCCCGCACTGAGGTTTCACTGCAGCTCAGTGGTCACGTGCGTGCCTGAATGCTGGTGAGAAGGATGCTGGGGTTGGGGGCGTGGCGGTGTGGAAGCCTTGTGTTTGTGTGCACAGGGTTAGCCATCCCACTCTGTTGTCTTGTTAAAAGTGCAGGATCACACTTAGGCCGAGATGCACAAGCGTGAGCATGCAGAATCTGGTGTGATCCTTGTCTCTGGGGGCTGGGGACACGTGCCCTGCCGCGCAGCTGCTCAAATGGGGCTGGAGAGGGGCCACCCTGAACCACACCAGAGTCACCTGTGGCTCTTACACACCCACCACTTCTCCTGATTCAGCAGAAGAGACTCTGATTCAGCAGGTTTAAGGTGGGCTGGGGAACACCGAGATTCTTCATAAGCTTCATATTTCTGATTTCAGCCGGATTTGGGAATCCTTGACTCAGATGCCCTTTCGGGTTCTTTCCAATGCAGAGATTTCATCAAGAACATATTCTCATGAATGAGTAAGTTAGGTGTGAATAGTATTTTTTTCCCCTGTTTTATTTCTAACAGGACTTTGAAAGATAGAAGTTTTGTTTTTTTTTTTCTTCCCCTCCCCAGTCATGGAAAACTTCAGACATGTACAGCACAGGCGAGAGTGTAGTGACTCTATCGCCTTCACCACCATTGGCCACGGATTCAGCAGTTAACAGTGCTGGCCTGCCTTCCTTCCTTCATTTTTGTTTTTCTGCTCTTAAGTAATTTGAAGCAAATCCCATCCCTCGCGTCACTTTATCCCGACCTGTTTTAGTGTGTGTAGGAGTCGTTTCGGTAACCACAATGCCAGTGTCACCTCTAACAAAACGAACAGTTCTTTGGTCTCACAAGATGCCAGCTCTGTTGTTCAGATATTCTTGATGGTTTACAAAATGTTTGTTTGAATCAGGATCCAGACGTCGTTTAAGCGCTGCACTGGGCTCTGTTGCTTCAACCTGTTTAACCTGTTGTCACCCGCGGCAGATGCCCAGCCCCTTCCTTGTCAAATTGACCCGTCTGCATAGCACGTCTGCTTCGTTGGGGCTTCATTAAGCTTGTTCCTCTGTCCTCTTGTACGGATACTCTGTGAAATGGAAGTACGTGCTAAAAGGCTAGATCCCGTTCTGGCTTGTTTGGCCCCCGGGGAGTACTTTACAGCCGCGTCTCGTGCCTTCTCACGTCAGGAAGGCTGGTTGACCCACGCCTGGGGGCGCTGAGCTTGAACTGTGGGTTCATGTAGGGTTGGCTGCTCGCTCCTCTGCAGAGTCCCCTTCAGCCTTTCATCTCACGGTCTCATCTGTGGGTAACCTTTGCCCAGATCAGTCAGGATAGAGGTCCAGAGTCTGGGATTCCGTTTTGAATTTCCTAACTACAGATCTCAGTTGGAACCATAAGATTGGTGTGTACTAACCTCTCTGAGTATTTGTAAATGAGACGTAGAGCACAGGTTTTTATTTTTTATAAACTGGATTATAGTGGCTCAGGTGTGCATGTTGCTATTTCTCTGCTTTTTCTTGACTTTCCAGTTTAACAAAACATACTGTTGTCATAAGAGGGTACAGTGTACAGTGTACAGAAGCATATTTATTATATTCAGAGCTTTAAGTACAGTCTTAGCTTATAAATATAAGCAGCTTGTCTTGGTTGAAAGAGGCCTGGATTGGAAGCCAAGATACCTGGTTCGAGTTTTGATGCTGGAAGTACATGGCTGCTTGGACCTCAGTTTCCTCAGCTATAGAAGCAGAAGTTTATTGTTACTTGGGGCTTCTTAACCTGGGGTCTTTGAATGTCAGAGGCTTTGCAGACAACTCGAAATTGCTGATAACATGTCATGTGACTATGCATTTTCCTAGAAGATTTCAAGATTTTGTTCGATCACTTTTTTGGTTCTCAGTGGGACTCCTGACCCTGGAAAAGGGAAGAACCACGCGTGTTTTGTAATAACAGTAATGGACTTAGAGAACACTTTATTTGTACTTTCCCAATATCTTATTTCTTCCTCACTACAACCCTATGAGGTAGGCCCTAATTTCATTCTTAAAATAGATGATGATTAAGCTCAGAGTGGTTAAGGGACTTGCTAGAGGTCACACAGCTACTAAGCAGCAGAACAGGAATTCACCCTGATTCCCTCCAGTTCTGAAGGACATGCGCTGACCTTAAGCCCAGTGCTTGACCACGCTTCCTCAGGATAGAGGCTGATTGTTGATCTCGGGGTGCTTCCTCAAAGTATGCTATGAACATCAGTTATAGAGGAATTAAGATAACTCAAATACACCCGGAATTTACTCTGGGGGTACAGGGTAGAGGAAGATAAGTATAGAGAATGTTTTTGGCTTTGAAACGAGGCCAATCTTTAAGCAGCTGGAAAGGCGTCGAGTTTGCACAAAGCGTGCGGTGCGCGGCTCCCCCAGGCCCCCTGCCTCCCAGGGCCCCTCCACAGGGGGCTGGGCCAAGTCCAAAGCCCCTTATCCCTGTGTTTATGCAAATCCCCCTCCAGTTCCCAGCTCCCTTGATGTTTGCTTTTCCATCCTGCTGGATGAAATTTCTTTTCCAGAAGCAATTTTGAAAACGTAGCCCCTCTGACGTGGCAGAGCGCCCCTCGTACAGCAGCACCTCTGTATCACAGTTGCTCTTAATCCTTCCCTTCGGGGGTGCAGCCGCAGAATCAGAGCATTTCCTTTTCCCATGACAGTGCCACCACACCTGTGATGGTCATTTTAGGAAGAAGAAAGGCCCTAACTATTACTGTTATTATTTTGTTGGCGGGGAGGTTGGTGGTCAATGATGGTTTTTGATAAACTCTGCAGTTCGGCCTTGTTGAGTCAATTACTTCACATCGGGGTAGTGTTGCGTGGTGGGACATGCAAATATCAGATGAGGTGTCAAAGGTTCTTCTGCGGTCGCCGGGGCAGGTGATGGGCCTGTTTGTCTCTGAGCGGGGCTGCCCTGCGCGGAGCAGGAACACGGCCTCTTTCTCCTGTGCCCACCGCCCGGCAGGCCGCTTTCCATCGTCTGTGCTGTAGGCTGTGTTGCTTTGGAAGGTTGAGATGTTACCGGGGTCTCTGGGGGGCCTGAAATAAACATCCTGCCATGTCACAGTCTCTGGAACAGAAAGCACTTCATACCAGCATCCTCAGGGAGGTCAAGAAATCTGTGTCCTGCCTTCGGCCACGCTGCGCTATCCGTCCTGCCCATCTGGTCCTCCCAGACCCCGCTGCTCCCCCTGATTCTTCCAGGCAGAGGTGCCTTGGCTGGGGGGCATTTCTGCTGTCTTCCTTTTGCCAGCTCTTCACTCCTCATTCGTTCATTCAGCAGACTTTGAAAGCACCTGTTGTGTTCAGAACCAGCTGTGCTTCCTGTGCCAAGTGCTAGCAGGGCGCAAGGTTGAGCGTGGGTGGCCCAGCCTGGAAGGCCTTCTCGGCCCCGCAGCCCACCTGCGCGGCTTCCTCCTCGCTCACGGAGCTCCCTGGCAGCAGCTGTCCTTCCTGTGCGCGCTCCGCCTTTCCTTGGTCTGTGTCCTGTCTCTCTTCTGGCCCGTCCATTCCAAGAGGCCCCTGCTTCTCTAGTGCCCACAGTGATTCCCCTGCTACTGACCTTGATGAGGGTCTATACAGGAGTTCTGGAAAGCTTGGTTCTTCTGAATCTGAGGACCCCATTAACGTATCTGTCCAGTATTGGAATGCAGGAGACCCTGGTTCGATCCCTGGGTCGGGAAGATCCGCTGGCATAGGGATAGGCTACCCACTGCAGTATTCTGGCCTGGAGAATTCCATGGACTGTGTAGTCCACGGGGTGGCAAAGAGTCAGACAGGACTGAGGGCCTTTCACTTTCAGTATTGTTTTGCATTCTTTTAGGTAGGGCTTGGTGGTACCCAGCTACGTGTGTGAGATACTTCTTCACTGAGGGGCTACCTGGATATGCAGCCACCAAGAGACTGTTCTCAGAACCTCCCCTGTTGAGCTGAAGAGGCTCTGGGAGTCCCCTCTGAAATCACGTTAGCTGCGGGGTAATTCTCTGCACTAAACACTATAGGAATCTGGCACACCAGTCTCCTCTTTGAAAGTCGTGTGTTTTGCTTTTAGTAACGGGTTGTTGGGATTAATTCATTCCCCCTCACAGAGCCCTTGAACGTCTTAACACTCTTACGCTTTAACAATACGGTGACAGGTTTTACACTTTTTAGAAAATCTTCTCTTCTTCTCAATGGACATTTTTTGTGGTTGAAACAGATGATGATGAATATATATATATATATGCACATATACATTTAAAGGCTGATATAATGTTCATTTTGATGATTCTGTGTTTATAGGCTGCTCTTTTGTTTGTGGAGTTCAGATGTGTGGCCCCTTAAAGTGTTTAATTCTTGTTCTCCATCCCTGTTGCTGGTAACTTGCTTGTTTCTCCTCTCAATGAATATGTCCAGCCACCCTGTAAGGATGTTTCCTTCTTCCTTTTCATCCTGCCGTCTTTCCTTTCTTCCTTCCTTCCTTCATTTCCTTTCTTCCCCCCCTCCTCTGTTCTTAGCTACAGCGCACTGGCTGGCTTGTCTCCAGTTGTGATGCGTGGCCTTGGGCTTCGTGGCTCCACGGCGTGTGGGATCTTAGTTCCCCGGCCAGTAATCGAACCCACGTCCCCTTCTTTGGGAAAGTAGATTCTTAACCACTAGGCCAGGGAGGTTCCCAGCCAAGTAAGAATTATCCCCTGGCTACATTTGCTTTAACACTGGCTTAAAGGGGCTTCCCTGGTGGCTCAGACAGTAAAGAATCTGCCTGCAGTGCATGAGACCCAGGTTCAGTCCCTGGGCTGGGAACATCCCCTGGAGAAGGGGATGGCAACCCACTGCAGTATTCTTGCCTGGAGAATGAGAATCCCCGTGGTCAGAGGAAACTCGTGGGCTGCAGCCATGGGGTCACACAGCGTTAGACACAACTGAGTGATCAGTACTTGCACTTTCTGGCTTCACAGTGTTCAGACAGTTGAAATTCACTCCTGTCGCCCCTATGGAATGCCTCTGCCTTCGTAGAGCATCAGTGTTTCACTGCCTGTAATTTCAGGGACTTTTTACTTATTGGTTTATTAAACTGAGATTTGCTTCTTGCCTTTTGGAAGTTTACATTCCACTGAAATAGGAGACATTATCCAAATACAGATTTAAAAGCTTATAAACCATCGCAGGTATGAGAAGAGTGCCAGCTTGGTAAGTGAGGTCAGTCAGGGAGACTTCGCTTCCCCAGAGAGGGGCACTTGGAGCTGAGGTAAAAAGTAGTAATGGGCAGGTTTTGAATAGGCCTTCTGCGGGGCGGGACACTTGAATAAATAGTTTACAAAGCATGAATGGACATGAGACCTCCAAGGATAGATTAGTTAGGTCGAGGTTTGACTGTTTCTATTAAAAGATGCTTGCTCCTTGGAAGAAAAGCTATGACCAACCTAGACAGCATATTATAAAGCAGAGACATAACTTTGCCAACAAAGGTCCGTCTAGTCAAAGCTTGGTTTTTCCAGTAGTCATATATGGATGTGAGAGTTGGACTGTGAAGAAAGCTGAGAAGAATTGATGCTTTTGAACTGCGGTGTTGGAGAAGACTCTCGAGAGTCCCTTGGACTGCAAGGAGACACAACCAGTCCATCCTAAAGGAAATCAGTCCTGGGTGTTCATTGGAAGGACTGATGCTAAAGCTGAAGCTCCATTACTTTGGCCATCTGGTGCTAGGAGCTGACTCATTGGAAAAGACCCTGATGCTGGGAAAGATTGAGGGCAGGAGGAGAAGGGGCGACAGAGGATGATATGGTTGGATGGCATCACCGACTCCACGGACATGACTTTGAGCAAGCTCTGGGAGTTAGTGACGGACAGGGAAGACTGGTGTGCTGCAGTCCATGGGGTCGCAAAGAGTCGGACACGACTGGGCGACTAAACTGAACTAATTATAAACAGCAACTGCAGAAACTGGTGATTGAACGAGCTAGAAGTGCACTGCTTTGCCACATAAAGCGGGTCTTGAGGAATGAGACAGAAGTGCACCTCCCTTCTGTCTTTGCACTCTGCTGTTCTCAGTGCATCGCTTGTCTCTGTTCTCACAGTCCGCTCATGGTCTAAATGGCATCTGCTGGGTTGTTCTCATTTGGGGAAGCAGGAAAGGGTATGCAGGCACAGACAAAAGGGAGTCCCGTTGAGTCACCCATTTTAAGGAGCTTTTCAGAAACAGTCCTCCCCGACACTCTGCTTTCATCTTGCTGGCTAGCTCCTGGCCACGTGACTCCTGTTGGCAGCAAAGACGGCTGGGAAGCGTAGTCTTTTAGCTGAGGCCATTGATACGCAAGTGAAATGCTGATTCTGTTACTAAGCAAGCATGAGGTTTTCTGCCACAGAGGTACGAACGGTCTTGGAGATGAATGTTGCTGGGCCTAAAGGATATGTTGGAACAGTGTCAGAGAAGAGGAAAGAAATGGGTGATCAGAAAGGTTATGTAAATAACTGGTGGAGGAGGTAGCATGCTAAAGGGAAAACTCAATTGTTCCAGTAACGTAAGTAAAGCGGAGATGATGACCCATTTTTCAGACATTCCATTTATCGGGGTTTTGCTTCCAGATATTCTAGTTAAATTGCATTTAATATCTTCAGAAGCAACAGTTTGATAGAGGTGAAGATGTAGTCATGTGCCAGGTGTGATAAGAAAAGCAGGGGAAATACATGGTTGAAGATAGGGAGGGGGTGAAGTAGTTCTTTTAATAAAAGCTCGATGGTTTGCTACACGAGGTTGCCGACAGTTTCAAAAAGAGAATGGAGTCTTTGGTGTGTGTGTGTGTGTGTGTGCGTGCGTGCGTGTGCGTGCGCGCGCGTGTGCGTGTTGTGGTGCTGTTTGAGTACTTTTGCTTGTGAACTTAGCAGGAGACCAGTCAACACGGGCAGAGTGACTGCTGCTTCTCGGGGGAGAGGCTCTCCTATTCCCCTTCCTTCCTTCCCTCGCGTCCCCACGGGCTGTGTCGGGCCCCCTCTGGGGCCAGTGAGTTAGAGGTGAGAGTGGCCTTCACTGGAGCTCTGTGCAGTGTCTCATACAAAGTGGTGACTGTCATCCTCAGGGGACGCGGCCCACGAATGACTTCACTGACGTCAGAAAACAGCCAGCGGAGCGCTCAGACACACGTACTTCGTGTTTAGAAGAAAAGATCAAGTCATGTGAGCGCTGACTGCAGTCGTGGTTGTCATGGAAGGAGAAAAGAAACACATCCAGTCTCCTGGCATTAGAGGGCAGGCAGTGTGGCTCAGAGCTGGGGCGCAGAGTCTCGTTCAGGATGCCCAGAGTGCCCCATAGAATGTTGTATTCCTTCTAGAATCTTCCCTTGGCGCAGTCATGTGAAGTGAGAAACTGCATTCACAGCCACATTTCTGAGACGCTACGGAAGCCTTACCCTGCAAAGTGAAAATCAGACTCTGCACTTATAAACAGGGCTTCCCTGGTGGCTCAGTGGTAAGGAATCCACCTTTAATGTAGGAGATGCAAATTCGATCCTTGGGTCAGGAAGATCCCCCTGGAGAAGGAAATGGCAACCCACTCCCGTATTCTTGCTGGGAAATTCCTTGGACAGAGGAGCCTGGCAGGCTGCGGGCTCCTCTGTCCATGGGGTTGCAGAAGAGTCGAACACGGCTTAGCGACTCAACAACAGTAGCAGCTCGGAAAGAGAAGTAGTGTCAGTCATCTCAGAAGTAGAGTTCAATCATGCCGTACACGTTGTGATGTGCCGGGCGCCGTTCTGGGTACCGGGGATACATTGATGACCTGTGATGCATCGTCCCTCGTGTTTCTCCTGGATTGCCCACGTCGTGGGGGCAGAGAGGGTGACAGGGAGGGCTGCGTTTAATAGTAGATCCATGCGTGGACACACGAAGGTAGTGATGATGCCTGCAGTGAAGACCAACGGGAGAATGGCCTCGAGGGGCTGGGAAGGAGAGCAGGAGGCTTCCCGAGGGAGTTGAGGGGCCAGCCTGGAGTGGCAGGAGAGGTGCAGGCAAGAGCGAGCAGCACATGCAAGGCCCTGGCAGTGGCTTGAAGTGCACACGGGCCTGAAGGAGGCCTGTAGGGGGTATGTCAGGGAGGAGGGTGACATGCTTAAAGGGACAGGGCAGGGAACATCTGGGGCTTGTTCTCTGGTGCAGATTAAAGGTGATGGGAATGATGCTGACTTGGACCAGCCGTGGGGTGTGCCGATGAAGGCCTGCGTGCAAATGTGGCTTGGGAAGTGGGAGGCGTGGCTGGAGCCAGAAATACTGTTTTGACCATGTTGAAATTGAGATGGCTTTTGAACATCTAGGTGGAGCTCTCAAGTCAGAGGTTTGATAACGTGAGTTTCAAGCTCGCTGCAGAAGTCGGAGTCGAGGTATAAATCTGGGACGCGTTAGTGCTTATTTGGTGAAAACTAAAGAGGATTTGTGGATTACCTGTCCTTTAGAAAGGAGCTGAAATCAAGCCTCTATTTTAGTTTTGTTGGAAATTTTATTTCCATTAGTGTTTGAGTAGAGAATTCAGGGGGTGTAGTCAGCCTGGTGAATAAAAACCAAAGAGGTTTATATTTAGAGGGAGAAGTTCAGAATTATTTAAAAAATAACTTACCTGTCATTACAGTAGTTACTGCCTGCAGTTTTACAGGCAGCAGAGAATATAACTTCCAAATGAGCTTGGGGCCAGGGACATCTCTGATTTGCTGAGAGAAATGCACCCCAGTGAACATTCCTTTCTAGCCCCCTGACCAGGTGGCTCAGTGGTAAAGAATCTGCCTACCATTGCAGGAGATAAGGAGACTCGGGTTCCATCCCTGGATCAGGAAGATCCCCTGGAGGAGGAAATGGCAACCCACTCCAGTATTCTTGCCTGGAGAACCCCATGGACAGAGGGGCCTGGAGTGGATAGAGGGGCTGGGCTACCGCCAGGCTCCTTTGTCCATGGGGTCGCAAGAGTCAGACACGTCTTAGCCACTAAGCCACCACCCCTGCCAGGAACTCACAGAAGTCGTGGGTCCCAGGCTCGAGAGAGGGGTTTTTCTCGTATACGTGTCTCCAAGCAACGAGGTTTGCAGTGGCTCTGGAAAGTAAGCAGTTGCTTCAGCGACAGAGTTGCTGATGTGGAGGCTCCACTGCTTTCAGGGGATGGACAAGCTGACCAGACTGGCCTCGATGCGCGGCGTGGAGCCCTGTAACGTCGGGCCGCGGTGCTGGCCCTGCCGGTGTAAAATCAGCCTTGCTTTAGAAGAGATCACTGCCCTTCCGGCTTGCAGAAGGAAGGGCTTAGCAAGGTAATAAATCAGACAGAAGTAGCTGCTGTCAGTCGAAATAGATTCTAAGAGAGATCTCCTGCTGGTGGGATTTATTTAGCTCCGCTTAAAGGAGAATGTGCTCATCAGGGTACATTTGGTTGCAAGGAAAAGAAAGTCACCCAAGTTGCCTTAAGAAAAGGATGCTCAGCCCAAGGCCTCAGCAGCGGTTCCCTGGACTGGTGGTGACGGGCGGTAACACGTCTGGGGTCCATGGCGATTCACACTGCTCCCTCCGTGGCTCCGTCCGTGGCCACGGGGCCACTCGTCCGTGCCGTTGCGGTCTCCTCATGAGCCTGGATTCCTCCGTGTGGCCCTTGATTCCGCGTCTTCACACCACCGGCTTGCCGAGGCAGCGCTGCTGAGCTTGGCACCAGCCCTTGTGATGTGAGGGCCCCAGTGCTCCGTGGAGTCGGCTCCACCACCCCACGCAGCGTCTGTCATTATTTTAGACGCACAGACCCGTGCTCCCTGCATCAGACGTTCGGCCCTGGTCCCAGCAGGGGCAGGGTCCCCCGGGGTCAAGACAGCAGTTGGGGCCACCCGTTAATCTGGAATGAGGCGTGGGCTTGGGCGGGGGCTTGAAACGTGCCTGCAACAAAAAAGTTTTTTGGAAAGACTCTGGTCTTTGGAAACAATTTTTTTAAAGATTTTTTTTTTTTAATGTGAACCATTTTCAAAGTCTTCATTGATGTTTCGGCTTTTTTGGCTGCAAGGTGTGTGGGATCCTACCTCCCCCCATGCAAACTCCCTGCGTTGGAAGGCAGAGTCTTAACCACAGGACCCCCAGGAAAGCCCCCGAAACATTTTAATAACACAGAGGAAAATAATGAGTGGCTCTGGAGTGTTCTGTGAGCCCTGCTTTCCTTCGTGTCCTCTCTGGCTCTCTCTCCCAGACGATGGATTTTCACACCAAGGAACTTGGGGGCCATCTCGCGCTTCCCTTCGTTACGGTCTCTGGGGATGAGTTCATCTTTCTCACATTTTGTTCCCATAGATTTGGGGCTGGTGATTCTCAAACTAACAGTTTTCCTTGGTGGCTACTTCTTCCTGCCAGCTGCCCTCAAATTGCTTGTAATCACAGGGTTGAGTGGTTACCAAAAATGATGAACTCTAGCCTCCGGTTGCAGACAGGAGTGAATGTCAGGCATCCGAAACAGGCTGTCTTGATTTTCCAGAGCAAGGGATGGGGTAAGGGGCCTTGCTAGCAACCATTGTGTACCGGCCCCTGTCATCACGTTGAGATGTTCAAAATGGGGGGAAAATGTGATTACTTCCTGCCAGGGACTGGAGATGATGAAACTCTGGTGGAGTGGGCTGGGCAGAGGTAAAGAGAGGCCAGGGCCAAGGGACTGACAGTCCAATGGCCAGAATGGCATGCTTTGGGAATCCAAAGGAGAAAAGGATCCCTGGGGGTTAGCAGAGCCATGGGAGAAATCCTGGAGAGGAGACGGGATTTCATTAGCTGGGTGGCCAGGGCTCTGGCTGGTGACAGGGAGAGAGGAGGTCACTGCAGTCCTTAGGGTTGACTTGGACGTGGGGGTGGGGACGCAGATGGCCCAAGACTGGGTTTGAAAATGGGACTGACATGTCCACCTGTCTGGTTGGGAGTTGTTTGTGATTGTGTGAGGCATTTATCCATGAGCGTGTAGCTTTCCAACAACTGTACGGTGGAGACTGTGTTTGCATTACAAGTGGGGAGACTGAGGCTCAGAGAAATTCATCGGCTTGCTAAGTGGCCCAGCCAGATGTTTAACCAAGATCTGGGATTTCTGCTTTCCTCTACCCCACTTGGCTGAAGCAGAGGGCTCCTGTAAGATAGAGAGAAGGAGGTTTGCAAGGTTTTAGTTGAGCTGGACTTTGGGTGTTGAGTGCCATGCTGAGAAGTCTAGACTTTTCTTATAAGGCAGGGGGCAGCCCTTAGATATTTCTGAGAAAATGCATGGCATATACGAAAATAAAGAAGTGAAAGTGAAGTTGCTCAGTCACGTCCTACTCTTTGCGACCCCATGGATTGTACCCCACAGAATTTTCCAGGCAAGAGTACTAGAGTGGGTTGTCATTTCCTTCTCCAGGGGATATTCCTGACCCAGGGATCAAACCTGGGTCTCCCACTTTGCAGGCAGAGGCTTTACCTCTGAGCCACCAGGGAAGCCTGCAAAGCAGGAGGCAAGTCATTCTTGTCTTCAGGGTTTCTGCAGCAGCCTTGTCCACCATAGCGGAACTTTCTGATGCCTGGAAATTTATGGAGAAAAAGACCATGGCCAGCACTGACGGATTTTCCATAGATTTAACTAGCTTGGACCAGATTTGTAAACAAACAGATCAAACAGTCTCCAGCTTATTTTTTAAGTGTTTTGCTCTTATTTTTATTTAATGATTCTGTTTTCACTGGTCATTGCCTTTGCTTGTTGGTGCCTTCACTTCCTATGAATGACTTGACTGTGATGGAATTCATAGTTTAGAGAGGAATGGAATGAGTGACCCACACCCTGGTACTGCTCTGTGGATTTGATCATTTTTTGGTGTCCTGATGCATTTTTCCCTCTTTGGGTTTCAAATGATAACATCTTTTCCCCTTGGGCATTGTCGGTAAGCACAGTAATATTAACCGTTTAGTACTACCTTCTTGGCACTAGGGACCGGTTTAGTGGAAGACAATTTTCCCACAGATTGGAGTGGGGGGATGGTTTCAGGATGATTCAAATGGGTTGCACTTATGGTGAATTTTATTTTGATTTTTATTGCATCAGCTCCACCTGGGATCATCAGGAATTAAATCTCAGAGATCGGGGACCCTTGACATAGTTGATTTATTTTATTCCTTTGTTCTTTTAGCCACCGTGAGTTCTTGGAATGTGGAGAGAGCTGTGCTCGACGCTGTAGGGGACACAGAGGTGTGGGCCTGGGTCCTCGGGTCGGTCCGTCGGGTCAGCCGCTCGGTCTGACTGCGACCCCGTGGACCGCAGCGCGCCGGCCCTCGGGGGACACTGATGCCTCCCACTGTCCCGATGTCCGGTCCTTCTGCGAGTCTCAGGGCCCTCTGTTTCTGCGGCGTCCCCAACCCCTCCCGTTCTCAGCTCCACCCCCCGTCAGCTGTCGCGTCCTTTGACTCTGCCTCCTTCCGGGCTCTGATGCCCCTTCTTCTGTAACCCCAGCCGCTGATCTTTACTGTTTGCCGGGTCATGCAGGAGCCCCTAGTCCCTTCCTGCCTCTCGTCCGCGAAAGTCCATCTACACAGGGCTGCTAGTGGGGTCATGAATTCACAGCCCTGTAGCGGCTCCTGTTACCTGGGTGGTTTATCTCAGAGTGTGGCTCTGACCACCGACCTAGAGTGATCTAGGGTGTTGATGAGAAATGCAGATTTCTGAACTTGAGCCCAGACTGAGAATTTCTGGTGGTGCTGTCTAGGAAGCCGCATTTAAACACACTCCCTAAATGAGTCTTGAAAATTTGAGAAGCAGCATTTGGAGGAATAAGATCAAGCTCTTCAGGTGGGCTTATAAAGTCTGCCTTCCTTACACTTTATATTGCGGAAGGGTTAGTACTGTAGTGTGGTGGACTGGAGTGCACAGCGTAACCATCGTGGGAGCCGACACACCACGCATGTCATCACTCAGCCGGTCTTGTTTCCTCCGAGCTCCGTCTGCCCCTTCTCACCCCCTCTGCCTCAGTGTCTTAAAGCAAATCTCAGGCAGCAAATCATTGTATCTCCAGATATTTCAGAATATATCTCTAAAAGAACTCTCAAACTCACAGAAACACACTCCTCTCCCCAAAACCACTGTCACTCCTAAAACCAAATTAACCAAGACTCTTTACTGTATCTAAGAAAGTGAAAGTCGCTCAGTGTCTGACTCTTTGAGACCCCATGGACTATGCAGTCCAGGCCAGAACACTGGAGTGGGTAGCCTTCCTTTCTCCGGGGGATCTTCCCAACCCAGGGATCGAATCGGGGTCTCCCTCATTGCAGGCAGATTCTTTGCCAGCTGAACCACAAGGGAAGTCCAAGAATACTGGGGTGGGTGGCCTATCCCTTCTTCAGCGGATCTTCTCGACCAGGAATTGAACTGGGGTTTCCTGCATTGCAGGAGTTCTTTACCAGCTGAGCTGCTAGGGTAGCCCGTGTGTGTGCGTGTGTGTGTGTGTGTGTGTGTATGTGTGTGTGCGTGTGCGTGTGTGTGCGTGTGCATGTGTGCGTGTGTGTGTGTGCGCGCGTGTGTGCGCGTGTGCGTGTGCACGTGTGTGTGCGCGTGTGTGTGCGTGTGTGCGTGTGCGTGTGTTTGTGCGTGTGTGCGTGTGTGTGCACGTGTGTGTGTGCGTGTGTGCGTGTGTGTGTGCGTGTGTGTGCGCGTGCGTGCGTGTGTGCGCGTGCGTGCGTGTGTGTGCGCGCGTGTGTGTGCGTGTGTATGTGTGTGTGCGTGCGCGTGTGTGTGCGCGTGTGCGTGCGTGTGCGTGCGTGCGTGTGTGTGTGCGTGTGTGCGCGTGTGTGTGTGTGCATATTTATGTATTATATAGCACATCTTCGTTAACCATTCATCTGTTAATGGACACCGGTTCCTTCTGCGTCTTGGCTGCTGTGAGCGTCGGGGTGCATGCATCTTTTCAGATTAGAGGCTGTGTCTTTTCTGGACACACGCGCAGGAGTGGAGTTGCTGGTATCTCTGGTTTTAGTTTTTATCAAGGAGCCTCCGTGCAGCTTCCCCCATAGTTTGTGGTGGTTTCATTGAAATACCTTACAAGAGAATGGACGCGGTGTAAGCCACAAACTCAAATATTTTAAGATAAATTCAGTTTATGTCTCTTAGTTTTGAATATTTACTGCTAATAAGGTTTGTGTACCCTGTATGAGCAGCTTTCTCTAGTTAGGAAGAACACTACTTTAAGTTCTTTGGGTTTTTTTCAGTCCTTTGCAAGACTATGGGCTTGTCCAGACAGCTGCTTCTGTCTACTTTCAGTGGCGAAGAGTTGCCACCCTGTCGTCCAGAATTATCAAAAGGGACCCAGTGTTAGCACTGAGCGTGCTGACGAAGGAGCGTTTCACAGTTGGGAGGAAGAGGTGGCTCACGCGGCATGGGAGGATTGACCCCTGCCCTGTGAAATTCGCTGAATTGTGGACGACACCCCACAGTCTGGCACTTTTGTTAAAGCCCAGATTTTCTTTGCTGTTGCTGTTCCCTAAATTCTTTGATAGAGCTCTCTTCACGGGGATCCTAGAAGATGACAGTGGTTTTATGGAAGAGTCTCGGGTCCCAACAGTACAAGCGACTTGCTGGAGGCTCAGTGGTCACAGAGCCCAGACCTGCAGCTCTCCACTCGGTACCGTCTCTTCACTTCACTCTTTGCTCAGGACTCTATCGACTGGACATGGACATGAACTTGAGCTGTTATTACATGGGACTCATTTTCCTTTGTGTGTCTTATTTTGAGTCACTGAATGTACTAAAATTTTCTGTAAGTGGTTTATCATTTTTGTTTGTGACCTTTGAAAATACGCTCAAGCCTATCACATTTTTGTTTCATCAGTTACTCAGAATGTCCTTGAATTTTACTCTTTGACAGGGTCTGTGGACCCTGTTTTGAGTTACTTGCTCATTGGTATTGTAGCCATCAGTACGATCCACCCAGATCTTTCTTAGTGAGCTGGGACCTGTTTGTTGATAGATACTTGCATTACGCGTAGAGACGGCAGAATGCCCGGGAGCAGTGAGAGGTGGAATCAGAGGACTGTGGGAGGATTTTTTTACTTATCTGTCTTAACTCTGCCGTCATTATCTCTGGTTCGTTAACTTATTTTACAAGTTTTCCTTTCCTCCTTAGAGACCAGTTTATATTGAGGGGAGTTCTTCCTCAGAAATAATGGAAATAAGTTATAATGTAATGGGACCACTCCTGTATGCCGGAAACTTTCTCATAACTCATTCATTTGTTCAGCAACTGTTGATGCTGTGCTCATAAACAGACTGTGTGCTGGGCACGAGGGAAACAGGGATGCCTCCAGTCTTGCGGGAGAGACGAGCATATAAAGACATAGGTGCCCCCGATGTTATATGACACGCACACAAGGCGGAGAGCGGCGAGGAGTGCAGCTTGGCTTTTACGTGTGTCGATGAGTAGAGGATCTGTCGCACGGAGAGGGTTCTTAAGAAGCCCGGCTGATGCCCAGAGCACGGAGGTGGATATCTAAGAGTTAACCGGGTCCCTCTCCAGCTCCGTGACCCAAGTGCCTGCATCACTCAGGACCTGAGCTTTCTCCATACAGTGCTTTTTCTCCTGTGGTCATTCGTCTGTCAGTTGAGTTGGCCTGGATCCATGGTTCCCAAACCACTTGCCCCAGAGGACTCCTTTTTGTAGTTTTGTTGCTGTTGTTGTTTGTTTGTTTGTTTAGCCACACTGCACAGCATGTGGGATCTTAGTTGCCTGACAAGGAATCGAAGCCGGGCTCCCTGCACTGAAAGCGCTGAGTCTCAACTACTGAACCATAGAGAAGTCGCTTTTGTGTGTTGTCTGTGTGTGTCTTCTTTATTTTCCTGGAAGACTCTGTCATCCTCCCCGTCCCATGCTTTTATCAGACACGCAGGTTGACGGCCAGTCCCGGTTGCCGCCCTGGGTTGAGGATGAGCACTTGTTCCCACTGCACAGGAGCATACTCGGCCCCGTGGTGCATAAACGTGTGTCTCCGGGAGGCTTGAGGAGGTGCTGGGGGGCAGCCCTGCCCACACAGGGCTCACTCTGCAGGAGACTCTTCCCGCGAGGGAGCCTCGAGCCTGGGATGCGTGTAACCCGCAAGCCCTCGCTCCCGGCCAGATAAGAGCTGGGCGACGCTCCTGAACTGAGACCCCCCAGCTGTGCTGAGCCACCCCTTGGGGCTCTCATTCCTGCCAGCATCTCAGAGTCGGCCCTTAGGACCGGATCTTCTGAACTCTCCCCCAGGGCTCTGGGAGCCCAGGATAGAGAACAGCAGCTCCCAGTTTTCCTGCGGAGGCGGGTTCTTAGTGATCGCAGGGCTTCGACCCCTGTGCACCTCTCCAGATCGCTTAGGACAGGCGTGTCCACGTGGGGCTGCGACTTCCTCCTCTCTGCACGTTTCTCTTGACGATCAGTTCTGTCTCCTTTATCAGAGAGCATCTCGCGAACTCCCGCGATGTCGGGGGCGTGACGTGCACATGTCAGCTCCTTCGTCTTTCCTCCCCAGCTTTCTGCTCTGAACTAGTCGTCCCTCTGGGCTCTCGCTTCTCTTCTGCTGCCTTGTCGCTCCTTTGCATCCAGGAGTTTGGAGAGAGGTGTGGACTGCGTTTTCTTTTCAGAACTTGCAGAAAGAACCACCCATGCTGATCCCTTGATTTTGTCACCATCAGCGAGTGTCTTCTCCCTCCCTCTGGACAGGCCTGGTGTCTGTGCAGGCGTCATTTATTGCCACGTGGCTATTTTCTTAGCGGTGGTTGAGCTTCATGAAATATAATCCCAGTTGGCCTTTTTTTTTTGGCCCTGTGCAGAGTGTGTGGTATACACTCGGGGCCGTGTGTTTGCTGAGGTGTGTGGGTTTGCTGGCGAGCCCTGTTCCTGGCCGTCACCTGGCTGTGACTGATGCAAGGCCATTTGGAGATGGCCGTGAAGCTTTATAGATAACCTGCCCAGAAACGGCAGCTTATTCATGTGGTGCCATCGTTGGATTTCTCGTGGTGCCTGCTGTTTGCCTGTCCAAGCAAGTGTTTTGGGTTGAATTGTGCACCCTCAAAAGAGGGGTGGAAGCCCTAACCTTCAGTACTTGTGATGCCATTTGGAAATAGAATATTTGCAGGTAGAATCAGGATAAGATGAGGACATACAGGCTTAGTGTGGGCTTTAATCCCATGTAACTGGCGTTGTATAAGAAGAGGAGATCCCGGGAAGAGTGCTGTGTGAAGATGGAGGCAGACAGTGCACGGATGCATCTACCCGTCAGGAAACGCCAGGACTGCCAGCAACACCGGCGCTTAGAAGAGAGGCATGGATCACAGCTTCCTTCAGAACGTCCGGAAAGAGCCAACCCTGCTGATACCTGGATTTTAGACTTCAAGCTGGAACTATGAGAGAATACATTTCTGTTGTTTCAAGGCACCCAGTTTGTGGCACCTTTTTACAGCAGCCCTTGGAAACCAATACAACAGCAAAAAGAAGTAGCAATGATTTCTGCTTACACTAATGGTGTGAAAAGATATGACCAAACTAGACAGCATTAAAAAGCAGAGACATCACTTTGCCGACAAAGGTCCATCTAGTCAAAGCTATGGTTTTTCCATTAGTCATGTATGGATGTGAGAGTTGGACTATAAAGAAAGCTGAGCGCCATAAGAATTGATGCTTTTGAACTGTGGTGTTGGAGAAGATTCTTGAGAGTCCCTTGGACTGCAAGGAGATCCAACCAGTCCATTCTGAAGGAGATCAGTCCTGAATATTCATTGGGAGGACTGATGCTGAAGCTGAAGCCCCAATACTTTGGCCACCTGATGTGAAGAGCTGACCATTGGAAAAGACCCTGATGCTGGGAAGTATTGAAGGTGGGAGGAGAAGGGGACGACAGAGGATGAGATGGTTGGATGGCATCACCGACTCCTTAGACGTGAGTTTGAGCAATCTCTGGGAGTTGGTGCTGGACAGGGAGGCCTGGCGTGCTGCAGTTCATGGGGTCACAAACAGTCAGACACGACTGAGCGACTCAACAACAGCGTGTGAAGAGTTAAACCTAATGAGAGACACTTAGGAATCGTGCAGTGGGACTGTGTCTTTACAGAGCGGGGGATCTGAGGCTGGAGGGCTGCTGATGGATTCAGATCCAGAACCCACACCTCCAGAGCTCAGAGCTGTTTTCACTCTTAACACTGCCTATTTGAGGACATTTGAAACCTGACTTCGTTCACATTAAAGAAAAAGAAGCCAGATTAGGAGGCAGGTGGTTGGTTTGCCTCTTCAGTTTTGATGATGAATGAGGAGACTGTAGGTCTTGACGACCAAGTCGGGAGAATTTACAGAGTTCTGGGCATATTTGCTTCAGAGATTGCAGGCAGACAGCTTGGGACACAAACTGATGGGATTGGTTCTTCTGGGACCATTGATTGTTTGTCATGCACTTGAACTTCCCCTCCTCTGTCAGGAATGAATTGTAGTGAGCGTCCACTTTTCTCCCCTCCTTTCTCTCACCTCCCCTCTGTTCTCTAGACGGCACCTGAAAGGCTTTTCTTGGGACTTCCTTGATGGTCCAGTGGTTGGGAATCTGCCTTCCAGTGCAGGGGACGTGGGTTCAATTCCTGGTCAGGGAACTAAGGTCCCACTTGCCCCAAACCTGTGTTCCATAGCTAGAGGGCCCGAGTGCTGCAATGAAGATTAGCCCAGCCAAAAAAAATGCAGTAAACTTATTAATATGGTTATGTTTGTTTGTTTTTATCTTAAAAGGCTTTACTCGGTGTTTCTGTTAGGGGAAGGTGGTGTGGGGTGGTGGAGCAGGAGGAAGGCGCAGCTTTTTAGCTTTATAAATGGAAATCCTAAAAGGCATCACCCTGTTTTAAACTCACGCCACTCATCTCATCCTCTTCAGACCATACTCGAGTTCAGAAGGCAGCCCCTTAGAGAAGTGAGAACTTGTCTAGGTTGCCTCTGCCTACTTGGAGGTGTTTGTGGACCTGTCTCGGTCTCCTCTCAGCCCTCCAGAGCTGCGCCCCCATCCTGGGCTGTCTGCTGTACCAGGGATCTGCCTCCGGGGTCCGCCCACATGGCCCTGTGCCCACGGCAGGTCTTAGACGTCCTGAACCCGCAGGACGGCCCTTCGTGCCTGCTGACTGGCTTGAGTTGGTCCCACCAGGTGCCACAGCTGCCTGACGTTTCTTAGGATCTGTCTAAACCTTGAACTTGAAAGGAGCGGCTCTTGTTTGGAGTAATGTGTTCTTCAGCAGAAAAGTACTTTTGACTGAAATGTGAGATCAGACTCGGTTTGCACGACCCCAAACAGTTGTGTCAGATGGGCTCTTGGTACGGCCGCGAGGGCCAGCCTGCATCCCTGTAGAATTATTAGTGCCCGGGCTGCTTTGTTCTGTGTGACTCAGTGTTGGCATGACCTCAGTCTTACTAAGCATCTGAAGGCACTTTTGTCGAGTGTCTTCAGTTTGCCCAGTGTGACAGCATTTTATTTCTGAGCAACAGTTGTCCCCTCGAGCCTGGGCTGCTTCGGGAGCAGAAGGACTCGCTGGCGGCCCTGGAGTGCCAGGGTCCACCTGGGGCTGGCGATGGGCAGTCAGGCTGCTCCTTGGGTTCAAGGTGATTCTTCTGAAGTATGCGTGTGTGTGCGCGCTGAGTTGCTTCGGTCGTGTCTGACTCTTCGTGACCCCATGGACTGTAGCCTGCCAGGCTTCGCTGTCCGTGGGATTTTCCAGACAAGAATCCCAGTGGGTTGCCATGCTCTCCTCTAGGCGAGCTTCCTGACCCAGGGATTGAACCTGCGTCTCTCACATTTCCAGCACTGGCAGGCGAGTTCTTTACCACGAGCACCACCTGGGAATCCCTAAAGATAACCCCCTCCTTAACTGGCCCCAGGAGAGCAGACATAAGTCCATCAACAGAGTTTCTTGTGCCAGTCCTCTTCACCTCTGGCTTATGGTGGGCTGGACCCAGCGTTAAGCTTAGCATCCGGAAAGGAGACCTTTCTGGAATACTACCTCCTAAGTGATAAGGGCAGGAACTCCTGAGAGGGACTGGACTCCTCTTGAGAGGGTCTCCCCTCCCTTGTGCGTGGACGGGACCCCTCTCAAGGGGACTTGGAGGGGTTGCTGGAGATTTGGGGCATATGAGTCAACTCAGTTACTTTGCTGCTTCCCTGTGCCATTTTTATTTCCTTTAATACTGTGTAATTTGTTTTGCTAGTCTTTCCCCCTTAGAATAAAAGCACTCTTGATGATACGAATTCTCTAGTATCTAACAGAATGATACTGCTTGTCAGTTTGAAGAAAAAGCGAATTGTCTGCTCTGTGGGTTGGGATTTCCTCTTTTTTTAAAAAAAAAGGCAGCTTAGAGAAAATCCCCAAACATAGTCTCCTGATTGAAAAATATATTAATGGATTTCACGGCTTTATCATTTTCTTGAAGTAACAGTTCTCCTTACTTTTAAAACATATTCTATATATATGTAGATATGCTATTGAAACACGACTGCAAACATTCTGCATGCAGAATTTTTTATGGTTTATAAAAGAGGGGGGAGCCATAATTTTATAGAATTGAGTGGCTGTAAAGAGCTTCATTCCTTTATTGCCCCCGTTTTGGCAGTGGACCAAAGGGCAGGCATCCCGTGTGTGGTGGTGACCGGCTGGACCGTCTCTGTGCGGTCTCCACGGCACGCTCATTAATATCATGCATTGATGGCTTCAGACTGCCCTTTGTATGTGGCTCCCTACATGTCATCCACAAGTGAGTGCTCCTTGCGGGCCAGCCAGCACGCTGTCCGTTCCGACAGCTTTCCATCCTTGTCTTCATGACACATTTTCAGTGTCTTCATTTGGATTGCTTGTGTTCTTTGCTCTTGTTGTATAAAAATGAAAATTAAAAATTAAAGTGGTTAATAATAAGAATTATGAAGAGCATAATTCTCCTGAACACATCCATTGAGAAAGAGCTGAAATCATTGGGTGTAAATCTTGGGTCTTGATTGGGGAACCACGGGAGCCCTCGGCTGGGAAGGGAAAGAACATTGAGGAGCCTGTGTGAGATGCCCTAAGTCCGAAAGGTTGGGCGTACTTGTGCTGGGCTGTGCTTAGTCGCTCAGTCATGTCTGACTCTCTGTGACCCCATGGACTGTAGCCCACCAGGCTCCTCTGTCTGTGGGATTCTCCAGGCAAGAATACTGGAGTGGGTTGCCATGCCCTCCTCCAGGGGGTCTTCCCGACCCAGGGATCGAACCCAGGTCTCCCACATTGCAGGCGGATTCTTTACCATCTGAGCCAGCAGGGAAGTATAGGGATTTCATAGTCGTTCCTTTCTTGTTTTGTTGTCTTAGGCGTTCTGAGAAGGAACACGCCTCTATGCTTGTGAGGAGGAGGTGGTGACAGAGAAGTCTGTGACTTCCTTGCGTTTTGCTTTCAAACCCGTTCCAGGCAGGTGTCGCAGATGGGACGAAAAGGATTGCCCTGAACCCCCAAACAGAGCTCCTGTAAAGTCCCCGCTGGGCTGCAGCACTGCCCACAGGAACCTTCCCGATGACTGCTCCCTCTCATCATGGCAGGACATTTCTCAGTCATCCTGATTTCCCTCCCAAGGCTTCAGGCGTGCAGTTTCCTGGGACCTTCTCTTTCTGGATCACCTGACTTTGGGTCCTCTGATCCCCAGAGCAGTCTGGGGCCGGGGCTCTGCCAGCCCTGGTGAGCCAGCTGCCCCCAGAGCCATGTTCCCCAGTGTGTGGAATCCATCCCTGTTTTACTTGTCTTCACCCTCAAAGATCCTGCCGTTGGCCCCTGGGGCATTTCAGTTTTATTTTTCTGCTTCTCTCTCAAACTGACACCTTCTTAACCGTCAGGTTCCAGCTCTCATGACACCTCTTCCTAGAGGTATTGCTAAAGCCCTCCCAGTGGGCTCCATCAGGACTGTCCTCCGGGGAGCACTTCGCTGCAGGTGCGTTTATACCCTTCTTTGTTACTTGTTTACCATCTGTCTCCTGCAAGTGGAGGACAGCGCCTTACATAAGGCGCTCCGGAAGTTCTGCTGAATGAGTCATTGGCGGCCCTGTTCTCCCGGTCCCCTCTGATTCCTCCTCTTCTTGGGCCTCTGGACCACACCTTGCTTGGGGCCCCACCCTTTATCCCTGAGTAGCAGGTACAGCCTTTCCCTCTCCCAGCTCCATCCCCTGCAGTCCGAATACTGTCACCACTGTGCCCTCTGCTCAGGTGTCTTAAGTTCCCAGATCGAAGTAAGTTTTCCCTGACTCTCTAGACCCTTCCCCCCCTCTCTAGACCCTTTTTCACCCGTTTCTGTCTTCCTTTGGTGTTGCTTCTCTGCACCTGCACACCACTGGGTACCAGTGGTTTCTGCCTGCTCTTGGAGTCCACGAGGCCCGCTGCACTGCTTATGCTGTCTTTACCTGCACTTCTTTTGTTTTCTCCCTCCTGTACAACCCAACCAAGCTCTCTCCTGAGAGCTCTGCTTAAAGCCTATCTCCTTAATGGAATCTACCCCTGATCTTATTACACACACACACAGTCTCTGCTCTCTCTGGCCCTTGGCACTTATAGTCTCTGTACACAGCTTATAATAAACTTTATAACACAGTCTGTTATCTAATGAAATAAGGAGTAGTGCAGATGATTTTCAGGAGCTTGGAGGTTGGAATCAGAGAGACCTAGGTATGCCTCTTTGTTTTGCCATCTGCCAGATGTGGGTCCTTCAGCAAGTTGGTTACTGTTAACGGGTATTTTGTCCTCATTTGTGATGTGAGAAGAATAATGCCTTCCTTCACGTGGTTGTTTAAAGATTAAATGATATAATGATGGTACAACTCCCAGGATGTACTGGGTGCTCCGTCAATAGTGTACCCATGGTCATTTCTCCTGTGCTGATGCTGTGAACTAAACCGTATCCTCTGTAAGTTCATATCCCCAGTGTGACTGCATTTGGATGCAGAGCTTTTAGGAGGTAAGTAAGGTTACACAGTGTCATCAGGCTGCAGTCCTCATCTGATGGGATCCAGGGCTTTAGGAGAAGAGGAAGCTCTCTGTCCGCACTCGCACACCAGCGGAAGGCCATATGAGGTGCAGGACACGTAGGTGGCCGTCTGTCAGACAGGACGAGAGTCCTTACCAGGAGCCGAGCCAGCCAGCACCCTGGTCTTCGGCTTGGAGCCTCCAGAACCATGAAAAATAAATTCCTGTTGTTAAGCCTTCCAGTCAGCGGTATTTTGTGAAAGCAGCCCAAGCCAGCTAATAGAGTTGACTTTCTAATTAGATAACGGTTTTGTCGAGCTGATGTTAATTGAGCACTTGTTATGTGTCAAGCGCTTTCTCATTTTACCTTGTTGCGTCCAATCCCTCAGCTCTCACAGTCCCCTCAGGGGACCGGTTGCATACCATGCTGCGATCCCCAGAGCTTCCAGCAGCCACTTCCGGTTGCTTCCAGCAGCCACTCCTTCAGCCACTTCCTCTTTCCGCCTTCGTGTCGTGGCGCCTCCTGGTGTTGTGCTGTCTGAACCGCTGTCCCCGGCAACCCTGACCGGAGGCCATGGGTTTTCTGAGTCCGAATGAAGAGTTCTGCTGAGTACCAGGGCCCATGCCTTGTGTTTTTCTCTCCGGTGGCACTTAGCAAGTGCTACGTGCACAGGAAGCCATTAAAAAATAATTTTTGGTCGGCTAATTTCCCCAGACAGTTAGATCGCCTACATCTGGGCAAGGAGTGGAGTTTTCCACCCACCTGCAGTCCCCAGTGTGCATCTCCTGGGCTGTCTGCAATCAGTGAGGGCATTTGGTGTTGAGGTGCAGAGCCGGAGAAAGTAAAGAAGGGTCACGTCTTCAGTGGGTGGAGGATATTAAACCTTGGTAAGTCTCCACCTTCAGTTCTCTCATTCTCTTAATGAGTCGAAGTGAGTCTTTGTGAGAATGGCCCTTCTGGAAGTGACTTTATACGTTGGTAACATAAGTAGTTCCTGTCTTCTCCTTTGCTTTCTTCTACTTCTCTGTGAGAGCTCAATGTAAGAGACAGACAGAACGTTAACTTTTTTTTTTTCCTGCCTCAGTCTCTGCAATTCAGATAGAAATTTGATTCACTTTCCTCAGGATCCAGGTGGCTTTGTTAGTAATTAATTAACCCCTTTTCTCTCAGAAGTTGATATGTTTGGACTTCTGAAAAAAAAATATTAGCCATGTGGAATCTAACTTAGTTCAAGGTGATGGGGTTTGAGCTTTTAGAATTCCAGGGCCATATACATAGTCAACGGTATATGTACCTTATCAGCATGATTATAATTTATATTCCTCTTTCTTGTAATATGGATTACTATAAGACATGGTGGTGGTGGTTTAGTCACTAATTGGTGTCCAACTCTTGCAACCCCATGGACTGTCACCCACCAGGCTCTACCGTCCATGGAATTCTCAGGCAAGAATACTAGTGTGTGTTGACATTGCATTCTCCAGGGGATCTTCCTGATCCAGGGATAGAACATGTGTTTCCTGCATTGCAGGCAGGTTCTTTACTGCTGAGCCACCAGGGAAGCCTGTAATATGTAGAAAACATCTTATAATAAGGCTATGGAAATGGAAATCAAAAACAGGCAAACCCTGTAGTGAGAGGGAAGAAGCTCCCAATCCTTAAACTGATATATTTGTTTTGATTGAGTGTCCTGACAGCCAAGGCAAAAATTGGAACTCCACAGGTTACATAATTCTGCTTCTCTGGTCAAATGCCAATTCAGGAGAGAGTCATAATCCTTAGGTGCCAGTTTCTAGGAAGAATATACTGGGGCCTCTTTCTCCAAGGAATATGAAACCACGCAGCTTACAACATGTCTATATAGCCCTAGCTATAGTTATATACAGCCCTAGCTATAGTTAAAGAAGTGATCAAGATTTTTGCACATGCTGTTATGGCTTTATCCTTATCTGTCTCTGGATAACTCCTATTCATCCTTTAGACCTTGACAAGGGTTACCTCCTCCAAAAAGCCTCCCATGATGCTCTCTGCCCAGGCCAAGCTGACTTCCTCTCCTCAGTGGAACCATAATACTGTGGGTATATCTTGATCTCTGTCCCTCCATGTTACTTTATGTTGTCTCATGACTAAGTGTTCCTAGGACTCATTCCTAAAATTGTGGTAGGTGTGTGGCCAGGTGGTAGGTGGTAGGTGTGTGGTAGGTGTGTGCTCCTGAAGGAAAGTTTATTGATCTAGATTAGAAACACTTTTCTAAGCGGATGAAACCAATTTCTGGCAGTGAAGGCATTTGGCTGATTTTTAGTGTCTACCTGTAGTAGATAGTAATAGTTTGTTTGTGATACAGGAAGTTGTCCATCTCACTGTATCTGTTGGAAGTGCTGGTTGTCAGGTGTAGGCTTAGGAGACCTGGGTTCTTGTCCTGATGCTTCTGCAAAGTAGAGGTGCAGCTTGTACATTTCACAGCCTTGGCTTCTACATCTGCAAGGTGAGCCTGTTGCATCAGGCCAGGGAGCCCAGAGATGCAGAGTCCCATCTCCAGCCCCTCGTTACATGCCCAGAGTGGGCAGCCCTCATTGGCCACAGTGTTCTTAACCTGCTGCAAAATGCAGATGCGAGCTCAGATTCTGTCTCTGAGAGTTGCTTCTGGAAGCCACCAGCAATCCACTGGGGTTGGAATCAGAGAAGAAACCTATGTAACATCTATAGTTATAATACATACATACATACATACAAATCCAGTTGCTAAGTCCTGTCTGACTCTTTGTCACCCTATGGATTGTAGCCTGCCAGGCTGCTCTGTCCATGGAATTCTCCAAGCAAAATACTGGACTGGATAGCCATTCCCTTCTCCAGGGGAATCTTCCTGACCCAGGGATTGAACCCGGGTCTCCTGTATTGCAGGCAGATTCTTTATTATCTGAGCCACCAGGGAAGCCCATATATAATAATTTAATATATGGTTATTTATTTGGCTGCTCTGGTTCTTAGTTGTGGCATATGAGATCTAGTTCTCTGACCAAGGGTTGAACCCAGACTCCCTGCTTTAGGAGCACAAGTCTTAGCCACTGGACCACCAGGAAGTCCCCATCCATGGTTATATTTGAAGTTCTTTTTTGCCCTAATGATTCTAAAAATTTCTTGATTATCCTCGGTCATCACTGTCATGGGCTGGAGTATGTTCCCAAGATTTGTGTCCACCTGCAACTTCAGAATGCGGTCTTATTTGGAAATAAGTCTTTTCCCAAGATTTGTGTCCACCTGCAACTTCAGAATGCGGTCTTATTTGGAAATAAGTCTTTTGCAGCTGTTAATAGTTAAGATGTCATCCTGGGTTTGAGTAAGCCCTCAATCCAATGACTCGTGTCCCTGTAAGAAGAGAGAACACAGACACATGGGGAAGAGAGCTCTGCGATGTTGGAGGCAGAAATGGGAGTGATGCGGCCACAAGCCAAGGACACCAAGGATTTCTGGGAGCCACCAGGCCTGGGAGAAACAAGGAAGGATGTTATTCCCTGGAGCCTTGTTGAGGGATGGTTCTGTCAGATCCTTGATTTCAGACTTCTGGCCTGGAACTTAACATTTCTTCTGTTTTACTTAACGGAGTTTGTGGTCATGACAGATCTCAGAAACGAGCACACTCATCTCATCCTTTTATTTAAAAAACATCCTTTTTTTTTCTCTCTCTGATGCTGGTGTGTTTGCCGTGTTCATCCATCTAGAGCAGTCTGACCTGTTAGAAGATGCCATATTGCCAGGTAGTGTACGGTGGAAAGATCCAGACATTTCTCTGACTCTGCATGGAAATTTAGACATTGATAAAAATCCCCTTTCCCAAATCCAGATTGAAAAAGAAGAAGTAAAACTCTCACTGTTTGCAGATGATACGATCCTCTACATAGAAAACCCTAAAGACTCCACCAGAAAATTATTAGAGCTAGTCAATGAATATAGTAAAGTTGCAGAATATAAAATTAACACACAGAAATCCCTTGCATTCCTATACACTAACAATGAGAAAACAGAAAGAGAAATTAAGGAAACAATTCCATTCACCATTGCAATGAAAGGAATAAAATACTTAGGAATAAATCCACCTAAAGAAACAAAAGACCTATATATAGAAAACTATAAAACACTGATGAAAGAAATCAAAGATGACACAAATAGATGGAGAAATATACCATGTTCATGGATCGGAAGAATCCGATATAATGAAAATGAGTATACTATCCAAAGCAATCTATAGATTCAGTGCAATCCCTATCAAGCTACTAACAGTATTTTTCAGAGAACTAGAACAAATAATTTCACAATTTGTATGGAAATACAAAAAACCTCAAATAGCCAAAGCAATCTTGAGAAAGAAGAATGGAGCTGGAGGAATCTACCTGCCTGACTTCAGGCTATACTACAAAGTTACAGTCATCAGGACAGTATAGTACTGGCACAAAGACAGAAATATAGATCAGTGGAACAAAATAGAAAGCCCAGAGATAAATCCACACACCTATGGAGAAGGCAATGGCACCCCACTCCAGTACTCTTGCCTGGAAAATCCCATGGGCAGAGGAGCCTGGTAGGCTGCGGTCCATGGGGTCGCTAAGAGTCAGACACGACTGAGTGACTTCACTTTCACTTTTCACTTTCATGCATTGGAGAAGGCACCCCACTCCAGTGTTCTTGCCTGGAGAATCCCAGGGATGGCGGAGCCTGGTGGGCTGCCGTCTATGGGGTCGCACAGAGTCGGACACGACTGAAGCGACTTAGCAGCAGTAGCAGCATGGCCACCTTATCTTTGACAAAGGAGGCAAGAATATACAATGGAGAAAAGACAATCTCTTTAACAAGTGGTGCTGGGAAAACTGGTCAACCACTTGTAAAAAAATGAAATTAGAACACTTTCTAACACCATACACAGAAATAAACTCAAAATGGGTTAAAGATCTAAACATAAGACCAGAAACTATAAACCTCTTAGAGGAAAACATAGGCAAAACACTCTCAGACATAAATCACAGCAGGATCCTCTATGACCCACCTACCAGAGTAATGGAATTAAAAGCAAAAATAAACAAATGGGACCTAATTAAACTTAAAAGCTTTTACACAACGAAGGAAACTATAAGCAAGGTGAAAAGACAGCCTTCAGAATGGGAGAAAATAATAGCAAATGAAGCAACTGACAAAGAATTAATCTCAAAGATATACAAGCAGCTCCTGCAGCTCAATTCCAGAAAAATAAATGACCCAATCAAAAAATGGTCCAAAGAACTAAACAGACAGTTCTCCAAAGAAGACATACTGATGGCTAACAAACACATGAAAAGATGCTTAACATCACTCATTATCAGAGGAATGCAAATCAAAACAGCAATGAGGTACCATCTCACGCCAGTCAGAATGGCTGCGATCCAAAAGTCTGCAAAGAGTACATGCTGAAGAGGGTGTGGAGAAAAGGGAACCCTCTTACACTGTTGGTGGGAATGCAAACTAGTATAGCCACTATGGAGAACAGTGTGGAGGTTCCTTAAAAAACTGGAAATAGAACTCATACGGCCCAGCAATCCCACTGCTGGGCATACACACCAAGGAAACCAGAATTGAAAGAGACACGTGTACCCAGTGTTCATCGCAGCACTGTTTACATTAGCCAGGACATGGAAGCAACCTAGATGTCCATCGGCAGATGAATGGATGAAAAGCTGGGGTACATATACACAGTGGAATATTACTCAGCCATTAAAAAGAATGCATTTGAATCAGTTCTAATGAGGTGGGTAAAACTGGAGCCTATTATACAGCAGGAAGTAAGTCAGAAAGAAGAACATCAATATATAGTGCATATATATGGAATTTAGAAAAATGGAAACGATGACCCTATATACAAGACAGCAAAAGAGACACAGATGTATAGAAGTCTTTTGGACTCTGTGGGAGAAGGCGAGGGTGGGATGATTTGAGAGAATAGCATTGAAACATGTATATTATCATATGTGAAACAGATCACCAGTCCAGGTTCGATGCATGAGACAGTGTGCTCAGGGCTGGTGCACTGGGATGACCCAGAGGGGTGGGATGGGGAGGGAGGTAGGAGAGGGGTTCAAGATGGGGAACACATGTACACCCATGGCTGATTCATGTCAATGTATGGCAGAAACCATGATATTGTAAAGTAATTAGCCTCCAATTAAAATAAATTAAGTTGAAAAAAAGCCCCCTTTCCCCATTAGTAGGTGGAAGCCTGTGAATCACGTTATGTTTTGGGGACATACATTTAGTTCAGGCTCTCTGAGGTCTTTTGCAAATTATCGAAAGCCTGGCCTGCGCCGTGTGGTTCACAGATGGTGCGGGCTCCAGCCAGAAAAGAAAAAGACGGGGAGGAAAGCAACCCTGTGCCAAACAGAGCAGCTTGGGTGTTCTGCACAGCTGGGTGCTGAGGGAGCTGTGCGGGATGGCCGCCCTCCCGCCCTTCCCACTTGCGATCCGGGAAGACTCCAGCCTTCCGCTCGGCAGGGGCGCCTTTCACAGTCCTTTTGCCCGTCTTGTGCATTGTGACCTACAGGCTCTTGTCCACGTTTAGCTTGCCTCAAACACTCCCCTTTCTTTGTCCATTGTTTTCCCATCATTTAATGATCTCAGCACCCAACCACGTAGGTGATTATTGTCCCGTTTTACAGAGGAGGGGACTGAGGCTCTGAGGAACAGTGAGGTTCCCTGTCCCGGGGCACGCAGCTGGTGCGCAGGAGAATCTGAGCGGGGAGGCGGGAGGTATCTGACTCTGACACCCACGTCCGCCCAGCCTACCTCACAGGGCATCCATGGGACGGGTAGGTGTGTAGCCTGAGCAAACTCAAGCTTCACATGCTTTCATCTGCTGATCGGGAGAGGGAGCTGGTGGAGCAGGGGAGATCGTGAGGGAGCAGGGGAGGCCATGGTGCAGAGGACATTCAGGGAGCCCAGTGGGAGCAGACTTCGAGGCCAGGAGTGGGGGCTGTTTCTGTCCACGCTGGGAGGACAGGAAACACGTGTGAACACAGCAGCATCAGAGTGAGGCTTGGCTCAGGGAGGGCTGGTGATGGGGGCAACTACCCAGGCCGGAGGAAGCAGAGTGCCAGGTCAGGGGCCGGGGCTTTGGCAGAGGCAGGGAGCGGCTGGACCGGGTCGGCGGCCACAGGAAAGGGATCGGTGATGCCCGAGCGCTTTTCCCGGAGGTGGAGGCCAGGGCTGAGATGACAACTGGGAACTGGGGGGCTGGCGGGCCAGGAAGAGTGGTGTGAAGAGTCAGACTTCACATCTGCGTGGAGGAGAGTGTGGTGACGTCGTGCACTTTGATAGGCATCGAGGAGGAGGAGGTACATTCTGGGGTTCGGCGGGGGGACTGTAGAGAAGGTGATGGGTCCTGGTCCGGCCGTGTTGGACTCCAGGACCTGTAGGTTCCCCTGGAGAGACGGCCACGGTGGTCAGCCCACATGTGGGCAGTGTCAGGCCATGTGGAGCTCTGGAGACAGTTGAGAGGGTTAATCAAGGGCCCAGGGGCCAGCTTGACCCTCCTCGAAGCACAGGTGGCGAAGCCCTCCGGGACGGCGTGTGCCAGGGCCGCTTATGCCAGGCAGTGCCCGCTCCCGGGCAGGGGTGCCGGGACCTGTAGGATAGGACATGCTGGGCTGTTTCCATCATGCCAGCAGATGTTGTGGGGATAGCTTTAAAGAATTAAGAGCAGAGCTGCAAGCTGTGTGGTTTTGTAGGCGGTGGCTTTGGTCTGGGGTGTAATCCTCTGAGTCGCTTCAGGAGCTCTGCGAGTGAGTCATCCACAGTGGAGGCTTATCACTGTTACTGATGACTTGTGTTGCAGATGACTGTTCAGTTACTTTGCTGGGATCTTCCTGATGATTCTCTGAGAATAGGGCTTTTCTCCTGCAGTTTCTGAGCTTGATCTCAGAGTTCCATACAGAGCTTTAGGCATCGTGGAGCTGGTTTTGCCTCTGGTTCCCCGTGGCCGAGCAGCTTCACAAGTGACTCTGGAAGGGCTTCCCGGGACAGCTCCTGGTTCGTGGGGCCCGGGAGGTTGTGACTGACCACGGCTTTGGAAGGGGGTTGGGGCGTCGGGCACGGCCTGAGAAGCAGGCGATGTCCTACTCACGGGTGGGGCAGGGGCTGGAGGCCATGGCTGGGCTGCTGTCCACGTGGAGTTCTTCCTGAGGTGTTCTCCTCAGGATGGCTGGCCACACTGTGACGAGGAGGCGAGGCTTGCTGGAGTCCTTTGGTGTCCCTGGCAGATGCAGAGCCTCACAGGAATGAGAGAGGGTGGTCAGCGATATGGGAAAATGCATTGTTATCTTGGCTGCAGAGGGCAGGTCAGTCACGCGGGAAAGGCTCTCTGGCCATCGGGGCTGGGGAGACCTCTGCCGGAGCTCAGTCGTTTGTTACGTTCTGGAGCCGCAGCTCTGAACAGAGGTGACGTTGTCCGCTCAGGGCCCTCTTGGTGATGTCTGGAGTCTGGAGCCGAAGCTCTGAACGGAGGTGGCATTGTCCGCTCAGGGCCCTCTTGGTTATGTCTGGAGTCTGGAGCCACAGCTCTGAACGGAGGTGGCATTGTCTGCTCAGGGCCCTCTTGGTGATGCCCTCTTGGTGATGTCTAGAGTCTGGAGCCGCAGCTCTGAATGGAGGTGGCGTTGTCCGATCAGGGCCCTCTTGGTGATGTCTGGAGTCTGGCGTCACAGCTCTGAACGGAGGTGACGTTGTCTGCTCAGGGCCCTCTTGGTGATGTCTGGAGTCTGGCGTCACAGCTCTGAACGGAGGTGGCATTGTCCGCTCAGGGCCCTCTTGGTGATGCCTTCTTGGTTATGTCTGGAGTCTGGAGCCACAGCTCTGAACGGAGGTGGCGTTGTCCGCTCAGGGCCCTCTTGGTGATGTCTGGAGTCTGGAGCCACAGCTCCTCACGGAGCGGTCCAACTGGTTCCTAGTGCATGGAGACCGGGGATGTTGCCGTCCACGGGATTCTCCAGGCCAGAATACTGGAGTGTGTAGCCTTTCCCTTCTCCGGGGGATCTTCCCGACTCAGAGATCAAACCCAGGTCTCCCGCATCGCAGGTGGATTCTTTAACAGCTGAACCACAAGGGAAGCCCGTAACACAGAACAGCCCTGCAACTCAGAACCACCTGCCCACAATGCCGGCAGGGCCGAGGTTGCGAAGCTGTGGGCGAGGGCTCCAGGGCAGTCTTCCCGTCCCCACTGCTGCCCGCTGGGGAGGCCTCAGGGCTCCCCCCACAGCCAGGGTGGTCCCAGAGTAAAGCGTGGGTTGCAAGAGGCCTTCGTGGCTGCTGCCAGGAGATGGAGGCCTGGCCGCGTGCTCTGCCCACCTGAGTCTGGGTCCCTTAAACGTCAAGTGAAGAGCACCAGCCAGGACATCTCTAAGACCTTGTCCAGCTCTCGAGTCCCAAGACTCTAGAACTGAGTCTCTAGCCCTATAACCTGGCACGATTCAAATAACATGGTCACAGAACTGTGCTGTTCATTCGTTTATTCGTGTCCGACTCTTCGCGACCCCATGGACTGCAGCACTCCCCATCCTTCACCATCTCCCGGAGTTTGCTCAAACTCCACCTCACGGCCATTGAGTCAGTGATGCCATCCAACCATCTCATCCTCCGTCACCTGCTTCGACACCATTTTCTTAGCCTTTCTTACCGGTTTTTACCTGCTTTTTGTGTTTCTGAAAAGGTAAAAATTGTGTAATGTTAAGCACCTGTTTTAAATGTCTCCCCTTTTAAGTAAAGAAGAGCTGCACTGATAAACACGAGACTGTTTTTATTCCAAGGAGAAGTGCATTTAACATCTTTGAAACATTTGTGCTTGGTGATGAAAATTCCATGTCTGATGACTAGGGCAGACAGACGTCTGCATTTCACGTGTCTCTCCCGGGGTTCACTCCAGCTGCGGGGAGCTCCCCACACATGTCTGGCTCTGCGAGGAGCCCTGTGAATGTACAAGATTCTGTGGTGCCGGGGTGTCTGGGTGCTCCCCAGTGGACGCAGCAGGCGTGAAGTCACCCTGAATAGCCATCTTCACACCCCCGCCCCGTGCCCACCCTGCAGTATCCCGGGAGCCCTTGGTTTTCTGTGTCAGCCGGTGGATGATGCACGTGGGGCAGTGAAAGCTGTTCCTCCATCTGAATTAGAGGAATGGTCTTCCTCCCCCTCCTGGGAATCTTCCCTGTGAAAGTAGAGCTGCCATGGCTAGTGCCACAGCCCGGGTGGCTTGAACAGCAGAAAGGCATCTGCTCACAGTTCTGAGGCCAGACGTCTGAGCTGAAGGTGTTGGCCAGGCCGCTTGCCCCGGACCTCTCTCCTCGGCTCGTAGCCGGCTGTCTTCTGCCCGTGTTGTCGTGCGGCCGTGCCTCTGTGCGGGTCTGTGTCCAGACTCCTCCTCTTAAAGGACACCATCACCACCGTCATCACCTCATTTCCGCTTCAGCGCCGCCTCAAACACCCGCTCCCCAGGTGCACTCGAGTTCTGAGATACTGCAGTGTGGGCATTGGCTTGTGAATTTGGGGAGCTGGAGGCAGAATGCAGCACCTCCGCTCACAGAGATGTGCGGTGTCCTGCTCTGTCCGGGATCAGACTTCCCAGACTGCGATGCTGTCTCCTCTGCTGCCTCTTGCCCCCTTCTCCTATGATTATTATGAAAAATTTCAGGCACAGAGAAAAGTGGCAAAAATACTACAGTGCTTTCCTATTACCCTACCTCTTACAGTCAGTTACTGTTAACCTGTTATATTTGCTTCATCGTTCAGTATAGATTATATGAACCGTTTAGAAGAAAGTTGTAGGTTTCAAAACATCAGCGTGAATCTGTTAGGAATAAAGAGGAATAAAGATTTTCTTCTGGGTGAGCACCACACTTATCACACCTAAGAAAACTTGAAGTAATTCCTGCAGCTTCTAATATGTCATTCATGTTCAGATTTCTCTCATTTCCCCCCCAGATCTTTTATAACTTGTGTGTGTGTGTGTTTAAACCCTAGGAAAGATACAGACATTGCAATTGGATTTTTTTTATCTCGTTAGTCTTTTCCATGCAAAATGATTTTACCATCCCCCCCATTTATTATTTATTTATTAAAAATTTTTTAGAAGATCAAGACCAGTTGTCTTAGAATGTGTGAGAATGTGTCTCATTCTTAATTTGGCTGGTTATTTCCTTGTGATGTTGTTCCTCTTGTCCCTGTGTCCCCTGGAAGTCAGATGCAAAGGCTTGTTCACACGGTTGCCAGGTGGTGCCAGTTGCCTCTTAAACCATCGGATCCCAGCAGGCTGTCCCGCTCTTAGTGATGCTGAGTTTGAACACTGACCTAAGGTGGTGATGCCAGGCCTCCACTGGACCTGTGTTTTGCTTTGCAATCTGCCTGTGATCTATTGGGAGACAATTTGGCGCTGTGTATATCCATTAATGATCCTTGCCTGAATTACTTCACTGGGGAGTTGCAAAATGGTGATTTTTCTAATTCTATCATTAGTTGGCATTACAGTTCCGAAAATGGACACAGTAATGACCAAGGTGTAGAGAAAAGGATTGGTGGAATAATCACCGCTAACAAATACATTTCTCTCTGTGAATATTGCTATGGATTCATAGGTTTCTGTTTAGTCAATTATAGTCAATTACAGATGTGCTTTATAATCAGTTACAAATGTTGTTTAATCCTCAAATTATCCCAAACTTGGCCAGTAGGACCTTTCAACTGGCTTGAACAAGCCTTGTTTAGCCTTTGAGTACTGTCTTGCTCAGAAGTGCCTTAGGCTTATTGTATCATTTCCATTTCCAGACATGGAATCATCCATTTCTCCAACAAAGCTCCGATTCCATTTAGTGGAGAACAGTGTTTGGAAACCAAATCTGAATGCTAGCACTGTGGACAAAACGAAGGATAAACAGAGTCATGAGTTTATGGATAGTTCCAAATCGCTTTTGACTTCAGTGGGTTTCAGTCTTTGATTTTGTATTTATAACTCTTTCAATTCAGTTCAATCCAGTCGCTCAGTTGTATCCAACTCTATGCAACCTCGTGGACTGCAGCACGCCAGACCTCCCTGTCCATCACCAACGCCCGGAGTTTACCCAAACTCATATCCATCGAGTCGGTGATGCTGTCCAACCATCTCATCCTCTGTCGTCCCCTTCTCCTCCCTCCTTCAGTCTTTCCCAGCATCAGGGTCTTTTCCAGTGAGTTGGCTCTTTGCGTCAGGTGGCCAAAGTATTGGAGTTTCAGCTTTAGCGTAACCGTTTGCTTGGCTCCTAATAACTGTTAATGCTGTTGACATGTTGCTGAACTCTATGAGACATAGTTTCAAAAGTATATTGCCTGTTACTATTAGTAATGTAATTCTGATGAAAACACAGTATTTCATTGCAGTTCATTTTGTCCTTTGTATATATTCCACTGGAAAGCACAGCCAGTATTGAATTCAAAAGCCATGTGTGAGAATGCCTTTCCCTGTCAGATTATACTGCCAGGTGGGTCCTCTAGTTAGGTTATTTTGTTTGCTTTTATGTTTTGTTTTAAAGTTATGGTTTTTTTCTTTTTGGAATCAACTTTACTGAGGCAAAATTTAATAAATTTGTACAAAAATGCTCCCATTGGAAGCATTTTGACTAATATATATATACACTTGTGTAACCACCGACTACGGTGGAGATCAGGACGTTTTCACGACCACGAAATATTCAACCCCTTTGAAGCAATCTCCTCTCCCTCCACCCAGACCCTGGGGTGACCACTCTTGTCTTGTTTTTTTTTCCCCAGTAGATTAATTTTACTTTTTCTAGATTTTCATATGAGTGAAATCATAGAATTGTATACTTTTATTTCCAGCTTCTCTTAGCGAAATGTTTTCGAGAATCCCAGGGGTTGTGTGTATCAACAACACTTTGCTTTTTCTTGCTGAGTAGTATTCCATTTTATGGAGATACATGCTTTGTTTATCCAGTCACTAGCAGATGGATTTTGAGTTGATTGCCGTTTTTAGGGATCATGAATAAAGCTGCTCTGAACATTCTTATTCGAGCCTGTGTGGATAGATGCATTTATTTCAGTTGGGTAAACATCTAGGAGTGGGTTCACTGGGTCCCATGGAAATGTATTAATCGTATTAGAAAATGCTAAACTGTTTTACAAAGTAGCTGTGCTGGTTTACATTCCTCCCAACAGTTTGTATTTCAGGCCTTCACGTCCAGACTGCATTTAGCATTGTCAGTGTCTTTTTTTAATTAATAAATGTATTTATTTGGCTGTGCACGATCTTAGTTGTGGCACACAGGGTCTTTGATCTTTAACCAAAGTGTGCAAGATCTAGTTCCCTGACCAGGGATTGAACCCTGGCCCTCTGCATTGGGAGCTTGAAGTCTTAGTCCCTGGACCACCAGGGATGTCTCGAATGTTCTTAATTTTAGCAATTCCCATGGGCATGTTGTCATATTGTGCGATTTTAACTTGCATTGTTCTCCTTCCACTGAATTTTTATTTTGAATAGCAAAATATTTCTTAGTTCCAAAGTTAGAATCCTGTGAAAAAGTATATTTAGTGAAGGCTTAAACTTATTTTTCTCAGTCCTGCCATGGAAGGTGTGGTTTCAACACTTGGAGAATCTGTTGAGCACTTCTGTCTGAATTGGCACCATGTCATAAGTAGACACGGAAGTGGACCCCACCTTCAGAACGTTTATGTGTTAGCTGGGGGAGATAGACGTTGGTCACGTAGCCTCACAAGCAGATGTTAAGTTGTGACTTCGCTGTGTGCCTTGTAGGACTGATACAAGGAGAGGGCTGAGGCGGTGCTGTCTGGATTTCATCACGGTTTGCCAAGAAAAAGGACTTTGTTTACGAGTTCCCTCCCTTAATAGTTGTTGCAAAATTTCTCACCTGCTGTAACCGTGGGACCTGTCACAACAGGCTCAACCCTGGGAAAGTAACCAGCACCTCTCTACTGGAACCCAGGTCTGCGGAAGAGCCACGATAAGCCTTTGTTTGATTATTTGGTGTTAGATGAAGTTGTTCAGGCTTGTTCCTTTCAGAGAGCCCTGGTTGAGACAGACCTGCAGTGTTTTTTAAAAATACATTTCTAACACCTGCTTTACATGTAATTTGTGAAAAGCCTTTTTTTAAATTTTGTTTTGGACACTGTGCACATTATGGGCTTCCCTGATAGCTCAGGTGGTAAAGAACCCACCTGCAATGCGGGAGTCCCTGGTTTGATTCCTGGGTCGGGAAGATCCCCTGGAGAAGGGATAGGCTACCCACTCCAGTATTCTTGGGCTTCCCTAGTGGCTCACCTGGTAAAGAATCCACCTGCAGTTTGGGAGACCTGGGTTCAATCCCTGGGTTGGGAAGATCGCCCTGGAGAAGGGAAAGGCTCCCACTCCAGTATTCTGGCCTGGAGAATTCCGTGGACTGAATACTCCGTGGGGTCGCAGAGAGTTGGCACAGCTGAGCGACTTGCACTTGAGCACTGTAGATTTGACACTGGGTTTGAATCATTTCAAAGCCAAATTTGAGATTTGAATTCTCAGTAATTAAAGAGCTGAGATCACTGTTATCAGCGGTTGGTGTTTCTCCCTGTTGTATCTCGTTGGCTTGTTGGAGAGCCCCACCCCTTGCCCCAAGACAGCTCATAGTTTTTCAGTTTGAAACTTTGGTTGTGTTTTATTTTCCTGTAGGTCATCCTGACCTAGTCCAGAACACCACTGGTCTTCAGGGTGAGGTTGACTTTTAGGACTTGATTTTATATTCTTGTTGTTAGAATTGGATTCATAGCACAGAGCTGTTATCTACTGTGTAAAATGATTTACTTTAGATGCAATTTTAATCTGCTGTTCTAAAGCTGGAAAGTTCCCAGCAAACGCTGTTGCCCTATTTGCAGTGCTTACACACGGTTAGAGTGACTCTGAAACATAGTGGAGATCATTGATGAGGCGCTTGTAAAGGAATTCTGCAGAGAATATTTTTAGCAACAACATGCTTTTCTAATCCTGTAATCGAGTTTTCATGTTGGAAAGCTTGCTTCACTTTTTAAGAAGATGAATTCTGTGCTTTCAAGGTACACAGTGGAGTAAACCAGGATGGAAGTCTTGTGGCGTTTTCCCCTCTGCTGGACGCTGTCCCCTATGACTTGCAGAAATTGCCAGGGAATCAACATGCACATATCGTGGCAAGTAGATTCCAAGAGTGAAATTCTAGAGTGATGGGTTTGGTTTTTATTTTTGCCAGTCGCTGTCCTGGCAGGAGACAGATGGCACACTCCAGCTGAAGAAACCAAGGGGTATTTAATAACCGGCTCGTTGGCAGCAGCGGGCAGGGGTACAGGAACCCAGCAAGGATGGTGTCCTACCCCCGGGGGAGTTGGGGACGGCTGGCTGCCCTGGGGAACTTTCCTCACCCTCAGGTTCAGAGGTGAAGGAGGGAGAAAGTAGCAGAGGCTGTGGGCCCTCAGTGAGGGCGTGGCATTTGGTAGAGGGGTGCAGCTGACTTCTTGGAGAGAGCCGGGGGCGCGGGGGGTGGGGGGGGGGGCGGTAAATACCTGCCGTCAATCTCCGCCTCTCCTAGCCTCTCTCACAGGGGGCCTCCCTGGAGGTCCGCGGCCCCGGGAGTCTGACCGCACATCTACGGATGTCAGCCTCGAGGGGCTGTAAGCAGGGTGCGGGGGCGGCGTGGCCTGCAGGGTGGATGGAGTCTGTCCAGCGCTTTTGTGTGATCCAGAGTGAGGGGACCAGGAAGAACACACTAGTCCCCACGGGCCCCAAGTGCCCAATGCGCGTGTGCGCTCAGCCCTGGCAGAGGCTCCCAGTGAGCTTGCGGGCCACAGTGGAGAGTCTGAGACCTATCTAAGGGTCTCTCCTGAATTTAAAATGCCTCAGCAGGCACTCCCCTGGCGGCCCCGTGATCGAGGCTGCACGCTTCCTCTGCAGGGATGTAGGTTCGCCCCTGGTGGGGGAACTAGCCGGCCCGTCAGCGCACGCTGCACCGCAGGCAGTGTGGTGGGCCCAGAAGCAGCAGCAGACCTCTGCGGAGCCCTGGCTCTTTCCCGCTCGGCTTTCAGTCTTTGTTTTCCAGCGTTTGATAATTACTTTCCCGTCCCTGGAGGATGGTGCGAAACCCTGGGAGATCCCTCCCATAGGAGAGCTTTCCTGCTCCCAGGGCTGCCTTTGGGAAAGCAAAAGGCAGAGCCGGGCTTCTGAACGGGACGCATCCCGCAAGCTCTTCTGGGTGCGGAGAGTCTCTCGACCTGGAGCTCCTGGAGCCCGTCACACAGATTGGCCACAGTGTGGTGGATGTTTGGAGGCGCTTCCCACCCGGGAGCTCCCGCCAGCTCTGAGCGGTCCTCAGGGATGCCGCGTTGCGGGAGGCGGTGCTCCTGATTAGGTGATCTTTTTCTTGTATTTGTTTCAGAGAACAGCTACACAGTTGAAACACCCCAAAGTACAACATTTCCTTCTGTTGTCGTAAAAGATGGGTAACAGCGCCTTAGAGGTGCACTAAGTACTTATTCTGTACTTATAAGGGCATTGTTTCTATTCCGTCACCAAGTCGTGTCCGACTCTGCGACCCCATGGACTGCAGCACACCAGGCCTCCCTGTCCATCACCATCTCCCAGAATTTCTGCAAGTTCATGTCCATTGAATCAGTGATGCCATCCAACCATCTCATCTTTTGTCGCCTTCGTCTGCCTTCAGTCTTTCGCAGCATCAGGGTCTTTTCCAGTAAGTCGGCTCTTCGCATCAGGTGGCCAAAGGACTTGACTTGTCAGGAATGTAAATCACATTCTCCCTGTGGTGTGTGGACCGCACAGGCCGTGTAGACCTTTACCGCGTAGACCTTACCCCAGAGGTTGAGTGTAGTTTTGGGCTGTGGTTTTGTTGCAAATAAATCTGGTGTTGATGATCACCAGCCAAAGGGTGCTGGCGTTTAGCTTTTTCTTGCCCTCTTTGGATGCCCATCCAGCCAATGCCCTTTCTCTCCTAATTCCCTTTGAGAATCTCTCTAATGCTATGCTATGCATGCATGCTAAGTCGCTTCAGTCGTGTCCGACTCTGTGCGACCCCATAGACGGCAGCCCACCAGGCTCTGCCATCCCTGGGATTCTCCAGGCAAGAACACTGGAGTGGGTTGCTGTTTCCTCATCCAATGCATGAAAGTGAAAGGTGAAAGTGAAGTCGCTCAGTCATGTCCAACTCTTAGCAACCCCATGGACTGTAGCCTACCAGGCTCCTCTATCCATGGGATTTTCCAGGCAAGAGTGCTGGAGTGGGGTGCCATTGCCTTCTCCCTAAAGTAGCATGCAATTTGAAGAGTCTCCTACCTGCCAGTTGAGTTCAGAGGCCTGAGACCCCTCCCGGAGGGGAGGGGATGTAAATGCTGACACACCCATGCGCAAGGCACCTGCCTTTGTGGGATGCTGTTTATCTTGGTACAGCCCATCCTGGCAGATTGTCAGACCACTCTGATGTTCCAGATTTGCAGGCATTTCCAGGAGGCTGGATTCTCTCTTGGAAGCAGTATGATTTGGTGGAAAGATGGAGGCAACTGAGAATGCTGAGGCTGATTCTGCTTCTCCCCGGTCAGGACCTCAGGAAGCCCTGGGTTTTCGGAGCCCTTTTTTCTTGGCCATAAACAGACCTGCTCTCCTCACATTGCTTCCTTGGGTTGTTTCAGGACGCCTGAGATGCCTGATCGCCCTTTGAAATTTACTCTGCAAATGAAACGGTCATGTTTTGTCTGCCGAGGGTCACGTGCCAGCAACGCAAATATAAAATCACGATAATAACAGTAGTGACTTTGGACTGTTTTTCATCAGACACGAGCAGTTAAAGAACACGAGTGTGTGTGTATCAGAAAGCGTTTGTAGACACACTCCCATTTAAGGATGTACGTAACTTCGTACAGTTGGTGTTCCGCCCAAATTTTTTGTGATTTGACTCAGAAACGTGTGAGAGAGTTTTGTGGAAGTGCCTGCCTACCTACTGGCATTGGTTCATAGACTGCGACTTGAGTAGTGACATGCACAGCTCCTGAGTCAGACTTAGGCAAGTTAGTTAACTTGCCTGAACGTTCACTTCCTCATCTGTAGCGCCGTGCCACTAGGCACCTCCCAGGTCTGTTGGCAGAGTTAGATGAAATAATGCAAATGGATGCTAGATCGGCCCTCGGCACCTGGCCAGTTCTCGGTCACTGTTCACGGTCATGGCCATCACTGTTAGCCCTACGGTAGCTCGAGTGTGGGGGCTGGAGTCCCGAATGTCGCGTTGGGCTGACATTTAGGCCAGGTGACTCAGCAAGGTCCTGAGTGAGTTAAAATTTCCTGGGTATAAACTTCCCCTGGGTAATCAAGGGCTGGCTGTTTCTCCAAACCTTAATTAATCATGTGGCCGGGTCCAAGCGCCATTGGTAGGGGCCCCGGGGCATCCCCGGGCAGTGCACCTCGCTTCCCCGCGTCTCCCGTCCCACGTGGGGAGATGGGATGCCGGCCACAGGAGTCCTGCCTGAGCCCCAGCTCAGGACCAAGGAAGGAGCGGTCAGAGAGGCCGCCTGCGCCGTGAGATGAGGCGCCGGCTGTCCCCCCGCTTCTCCGTCCCATGCGTTGTAATCCGGTGACACAGAACTCTCGGCGGACTCTCTCCCGCGGTGTCTGCTTGGCTCTCATGTCGCCTGGTATGACCGTCAGTTACTGACGAGCCTCCTGAGCGTCTGGTTGACCCTCTCGAGGGCCGGGCTCTGTGTTCCTGACTGCAGGTCGCAGTGAGTTCGCAACTGAGCTCAGAGGCACCCAGACACAGGCGTGCTGTCCCGGGTTGCCGCTGTGGGCCTGGATGAATCTCCTGGGTCACGGTGCTTGTGGCCCCGGTGGATCCCCACGGTGACCAGCGCGCCGTGCTGACACTGGCCTCTCCAGGTGACACACACATGCTCTCACCAAGACGTGCAGCTTGCAGCAGAGATGTGCAGGCACGGAGGTTGGCAGCTCCACCCGGGGGTAGGACCTCCCGGGAACACAGTGTGTGAGAACGATGGGATGATGAGAATGAGACAGTGATGAGGTTAAGGCTGTCGCTTGCCTTTTAAATACAGCTGATTTTTGGCTAACGGGTTTGAACTGCAAGGGTCTACTTATATGCAAGTTTTGTTTCAATAAATCTGTTGGAAAAAATTTTAGAGATCTGTGACCATTTGAAAAACTCAGATGAACTGTATAGCCACGGAATATCAGGAAAACTAAGAGCAAAATGCGCGCTAACTGTACACGTGATTGGTAATTCCTGTCAGCAGCAGACGACTGTGGTTGAGACTGGGGGCACCGAGACTTATGTGAGGATTTTTGACTGTGTGTGAGGGTCAGGGGTCGGTGCCCCCTGCATTGTTCAAGTGCCTTGTTCAGTGGGCCTCAGGGAGACCGTGAGGCCAGGAGGGGACACTGAGACACCAGGGAGCCATGTAATTTCGTGTGGTTCCTAGGGTCCAGGTCAGCGAGTCTTTTGGGGAACTCTGTTCACTCATGTTCTTCTTTAGCGTTAATCGCGAGGCCAGGTCCTTGTCTGACTCCGTCTCTCCTCCCCCTCTGCCTCGTGCTTAATCAAACCCCTGTTCCTGTGGACTTCTGGACGGGCAAGCTCTTACCTGCAGTCGTCCTGGACGCCCTCTGCTCCCGGGACCCCACGAGCTCTGTCTGTGTCTTGACGACACCTGCAGTAATATCAGAGGAATCTTGAAGGGTCACGTGGTCATTATTGCGTGACCAGTGGGTCATTGTTGCATTGACCCACTCCTGGGTCAGGGGTGGTTTCGGATTTTAAGTTCATAACTGATGCCCCTGCGCCAGCGGCCTTTGCATTCGGGAGGCGTGTGTGAGAATTTAGAGGCACCGTAAAGGCAATTTCTCCTTCCAAGTGGGCCGAGTTGCTTATAGCAACTCACTGTGGTGAAACCTGGACTCCCAGCCTAGGAACTGCCCCCCACCCCCAGGCCCCTTCAGGACCACCAGGGAGAGAAGGGGGCCACAGAGGATGAGATGGTTAGATAGCATCACTGACTCGACATGAATCTGAGCAAACTCCAGGAGGCAGGGAAGGACAGGGGAGCCTGGCGTGCTGCAGCCCACGGGGTGGCAGAGAGACACGACTCAGTGCCTGAACAGCAAAGGAGAGTGGGTGTCTCATTGGTCCCAAGGCCAACGGTCACTCTGCACAAAGCCAGCAGACCAACGACCAGCCCAGCGTGCACTTTCTACTGAGCGGGTCTTTGCGATTGTTTTTTAAAAATAAAAGACCACAACCGTTAAGCTCCAGCCTAGTCCACAGACACCCTGTAACCGTAAGTCCTACCTGGCTGGGCACATTGAACAACTTCTAGTTATGGAAATAAGGTGATCAAATTATGTGTGCCTCCTCGATAAGATCATACTGGAACATTTAAAAATAGATGAGTAACTGTGGACAACCAGAAGATAAAGCTGCCCTCATGGGCCAGTTGGAATGCAGCCGAGGGTGTCTCTTGTCAGACCCACGTGGGCGCTTGTCACCCCCGTAAAACGTTACTGCGTTGATCGTCATTTGTAGAGTTTGAATCCCTTTTAAAAAGTAGCAGGACCAGGAAGAGCGCAGGTTCACTCCAGAGCTGGCGCTGGCTCTCAGCTCCTCCCTTCTTCATAGTGTGTGTGTGAGAATTCTTTCCTGGGTTTTGAACTTTTAAAATAACCGAATTTTTGTTTCTGTCAGTGTATTGAATGGTGAATTTTATCTTCCCTCCTACCAACTTTAAGTCAGTTTGCTTTTTAAATTGGAAAAAAAAAAAAGGCACGAAAAAGGCAACTTAATGTATGTTTTCCCATGTAGCCTGTTTGCAATTCACTTATGCAGTTTTAACTTCAAGGTGGTAGGTGTGATGCAAGCAATTGTTATTTTAAAAAAGGAATATCTCCACATTCCCAACAACCTTATCACATATCGTCCTTCCCTGTTGTATTAATACATCAGGTGACAAATACAACCTTGTAAATTTACGTCTTTGTTTCTTTAATAAAGTTATTAGCAATTAAATGGTCATGGAGAATTTGTTTATCCATAAATCCTCTCTGTGTATGTATGATGGGAAGATAGAATGGTTTGATGCTACAACATCGTTTGATTTTATTTGAAGTTATTTTGCTCTTTGAAGTGTTAGAGCATGGCTGGTATTACAAGTATATAAGACCGTCAGCTTTTTATATTTCCTGTGAGTTTTGGGAGTTTTGAAGTTTTTGTAAACTTCCGTGTGTCTGTATTCCTTCTCATCCCACCTAGGTAATACTGTGATGTTTCAGAAGTGGAAGAAGAGTTGACCTTCATTTGCTAAAGGTCCCCAAAGGACAGATTGGTGAAATGTATTGGGAAAATCCCAAGATTTAGTTGGTTAAAAGCAGTGATTTTTAAGATGCCAATTCTTTGACTTTCAGGCTTGAGTATGAGGGTGTGTGTGTGTGCGTGCATGCATGTTCCCTTTTCTTTGTGTGTGTGCGTGTGTATGTGTGTGTGTGTTCCCTTTTCTTTGTCGGGGGTGTGTGTGTGTGTATGTGCGTGCGTGTTCCCTTTTCTTTGTGTGTGTGTGTATGTGTGTGTGCGTGCGTGCGTGTTCCCTTTTCTTTGTGGGGGTCTGTGTGTGTGCATGTTCCCTTTGTGTGTGTGTGCGTGCGTGCGTGTTCCCTTTTCTTTGTGTGTGTGTGTGTGTGTGTGTGTGTGCATGTTCCCTTTGTGTGTGTGTGTGTGTGTGTGTGCAGGTGCGTGCGTGTTCCCGTTTCTGTGTGTGTGTGTGTGTGTGTGTGTGCGCGTGTTCCCTTTTCTTTGTTAGAACTTCCCAGTGGTGTGTTTGACAGGATTTATAAGTAAGTGTGTTTTAGGTGTTTTGGTGATCATCTTATTATTGATTGTTGTTAGCTGAATGGCTGTAGACTGCCTCTGGCAGTTGGAAAACAGTTGTCTGGAGAACACCAAAAATAACTCATTTCAGCCCACCAGCCTCCACGAATTGATGTGCTTGAGAGTCACCCTCCCTTTGGCCTCTCCCAGCCCCCGTGGGAATCAATGATGGGCGTGGAGGTTGGCATCACAGTGAGTGACGGAAGAGAGAGTCCTGAGGGGCAGGGGCCACCGGTCACAGACTCCAGGCAACGGGTTGCCTTCTGCCATCCCACCCCACCCAGCTCCACCCGCCAGGTTTCTCCTGGAGGTGGATTGGTTTGGGACGAGTCTTGGGGTTGTTTTGGTTTTATTTAGGTGTTAATGCAAGGAAATGATTGATTCTTCCTGCATTGATTTTACACACACACACACACACACGATCTGTCCACCTTCTCCCGGAGAGATGAAGCCTTTTCCTGGTGCCTGGGAAGTTTCTTCCCCACCTGTGCTCCCTCTGTCCCCCATCTCCATGGATGTTTGGGGAAGGGCGGGGGGTTTTCAGAGACAGCCGAGGAACACTTGTGAAAGAGCCTCATCAGGGAACTCAGGTGTCTGAATACTGTACATGTGATGTGTTCCTCTTGGGTTGCAGCTCCCCAGCTTTTAGACTACATCTGTAAAGTAACAGCAAGATGGTTGCATGAGTGGAAGAGGTCTGTGGATCTGATACTCAGAAGCAGCCTTGTCAGCGAGTTGGAAATAGTCCGTGGCTGTGAGTTAGGGGCTCTGTGTCCAGCATTCGGTGCCCTCACGCTGGGGTGGTGGTGCTGGGGCTGCCCTTCCCGCATGCAAGAGCCCTCCCCAGAGTGGAGCACGACTGCGGCCCGCCGGCCAGGGTCTTGAGAGAGACTTCTGTGCGGCCCAGGTGTCTCATTCTTCTTTCTCATCCTTCCTTCTGCTTTAGGAAAACGAAGTGTTTAGAGAGCCAAGTGGGACATTTAAAACACCACGAGTCATCTGGGAAATCCAAATGTGTGTTTAAAGAAAAAAAAAGCTTTCCTCTGGAGTAATTGTGTATTTCGTTATAGGAAATGACTGATGATTTATCTAGAAAAAAATGCCTCGTGATCAGTGTTGTCTTCTTTCTCTCCTCCCCTCTTTCAGGACCTGGCTGGTTCTTCAGATCGTTTGCTTATTTAAACTTTAAACCCCCTCCCTCCCCCTGAAGTCTCTAGATTATAAATTACAGAACTTTAGGACAGAGGGGGCTAATAAGCCTCTTGAAGTGGAATGGTGTCACTTGTTAGGATAACTTTTCTCTGTTTTTTCCGGAATCTCCCAGACTCCCTGTGATGTCCTTTGACAAGGAGGAGAACTAAACTGCTTCAGCGCCTTTCTCACGCTGGCGGTGGTGTTAGGCGCGTTCCTCCGAGCCCAGGGAGACTGGAGGGGATAGTTTTACCCCTAGTGTGTAGGTGCAGAAACTGCCCGCCTCAGAGGACACGTGGTTAGCTCCTGGTGACACCACAGCAGGCTGGCGGTAGAGACGGTCCACACAGGCGGACCCCTCTGTTGCAGGTGCATTCTGGAATGCTCCCCGGGAGCCCCAGCGTTGCCTCTTGCCGCCTCACCGGTCAGAGTCTGCGAGGGGTGCATGCCTCTCACCTTCTTGACAGTCCAGGGAGCCGGACCTTGCAAAGCCAGACCCTCTCCTGGGGCTCTGCTCGGAGAGGGACAGGAAGGCTTGGGGAGCACGGTCTCCAGGGGCTCTGGGGGCTCCCGGGGCAGCCCGGGGGGGCGGGAGGGGGTGCTGAGCAGGGAGCCTGGCCCAGGGCGGGTCCACGGGAGGAGCTGGCCTGACAGAGAAAGAGAGAGAGAGTGTGTATACGTGTGTGTGTTTGTATGTGTGTATATACTCCGTGTGTGTGTGTGTACGTGTGTGTACCCCCTTGGCCGGCTTGTGCAGTCTTTTATAGTTGTGTATTTCTTTTCAAAAATGTCTGCCGAGCTCCTTCTCCACAACAGGAGTTGTCGCAGGTGCTGGAGGCACAGCAGCGGCCGAGCCGGGCGGGGCCGGTGCCCGTGGCCCGCAGCTGTGCGCCTTTGTCTTTTTCTGGAGGTTCTGCATCCTAAAAAAAATGGACCCTGCCTTGTATCCTGCTTCCAGGGGTTGTTAAATTGCTTGTTTCAAAATGAGGCACGAGGGACCTCCATTCCTTCGGGCCACAGACTTTGGAGTGGGCACGTGACCCACCGAAGTCTGGGTCTGAGCCTCTGGTCCGGTGCTGAGGAGGGGTTTGCTGGGAGTTGGGGACACGGGTCTCTGGGGGCATCAGCGCCTGCCCCCCTCATCTCCCCTCCTCGTCTCTCCCCGAGGAGCCGGGCAGGACCCAGGTCGGGAGGAGGAGCCCAAAGGCAGGATCCATGGGGGGTGGCCCGTGGGAGGGTGACCCGTGGGGGGTGGCCCGTGGTGGGTGGTGCCCGTGGGGGCTGCACAGGGCCCGGCGGGTGAGCTCGTCGTCCGCGGTGAGCACATCTGACCGTTTCCAGGAGAGGACTTCACGTTTGTCTCCTGGACCTGGGGAAACGTTCAGAGTGTTGGGCAGAAAGGCCACTTGATGGAAAGTGTCAGCATCAGGCGCCCCACCTGTAAAGCTCCAAGGGTCTTCGGGGCCGACCATGTGGACCCTGTCAGTTTCGGTTTCCAGCTGAGCCCCCAGACCCGGAGAACGGAGGGGCGGCTTTGGAGGCCAGCACCCGCTGCCCCACCAGAGACCCTTCCCCTCCAAGGCCAGCTCCTCCTGCTCATGGCAGCTCTGCCCCACCCAGCTTCACTCCCGTAATCAACTCCTCTGCCCGCAGGGCGGCATGCAGGGCAGGCCTCTGCCCCCAGGAGGTGGCAGGGTTAAGCTCTAAAGGGCAGGGGCCTCTCCTGGGCAGCACCGGGCTGCCACACAGGCCGGGCACCCGGGGGCACCGGTGAGCGGAGAAGCGCCTTGAGACTCAGCAGCGCGGGCCTTCCTCGAGGCCTCACATCCCTCCCGCATCACCCCAGCGCCCAGGTTTCTGCTTTGTTCTGTTCTGAGCCTTTCACTTCACCTCTGCTATCAGACAGTGGAAAACAACCATATGTGGCCCGCCCCCGCTTTGGATGCAGTTTGCATTATTTCACAATTTGGCAAGTGCTCCTCCGCCAGGGCAGGGCCTGCTGTCAGGCCTGGTGTCAGGGAGTGCTGGCTATTTAATACTTTACCATCGTGATAGGAGAGAGGCTTTGTTGAGCTTTTATTGTTACCTGCACAGGATTATCTCCTTTAATCCTTGCAACAGCCCTGTGAAGTGGTGTAATTACAGCCTTTCCATTTTATAGATGAGGAAACTGAAGCTCAGAGCAGTTAAGTCATTTGCCCAGGGCCACACAGCTGGCAAACAGCACAGGGCTTGCTCTCGTCTCCCTGATTCCAGTGTCTGTGCCACCGGGCCTACGCGCAGCTCAACAGCACGTCCCTCTCATGTGTGGTAGGCTCGCTGCTGCAGTGAGTGTCCAGACCGCCTCCCGCCCCTCCCTGGATCACGGATGGCAACCCCTCCCCACCCGATCCCCCAGAACGCGGCCCAACTCTCTTAGCCTGGGAAGACCCCTCTTCTGGCTTTAGGTCCCTAAAATTATAGGAGCTTCCGAGTCTGAACCTTGGGTTCAAGGGCAGGAGCTGCAGGGACGCAGCAGCCACCCGTGGCCTGTGTTTCTGTGAATTAAATGTCCCGGAAGCACAGCTGTGCCTGTGGCTGTTGTCGTCCCACAGTGGTGGAGGTGAGACTGTCTGCCTACGAAGACTAAAATATTTATTTTGATCCTTTAAGAAAATGTTTACCAGTGCCGGCCTCAGAGGAACCCGTTGACGGGAAACCTCTAAAGCCAGACTGCCTCTAGCCCCCCATCCTGTGTCCGATCTGCCTTTGCCAAGGTCGGGGTCAGTTCGGCGACAGCGGAAGGAAGAGAGTGGCGTGTGTCCTCAGTCAGCAGCCCTTCACCCACGGACGTCTCAGAGGCTCTGTTCACACGGGTCCTCTCCCCACCCGTCTCCCCAGCCCCAGCCCCATCCCAGTCTCTGACCTCCTTCCTCGAATCAAGCCTTTCTTTGTCTCTCTTCTTCACCTGCCACGTCTCATCATCACGGGCCGTGCCGCTTCTCCCGAGGACTCCCCGGAGCCGCCCTCCCTCCCCTCCCCACCACTGCGGCCACCTGGTCCCCTCGGGCGGGCCGTCGGGCCTTCCCTGCCCCTTCCCGGGCCCCTCCACTTCCTTCTGTTCTTCACACACGGCCTGGGTCTCCCAAGCCACCGCCCTCTGCCCCCTCACAGCGGGCGTCACGGTCTGTCGTGCTCCTCCTTGGGTACCTCTCGACTTCCTGTCTTCTGCCCCCTCCAGGATCCCCGCTTCAGGACAGCAGTGGCCTCTGTGTGTTGTCTTTGGTAATGTACCCCATGGTTCCTGGCACGCAGTGGGTACCATACGGGTGAGGGAGCAGAGGGTAGTGGGCGGTGCGGCGAACACCCACGGAATTGGCATCTCAGAAGCATCCAGAGGGGTGTTTGGGCCCGACCTGTGCACACTAAAGTATTTAAAATGGGTAACCAGCAAGGACCCACCAAATAGTGCAGGGAACTCTGCTGCGTATCACGCAACCATCAAGCTGAGAAAAGCATCTGACAAAGGCGCGTGCAGACGTTTGACTGAGCGCTGTGCTGCACCCCTGAGCTGAGCACAACAGTGTCCATCAGCCGTGCTCCAGTATAAAACGGACAGTTTACAGAGGGGACCGTTTCAGATTCACCGCCCATGGGCATGCAGCGCCCCTGCGGGTCTGGCCTCTCTGGCCCCACCCCCAGCACGGCCCTCCCCCGTGTGGGTGCCACACGTGGGGATTCCTCCAGTACTGCCGGAGGAGGGCTTCTCCCTCAGAAGTGGTGCGGAAGACGGAAACCCTCCTTCTAGAACAATGTTCCCCACCCTCTTTGGACCCAGAACCCAGTAAGCGTCTGTGCTGAGTTGCTTCCATCGTGTCCGACTCTTTGCGACCCCATAGACTGTAGCCCGCCAGGCTCCTCTGTCCATTCTCCAGGCAAGAACACTGCAGTGGGCTGCCATGCCCTCCTCCAGGGCATCTCCCGACCCAGGCATCGAGCCCGCGCCTGGATTGGCAGGCGGGGTCCCTACTGCTAGCGCCGCCTGGGAAGCCCGATTAATGTAACCACATGCCCCATTAACACAGCGGGGCCCACGGTTTGTAAACCGTGTTTAAAGTGTGGTCCTTACCTCACTGACGCACAGCCCATGAAGCTGGGCCGGCTGACCCCTGCGGGTCTGCTGAGCTGCGGGACACGGGGAGACTCATGGGCTGCCGGGGGCGGTGCTGGGCCCTGACCTCTCAGGGAAGAACAGGCCATTTCTTGCAGTCAGGTTGAAGATTTAATTGATGTTTTTCTTCTCTCTCTCTTGTTTTTAACCTTTCTCACTAGTCAGTTCTTTCTGCGATATAGGTTCTCCTGGTCTACTGTTACGTACTGATGTTTTTATTGCTAACAAGGGATTGTCTGTTAATTCTCTAGGTGCTTTTTAATTAAACCAATTTGGCTTCTTCCATGTTTTTACTCCTTTTTTCCTTTTGCTTTGCACATTAGTTTTCTCAAACCATGTGCGTACGTGTTTGTGTGCATAAGAAAGCTCTTCCTTGACAGACTTTGTTTTGTCCTAAATATATATTTTATATGAAATATATATCATATATATAAATGGTTTTATATGTTTATATTTACGTTATGTTTATATAAATATCAATATAAATATGTTGCTGCTACTGTGCTCAATTGTATCCAACTCTGTGCGACCCCATGGGCCGTAGCCCGCCAGGCTCCTCTGTCCATGGAATTCTACAGACAGGAATCCTGGAGTGGGTCGCCGTTTCCTACTCTAGGGGATCTTCCCTATCCAGGGATTGAGCCCACGTCTCTTGCATCTGCTGCACTGGCCGGCAGATTCTTTACCGCTGTAAATACAAATATATTTATAAATACATACAAATATTTTTAAGGATGTAAATGGATCTATGAATAGAGATCTTTCTTCACTTATTGTTTTGAATTCCTTAACATTTAATGGTGCACCTCCCTCTGTTATGATAAAAAAAAATCCATATTCTTAAGATGAGATGCATATAATTCTAAAAACTCTGCTCCTCAAACTTATTACACAACTCTAATCAAATTACATCCTTTTCACTCCGTGAGGGGCATTAAATGTAATTTTTCCTGGCTGAATAAACTTGAGCATTCTCTGCTCTGCATATTTCCATGTTAAAAGTTTTCAAGTCAACCTTTTTACTATTCTGAGCTGTTACATGAGACCAAGGAGAATGCTTGCAAATCAGACGCGGGGCCAGTCTCGCCCGGCTCCCGCCAAGCTCTGCCTGCGGTTCCCTCTCCAGTGGAAAAGCCCTAGAGGGGTCCGAGGGATCCTAGGCCTCCCCGTGGGTGTGTCCTGAAGACGCTTTTTAGGCTTATTTCTTTCCTCTCTGAGAATTCTGCGTGTAAGATATTGAAATTAGCGTCTGGTCTGTGGAAACCTATCCCCGTTCCCAGCCACGCTCACTGTAATATGCGGAACTGATCAAGGTAGGGGCTGTGATGGCCCAGGAGCAGGCCTGCAGCGAACAGATGCTGTGAACACGTGCTGACCAAGCTTGGAGGTAAACCTTAGCCTGATGACCATCGTGCAGAGACCCGGGCAAACGGAGGCTTCTGGTCGGGGGTCACACTGGCCTGCAGAGCAGAGACAAGTAACAAGGAGTGAGGGGTGGTGAAATGAAGGAGGTCTTAGAAAGTGGGAACGCCCTCCAGAGGGCCCTTCTGAGCCTGTGCGAAGGCGTGGGGCAGACTGCCGCCTGGTCCCCACGGCCGGGCCGTTTCTGCGGCCCCGCCCGCTGCCGCGATGGACCGTGCTGCTGCTTTCATCTTGGGAAATTGGATACAGAAAGACTGTCCGGCCGGCCTCACCTCTGTGCTTCTGTTCAAAAAGAATTGTCCTTGACCCCCTCCACCATTTACGAGTGCCTTTACCTTCTCCGCTGTTCTGGTCCTGTCTGCCCTCCTAGGCCCCACAGCAGTCTCTGGGGGAGGGCGCAGGCTTTATTTTGCCGGTGAGGAAGCCAGGACTTTGTCCGGGGCCCTTATTTGCCCAAGGCCACACAGGAAGCTCCTGGCCTGAGGACTGTGTTCTTACTAAAGCTCCTCCGGCCTCTGGTACCTGGATGGCTTACCTTATGGACTGCCTCTCCCACCCCAGTCCTGCGGCGTTTTTCCCTTTTTCTTTTGATAAATGATGGTTTAGTATAATCCACAAGATACTAAGGGTCAGGAGAAAGTGCATTCTTGGCTCATTGTTATTTCCCTTCATTTCTTTGTCATATTTCTATTCCCTGTAAGATTAAACGGCTCCACCCTGAAAACCACCTTGATGAAAACAAAAGCTCCCATGTGGTTCCCAGAACCGAGATAATCTCCCTGCAGAAATATCTGGGTTGCACACGGGCCCTGGCCCTCCAGCCAGCTTTCCGGGGCCTTGTCTTCAAGGGGGTCAGAAAGGCAGTTGCACGCTGCACAGCTTGTTCTCCAAGGACAGGATGGAAGGGCCAGGTCTGGTCTTTTGGTGACCTGCCTGCTTTACCCGGGAAGTGTCATTACTCAGAAGTGAACTCTTCTGGGCTTGAAAATGTGTGCGTGAGAGGGAAAGGCCACGTAAGGACACTGGATTTTCCAAAGTTGAAATCATTCATGTCTTTAAACATCACTGAATTTTCCAAAGTTGAAATCATTCATGTCTTTAAACATCCGACTGATTAAACTGGGGACTTTGGTGTTTAGCCCAGGCAGGTTGGCCTGACTGGGACTGTGTTTGCGGGGGTCAGGCCTGCAACTGTGATGGGGATGATCGGAGGCTTGAGCCCCTAACCTTAGCTTTGAGCAACTCCCTGTGCTCAGCGCACTGGTGCTGTTGAGCTCAAAGAACTTGAATGGATTCTGTGAATATGTTGGTAAGTAAACTATTTGGTCGACTGATGACTGAACTACACATTTTTAAAAGTTCTTTAAAGATTTTGGGAATAACTTATTTTTAGTTCTCCTTCTAAGGGATTTTCTTGGGCTTTTTTTTCTCCTGCCTGATAGCTAAACGATTTTCTTGTTTGCTTTCTACATCTTTCTGTAGTACAATAGTTGTGGAAATTAGAGGGTCCGTTGGCTGGAACCGTGGGGCGAGTGTGGGTTTATATAATTTGACTTCTTTTCTCTCCAAATCAGTAAACATTTACACATGACCTTATCAAACAGCTTGGGTACCTTTGGTCACTTGAAAGGGGAGCAGCCAGTTCCAGCGGGGAACAGAGGCAGGGCTTCCGCGTGCTGTGTAAGATGCTGGCTCAGAACGCAAGCCTCCGACTGAGAGTGGGCCTCAGACTAAGTCCTTCGCTTTCCGTGGAACCAGTTCGAGAAGATTAGCATTTTTATAAAGTTTTTGACTTCTGAAGATTGAGGTCTGGATCCAGAATTGAGGAATCCAAAGAAACAAACACTGGGTTCTGGCTAAAGACTGACCACTGCTGCCTGAGGTCTTTTTGTCTCCTGGGGACGGTCATTACAGAATTCCACCTGAAGCTTAAACGTCATTCTTTTGTAAGCAGGAAGAAAACAAGTGGACTACTTCTCTGCTTTTGTAAAGTGGCACCAATGTAATATGGTTTGAAAACCTAGGTCTCGGATTTTCAGAGCGGAAACGGAGTTTTGAGGGTGTTTCTGCCCTCTGTTTTTCTCTCAACCCTTGATAGCTGACAAATTTGAAACTCGCTTTTTTAAAGAGAATACATGTTTTTCAAAGTTGATACTGAAAAATAATAAGGTTACTGAGGGTTTTGGTAGGTAGGATATGAAAATGACAATATTGTTGTAGCAACCTCACCTGGAAATAACATTTTCATTTTGTCAAACTTAATGTGAGTACACGGAAGCACACCGCGCGGTGTTTAAAGGTCGGGAGTGCTGTAGCTAAGGTTGGCAGACGGTTAACAAAGAAGTAAGAGGCTTTAAAAAAAGTAAGGTACTCCGATGAGGGCTGTACACCTACTTGTGCTGTGCTTAGTCGCTCAGTCGTGTGCGACTCTGCAACCCCGTGGACTGTAGCCCACCAGGCTCCTCTATCCATGGGATTCTCCAGGCAAGAATACAGGAGTGGGTTGCCATGCCCTCCTCCAGGGGATCTTCCTAACCCAGGGATCGAACCCAGGTTTCCCGCAGTGCAAGCGGATTCATTACTGTCTGAGCCCCCAGGGAAGCCCACATCTACTTACCGCACAATAGTTGCTGTCTCTGTATTAATACCTTTTTTATTTTGACTTTCTTTGCAGAGTATCGGGAAAGGGTCATTGTGGTGCATAGACCCAGAGTATAGACAAAATCTAATTCAGGCTTTGAAAAAGACACCTTACCACCCACACTCGAATGTGTTCAATACACCTCCTGCCTCTCCTCAGGCATATCAAAGGTAAGCCGTTCAGACTTTTCTGTTTTTCAAGATCCTTTGTTTGTTTTGTGTTTTGGTCTACTGAAGTTGTATTATTTTGGCAGAGACAGGCACTGAAACTAATAGGCTCTGTGACTTTAAGAGTAACTAGAAAATGAGAAAGAAGTTAAGTATTCTTGGAGGCATTACCCATTGCTGTCTTTTCTGCAAACCTTACCGCGTCTGCTGCTTGGGAGAAACGCGTCTCCTGGAAGGCCCCGTGGTGGGTGGAATAACGTCTCCCTGGGTAGAGACGTTTGCGCAGGAAAGTTGACCGCCTCAGCGTCTGAGCACGGGGTGGTTTGTAGGGGTGGGCGTCCAGGAGTGAGCTGGGCGAGCGGCCTCTGCCTCCCCGTCCGCTGAGGGAGAGTGTCTGCAGGTGTTGGAGGGAAGGGCGCCCTGCGTTGTTGCCGTTCCCCGTCTCCATGTGGACGGTGCTCCGGGGCGATGGCTTTGTTTTGGTTCCGTGGTGTTTGCCTCTTCTGGGAAAACAGCAAAGGGCCGTAGAGACTTGGATTGCTCCTCGCGTGCCCCTTTGTTTTCAGGCACTGAGGTTACGGAGCCGTTTTTACAGAGAGAGAATAGGAGGGGAGGTTATGCAACCTGTCACTTAAAAAACTGGTTAATGTTAGCGTCTGTACAAGCAGGCGTGTAGCACGGAGCCAGCTTTAACGTGGGTTTTCTCCTATAGTGCTTGGGCTAGGCGTCTGGCCCTCAGTACTGCCGAAAAGGGTTCTGCTTTTTTCTTTAACGTGTAGAGATGTTTCCCTTGTCACCACCCAGTCAGGAGACGTGAGCCTCGGGCTCCACGTTGGTACCAGCGAGGAACGGCGTGAATTCATAGATGCCGTGGGTTCACAGCCAGCGTCATTACAGACTCTTTCCCTGGACTGAGGGAGCACAGAGGGGGCCCGTGAAACAGCCTTGATGAAGTTCTCGTGCATCCCGGTTGAGAAGCATTCCATCACAGGCCCTGGACAATCAGTCTTCAGCAAGAGACAGAGAGGAACAGCTGGGCCCTCTGAGAAGACTGCTGTATGTCTGCCTTAGCTAGGCGATTAGCGTGATGGTAGCCATGGCAACTGCAGCGTCTCCATAGCAACGCGTAGCTGAGACAGGTGCAGTTGCATCACAAGGCTGTTTGTTGCCTGGCAAAAGGACAGGCCATTAGTACTTAGATATACGCTGTTGCCTTAGAAACAAATAACCCTACATAGCAACTACAGTTGGTTTGAAAGATTTGGGGGGGAAGAAAAAAGGTTGTAGCAGCTTTTGTCTATGTTCATAAAAATCAGTGGAAGCATACTTTATTGGAAATGACAACTTGAGGTCATGTAGCTGTAGGAGATGAAATGGGATTTTCCAAACCAGCCCAGCCAACACTGTAGAAATGTCCAGAAGGGCAGAGCCATATGCTTGGTTTTTTTCCTTGTGGCCATAGGCACTCCTGAAATGGGAGGAAACTGGGATTGGAGTGGAGACTGGCCTGATATACCAAGGTCGTGGGGGAGGGGATGGCCCTCATGATTGGAATAAGTCCCAGATTCTCATTCCTTTTGTCATTCTGCTCCCCTCACCCTCCAAACCCCCACAGCAAGCCCTTCGCTTTGCTCCCAGTTTGCTCCTCGGAAGTATTTCATATACTTGTGCTTCTAAGAAGTTAAGAACATAAGTGTTATTCTCTGGGTCATATCGTGGGTTCATTTAGACCAGTATTTTGTTGCCAAATGTGACCCCAGGGGAAGCACAGTAATTATTGAATAATTTGAAGGATTATGGTAGAGCTCTAGGGGTTATAAGAGGAATGCACACTCGGGAGAGAGGCTTTACATGCTGGCCTAAGCTTAATGACTTCATTTGATTTTTTAACATAGGCGTAAAAACGCAGACCAACTGGAACTTGTGTGAAGAAGATAATTTCCAAACAAAAACGTGCCAGATCCCAGTCTGTCACATCCAGTTCTCTTCTCCCAAATGACTGAGGGGTAAAAGTTTCCATCTTTACCCATGCCAGGGCTTAGATTTCAGCTTCATGAAGGTTCCTGGCTGTGGGGTGAGAAGACACACCAGGTTCTAGCCTGCTTCTTCCCTGTCTTAACTCTGTAAAACAAGTCACTTTCTCTTTCCTGGGGACTGCAGTCCCTTCATCTGAAAGCTCAGAGCTGGCTTCGCTGTCCTGTAGTGTGGAAAGTTGTACTAAGGGTCCAAAGTGCTGGATGGTTGGACGATATCTGTACAGCTGACGGAGATGTGTTCGGTTCCATTTTAAAGCCTTCAGGCCACTTGCGGACGTGACTTAGGGAAGAGGGACAAAGTGAGTCATTAAACAGGGGCCACGCGCGATGGCCTGACACGGTCTGGCTGGGCCTCTGTGACGCAGGGGCCTGTCCACCCCGCAGGACTGCCGTGCGGGGCACTTGGCAGCACCTGAATCTCACGGAGCGTCTGAAATGGTGATTGCACCTGATGGGTGGTTACTGCTAGGACTCGGAGGTGCGCTGGGCAAGGAGCGCTCTGAAGCAAGCAGCCGGTGGCTGGAGACTCTGCAGGGAAGAGGAGCCTCTGAAAACAGCGCCCCCAAACCTCAGCCTCGTCCAGATAGAGTGCCGAATGTTGCCGCGCCGAGCCTCGTGCCCGTTTTCCAGGGCCCGCTCTCGGATGCTTGTGAGAAGCATCGCCCTGACCTCTGTCTTCGTCGTCAGGGTGTCACGCCTGCCCTTCCTGTGTGCTGTGTCCCTGTCTCCCGTTTGTAAGGACGTCGGTTATCCAGGATTCGGGGCCACCCTTTTCAGTATGATGCAATCGTTACATCTCTGATGATTCTATTCCCAAATAGGGTCACATTTTGAGGTACTTGGAACCCCCATCATGAAACTCTTCTGTGGGGTGGGGGTTGAATACACAGTTCACCCCCTAACAGCTCTTAAGTAAGGCATCTCACTGATAAAAATATGGGAAAGCAGAAAGTTAAGGAAGTGTTCAGAAAACAAGGATGTCATAGGTCTACCTGAATTTGCCCCAGTGGCCAAAGCTCAGACAATTCGAACAACAAATAAATAGCATAGCATTGGGGTTTTAACTCCACATATAAAATCCGTATCTGTGAACCCACATTGATATAAACGAATGCTCAAATAAATAAATGAGAGTAGAGACAAATTTCCCTTATGGAAGAATTATAAATAATTTAGATATTTGTCCGTTCAAGACATTGGAGTCTGACTCCCTGCCTTTGGAGTGGCTGCAGTTGATGACTTTCTTCCAAAGAGCAGCGCATGGAAATGGTGGTGGGAACGCCTGGCAGGTGCTACCTCGGCCAGGTGATCAAAGCTCACACTGTCTGTGATGTGACGTGGACAACCTGTACCTTTCATGCAATGTCAAGAGATTGTCGCTTCACCTTTCTCGTCCCCCTCCTCAGAGCCCATAACTCCAGTGTAATCTGAGAAAGATACCAGACAGAGTTTTGTCCCCAAGGGGGAGGGGGTGGAGACATCCTTCAGAATACCCGATGAGCTGGCTTCACAGCTGTCAGCCATCGAAAACAAGGAAAGTCTGAGAAAAGCTGCTACAGGTCAGAGGAGGGCACGAAGACATGGGATCTCTGGGACAGGTTCCTGGGCTTCCCAGGGCACACAGGTGGTAAAGAACCTGCCAATGCAGGAGACATAAGAGACGTGGGTTCAATCCCTGGGTCAGGAAGATCCCCTGGAGGAGGGCATGGCAACCCGCTCCAGTGTTCTTGCCTGGAGAATCCCATGAAAGAGGAACCTGGTGGGCTACAGTCCATAGAGTCACAAAGAGTTGGGCATTGCTAAGGATAGTTTCCTGGAACAGAAAAAAAGACATTAGGGTGAAACTAGTTAAATAGGAATAATGTGTGCAGTTCAGTTCAGTCACTCAGTTGTGTCCGACTCTTTGCGACCCATGGACTGCAGCACGCCAGGCCTCCCTGTCCATCACCAACTCCCGGAGTCCACTCAAACTCATGTCCATCGAGTCGGTGATGCCAGCCAACCTTCTCATCCTCTGTCCTTCCCTTCTCCTCCCGCCTTCAATCTTTCCCAGCATCAGGGTCTTTTCCAATGAGTCAGCTCTTTGCATCAGGCGGCCAAAGTATTGGCATTTCCGCATCAGTCCTTCCGATGAATATTCAGAACTGATTTCCTTTAGGATGGACTGGTTGGATCTCCTTGCGGTAATAGTAACACACCAGTGTTGGTTCCTCAGCTGTAACAAGTGTACCACGGTAACTTAAGGTGTTACCTTCAGGCAGACTGAGTGTGGGGTCTGAGAGAACTCTCCGTGCTGTCTCTGCAGCTTTTCTGTTAAAGAAAAAGCAGTCCCCAGTGCACAGACCGGTTGAGTGGGTCAGTTTTGTGTCCGTGTCCTTTTTGTCACGATGGAGAGTAGAGAGCACAGCAGTTCACCTGACCCATCTGGAGTAACTGTGAGCATCGCGACAAGACATCTGGAGAGCTGACGGCAGGGGCTCGGCTTCTACCTCATCCTCCCCAACGTCTCCTGAGCTAAACGAGGGGCTGCTCTGTAGGTTCTTGGAACTTTATTTCCATGAATGGTCCTCAGCTGTGCTTGGGAAGGGTCCCCGAGGCCAGGCTGCCCACGCAGATCAGCTTCCTTCCTTCCCCAGCGTTCGCCAGGGTGATGTTCAGACTCTAGACCTGGAAGGAGGAGGGGAGACGGTGCGTTTGGGTCTCTTGCTTCTCGATCCTTCAGAAAGTCTCATCTGTTTTCATGGTTTTGTTGCCTGTGCCCCTCCTTCGCTCAGGAAACAAGAACTTCTTGTTAAAGGATATGCATGTTTTAATCCTCTTGATATAAAGATCACCAAATTGCCTTCTGATTTTAAACTCTCTTCCAGGCTACACTCCCGCCAACTTTTTAGGACTTTTCCCCTTTGCTAATCTTTCTCCACGTCTGATGGTTAGAGAAACAGTTCCCCAGTGGGTGACCTCCATCTTATGATTTTGTTTCTTTAGAGTGCGGGGCCCTTGAACTTTACAATACTTGGTTCATGTCCTGTAAATAGCAGATGTTCCATAGCAGTGTTTATGACAACAGATTGTTTTTAGAAGTTATCTGTAGGACCTGATGTAGCATCTTCTCTGGGATAGGGGCCCATCCAAAATCAGGTTACAGGAAAAAAAAAAAGTTTTAATCATCTCTCACCATAGGTGGGAACAGGTTTTACAGTGAATCAAACAGTATGGTTTGTAGAGTTTCCTGGATGATTTTTTTTTCAGAGAAAGGAAATTTAATAAAATACGCCAGATTGGAGAGCCGGAGCTACCATAGGTGCATTCTTCCTCGGTATGTCCAGGGAAACCCGAGCATCTTACGTGCCCGTGGTCCACGTGACGGGCCAGCCACGGCTGGGCTTTAGATATCGAAAGCCCCTATTGAGGGGACTGTTGTTCCCCAATGCACCTTTCATTTTCTGTTTAAATATCTTCACTTTAAAAATAATGACAACATATTTTATGTTCTGTGTAAAGTGTTACAGCCTCTGTAACATGTACAGAGTTACAAAAACCCACAAGACGTTTTAAAGCTTCGCAGGTTGCTCAGTGGTACAGAATCCATGTGCAGTGCAGGAGATGTAGGAGTCGTGGGTTCCGTCCCCCAGTCAGGAAGATCCCCTGGCATGAAACGGCAACCCACTCCGTGTTCTTGCCAAGAAAATCCCATGGACAGAGGAGCCTGGCGGACTCGACTTAGCTGCTGAGCACGCACAAGACTTCTATTTGCTAATCTAGGTCTGAAGATTTTTTTTCCGGATGACTTTAAAGTTTACAGAATCAAAACATTCCAAGGAAGTTTCTACTGCTCTCACCTAATTTTTTTTTTAAATAAAGAAAATTCCGAACATTTAAGCTTATAATTTAACTCCTTAAGTTTCCTTTTGCTCCTTCAGAACAGTTAAATGAGCCGCAGAAGATATGTTAATGGCCTCTCCAAAGATTTTGGCCTTTTGGATATTGAGGGTCTTAATGAAAATGGCTGGTTTTAGTGCTGACTCAGCAAAAAGATGATAGATAGATAGATACATAGATAGATAGATAGATAGATTTTTTTTTAATGTTTTAATCCTGCCTGCTCCCTGATTCGTGTGCTTTGAGCTTATTCTTTATAATCTTTAAAAAAATGCCTACATAGCAGAGTAATACTGCTAAGGATATAGACGTTGTAGAGAGCGGTCAGTGTGTGTTTGAATCAAGGGCATCACCAGTGATTCCTCACCAGGTCAGGAAGCCTTGGCTGGAGGAGAGGCCCGGTGATGGCAGATGGGGGATGGCCTTGGGGGGAGGCGGGGAAGGGAAGGTGTTTAGGGAACTCATCCTTTTAGACAATTAGAAGATTAGAAAATCCTTAGAATGTTAAGCTTATTAACACGCCCATGTTAATTCCCTCACTAAAATGCTGAATTTGCACACAGCAAGGAATAGCTTATTCATTGCTTGGAGAACATCCAGTAATTTTTTAGCTTATAAGACATCTTTCATTCCAGTTATTCGAAGTGATGTGCATTTGATTGTTGGCAGAACTGCAAAGCCACAAAATAAAATCAGTGTTAACTGTATTGAAGGAGTTTAATTGTTAGATGGTTGTGTCATTGCAACTTTTAGTTCAGTCAAGCGTAAGGAGTGAATGTGAGAGTTTAGATTAGCAGCGTCATTATTACGCATTACACTCCTTATATTTACTTGTAAGCAGTGTATTTGATGGAAACCATAAATAGCTTTTTAAAAGCTCCTCATAGCCAATACACTTATTTGTGTAAGTGTAATTAAAAATGGTGAGTAGGTATTTGGAAAGCATATGCATTGAATTGTAACTGTGTGCTTATTTTTTTAAAGAATATTAAATTAAAAAAATCAGTATGAAGCTTCATTGTGCTAAATATGTAGAAAGTGAAAGTGAATTGCTCACTTGTGTCCGACTCTGCGATGCAATAGACTGTAGCCTACCAGGCTCCTCTGTCCATGGGATTTTCCAGGCAAGAGTACTGGAGTGGATTGCCATTTCTGTGCTAAATTAATGTGGTAAAATGAACAGGGGGTTGAATGACAAGATTTTCTAATAATAGTACTTGGTTTTGTTAAAAAGTTGGAGGAGAGGGGTCATAGAAAAGGCTTAAAATTATAGGAATTCACTCTTATATGTAAAAAACAAAGCCCATTACAGTGTGAACTTTAAAAATCCATTAGTTAGCTGTAATTTTATTTTTGTATCAAATCATATTATCTGTGGTTGACTTCCATTCTGTTTTCTGACTTGGTCTCAGAATATTTTTAATCTCAGCATTTTCCCTGCAGTGTGCTGTCCATTGTATATTTCATCCTCATTCCATCCAACATGATTTTATTTAAATGGAAAATAGTCTGTTATCTTTGAGCTCTTACGCACTAGGTGTATCGCACGGATATTGTGCCCGGTCATCCAATTTCATTCTGTTTTCACACTCACTCTGAAAGTTGAATGTTTAAGCAGTCAGGCTGATTCTATCAGCGTTACTCAGGTGCAGAGTGAAACTCACGGCCCAGAGAGCCAAGCTGAGCCCTTTGCATCCTCTGAACTCTGGGGGTGCCCTCCGCCCATGGTTGGTCTTCCGCCAGCAGAACTGTTTGCTGCTCTTTAAATCTACTAGTGATACATTTCTGTTGATCTAACTCCACAGATGACAGATAATAAAGAGGCTGTGTCTCTAATGCCTGGTCAGAAAGTTGAAGTGTTGGCTGGCTCTCTAGGAGTCTGGGGTCTCGACCAGTTTGCTTCCTGTTTATTTGCATCTTCAAACAGCCGTGGAAGACCTGGCGGATTCCTGGTCCGGCATCTGAGGCTTTGTCAGGGGAGGGAGATGAGTGCACGAGGGGCTGACCTGCATTCTGCGTGTTCGGCAACCCCCTCACCTTCGCAGAGGGGGAGACATCGATCTGCGTGTTGGAAATATGAAAGAGCTGTCAAAACCACGTGAAATCAATGATGTCCACTAGGAAACAACTGCAAGCTCTTTGTTTTGCAGCAGTGTAAAACAGGCAAGTTGTTCATCAGAATAGAAAATTAAAACCAACCATTGCTCCGTCTAGGACTCCCCTTTCTCCAGCTTCTGGCTATACTAAATACTCCTGGATTCTATAGACTAAAAGGGAAGGGGGTAAGGAGTAGAGGTGTAATTAGATCAGACATTGGAACCCACTGTTCATAAAAGATTTGAGGACCGTAGAAGGTGGGGAGAATTCTTGTACTGTAAGTACATTGTGCTGTGAATTATGTTGGTCAGAGTAGGTGGTTTTAGGTTATGTTAACTGAAGATGAGTGTTTTATTATGTCAGTAAAAGATGAGAACAAGTGGTGTGAAGATCAGTAACTCCCACTTTCACTGTGGACCGGTCTTCACCGGGACATTTCTGACCAGGTGGGTGGGGGACTCCAAGATACAGAGAAGAGTGGCGAGGCTGGCGAGGGAATCCACGTGTCGCCGTGATGGAGCCGGGAATGTGTGATCTGGAGAAGACACCATCCGAAGTTCAGCCTGCCAGCCGTCTTCAGCTTCCCCTGGGAGCGATTTGGTTCCGATGGGTTGAAGTTACAGGAAGAAAGGTTCAGGCTCCACTAAAGAAAGATCTCCCCGACAGAACAGCATCTAACAATACCAGATGCATACCAGGAGCTGGGTGAGTGTTTGGGTGGCTGGGTGGGTGGGTGGTGAATGTTCGGGTAGTGCACAAACCAGCTGCCCTAGGGGTGCTAGTCACGTTGAGATGACCAGCTGCCAGCGTCCCTCGAAGAGAAGGAATTATTGCCGGGAGAGTCACACGGTCATCCCTCCCGGCCCTCGTGGTCTGTCTCTGGGCCTGCTGAACCGCAAGCATGGCAGAGGGACGAAGTGTCTCGTGTTTATAGTTCTCTAAGCCCGCCGTGTAGGCTGGAAACAAAACGCAGGGAAGACAGGCATGGCTTTGTTACTCAGAAACGAGAGGTCAGATTCTTCCTCTTGAAATTGTTAAGGCCAGATTTCAAGGCCGTAATGGGACTAATTTAGTTACTCTGCACTCTGTGTCACCCAGCTCTTGGATTCCTGCCCTGTAATTACCTCTCTTGTTTTAGTGACACTTCTTTGCATTTCCTTCCGTGGGAAGAGAATTATCACTGCCATGTTTTGCCAAGCAGAAGACCATTTCCAAAAGCTGTCCATCACATCGTGCAGGCCTTCCCCTGTTTACCCCTGAGTGGAGGAGCCGCGCCCACCGTTTCTGTCAGTCTCTGTGGATGAGCCAAAGCCAGTCTTTATCCCGTGGCCTCGCCTGTGGGCCAGGCTCTGCTCGCACTCTCACCCTTTAGTTTTTCTTCCGTGAGAGCCACGTCACGCTATCTGTCAGACCATCTCGGAGACTCCGCAGGCTGCGTGGAAGGTGCTGGCGGAGTGTGAGGAGCACGGGAATCCCACGTTAATTTCTAACCCTTGCTGTTTCTCATCCATCTGGCAAGAGCATCCGCAAGCCATTGAGACGCATGTTTTAATCCTTATCTACTTAGGTCGAGTTGCTTAATCACGGTTGTCTAAGTTGGGACATGTTCATGGTGTGTTTATCTACATTTAAGTGGAAAGTTTTGTTCAAAGTCTGCTAGCCACCCACGTCTCTCTAACAAACTTAGTTACCCCCAGTGACCTCCCCCACAAGTTTGGCAAGAATGAAAGTGAATGGGAAAAAAAAAGCATTCAGAGGAAACAGGAGAATTTTAGTGGCTCTCTCCTCTTCCAATAATGATAAAGAGAGCCGAGTTAAGTATCTTAGGATTCTTTTGAGCTAGAAATTGACTCCGCCCTTTTTTTTTCCCTTTTCTGCTCATAGAGAAATTGAGCAGCATAGAGAGATCCCCCTCTCTTTTAAACTTCCCAGCAGAGAACCACTGGCGGTGGTTGTTCTGATGGGCTCTGGAGAGTTCCCCAGGTGCAGACCCCTGCCTGGCCTCACGGTGGTCCTGCAGGCAGAGGGACGGGTGCAGCAGCTGTGACGTCCTCAGGAGGAAAAGGCAAGTTTGGAACAGCAGTGAGAAGGCAGAAAAGCAGAAAAGATCTAAAGAGCTGAGGGTCTCCGGGTGCGGGAACCTCTCCACCTGTCAGCCCCCTGGCCCACGGGAGACCGGAAGGCAGACGAGACGCCCTGTCTCTGCTGAGCTTCGCCCCCTCTGACCAGGCCCTTCTGCCACCCTGGGCCTCAGAGCTCCTGCCTTGCGTGCAGGAACCCAGCCTGCAAACCCCACTTGCCGTCCCTAGGTCCCCTCCAGCTCCTGCAGGTGGTCCTGAAAGCTCAGCTCCTCTGTACACTGGTGCCAGAGTTTGGGGTGAAGTTGAGAGGGATAGCTCTGTTGCTCTGCCAGGTGAATGGGGTTGATGCCCTCAGAACCCAGCGTCCCAGCTTGGGGAAGATGGCAGGAAGTTTCAGAGTAAACGCGGGTGTGCTCAGCTCGTGGACGTGTCTTCTGATGGGCTGGTGATGAGGTCAGTAGGAGTCGGCGTCATCAGCTTCCAGGCTTAGCTGGTCTGGGGTCTGCATGCTGTGGGAGGCACCCCATGACTTTTCCCATGGGAGGAGGTGTCAGCATCTGCGAAGCTGAGACGCCGTGTGTGCCCCTTGACAGGGGAGCAGGGCCTTGCCCCCACCCCGCCCTCCCCTAACGAACGACCACCGAAAGCTGCCCGGTAGAACTCAGTGACGGTCACAGAGGCTGGGTGAAGACCGCGTCCTCTGATCCCAGAGAGGGAGGGCATGGAGACCTGTGCCCAGGAGCCCCACAGGGCCTGCCTGGCATCACAGGTTGACCACCGTCAGACCGGGCCTGGAGCAAGTCCCAGTTCCTCTCAGCAGGAGCTGCCGGCTAGAACCTTGGCTGGGCCACACACTAGCTGTGTGATCTTGGCCAAGTTACCTAAAATCTCCGGGTAACGTCCATGTTGCCATTCCTCCTGTGACATCAGAACACCTATCTCAGAGTGGCACCATGTGTATTAAATGAAGTAGAAGGCTGTGTCAGATGTGCTTGTGTCTGGCCCGTGGAAAATTGGTGCATTTAAGTATCTCCTTCCCCACCATTCAGGACTCTCTCTTGATAATTGTACAGTCTTGTTTTTGCATCTGCTGCATACCAGTTTGGCCCCCTGTATTCTGGTTTGCATTGTAAGACATCTTTTTATATTTTCTCTTCCATAGTTTCCTCTAGATTTAACACCTGTGAAAACCAGGATCCTTTGAGAGTTCTCTTCCCCTGTGGTTTCACCCTGCATGCAGGTGTTACTCAATAGACATTTATCAATGATTGCCTTGGAGAGCAGGCTTCCCAGCTGACTCAGTGGTAAAGACCCTGCCTGCCAAGCAGGAGATGTGGGTTCTGTCCCTGGGTCAGGAAGATCCCCTGGAGAAGGAAATGGCTACCCGTTCCAGCATTCTTGCCGGGATAAACCCATGGACAGGGGAGCCCGGCAGGCTACAGTCCCCGGGGTCGCAGAGAAAGCAGAGCCCAGGTTATGAAGCTAGCGCCAGGTGTGTTGCTGGAGTTGCTCAGGGACGCCCCGGAGGAAGTGACCGACTACCCGCCTCCCCTTCACTGTCGGGAGGCAGGGGCCTGGAGGCGGAGGGGCAGCTCTCTGCACCCCCTGCCTCTTGGGATGCTCTAGCTGGTTTGCACAGGGGCTGTTTCTGGCCTTCCGTCTCCTTCCCCGTCTGTCTGCCCAGGCCCTCCTCCAGTTGTCACACAACCTGACTCTTTGGGACCGGGTCATTCTTGAAGCCCGAGAGACCCATCGGGCGACTCTGGGACAGGAGGGTTATAAACTCCACGCTGTTGACTCCTGGAGCACCAGACACTGTCAGGACTAAAGGTTGCGTGAGGTGCTGCCAGCCAGGAATTGCGCGCTTTGTCTCCCTCATCGTTCCTTTGAAAGGAAGCCTCCCTCTGCTCCTTGCTGAAAGGGGCCTCTGCTGAGCACTTGCTGCAGAACAGAGCCCTTGAAAGTAAGGCGCCCGGCTTTCCCTTCCCTGCTGTAATGGGAACAGTTCTCCCCTCGGCCGGCCGAAGCACTCCACTGTGCGCCTTCACCAGATACATAATCCGGGCTTAAACCTCTTGGCAGCAGCTCGTTAGCCTTCTCCCCCTACATTCCTTTCTTCTCTGGTGAGAACAGAGCGTGTCTCCCTGCTCCTCCAGGTCTTGCTTCTTTCTCCCAGGAAATCTCAGTGTTTCCTTTTAACCCCTCAAGAAGAAAGTCACCCAAATGGCATCCCTCCCTGCCTGCTGAAATACATCTTGATTCTTTGTGCTTGAAAAAATCTGTGTTCATAACTCACAAAGGTGTGATGCCACAGGCCCCGGGGTCCTGCAAGACGTACTCTGGCCACAGATCGCGGCTTGACGCTGAGGACCCCTCACTTAAACAAGGCCTCCTCCAGGCTCTGAAATGGGCTGTTCTTTTTTTTTCTTCCGATATTTATTGTTATTTATCTATTTGGCTGCACCAGTTCTTACTTGCAGCTTGTGGGATCTAATGTTCCCTGACCAGGGATCGAACCTGGGCCCCCTGCATTGGCAGCAAGGGGTTTTAGCCATTGGATCACCAGGATAGTTACTGGGCTGCTGTTGAGAAAGTCAGGGTTAGGCATACGGTAACTCGAATGGCATTTTATTATTCACGCAAGACCTTTGAAGTTCCCTCTTCCTGACCCCCTCTTATCCTTCCCTCTTAGATGCGGAATATTCTGTCATTACTGTTGTTGAAGTCAAAGTTATAGATAAACCAACCTGAATTTCTCTCATAACACTCTGATGCAGACTGAAACAAAAATCTCTTTCTACCTGATATTCCAAACTTCCACCAAGTGCACTATGTGATGGTCGTCAGCTCTTCAGCGCTGTATGTAGGATTATAGGCAGACCTTGTCGTCAGCTCTTCAGCGCTGCATATAGGATCATAGGCAGACCTTGGAGATGCTGTGCGTTTGGCTCCAGACCACTGTAATAAAGGGAGACACGCAATAGAGAGAGTCGTGGGAATTTCTTGGTTTCCCGGTGCATATAAAAGTTAGATTTACACCTTACTGAATTCTGTCCAGTGTGCTGCAGGACGTGATGTCTAAAAACACAATGTATGTACCTCAGCTTAAAAGTACTTTGATTAAAAGTGCTATTATCTGAGTGCGAATGAGTCCTCGTATTAGCATCAAAGATCACAGCTCACTGTAGCAGAAATACTAATCATGAGAAAGTTGGAAATATTGTGAGAGTTACCAAAATGTGACACAGAGACACAAAGTGAACAGGTGTTTTTGGGAAAGTAGCGCCGACGTGCTCGGCAGGGTTGCCGCAAACCTTCAGTCTGTGAAAAGAAAGCGCAGTTACTCGCAAAGCGCAATAAACTGAAGCATAGTGGAGTGAAGTAGGCCAGTATAAAGAACTTGAAATTTGTTCGTCGCTCCTGCATTGAATCCTAAACCATTCTGGCTTTTGGGTGGGAGGCAGAAACCCTAGCATTTATTGAAGACCTACTAGGCACCAGGCTTATTATAACAGACATCATATATGCAGTCAGTCTTAAGTCTTGTAAGGATCCCATGAGATTGGCGTTATTCCTGTTTCCATTTTAGAGGACTGAGGAGACACGGGCAGTCCTGTGCCTGCGTGTGGCCGGTCAGCCGGCTCCCTGGGGGCGGAGCTGAGACTGGAGCCAGCCCTCTGCCTTTTCTGGCTTCGAAGCCGGACCTCTCCCCACCTTCCCTTGGCACCGCGTGCTCACAGCTTTCTGAAGAAATGGGCTCCAGTGCCTGAGAGTCGGGGGTGGGCCTGGCGGGGTTCGATGTCCTAGCGGAAGGAGGGGGTGCCAGGGGCGTGAGAGCCGTTTGGAGCCCCTCCAGGAGAGGGCATCTTGGAGGAGAAGGCCTGAGACGGAGCGCGGGAGCAGGGTGGGGAGGAAGCAGAGAGGGGTGTGCGAGGTGTGTGTGACGGAGGGCGTGTGTGTGTGTGTGTGTGCCCGTCTGCGTGTGCACGTGCGCTTGGGTAAGGGTCACTTCTGTTTCAGACAGAACAGAAAAGTAAATACAAACATGGGCATGCGGGGGAATCGTACAGTGTTTTCTCAAACCTGATTTGAGTTTTATGTTTTTGGAGCTATATTTATACTGACCGTTTACCAAGAAGAAAGAAATTCAAAGTTCTCAATATTGAAGGACTTGGCCTTGTTCACAGACTCGACTCTCAGAGAGAATCAGGGTTTGGTTTGGTTTTTTTCCTCTAGGCCTGCTTAAATACCCTATCATCTTTGGAAATAAATGGCCACACCATCTTTCTAACCATTTTCTGTGTGCAATCTTTTAAAAAGATATGTTTGTAGGGAGAACTGACAACAGCTTGCCACCTTTTGGGGTTTAGCATGGTTTTTTGGTCATTGTTAAAGCAATATATTTTGTTGACCGTCTTTAAAGAAAAGCTCTGTAATCATTGAACCGAACCTCCAGTATGCATGAACTGAGTAAATATTTGTGAAGTCAAATGAAATAAATATAATTAGCATCCTTTATTTGACATTGAAGTCATAAAATGGATTAAAGACGCAGAGTTAACTTCATTTTGTTAAGGAACGAGGAAGTGAAGATTCTTCCGAAAATACCTAATTCTGGTTGGGCCACATATATGCAAATTAAACTGTAAATAACGCTCCAAGTAGTGCTGTGAAAGCGTATAGTTGCTACAGGCAAGACTCAGGTTATAGGAAACGGTGAAGCTCTGCTGGGCATTCTGACTTGTGAAGTCTCTGGATCAGCGTTAAGGGAACAAAGGATGGGGTGTCAGAATCACTAGAGGAAACTCTATTTTATTTTAATTTTTGCAGCTTGGAGGGTAATGGCTTTTACCACGTGGTGTTCGTCTCTGCCGTTCGGCAGAGCAAGCTGGCCGTGTGGTGCATCGGCCCCTTTCCTCCGAGCCTGCCGAGCACGGGGTGGCGAGCTGAGTCCCTGCGCTGCGCTCTGCAGCCACTGCCGCGACCCATCTGCTCTGCACGGTGGGGTGTATAGTCAGGGCCACTCCGTTTGTCCCACCCTCTGCTCCCATCCCCACCGTGTCCAAACGTCGGTTTCTATCTCTGTGTCACAAGAGGAAATTTTAAATAATTGTTGTGGATTTTGATGGTGGAAGGAGCTGTGTGTGTTGGGGTGACTTTTTACCGTGTGCTTTGACTATCTCTCAAAAATAATTATTTTTTCTAAAATGTTTATGTGGGTATAAGAATGACGCGACTCTGTTTAGTTAGGTGTACTGTTACCGTGGGGATGTTTGCCGCCTTAAGAAACACGTGACAGGAAGATCGTGCTGAGAGTGGCTGTCCCAGTCATAGAAAGTTGGAGCAGAGAAGAACCTAAAATCGCCCCGTTTGGTTTCCCTAATGGATCCTCCAGTGAACAGGGTCCAGGGGTGTTAGGACTTCCTTTTGAACATGTGTGGGGTTTTCCACGGTCAGTAGATCGGGAAACGTAGCTCGTTATAACTTCCCTTGTGAGCTAGTCCAGGTGCTCCCCGTGCTTTGTTAAACAGACGCGTTGGGGGCGTGGGGCACACATGCCAACATGTGCCAAGGAAGCCAGTTGGCAACAAGTAATCTAGAGTGAGAGTGTTTCACAGTGTGAGTTGCCACTCGCTAATGGGTTTTGAAATCAGTGTAGGGGCTTACAACCATTCTTTCTTTCTCTTTTTAATGAAAAATAACGGAATAGAGTAAAATAGAAACAGCAGAATGGGCTGCACAGAGAGTAAATGTTACCCTGTGAGACTTTTGTTTCAGCGTGTATGTGGGTTTGTGTGAACTTAGTCACAGTGAAAAGTCTATTTCTTACTATAGCTGATCTAATTCAGTTCCTCAGTTTCATAAGTGAAAACACTGACATCTGTGTGGGTCTCCAGAGCATATGGGGAATTGGTGGCAGACAGAATTCACATCTTCCTCTTCCTCCTACACCAGCGCTCCCCCAAACCTGTAAATCGTCCTGTTTAAAAAGGAGCACTGGTGGAGACAACCCGAATGTCCTTCAGAGATGAAGGGGCGAACACAGTGAAGCTCGTGAGTGCGGTGAAGGCGTGAACACAGTGAAGCTCGTGTGCACGGTGAAGGGGTGAGCACGGTGAAGGCGTGTGCACAGTGAAGCTCGTGAGCACAGTGAAGGCGTGTGCATGGTGAAGCTCGTGAGCACAGTGAAGGCGTGTGCACGGTGAAGCTCATGAGCACAGTGAAGGCGTGTGCACGGTGAAGCTCGTGAGCACGGTGAAGGCGTGTGCACAGTGAAGCTCGTGTGCACGGTGAAGGGGTGAGCACTGTGAAGGCGTGTGCACAGTGAAGCTCGTGAGCACAGTGAAGGCGTGTGCACGGTGAAGCTCGTGAGCACAGTGAAGGCGTGTGCACAGTGAAGCTCGTGTGCACGGTGAAGGGGTGAGCACAGTGAAGGCGTGTGCACAGTGAAGCTCGTGTGCACGGTGAAGGGGTGAACACAGTGAAGGCGTGAGCACAGTGAAGCTCGTGAGTGCGGTGAAGCTCGTGAGCACGATGAAGGCGTATGCACAGTGAAGGCGTGTGCACAGTGAAGCTCGTGAGCACAGTGAAGGCGTGTGCACAGTGAAGCTTTATCTGGCCCTTGAGAGGAGCGATGTTCTCTGCGTGCTGCAACAGGGGTGAGGCTTGAGGACGTTACATTGAGAGACGCCAGACCCCAAGGAAAAGGCATGATGCCACCCATAGGAGGTCCCCAGAGTAGGTGACCTGAGATGGAATGTAGGCGAGAGGTTCTGATGCCAGGCAGGGCCCTGTGGGCTCCTGGGCACAGGGCCTTTCTCTGCCCCCTTTTCTCTGATTGCAGGAAACAGACTTCCTTCCCCCATGACTTTCCCTGGGCTCCAGTGGGCAGGCTCGAGCTGCTGTTAGTTAGGGATGGGGAAGGGCGTGGGCCCGGGGAGAGACAGACAGTCAAGGACAGCCTTGGGACACACAGACACACACACACAGACACACACACACCCTATCAGTAGACACAGACACACACACACACAGACACAGACTCACACACAGACAAACACACACAGACACACACACCCCCCATCAGTGGACACACACAGACACACACACACGGCATGGGCCTGGGGCAAGACACACAGTCAAGGGCAGCCTTGAGGCCAGGTCCTGCTTCCCCATCAGTGGGGACACACACACACAGACACACACACACCCCATCAGTGGACACACACACACACACACACACACCCCATCAGTGGACACACACACAGACACACACACACCCCATCAGTGGACACACACACAGACACACACACACCCCATCAGTGGACACACACACAGACACACACACACCCCATCAGTGGACACACACACCCCATCAGTGGACACAAACACACACCAGTGTCTCTGAGCTGGTTTGTAGCTGCTGAAACCCTCTCCAGGTGGGAGAAGTAATGATTGACAGTGGTGTGCCCCCCACAAGCATGTAGACCCCAGACCAGTCAGACCTGAAGGTTCATGATGCCGACTCCTACTCACCCTCACCACCAACCGGTCAGCAGAATGTCCGTGAGCTGACCACGCCCTCTGTGAACAATTACCGTAAAGTTTCTCACTCTTCTCCAAGTTGGAACACACGGATTTGAGGGCGTTAGCCTGTTGTGGCCCCTTTTGCCTGGCAAAGTAATAAAGCTAGTGAAAGTCACTCAGTCGTGTCTGACTCTTTGCAACCGTATGGACTCTACAGTCCATGGAGTTCTCCAGGCCAGAACACTGGAGTGGGTAGCCGTTCCCTTCAGGGAGTCTTCCCAACTCAAGGATCAAACCCAGGTCTCCTGCACTGTGGGCGGATTCTTTACTAGCCGAGCCCGAGGGAACCTACTCTCTGCTCCCTCACCCACAGCTCTGTCTGAGATTCTATTTGGCACCAGTGTATAGAGAAGCTGAGCTTTCCGCCTCAGTTCCCCGGGCCTGAGATGAGGGGATTAGCCAGGAGGTAGTGATATTAAACTAGTCTGGGTGCAGAGTTTCTGTTTGGAACGAGGAAGAACTTCTGGAAATAGTGGTGATGGTCGACAGCAATGGGAATGTTCTCAGGGCATGAACTGTACACCTGAAAATGGTCACCGGGCACATTTTGTTACCTGTGTTTTTCACAATAGTAGTGAAAAGAGTCCAGCCACAAGACAGTGATAATGATGCGTGTGTGCTAAGTTGCTTCAGTCGTGTACAACTCTGTGTGACCCCGTGGACTGTAGCCCGCCAGGCTCCTCTGTCCATGGGATTCTCCAGGCAAGAATACTGGAGTGAGCTGCCATGCCTCCCTCCAGGGGGTCTCCTCGACCCAGGGATGGAACCCGCATCACTGGCAGGTGGGTTCTTTACCACCAGCGCCACCTGGGAAGCTGCTCAGCAGAGCGTTTCTTTTGACAGACCTTGTCTTGCTCTCTAACGTCTGTTCCTGCCTTTGGCCTTCCCCTGGGCAGGCCTGGGTTTTGAGGAGTCTCAGGCCACCCGGGCAGGCTTCCTGCACGTAGGGCCCCTGGAGCAGAGTGTCTCCACGCATGGCCTTGATGCTAGAGCCCCCGGTGGGTGACGACAGCCAGCATTTCCCAGGTGCTGCGTTTTACAGCCGAGAGCCCCGCTCCGCAGATGACCTTCTCTGTGCTAACAGCTCCAGTTTTCCACCTGCTGCATTTGGATAAACCTGCAGTCTACTTTTGGAGGGCCAAGCAGAAACGTATTTTATGGTTTTTCTCTTGGCTTCTCCCCTCTCATCAGGTGGTCTTTATCCCCAACCCACTGACACACGGCCTGTTCTCCTGCCCTCTTCCCTCCTCCTTACAACCCGCAGCCTTGCTGCAGACACCTGTGTCAACAAAACGCTGCCGGCAGCAGTGCGCACCATCTCCATTCTCCGCTCTGGCTTCACACGTTTGGGGATGAGAGTCGGAAGCATCGGGGCGAAGGGGACATGAGAGCAGGGGTGGCCGGTTACAGTGGGTGTGTGATTCTTCCTCGGCGCCACGGTTTTTGCAGCACCCATTGCGGGGTGACTTCCGCCCGTATAAGTTTCTGTACACAGGAATCACCCATGGGCTCTGTTTCTGGAGACTTGGAGGTTTCTTTCTGGCAGGCAGGCACCCTTTGCTTCCTGTCCCTCCACCGATACTGACGGTCGGCAGGCCTGTGCCCACAGAGACCCTGTCAGAACCCACAAGACAGGAGGCTGGGAGAAAATGCCTCTGCATTTAGCCAGTGAAGATGCTTAACTTGGTTTGCTGGGAGCTAAGGAAGTACTGCAGAAATAGTTTATGGGGTTTTTTTTCATATCTATTTGGCTGAACCAGGTCCTAGTAGCGGCTCATGGGAACTTTACTCGTGGCACGTGGAATCTGGTTCCCTGACCATCGGGCCCAGGCCCCTGCATTGAGAGCGCAGGCTAGCCCCTGGATGACGAGAGAGGGCCCTGTAGTTTATCATGTTACCTGAAATTGGCCACGAGTGAGGTGGGTAGCATCTCCCTGAATTGGAGGAACAAATACATCATGATATTAACCTCACAACTCAGCGCAGCCTTGAGACTTGAGATCAAACGCAGGGTTTCTCTGCCTTGACCCTGGTGGTGTTTGGGGCCAGAGAATTCTTGGTTGTGAGGGGCTGCTGTGTGCGTTGCAGGGTGGTGTGCCACATCCCTCCCCCTACCCGCTAGCTGCCAGTACCAACCCGCGCTCCTCAAACTCAGGATGATCAGAAGTGTCTCCGGAATTGTCCTGTGTCCTCTGGAAGTCCAGATCGTCCCTGGCTGAGAACCGTTTGCGACCAGGGTTCTGCCGTGCTCTGAGTTTTAGGCCTTGAGAACTTTGTCAGTTGTTATTCTGGAAATCATAGGAAAGGGCTTGCGTTTTGTTGTTATTGTTAGAGTCCTACCCTCCTCATGTAAAGCTGCAGTTTTTAATGTGTGTGTACAGGGTCACCAACTGAAACATGAGTACCGGGCCCTGGGGTCAGGTGAATCTGTTACCCATGTCACAGCCTTGTACTGTGGTGGGTATTTGGTTATGGTTTGCGGAGTGAGTTTGAGCAAGCTCCGGGAGTTGGTGGTAGACTGGGAGGCCTGGCGTGCTGCAGTCTGTGGGGTTGCAAAGAGTCGAAGACGACTGAGCGACTGAACTGAGCTGGGGACTGAGTGGTACCTGCCTCTGCCGGTCGCAGGGCTGAACGGTGTGAGCAGGTTAGTTACTCCCTGTCCTGTGTCTGTCTGTCTCCCTCCACGTCTAAGTGGAGGATGAGACCTGCGGTTCCTCTTGTTAAACAGCCATGATGTGGCCAGTTCATCTGCTGAACTCGCCTCATGGCGTGGTTGTTCTGGACCATGGAATTCTTCAAGGCTTCTTTCCCTGTTCCAGAGCCCAGATGGATTCCCAGTTTCCATCTTCCACAAAGCAAAACTTCCATGTCCTCGCCCTGGGCTGGGTGAGCTGGCTTCTTGCGTTAATCAGTCACCCACTGCTCCTGGAGCTCCCGTGGGCCACGCTTCCTGCAAGTTTCTCATGGCGCTCTGATGACTAAGCTGCTTTCCTGTCGCCCTCTAGTCTGAAAGGTGGACTTGCCATCAGTCTACCATAATGTGAGAATTGCCTCCTATCACCTGTATGAAGTGAATGGTTTAAGCTTCCTGCCTGTTTTGAAGCTCCTCCCACGGCTGCAGAACTAACTGTGGTGATGACTGTTTTGGAAGGCACCGGAACGCACTCTGCAGGAGCCCTGCTCTGAGAGCCTGATGACCTGGCTTCTTTTTTAATGTTGACAGTGGCCCTGCGTAGCTGTGCACCCTTTCCCAAGTCACTTCCTCTTTCTGGTTCTCATTTCCTGGATTTCTAAAGTGATGCATATAGGCTGGATCATCTCTGAGGTTCATTCTGACTCCAGCAGTCCATGCTTATTATAGTAATAATTGTATTAGAATTATTAAATACTCTTACGTTTTAGAGCTAAAACCCTTGTAATCAGCCGGCCTTTGTGAGGAGGCTCTATTGTGTGTTTTCACAATGCGTTCCCTGCTCACTTGTGCCTGGTGGGGAGACTTGCACAAGTCCAGTGAGGTCAGAGCCCTTTCAGCATTAGAGGCCCCACATAAGGGGTAAACCAGAAGTCTGAAAGATCAAAACACAAATCTTGCCCTGAAGCTTAATAGGCAAGATGCTATCTCTAAACAGACCTTCAATTTCAGACAGCTTCTTTGCACAGGGCTTTTTTTTTAGAGGTGGGCAGCGGAGTGCCTAGATTCAGGGCACCCATGCATCTGAAGCTGTCGATACATTTCCTGTCCAGTTTAAGCTTTGTCTCCACACCTGTCGTTTCTAGTTTGTATAAGCTCCATCTCCAGCCTTCCAGGGTAGGTCAGCTCAAAGGTGCTGTAGCCAAGCTCCCAGCAAGGGGTACGCAGTCAAGGATTATATCTCTTGGCATATATACGGGAGAGAAATATTCAGAGCATACTTCTCTTTCTCCGAGACAACTCTGCGTATATACCTTTCAGTTGTAGTCTTGCAGGTAAAATCTCACTTTCTCCAAGAAACCACACTTTGAACTCTCACCACACATCAGAATAAATGTCCTGGATCACCTGGATGACACTCGGCAGATACTGCGCTATATTGTGGTCCTTCTGTACTTGTGTGATTTCTCTTAAAAGACTGCAATCGTCTTCCAGACGCTCAGTTGTGTTTAACCACCTGGAAAGACCCTGCAGCCCAGGGCGGGCTGTGTGTGCCTTAGACACTGGTGAGCGGAGGTGTAGTGAACGGATGGATCGCAGTGTCAGGAGCTGGGAAGCACTCCGTAAATAGTTGGTAGAACTGGACCAAATGTAAGTGCTTAAATACGTCACCATTCTCTGAAGTCTTTCTGCTTTATGCGTTTACTTGGGTTAGGAAATAAGATGAAGCTGTGTGTACCTACTGAAGAGCCATCGGTGGCTCCTGCTTGTCTGAAGGGACGTCGGGCGCAGCTGCATTACGGCTCCGAATCTTTTTTTTTTAAGCAGTGTTTACTATTTCTGGCCTTTATGTACACTAGTATAAAAATTTAATTAGCTCCTTTCTTTTCAGTTAATTATTACAGCCCTGTTTGTTTGCTCTCTTGACAGAACCTGTGTTGTGGGAACCAGAGAGATCAATTTTCTATCAGAAAATTCATTACTTTTGAGTCAAGTCCAGTGCGCCTGCAAGCGTATGTGCCGCTCGGGGTGACTCTCCCGGCCGCTAGAGAGGGTCGTGGGTGGTGAAGTGAGCCTGAGCAGTGTCCGGTTTAGTCATCGTCCTTAGGGCGGTATGTGGAGCAGTTAAAAGGCTGTGTAGGCTTCCCTGGGGGCTCAGTAAGGAATCTACCTGCCAGTGCCAGAGAAGCAGGTGTGCTCCCTGGCCCGGGAAGAGCACACGTGGCCCCGAGCAGCTGAGCCCGTCACCCACAATGCTGCCGGTGCGCGCGAGCCCGGGGAGCTGCAGCTGCTGAGCCCTCTGGCCCCGGCTCCTGCAGCTCGCCCTAGAGCCCATGCTCTGCAACAGGAGAAGCCGCTGCAGTGTGACCCCCCCAAGCACCGCAGCTAGAGAGTAGCCCCCACTCACCGCAGCTTGAGAAAGCCTGCAGAGCAATAGGAACCCAGCAAGCCAGAAAGAAACGAAATTTAACAATAAACAAAAGGCTGTGTAACTAACTCCTGGGATTAAAAATATGCATAGGTCCTATTCATACCTCATCCTTTAGCATTTTTTTTAAGAATTGAGCGTTGAAATTAGGGATTGCTGAGAAACAAGATGGCGGAGTAGAAGGACGTGTGCTCGTCCTCTCCTGCGAGAACTCTGGGGTTGCAGCTAACTGCTGAGCAGCCATCGGCAGGAGGATGCTGGATCCAACCCCACGTCCAGAGGCAAAGGAGAAGGCCCGACAAGATGGCAGGAGGGCAAAATCGTATTTAGAAACTTCATACCCGCGAGAGACGCTCGGAGGGCGCAAACAAAATAGTATGAAAAGGCAAAAAAAGAGATGACACTGAAAGATGCGCGCCCCGGGGAGGGAGGGGCACGCCCCGGGGAGGGAGGGGCCCAGTATAAAAAGAGATGACACTGAAAGATGCACGCCCCGGGGAGGGAGGGGCCCAGTATAAAAAGAGATGACACTGAAAGATGCACGCCCCGGGGAGGGAGGGGCCCAGTATGTTACCGGAGAAGAGCAGAGAAATCGCTCCAGGAGGAACGAAGAGGCTGAACCAAAGCGAAACAGTGCCCAGTTGTGGATGTGACTGGTGGTGGAAGTGAAGTCCGACGCTATAAAGAACAACACTGCATAGGAACCTGGAATGTTAGGTCCATGAATCAAGGTAAATTGGAGGTGGTCAGACAGGAGATGGCAAGAGTGAACATTGCAATTGTAGAATCAGTGAGTATTCAGTATCATTCAATATCACAGTGACCCAAGTCTATGCCCCAACCACTAATGCTGAAGTTGAACAATTCTATGAGGACCTACAAGACCTTCTAGAACTAGCACCAAAAAAGATGTCCTTTTCATCATAGGGGACTGGATTGTAAAAGTAGGAAGTCAAGAGATACCTGGAGAAACACATAAGTTTGGCCATGGAGTACAGAATGAAGCAGGACAAAGGCTAACAGAGTTTTGCCAAGAGAACACACTGGCCATGGCAAATACCCTCTTCCAGCAACACAAGAGAAGACTCTACACATGGACATCACCAGATGGTCAATACTGAAATCAGATTGATTATATTCTTTGCAGCCAAAGATGGAGAAGCTCTATACAGTCAGCAAAAACAAGACCGGGAACTAACTGTGGCTCAGATCATGAACTCCTTGTTGCCAAATTCAGACTTAAATTGAAGAATGTAGGGAAAACCACTAGACCATTCAAATCCCTTGGGATTTGACCAAATCAAATCCCTTACGATTATACAGTGAAAGTGACAAATAGATTCAAGGGCTTAGATCTGATAGACAGAGTGCCGGAAGAACTATGGATAGAGGTTGATAACATTGTAGAGGAGGCAGGGATCAAATCCATCCCCAAGAAAAAGAAGCATTTTGCAAAAAGGCAAAATGGTTGTCTGAGGAGGCCTTACAAATATCTGAGAAAAGAAGAGAAGCGAAAGGCAAAGCAGAAAAGGAAAGATATACCTATTTGAATGTAGAGTTCCAAAGAATAGCAAGGAGAGATAAGAAAGCCTTCCTCAGTGATCAGTGCAAAGAAATAGAGGAAAACAGTAGAATGGGAAAGACTAGAGATCTCTTCAAGAAAATTAGAGATACCAAGGAAGCATTTCATGCAAAGATGAGCACAATAAAGGACAGAAATGGTACGGACCTAACAGAAGCAGAAGATATTAAGAAGAGGTGGCAAGAATACACAGAAGAATTGTACAAATAAGATCTTTATGACCCAGATAATCACCATGGTGTGATCACTCACCTAGAGCCAGATATCCTGGAATGCAATGTCAAGTGGGCCTTAGAAAGCATCACTACGAAGAAAGCTAGTACAGGTGATAGAATTCAGTTGAGCTATTTCAAATCCTAAAAGATGATGCTGTGAAAGTGCTGCACACGATATGCCAGCAAATTCGGAAAACTCAGCAGTGGCAACAGGACTGGAAAAGGTCCATTTTCATTCCAATCCCAAAGAAAGGCAATGCCAAAGAATGCTCAAACTACTGCACAATTGCACTCATCTCACACGCTAATATGTAATGCTCAAAATTCTCCAAGCCAGGCTTCAACAATATATGAACCATGAACTTCCTGATGTTCAAGCTGCTTTTAGAAAAGGTAGAGGCACCAGAGAGCAAATTGCCAACATCTGCCGGATCATTGAAAAAGCAAGAGAGTTCCAGAAAAACATCTATTTCCACTTTAGCGATTATGCTAAAGCCTTTGACTGTGTGGATCACAATAAACTGTGGAAAATTCTTCAAGAGAAGGGAGTACCAGACCACCTGACCTGCCTCCTGAGAAATCTGTATGCAGGTCAAGAAGCAACAGTTAGAACTGGACATGGAACAACAGACTGGTTCCAAATTGGGAAAGGAGTACATCAAGGCTGTATATTGTCACCCTGTTTATTTAACTTATATGCAGAGTACATCATGAGAAATGCTGGGCTGGAAGAAGCACACAGCTAGAATCACGATTGCTGGGAGAAATATCAATAACATCAGATATGCAGATGACACCACCCTTATGGCAGAAAGTGAAGAAGAACTAAAGAGCCTCTTGATGAAAGTGAAAGAGGAGAGTGAAAAAGTTGGCTTAAAGCTTGACATTCAGAAAACTAAGATCACGGCATCCTGTCCCATCACTTCATGGCAAATAGATGGGGAAACAGTGTCAGACTTTATTTTTGGGGGCTCCAAAATCACTGCAGATGGTGACTGCAGCCATGAAATTTAAAGGTGCTTACTCCTTGGAAGGGAAGTTATGCCCAACCTAGATAGCATATTAAAAAGCAGAGACATTACTTTGCCAACAAAGGTCCATTTAGTCAAAGCTATGGTTTTTCCAGTAGTCATGTATGGATGTGAGAGTTGGACTGTAAAAAAAGCTGAGCACCAAAGAGTTGACGCTTTTGAACTGTGGTGTTGGAGAAGACTCCTGAGAGTCCCTTGGATGACAAGGAGATCCAACCAGTCTATCGTAAAGGAAATCAATCTTGAATATTCATTGGAAGGACTGATGCTGAAGCTGAAGCTCTAATACTTTGCCCACCTGATGCGAAGAGCTGACTCATTGGAAAAGACCCTGATGCTGGGAAAGATCGAAGGTGGGAGGAGAAGGGGATGACAGAGCATGCGATGGTTGGATAGCATCACCGACTCAATGGAAATGAATTTGAGTAAGCTCCAGGAGTTGGTGATGGACAGGGAGGCCTGGCGTGCTGCCGTCCATGGGGTTGCAAGAGTCGAACACAACTCAGCGACTGAGCTGAACTAATAGAATACGTAAATGTTCAGTTCAGTTCAGTTCAATTCAGTCACTCAGTCGTGTCCAACTCTTCGCGACCCCATGAATCGCAGCACACCAGGCTGCGATGTTAAGATAGGCCTTTTCTTTCAAGAGCATCTATAGAAAAAGGTGTCGGTTTCTGGGAGGGCAAGGACCTGGAGTTTTATTCACTCTTTACCTCCAGTATTGCCTGGTATGTGGTAAGTGTTTGGTAAATAGTTGTTAAGTTACGATGCATGAGATAAATACTAACTGGTGTTGCTTTTGATCATTGCTTTCTGGATCCGAGCGTCTCTATGACCGTGTCTCTAAGTCTCCTCAAATAATGTCTTGGATGGTGCTGCTTTCCCAGTGTTGACATGACCACACCTGTCTTCAAGAATTACAGCTCCGGGGCCTAACTTGCCAGGGCCCAGGCTAAGCCTGGTCCCCACGAGGCCCAGGAAATGCCCAGTGCACCTCACACCGCTCCTGAGGACAGGTGGGGGAGGCGCTCCCACTGCGCATAGAGCCACTTGCCCCTCGCTCTGGCACGGGGCAAGGCAGATTAACTTCTGTTGTCTCTTCGTGGAACTGTGAAGCTGGGCCGGTGATACCCGCCATCCAGAGTGGGCGGTGGGTGATGAATGATGGTGCGGGTCATGAGATGTGAAATACATATATGTGATGTGAAATACATATGTCTGTTTACGATTCTTTTCCCTTCTAGTGGTTTCTTCTCCACTCTCCTCTGTCCTGCACGGTTTACCTCTTACTCATGCAGAAACAGGGCCGGTGGGAGAAAGGGCCTCCATAACCTCAGTTCCTTGGTGCCTTAGGGAAGCCTCGATACGGTGCTGAGTTCAAGGCTAACGCACCAGTGCAGGAAGCACGCATTCCTGGGAGGGAGCCCCTCCATCTGTGATCCATGCTGTCCCAGGCACAGACTCTAGCCAAGGGTGGCGTCAAGTGCTGGCGATTTGGCCAGATTGAGGATCTGAATGTTTCATTTCATTTGGATTAGAGTGTGAACCCCTCACATGATGAGTGACTAGCGCATTGGCTGTGCAGCTCCAGGGCCTTGGCAGGCTTCAGGACTAGTGGTCTGTCCATGTCCCGGGAGCTCGTGAGAATCGCAGGCTCTCAGACATCACCCCAGACCTTCCAGGTCAGAATCAGACAGATGATCCTTCATGTGCACTTTCAGATTTAAGAAACGTGGGGCTGGTGTCTGAGCCACTCAGCATTGTCCCTGGATTTTCGTGAGCTCTGGTGCTGGGAGGCCGGCTCCTAAGCACCAGAGGTTCTTGCTGTCCCCTTTGCCTCGTTGACCACCCTTGTGTGGTCTCCAGGGACCCATGCATGTGGGTCTCTGTGCCTCCCTGTGGCTGAGAGATCAAAGGAAATAGTTATGTAGCTTTTAGCTCTGGACTGAATGCTATTAATCTCTATGTTGCCATGTTTTCTCTCCAAAAGTTAATTCTCTTTTTCTCTTACTACTCATCGCACTATAGCTTTATTTTTCCCACTACTTTGCCTTAAACTGGTAAAGATGTGGGTTTGTATGTGCATATATTCTCTCTCTCTCTCAATTTCTGGATGTTTCAAAACCAAATCATGATGTTAAGGTTATGGTTATCTTCATGCTCCTAGCCATCTGGCTAGTGATAAATATTTCAAAAGGATAGAGAGGATTTTCTATGTGAAATGAGAGAAATGTCCCCCACCTCTCTGAAAGTGCTAATGGCATCTCTTCTGGAATGGAACTGATCTAGCCAACTGAAAAAGAAGAAAGCTTCACAGGTTTCTTTGCCGTCCATTGGTCAGCTCACTTTGGGGCTGTTACTTGGATATTGCTGAGATTAGCCAAGTTGGAAAGCGGGTGGAGACGCTTCGTTCCGCCTTCGTTTTAGTCTTGAGTGCTCGCACACAGCACGTGCGGAGGGCTCGCCACCAGATGTTTGTATGATGTTGGCGGCAGGTTGCAAAACCACATTAAGCTGCATCTTGGGGCTTCCCTGGTGGCTCAGCTGGTAAAGAATCCTCCTGCAATGCGGGAGACCTGGGTTGGATCCCTGGGTCGGGAAGATCCCCTGGAGAAGGGAAAGGCTACCCACTCCAGTATTCTGGCCTAGAGAATTCCATGGACTCCCAAAGTCCATGGGGTCGCAAAGAGTCAGACATGACTGAGCGACTTTCACTTTCACTGGGAGCTGCCAAGGGCACCCTGAGGAAACTGAGGGAGCGAGCTAGAAGGGACACCCCACTCGGACCCCGTGCTCTTAACCTGTCTCTAGAGCAGACCTGAGGTCACAGCACGGGTGAGCAACAGCCACAGTTTGGCCCCTGGTGCTTCGGTGCAGGGTTTGCACACCCCACCCTCCCCTACACCTGCCTCTGCTCCCCTCCAAGAACGGCCCCTTCTGTCGCCCCTGTGCTCCTTCTGCGTGTAGATGCCATTGCATCTGGCCTCTCCCCCTCCAGGTCTTTACTCAGGTGCCACCTTCTTAAAGATGGTTTCCTCACCATGCCATCAAAAATAGTGCAGGTGCACACCCACGCACAACAAGCACCGCCATTCTCTGTTCCCTCTGCCCTTCTTCCTTTTTCAGCTCTTATTCTTACCTGCCTTATATGCATTTATTTGTATCCATGTTCCCTTGACAGTTGGACTTTGTTTTGTTCACACTGTATTCTCAAGATCTGGAATAGTGCTCAGCCCCCAAACAGCATGAGATACATGTTTTTTAATGAAACAAGGAATGAATGGATGGATGGATGAGTGAATGGACAGATGGATGGATGGATGATTGAAGGGTTGGATGGATGGATGGATGATTGAAGGAATGGATGGATGGATGGATGGATGGATGATTGAAGGAATGGAAGGGTGGATGAATGGATGGATGGATGGATGATTGAAGGAATGGATGGATGAATGGATGGATGGATGATTGAAGGGATGCATGGATGATTGAAGGGATGGATTGATGATTGAAGGAAGGGATGGATGGATGATTGAAGGAATGGATGGATGGATGATTGAAGGGATGGATGGATGGATGATTGAAGGGATGCATGGATGATTGAAGGAATGGATGGATGGATGATTGAAGGAATGGATGGATGGATGATTGAAGGGATGGATGGATGGATGGATGATTGAAGGGATGGATGGATGATTGAAAGAATGGATGGATGATTGAAATAATGGATGGATGGATGATTGAAGAGATGGATGGATGAATGGATGGATGGATGATTGAAGGGATGGATGGATGGTTGAAGGAATGGATGGATGGATGATTGAAGGGATGGATGGATGGATGGATGGATGATTGAAGAGATGGATGGATGAATGGATGGATGGATGATTGAAGGGATGCATGGATGATTGAAGGAATGGATGGATGGATGATTGAAGGGATGGATGGATGGATGATTGAAGAGATGGATGGATGAATGGATGGATGGATGATTGAAGGGATGGATGGATGGATGATTGAAGAGATGGATGGATGAATGGATGGATGGATGATTGAAGAGATGGATGGATGATTGAAGAGATGGATGGATGAATGGATGGATGGATGATTGAAGGGATGGATGGATGATTGAAGGGATGGATGGATGGTTGAAGGGATGGATGGATGGATGATTCAAGGGATGAATGGATGATTGAAGGGATGGATGGATGATTGAAGGGATGGATGGATGATTGAAGGAAGGGATGGATGGATGATTGAAGTAATGGATGGATGGATGATTGAAGGGATGGATGGATGAATGGATGGATGGATGATTGAAGGGATGGATGGATGATTGAAGGGATGAATGGATGATTGAAGGGATGCATGGATGATTGAAGGGATGGATGGATGATTGAAGGAATGGATGGATGGATGATTGAAGGGATGGATGGATGGATGATTGAAGGGATGCATGGATGATTGAAGGGATGCATGGATGATTGAGGAATGGATGGATGGATGATTAAAGGAATGGATGGATGGATGATTGAAGGAATGGATGGATGGATGACTGAAGGAATGGATGGATGGATGACTGAAGAGATGGATGGATGAATGGATGGATGGATGATTGAAGGGATGCATGGATGATTGAAGGAATGGATGGATGGATGATTGAAGGAATGGATGGATGGATGATTGAAGGAATGGATGGATGGATGATTGAAGGAATGGATGGATGGATGACTGAAGGAATGGATGGATGGATGATTGAAGAGATGGATGGATGAATGGATGGATGGATGATTGAAGGGATGGATGGATGATTGAAGGGATGGATGGATGACTGAAGGAATGGATGGATGGATGATTGAAGGAATGGGTGGATGGATGATTGAAGGGATGCATGGATGATTAAAGGAATGGATGGATGGATGATTGAAGGAATGGATAGATGGATGGATGAATGAGTGAATAGATGGATGATTGAAGGAATGAATGAAGAATGAATGAATGGATGATTGAAGGATTGGATGGATGGATGGATGATTGAAGGAATGGATAGATGGATCAATGAATGAATAGATGGATGGATGATTGTAGGAATGGGTGGATGGATGAATGGATAGATGGATGATTGGAGGAATGAATGATGAATGGACAGATGGATGGATGATTGGAGGAATAGATGGTTGGATGGATTGATGAGTGAGTGGATGGATGGATGAATGAATGGATGGATGGGTGGGTGGGTGGGTGAATGGATGGATGGATGGATGAGTGACTGTCCAACTGGGGGAGCTTCTGATGCCTCCTGCTTGGCCTCCTCCTTGCCCCCAACAACTCCTTCCAGAGGCTTTCTGTGTTCATGGCTCCTGACAACTTTCCTAGTCCCCACCCTTCACCGTTACCAAATATTCTTCATCCTTTGCCTACGCCTCTGCATTGTTCCCTGCATTTATTTGCCTTCCACACCCACTGCAGACCAGGGCACTGTGTCCTCGAGTGACCTGAGCTCCATCTCCCTGGCTCTTACACCTCACAGCCCTGTGTGTCAACTCTGAGTTGTGTGAGGAAGGAACCACCTCTGTCTTGCACCGCGTGGCTCCCCCCTTCTTCAGACTGAGCATCCGGCCCAGAGTGGGTGTTTGATGCCTGCGTGTTCAGGGGTGAATGGGGCCATCTGATTCTATGGGAGAAGCAAGTCGCCCTTTTCTAGAATTCGGTGTTTCTCTGGCACAACGAGGCCTGACTGTTCAAGCTGTGAGGTTTAAAGACAATGCTTCCTGCTGATTATTGGCAGTTGCCCTGGAGGAACTGAGCCGTCACGGGGTCCCGAGCCCCAGCACGCCGCCCCCCACACCGTGGTGCAGGCAGCCCCCAGATTACCCGGAGAGGGCTGCGGTCTCGGGGCCAGGAGAGTCGGGAGTTGGTAAGAGGCTTTGCATTGAGACGCTAGGACCTAAAAAGCTCCTTGCTTTTGTTCCGGAAATAGTTTATCAGTTTTCTTCAAGGCAGCGAGACAATCCAGTTTGGGCCTTGGAGTTGTAGATGGATGTCCTGGGGTTCTTGAGATACTGCAGTCAGTGACCTGTATTTGTACTTACTGGGCTCCTTGGTTTTTTTTCTTTTTTTTTTTTTTGGCTAAGGTCAGGAATGGAAATAAAAATACTAGTTTTTAGATGTATTACTATATTGTAATATGGAATTAAATATAATTTTAAATTATATTAAATTAAAAACATTCCAAACAAACAAAACTGAACACCCGTTCTATTACTAGCTACAGAGACAGCCTCGCTTGAAAGCGCGTTCATACTTGACCTGTGTGTCTTAAAGCCAGAGTCTGGGAAGTGGGGGGGTAGTGTGATCAGAACCCAGTTTCTCTGTCTTGAACTCGGAGAAGAAGATCTTCGCGCCTCGGTCCAGCTCCCCTGTGAGTGATGTCATTCCTAGAACTTGGCAGGTAGGTTGGGACTCAGACGGAGTGAAGCCAGTGCACTCTGCCTCCTTGGGGTGGGTTTTATAGCTGTCGCAGCTCTTCTCCTAATGCTTGAAAGTCTTTTCTGCCTCGGATGCCTCCTGGGGTGTGTTTCATTTGGCTCTCGGCCCAGGTGCCTGCATCTTAGTCAGCGTCTTCTTCCTCACACTGTCAGCCTTCCTGTTTTACCTGGAACATTGAGGCGAGGCAGCTCTTTGTTACTAGGAGAGCAGGCTTTCCTGTGCCCCTGAATGTGAGCTGAAACTCCAATACTTTGGCCACCTGATGCGAAGAGCTGACTCCTTAGAAAAGACCGTGATGCTGGGAAAGATTGAGGGCGGGAGGAGAAGGGGACGACAAAGGATGAGATGGTTGGAAGGCATCACTGACTCAATGGACATGGGTTTGGGTGGACTCTGGGAGTCAGTGATGGACAGGGAAGCCTGGTGTGCTGCAGTCCATGGGGTCACAAAGAGTTGAACATGACTGAGTGACTGAACTGAACTGAACTGGGTGTGAGCAGGGAGTCCCATGAGGGATTTGCCCCCCTGCTGATAATACTTGGGTCTGGCTTCTGTTGTTTTTTTAAGAATGCTTCCTTATTTTAACTTTTGGCTGCAGCATGCAGGATCTTGGTTCCCCGACCAGGAATCAACCCCATGCCCCCTGCGTCGGGTGTGCGGAATCTTAACCACTGGACCTTCATTTCGGTCCGAAGGTCCCTGGGGTCCGTTTCTTGCATGACTATTGGGGATCAGCTCAGTCACAGAGTCTTCCATCTGCAGCGTGGGGAGCAGTGTCTGGGCGATGCGGAAGGAACCGCTGGAGAGATTCTTCACACCCCGGAACCCGAGTTAAGGCAGAGTGTGGGAAACCCGGGCATCTTGGCTGCAGACCGTAACTACCGCGCCTCGTGTTTGAATTTCCATTGTTAAAAACTTACCTGTGTGTCTATTTTCTGCCAATAGTCAGAAAATGCTAGACAAATTCTTGATGTGTTGGAGGACGTGGCAGTCCGCCTTCAGCATTCCGTGTGTAACTGTTGGTGTAGAACGTGCGTCCACCGTGGAGAAGCCGCAGGAAGTGATCGCCTTGAATGAACCCCTGACCGGAGCGCCTGGCTGGCCCCTTTCCCTTCAAAGGGAAATAATCTCTCTCTGCCTTCCCCGCCGCCTGCAGATGTTTTTATTTGACGATGGGGGCTAGCTGGGTTTCAGTTAATTAAAGTTTTAATTGTGTTTGATTCTGCAGCAGACCTTGTGTTGGCTTTCCTTAATAATGAGATGCAGCGTGTCGTCTCCCAGCCCGCGCTCCAGCTGGACAGCAAGGGGGCCGGAGGCGGCCTCGGGACCACTCGCCTGCCCGGCGCTCGGTGTTTGCTGTTTGTTTTGGGTGTTATGTTCAGGTCTGAGGAAAGGGCCGGCTTAAGCTTTATAATCTGAACATTGTTCAAGAATTCCCTAGTGTCTAAATAAAACATTGCCTGTACAAAACAAATATTTGTTGTCCTTTTGAACAGAAAAAAATTAACCTATCGGCCTCTTCTTAGAAAGCCTTGTTTGCGGACTTGCCTGGTGGTCCAGTGGTTAAGAATCTGCCTTCCAGTGCAGGGGACGTGGGTTCAATCCCAGGTCAGAGAATTAAGATCCCAGACGCTGCAGGGCAACTGAGCCCCCAACTGGAGAGAACCTGGAGGCAGCGATGAAGACCCAGCACAGCTGGAAGGAGAAGGAAGGAAGGAGAAGGAAGGGGAAGGAAGGAAGGAGGTCTTGCTTCTAAGGCTTGCCCTTGGCTGGTGTCTGAAGACTTGGATTTTGAGCGGTTTGTGCAGATTAATAATGTATACTAGACTGTATAAACAATGTGATGGTGGAAGAAATTTGGAATTTTGGTACGAGCCAGGCAGGGGGTGCCTATGTGAGCAGGCCCCAGTGAAAACCCTGGGCACCCCTGGGAGAAGACTCTGGCAAGCTTGTGCCTGGTTTCCCCAAGACTTTTCCCCGCTGTGCCTTTTCGCTGAGTACACTTTGTATCCTTTGCCGAAATAAATCATAGTCATGAGCACTTACGCCGTATGCTGAGCTCTGCGAGTTCTCAAGTCTGGGGGTTATCTAGGGTTTGGGGCGTCGTTCATTGTCAGTTTCAGATCATCATTTCTTGGCTGGAGTAAATTGTTTTTACTGGGGCACCTGGACATACCTCCCAAACCTGTTCTGCCTCTTTTTGTTGTTGTCGTTCTGCCTCTTGAATGTCTCTGTGTTGGTAGGTTCCTGCCTTCAGCCCAGTATCCAAAGTCGTGAACCTCGGAATCATCTCCGGGTCTGACCTTGGTTCAGATGCCGTGTTCGGATCCAGCCTTCCCGGAGCCCTCGCCCCGTTCCTGCTGTTGGGGCATCTGCCCCTCCCTGGGCTTCGCTCCCCTGGCCTGGCTTTCTGTCTCTAATCTCCACTCTAGCCTTCGCCTTAAACCTTGGCAGCGTCACTTTCACCATCGAAATAAAACGCAAACGCCTCGGGCCAGCCTCCCAGGGCACTGTAGTGCGCGGTGGGGCAGCAAAGTGGTTGGAGTGTAGGTTTGTGCTGTCCGCTCTGCCACTGCCTGGCTGCTGCCACGGGCAAGTTACACGCCCTCTGCGTGGACGTCAGTATCCTTATCAGCATATGAGGACACAGATTGGTTGGTGCAGGTCTAAATGAGTATGTGTTTAAAATCCTTACAACAGTGCCTGGCAGGTGAATGGCTCCCATAGCTATTAGCTGTGCTTAGTTTTTTCTGGTTTTGTTTCTGTTCTGTTAGAGTGGATTTACAGTGCTGTGTTGCTTCCAGGGGCGCAGCAGCGGGAATCGGTTATACGTATACACGCATCCGCTCTTCCTAAGAGTCTGTTCCCATGAAGGTCATTACAGACCACTGAGCAGAGTTGCCTGTGCTGTGCAGCAGGTCCTTCTCAGTTATCTGCTTGACATAGTGTTTATGTCAACCCCAGTCTTCAGTTCATCTCTCGCTCCCCCTTACCCCAGTAACCGTGAGTTTGTTTTCTACATCTGTTTCTGGGGATTAGTATTTATAATTATCTCTTGACCTTCTGCCGCTGGCCTGGGAGCTATTCCCTGACAGTATGCCTGGCTCTGGCTCTTTAACAATCAACTGCTGAGTTAAGGAAGAATCCATGAGAGTGGCAGGAAGGGGAGGAGGAAGGGAGGGTTAGTTAAAACCTGGTTTGTGTTCTCAAGAAGCTTGAGGGATAGAAGATGTTCTCATCTCATTGGAAAAGACCCTGGTCCTGGGAAAGACTGAGGGCAAGAGGAGAAGGGGGGTGACAGAGGATGAGACGGTTGGATGGCATCACCGACTCGGTGGCAGGAGTTTGATTAAGCTCTGGAAGTTGGTGATGGACAGGGAGGCCTGGCGTGCTGCAGTCCGTGGGGTCACAAAGAGTCGGACACGACTGAGCGACTGAACGACAGCAATCACTGAAACTGAGAGCGTGAGAGGAACGTGGGGCGAATGGTGACGCGTTGTGCAGAGGGCTCGGGTGGGAAGAGACGCACCAGACTGGTTAAGCAGTGACCAAACTCTTGCTTTACCACCGTTCCTGATCCCACAGAGAGAGGCAGGGGAGTGTCAGGGTTTGGTGTGCCTCCCAGAAGCAATCAGAACAGTGAGGTCCTCCTACAGGACCCTCATTCTCTGCCTCCCACGGAAGCTTGCCTTTCTCTGGAGTGACATTTTGAGCTACCTAACAGGGCATGTGCCTTAAAGAGGAAACAATTACCGCCTGATGGCTCCTGAAAGATCCTCTCCAGGGTGTCTAGGTTTCCTCCTGGCTCCCTCAGGTAGAAGCAATGTGGGGAGACAGGAAATACACATCCGTGCCGCACAGTCTCCCGGGACCCTCGCCTCCTGACACGTGTCTGAGGATTGCACTGGCCATCACCAGACCTTGCATCACTGAGTTGGTGCCAAGGGTTGCAGTCAGTTGCTCTTGAGTCTGGGTTTAACTAACCCTCCCTTCCTCCTCCTTCCTCCTTTCTCATTTATTCATTCATTCATTTATTCAGCAGAATTGCACGGAGGCAGTTTTGTCCTGTGACCTCCCTGAGTCACTGCTCGAGGCAGAAGGTGTTCGGATTGCTGTTGCTGCTTTCCTTTCTCTGTATTAGGTGTCCACAAGAGTCACCCTGTAAAGCTCCCTCTTGAATTTGCATCGCGGTCTTAGAATCACGCTTTGCTGAGCGGGTTGCATCGTGGAGATCTTTGTGTCATTTAGCCTCTGCTGCATAGCAAACACCCTAAACTAAGTGACTCACAAGAACAGGCGTCTCTTCGCTCATCATTCTGGTGCTGGCAGTTCAGGCTGGACTCAGCACGGTGGGTCACCTCTGTTCTGTGCGGCTTTGGCTGGACCTCAGCTGGGATGATGGGGACAGCGGGGTGTCTCTCCATGGGCAGTCCCGTCCTGGAGGAAGCTATTCCAGGCCGATTCACATCGTGGCAGAAGGGTTCCCAGCCACAGGAGAAAAACCACTGCCCCAATTTGCAGTCACTTTCTCAGTCTCTGCTGCTTGCTGTTTAGTTGCTCAGTCGTGTCCGACTCCTTGCACCCCCATGGACTGTAGCCCTCCAGGCCCCTCTGTCCATGGGATTCTCCAGGAAAGAAGACTGGAGTGGGTTGCCATTGCCTACTTCAGGGGATCTTCATGAACCCAGGGATCAAACCCACGTCTCCTCCGTCTCCTGTGTTGGCAGGTGGGTTCTTGACCACGAGCACCTCCTGGGAAGCCCTCTCAGTCTCTGCTGGTGTCCTGTTTCCTAATGCCGTGTTGGCCATAGCAAGACACGAGGTCAAGGCAGCGCCGTTGACGGGGCCCGTCTGTGGGTGTGGATACGGGGAAGTGTGTGGATGTTGGCTCTTGATGTGGCAGTCTGCATCAAGGTGTTTATATGTGGTCTTGCCAGAAACGCCAGAAACGCAGGCAGCAGTACTGTGGTCAGCTCTCCTCCCTTTCTCCTGGGATGGGGACAGTCAGTGGATTAGATGCTTTGCCCCCTAGTCCACACGAGCCCTCTTAGCACATTGTCTCTCTGCCCAGCCACACTGGCCCATCTGGCCCACAGATTGATGGGCACTCCCAGTCCCAGAGGGCCCCAGGGAGCATGTGGCTGGATCAGCACAAATCTGACATGAATGCTCGAGAAGGAACTCCAAACTGATCACAGCCGCAGCCCACACAGGTAGTTCTGACAAAGTGACATCCGACCCCCACCCCCCACCCCCGAGCCTTCTCAGCCGGCCCCAAGCCTGGACCGCGTCCCCGCTCCGTCCTTGAGTGTCCTTAAGGAGGCAACAGCTGTTGTCCTCTGTGTCCCTTACAGTGCTCTGACGACCACAGGGCCGTGGACGGGGACCTGGGGACACGAGGAGGGGAGGCTGCCTGGGATGCTGGACACCAGGCTCTAGCTGGGCTCACTGCCAGGAGACTGGCAGTCTCGGGTTAGTGGAGGGGCTGGCTGATCGACTCCTTGTCTGGTTTCATCCGTTCTGATGGTCTTATTTTAAGCTCTGTGTTTTTCCAAGTTTATGTTCATGCTAAAGGTTGTATTCAGCAGATATTATGGAAATATGGCCAAGAGACGGGACTCAAGGTGACTGAGATCAGAAAGGTGTTTGGATGAAGAGTCTGGAATATGTGGGGGAAGGGGTGAGAAGGCTGGATGATCTTTGGGTCCTCGAATGAGACTGGACCCTGGGCAGCAAAGATCCTTGTTGGGCTGAGCCAGGTGATGGGATAGGACTGAAAAGGGATCAAAGAACTTCTGTGAAGTGCATTTGGGGAAATAATTCAAGATGACTAGGCATCTGGGGCGTAAGTACTGCAGAGATGACTTTTGCTGCGCATAGGGAGGAATTAGATTTGAGCAAGAATGAATTTTCTGTTCTTTCAGTCTGATATTATGGCAACATCTCAGGCTGAGCAAATTCGACTGTTATGGTCAGTGGGAGTCAAGAGCCCAGAGAATTGCAGCTGGTGTCCTCAGTCGCTGAGTCGTGTCCGACTCTTGGCTGCCCCACGGACTGTAGCCCACCAGGCTCTTCTGTCCCTGGAATTCTCCAGGCAAGAATACCGGAGTGGGTTGCCGTTTCCTTCTTCAGGGGATCTTTCCAACCCAGGGATCGAGCCCGAATCTCTTGTGTTTCCTGCATTGCAGGTGGGCTCTTCACCACTCGCGCCATCTGGGAAGGTTCTAGGTTCGCTAATAACATCAGTGTCATTGAGTGTGAAAGTCGCCATGAGTGACCGCACGTGTGCGTGTGTGCTCACACGAGCGTGCGTGTGTGTGTTACGCACAGCCTGGCATGGAAGCACGTGGAGCCCTGTCAACCATCTGTCTCGTGTCTGCACCCCCCAGGTAAGGTCTGAGCTCGGGAAGCCAGGAGCGGGATGCAGCCTGGCCACCACTGTGTTCCCAAGGCTCTCTGCGTTGCCAGGCATCTATTAAGTGCTTAAGAAGTATTTATTCAATAAATGAATCAAGAAAAAGCTGGAAGGGGAATTTTTTAAAACATCTTTACTTTTTTTTTAATAGTCATTTTTATAGAATTCACCTGGGCATTTTAGTAAGTCACAGAACAATGACTGTTGATGGCTTTTAAGCTGTTTTGGTGGCGGCGAGATAAGAAATGCAAGGAAGAAAACAAGGGACCACAGTGAAATTTCTGCACTATTAAAAACAATCACACTAAAAGCCCAGAAACCCTAGTTATTTGGGTTACTGGCCTAGTATAGTAGAAGTATACCATCTTTGTGAAGTGTATTTATCTTTTTCCAGAATTAAAATAGCTTTTTGGTATTCTCTGATTATGAAATTAATACGTACTTGGGTAGAATGGTCAAACAGTAAGAATATAAAGCACTCGGTAAAGGTACCCTTATTTCCATATTGTTAACATTTATGAAAAAATTTTTAATTGTGGCAAAATGCACATAACATAAAATTCACTATCTTAACTTTTTTTTTTTTTTTAATGTGGGCCATTTTTAAAGCTTTTATTGAATTTGTGACAATATTGCTTCTGTTTTAGGTTTTGGTTTTTTGGCCATGAGGCATGTGGGGGGTCTTAGCTCGCTGACCAGGGATCGAACCCTCAGCCCCTGCCTTAGAAGGACAAGTCTTAACCACTGGACCGCCAGGGAAGTCCCTGTGTTAACTGTTTTAAGCGTAGAGTTCAGTGGCAGTTCAGTAGATACACATTGTCTTACAAGCAGTTTCCCAAATGTGTTCATCTTGCAAAACCTGACCCTATGCCCTGTAGACATCAGCTGTGCGTCGCACCCTCTCCCTGACCCCTGGCAGCCGGCATTCCACATCCGGTCTCTGAGCTCGACCGCGCTAGGTGCCTCACATAAGTAGAATCACGCCGCATCTGTCTTTTGGGTTTGTGTCTGGCTTATTTCACTTTAGTGTGCTGTCTTCGGCTTTCATCCAGATTGTAGTATGTGTCAGAATTTCTTAGTGAATGATATTCCATTGTGTGTAGATGTATATGTAGATAAAATTTGTTAATCCATTCACTGAATTACTTCTGCCTCTTGGCTGTTGTGAATAACGCGGCTATGGGCATGAGTGTTGAACATCTTTTAATGTGTTCCTTTACCCACACAAACTATAAAAGGGGTCATTCTGTATGGGTTTCCCTTGTAGCTCAGATGGTAAAGAGTCTGCCTGCAGTGCAGGAGACCCAGGTTTGATCCCTGGGTCGGGAAGATCCCCTGGAGAAAGGAATGTCAACCCACTCCAGTCTTCTTGCCTGGGGAGTTCCATGGACAGAGGAGCCTGGTGGGCTATAGTCCATGGGATCACAAAGAACCGGACACGACTGAGTGACTGACGCTCTCCCTCTACTTTCTCACCGTCGATGCGTTTTTCCTCCGCACCATGCCCCGCGCGCCTTCTCTTGGCGGTTGATGCGTTTTTCCTCCGCACCGTGCCCTGCGCGCCTTCTCTTGGCGGTTGATGCGTTTTTCCTCCGCACCGTGCCCCGCGCGCCTTCTCTTGGCGGTTGATGTTGACAGGCAGCACTCCTTTTTATGATGTGTATAATGCACGTGCCCTTGTCTGGAGTTATCTATTTGCTGTTGGAGGTTCATGTTGGCTCCGATTTCTTTATGTTCTAACCGTGCCTCAGTAGCCAGGCTGAAATCTACACTTTTGCCCCCTTGCCTGGAAATGAAAAGGGTAACATTTGAGTCTTGGGCTGGATTTTGCAGAAACAGAGCCCGAGAGGACTTGGGGTAAAAGTGACTTACTAAGAATATGTTCTCGGGAGAGAAGGAATTAGGGAGGCAGGGTGAGGAAGGAGCTTAGCAAAGGAGTCCTGAGGTCTAGCCTCGGCCCGATCGCGCGTAGCCACCCTGGCAGAGCTGCCTCTCTGGTCCCGGGGAGGTCAGCCATGCAGCCCTCGGTGGCCCCTGCCCGGGCAGTGCCGGAGGGGGCGCCAGCGTGCCCTGTTTGTCCCGCAGCCTCCTGGCTCCGGGGGGTGGTGGGGCTGAGGTCTTGGTCCTGAGGCTGTGGGTGGGGCATCTCCACCAGCACTGGTAACTGCTGTGGCATCTGTACGCCTGGACTGAGCCAAGTACATAAGTGAAGTTTTTAAAAAGTTTTGGTCGTGCTGGGTCTTTGTTGCGGCCCATGGGCTTTTCTCTGGTCTCGGCTCACCAGCCTTTCTAGTTGAGGCTCGCAGGCTGCCCCGTGGCCTGTGGGATCTTAGTTCCCCGACCAGGGATCGAACGCACATCCCCTCCCTTGGAAGGCACTGGACCACCAGGGAACGTCCTGTAAGTGCATTTTTTAATAGCCGAGGTGCTCATCCATCTCCAGTTTACAAAAGAATGAGAACTAAAACTGAATGGAGGTGAGCAACTTTCCTGGTGTCCCACGGCCAGTAAGGCGTGGGTGAGATTTGGAAGGGCCTGTCTGTCCTACGGCCTGGACTCTTCATCAGTGGATTGTATTGATTATCTTCTGGAAGCAGAATTGCTAGACCAAACAGATAGGCCTTTTAGATATACATATACACGCAGATCTCTCGCCCCTGCCCTTCCCCAAGGTCTTCGAGACGTTGACTCTAACGCCATCCCCGAGTCTTGCCCATCTTTTGTTCTCGTTCAGTCGCTCAGTCGTGTCGGACTCTTTGCGACCCCATGGACTGCAGCACGCCAGGCTTCTCTGTCCTTCACCATCTCTCGGAGTTTTGCGCCAACTTGGGTTCAGTGAGCTGGTGATGCCATGCAACCATCTTATCCTCTGTCACCCCTCTCCTTCCGTCCTCAGTCTTCCCCAGCATCAGGGTCTCTTCGCATCAGGTGGCCAGAGTATTGGAGATTTTGTATTGGAGTCAGTCTTTTAAATACCTACTGATGCAATGGTAAAGCTTTTTGCCTTGATTTGCTTTTCTTACTGCTGAAGTCGGCGCCCTTCCGCGTGTCTTCTGGCCGGCGGCATTTGCTCCTCGAGCTCCTGTTTGTGGTTAAGACCTCCCTGTCGTTCCTGCTGGTCCGTTTCTGTCACTGAGCTCTGCGTTTAGTCTTATGCTGGGGCCGTTCTTTGAATTGCCGTACTTTCCAGTGTACACACCTGTAGGACTTCTCTCGTCCGCTAGGTGCTTGCTGGACGGTCGCCGAGTCTGGGGCGTTTTCGGGCCGTTCAACCCACATGAGGGAGGCACGCTGTCTTGGTGCTGATAGTGGCGTCTGTGGCGCTCCAGCGCTTTCCATCCACCGAAAGCACTTTTCTCTCTTCAGCTCTGTCTGTAAACTCCATTTACACGGCAGACCCTTTTCTTGGAGAAAACGTGATCTTCCTCTCCGTTTGAATTATCAGTGTATCAGTTAGTACTAAATTTGCAATTGAGAGAAAATGTGACTTGGAGTGACTTAGGAGCAAAAAGAAATCTATTCGGTTTCCCCAGCGGGAGTGTTCGGGCGTGGGCCTCACTGCAGGCTGCTCCCTGCTCAGCCGGTCGTGATCCCTCACTCGGCATCCTTGGGCTCTCCTTCCCCGTGCTGGCTCCATTCTCAGGAGGCGGATGCCTGCCCAGCCCTGACAGGCATCCTTGATGGTCAAAGCCAGTGGGGAAAAGAGCGGACCTCCGAGTCCAGAATTTGGGTCTTACTGCCATCTGCCTACAGACGAGTAATTATAGTGGGGAATGGTGTACATTTTCTTGCCGTATGCTCACCTTATGTATGGATGCAAGGGTTGGACTATAAAGAAAGCTGAGCGCCGAAGCATTGATGATTTTGAACTGTGGTGTTGGAGAAGACTTTTGAGAGTCCCTTGGACTGCAAGGAGATCGAACCAGTCCATCCTAAAGGAAATCAGTCCTGGGTGTTCATTGGAAGGGACTGATGTTGAAGCGGAAATTCCAATACTTTGGCCACCTGATGCAAAGAACTTACTCATTTGAAAAGACCCTGATGCTGGGAAAGATTGAAGGCGGGAGGAGAAGGGGATGGAAGGGACTGATGTTGAAGCGGAAATTCCAATACTTTGGCCACCTGATGCAAAGAACTTATTCATTTGAAAAGACCCTGATGCTGGGAAAGATTGAAGGCGGGAGGAGAAGGGGACGGAAGAGGGGTGAGATGGTTGGATGGCATCACCGACTCGATAGACATGAGTTTGGGTAAACTCCAGGAGTTGGTGATGGACAGGGAGGCCTGGCGTGCTGCCGTCCATGGGGTCACAAAGAGTCGCACGTGACCGAGCGACTGAACTAAACTGAACTGATGCTCACCCTGCACTGGAGGAGGGCTGGCACCCAAGGGAATCTGGGGAGAGGTTATTGGAGAAAGAGGAGTGAGTGCTGCCAGGCCAGGCGTGCCTGCCAAAGCCCACCTCGTCCATATTCACGATGCTTTATCATCACTGTGAGTCAGGTTTGTGAGATCAGGCTTGGAATAGCAACCATTTTTAGAGAACAGGGCTGGCCCTTGGTCTGGTGACTTGAAGACAAGAGAATTCCCCTTGCAGGTAAATTTTGTGACTGTGCACCACCTGGAGACACTGAGGCCATCAGTGACTCTTAGCAGATCTGGGTGGGGGTTCTTCTCTTTTTAACGAGTGAGGTGAGCTTCAAGCCTGCCACTTGGGTATTAAGTCAGAAAAGGATTCCTCAGCACCAGTGACGGACTCGCTCTCCCAGGACCCACGTCCGCTGGCTGCGAAGGGGTCAAACTGCGTGCTCAGGAGGCAGGAAGTGCGTGAGCACCTTGGAGAGCTGCGTCTCCTGCCCCTCTCTTGTCTGGGTTTTGCTGTTACTGAAATGGTTACCTGTGTCCAGCTGATGACAGTATTGCTGCAATTCCTTCTTCTTTGCTTCAAGCGTTTACTTTTAAATGAAATTCCTCCCCAGCCTTTTAAAATAAATTTTTAATTCTAATAACGGAGGCAGCCTGTGTAATGGAAACAGCAGTGGCCTGATTTCCAGGTCTCCCTCTGCTCCTGATCAGTGCATGGCTATGTAGAGCCTCTCCTGATCTGTTTTCTAGACTGTGAAATGAAATGGTGGTGCTAGATGTCTCTGAAACACATGGGAGAGAGTTGCAGTTAGTCCAGAGTGGCTGTAGAGAAGGCAAGCGCAACCCTTAAACTTACCGGAGGAGAAGGCCAGGAGAGGTTCAGAGCTAATCAAGAGTGAAATTGGAGGGAGGGCCTCAAACTTGGCTTTTTACATTGGGCTCTTGACTATAAGGCCAAGGACAACCGTTTACAAATAAGAAAAAGAAGCATAAGTGATATGCTAAGGGAAGAGAGAAAATGGAATTATATGAAACGTTCCATTGAAACCTTAAAAAGCAGAAAAAGAATAAAAGACAAAAATAAGAACAATGGACAAGGGCAATAATTGGAAAACACTAACCAATATACGGGTATTAATCGAACTGTATCAGTAATCACTTTGAGTGTCAGTAGTCTGAATGCACTGACTAAAAGGCGGATAATGGCAGCATGAATTAAGGACAAGACCTGCCTGTGCCTTGTCTACAAGAAACGCTCGTTAGGTGTAAAAACACAGAGTAAAAGTAGAGATGGAGGAAAATATACGGAGAGAAAGCTGGAGCAGCTGTCTTAATGTCAAACGAGCAAACTTCAAAGAAAATTATCAGAGATAAAGAAGGGTGTTACATAATGGCGAGGGGGTCAGTTCTCCAAGAAGGCATAATTTTTAAGCATATGTGTCTAGCAACACAGTGTCAAACTATGTGAGGCAAAAACCAATAGAATTGCAAAGAGAAATAAATGAATCCACTCTGATAGTTGGAGACTTCAACACCAGTTTCTCAGAAATGGAAGGGTGCAAGAGACAGAAAATCCGTGAGGACAGAGTTGAACTCAGCATCAGCTGCTGCTGCTGCTGCTGAGTCGAGTCAGTCATGTCCGACTCTGTGCAACCCCAGAGACGGCAGCCTACCAGGCTCCCCCGTCCCTGGGATTCTCCAGGCAAGAACACTGGAGTGGGTTGCCATTTCCTTCTCCAATGCATGAAAGTGAAAAGTGAACGTGAAGTCGCTCAGTCGTGTCCGACTCTTAGCGACCCCATGGACTGCAGCCCACCAGGCTCCTCCGTCCATGGGATTTTCCAGGCAAGAGTACTGGAGTGGGGTGCCACAGGCTGCCCAAGAAGAACAAAGACACAACAGGTAATATCACAAATGAAAGAAAGGGCATCGCTGCAGATTCCATGGACGTAGAAAGCATAATAAAGGAATATGATGTACAACTTTTAGCTCACAAATCTTATAATCTAGATTAAATGGACAAATTCCCTGCAAGATACAGTTTGCCAAAAGTCACCCAGGATGAAGTAGACAATCTGAATAGGCCTCTATTAAAGAAATTGAACCAATAATTAATAACCTTCTCAAACAGAAAGCCCCTGGCCCAGATGGGCTTATTGGTGAATTCTATGAAACAGAAAAGAAATTATACTAATTCCTGCTGGTCTGCTTCAGAGAACAGAAGCAGAGAAAATACTTTGTAACTCATTCTGAGGCCAGCATTAGCCTAACACCCAAGCTGGGTGAAGATATAACAAGAAAAGAAAACTATAGACCAGTATCACTCATGAACATAGATGCAAAACTGTTTAGCAAAATATTAGCAAATAAAATCCAACTCTGTATAAAAAGAGCTATACACCATGGCCAGGTGGGATTTATCCTAAGTATGCAAAGCTGGTTCATCATTCAAAACTCGATATCTGGGGCTTCCCTGGTGGTCCAGTGGTTAAGAATCCACCTTGCCATGTGGGGGACATGGGATTGATCCCTCGTTGAGGAGCTAAGATCCCACATGCCATGGGGCAGCTAAGCCTGTGCACCCCACCTGCTGAGCCCATGTGCTCTGGCGCCTACACACCACGACAGAGATCTCCTGCTGCAGTGAGGGTCCGTGTGCCGCAGCCAAGAGCTGACACAGCCAAACACAGGAACATTAAGGAAAGGGCCTTGATGCCATCCATCACGTTAACAAGCTTAATGTATGTATGTATGGATGTGTGTATATGTGGACACGTATACATATGTATACACACATACACATGGGCTTCCTAGGTGGCTCAGTGGAAAAGAATCTGCCTTCCAGTGCAGGAGATGCAGATTCCATCCCTGGGTTGGGAAGATCCCCTGGAGGAGGAAATGGCAACCCAGTCTAATATTATTGCCTGGAGAATCCCATGGACAGAGGAGCCTGGCGGGCTACAGTCCTTGGAGTCAGAGAGTCAGACACATCTTAGCAACTGGACGTGCACACACACACACAGACACACACACACACGTATATATGCAAAACAATAAAATGAGAGCCAGTCCCTCCCTCAAGGATGTGTGGCGATCAGGAGACCCCACACGTGCATGGGGCCTGCAGTGCGGCCTGGAGTGGGAGCCCCAGGCTGCGGTGAGCTCTCTCGGGAGTTCCAGGCGCTGCTGCTCAGCCTTCCCTGCCCTTCTGCACCTGTGGCTCCATTCACCCTTCTCCGAGCTGGGCCCTTTTGCTCCCTCAGCTTCCCTTCCCGTAATTGCAGACCTGAGGCGTCTGAATGGCTCAGCTCCTTTGGAGCCAGGCTGAGTAGATTAAGGGTCACCTAAACCGATGTCCCTTGTGGTCTGCCGGGGCTCGGGTTCTACCCAGGCACAGCCAGCCCTGGCCACTGACACGGGCTTTGTGTAAAGCACAGCCCCTCTGCCTCCGCGTGCTAACCCTAACCCTAACCCATGGGCTTCGGGCCCTGCATCTGGGGTCGTCTGCAGAGAACGGTATAGCACAGCTGTTTGTGAAGGTGTTAGTCGCTCAGTCGTGTCCAACTCTTTGCGACCCCGTGGACCGTAGCCCGCCAGGCTCCTCTGTCCATGGGATTGTCCAGGCAAGAATGCTGGAGTGGGCTGCCATTTCTTCCTCCAGGGGATCTTCTTGACCAGGGATTGAACCGGGGTCTCCTGCCTTGCAGATGGATTATTTATGGTCTGAGCCACCATGGAAGCCCCAGCACAACTGGGGTAATTCCAGAAGACGCAGGTTCATTTAAGGAGAGCCAGTTCTACCCAGCGAGATCAGGGGGATAGATACAATTTTTTATTTTGATGTTAATTACTCTTATACTCTTCTTCCAAAATTGCCATAGTTCTTCATAATGACAAAACTTGGAGGTCTTTCCTCTTTCTTATGTCAGGTTTGGAGTGTCCAAAAGTTAACCATTATCCAGCACTTACATTTTGATTCACGGAGAATACTTTAGGATTTGTTGTAAGTGGTCCTGGGAACTGGCACTTTTTTCTAAGCTTTGGTTGACACTGAAATTAGGAAAGATGGTTAGATGGTGAAGACCACGGTTATGCAAAAACCGTGGGCTGTAACATGATGCAAAACATGTGTCTCTAAAGTTTAAGGGGAAGTGCAAGCTGCCAGTGAGCTTCAAGAAAGTACTCCTGCTCAGTGACTGGAGGACCTGAGGCCGAGCGTAGCAAAAGGGAAGCGTCCTTGGTCTGTTCCAGACTTGAGTGAGAGCACATCCGTGTGTTCTTTTGGATCAGCACTTTCGTCACAAAGTTCATGAACCATGCAGCCTTATCTGGTGGGCAGGCTTGTTTACACACAAAATGTAATTGGTTCCATATTCCTCTCGGGCCTAAAAACAGTCCCCGTGTTTGTTTTTAATAATAAAATTATTTCCGTTTAGAAAAGGGTGTAGATTTCCATAGACCATCTGATGAGTTACTCAGATTGTTCCACTCATAACAAGATACAGGAGACACAGTCTAAGGAAAACATTTAGAAGAGACTTTGTGTGTGTGGAAGGGGAGAGAGAATTGGTTAGCTGAAATCAAAAAGATTCCAAGTAACAGTGATTTAATTTAATACTAATTAAATTAGCATTGCACGGGAACTGTTTTTTGGAATTTTTGATAGCGCCTTCAAAAAGCAGGGCAAACTCAAGGCCATTTGGTGGGAAATGGCTCATTTGCTTTGTCTTGGTCACTTTTAAAATTGGTCTAAAATCAGTTTCTTTTTCAAGAACTAAAATGTTCCTGGTCTTTATTCCACTTTGGAGAGCTACAAACTTTTGTTGTAAAGGGCCAAATACTGAATATTTAGTATGAAACAGAGGTAGTTCTAGAGAATTCTGTATACCTAAATGAAGACATGTTGTATCCCAGCTCAGTTTTATTTTGGACCCTGCAACTTGGATTTTGTATGATTTTCGTGTGTCATGAAATATGATTCTTCTTTTTACTTTTTTATTTCAACCACTCAACTGTGTAAAAGACACTCTTACCTCTGAGGCAGTGCGGTTTGGCCCAAAGTTTGCAGACCCCTGTCCAGCTCCTGTACTGTCTTTGAGGTCGGTATCTAGTGTTTCGAGGGGTGTGCTCAGTTGTTCAGTCATGTCCAGCTCTTTGCGACCCGTTGGAATATAGCCCACCAGGCTCCTCTGTCTGTTGAATTTTTCAGGCAACAACACTGGAGTGGGTTGCTATTTCCTTCTACAGGGGATCTTCCCGACCCAGGAATCAAACCCGTGTCTCCTGCATTGCAGGCGGATTCTTTACTGCTGAGCCATCAAGAAGGCCATATAGTACACTTGATCTTAGCCAAGAGGCTGAAAGAGATCTTTTGGACAGAATATCCCTATACGTGACACCTTACGACATTTGTATGTGAAAGGGAGCCAGATTCTATGGGGGGGTGTGTGTGTGTGTGTGTGCACGTGTGTGTGTGTGTGCACGCGCGGGTGCATGCATGTTTCGGGTTCTCCTGCTCCCCTTGCCTCCACTCTCGGGAGGAAGCCAGGTCTCTTGACTTGAGAGCTTGGATTGTGCAGAACCTCGCCCCCAGCAGCACCCCTGCTATGGCAGGGAGACCAGCCTTGTGGACCCTGAAAAATCTCTGGGCATGTTCTCCACACAGAGAGCTCCGAGTGGCCCTTGAAATAGCAGGACCCAAGAATGCAGATGAAGGGAGAAACGGAAGTAGGAGGCTGCTGAGGCTTCTGTCCAGATAGCTTTGCAAGGCTAGTGAGAAGTGTGGTTATGGCCTCCTGATCCCTTTGCACATGTGTGTATTTTTAAAAGTTTAGGTGTCTCCAGAGCTTCTTTTTGTTCTTATCCTTAGAGAAGTATCCTGTAGAGAAGAAGTGCTTCTACAGGATGTAAGCACGTGGCTTTGTTAAGTGCAATATTTGGAGAAATTAAGAAAGGTACAGAAACATCCAGCTTTCCTAAAATGATCTACGTAGCGTGGAACAACGAAACCCAGATAGATAGGTGTTGTACTTATATTTGTTTAATAGGAGTTGTTCTTATTAGGATACCCTCCTCAAATCCTTAATAAATATAAAGCTTTAAATATTTGTCCCATTTTGTAATTAGTCTAGATTTAGCGGTGGTTCTTCCTGATTTGGGAGGAAGCATGCATGACTGTTGCCAGGCAACAGCTAATCGGGGTATTAGCTGCCAGCAAGCTCTTGGCAGTAACTGTAAATTCTTTTGTCTTGTTAACCAAAAAATGAGTGTTAAAGATATAGCAGTATATGAAGTCTGTTCTGTTGTTCAAATACATACAACCTAGGTGATAAATTCCTCTGCTGATACAACCTTGATGTGCCACTGAAATTTATAGCATGTTCTTGTGCTTGAGTCGATGACTGCTCACAGCCCCAGAGCTCTTCGAATGGGACTGCGAGGTAATAGAGGTGTTGTTTTCTCCAGCTCTCCTTCAAAGAATCTGAGGTTTCTGTTAAAGTACAGGTTGTGAAACGCGTGTGGACTTGCAGCATGAATGTCCCTAGCGAGGCCTCTGGTTCCTGGGCAGGTACCACCACTCTGCCACCCTTGACCTCAGTCTGCGTACCCTGGGGGCCAGCGGCGAACAGCCGGCCAGTGTGAGGGGTCCCGCGGCAGCCGGGGTCCCGGGGCCCCCCGCATTTCAGCGCAGCCAGGCTCCCTGCAGAAGTTTTCTGGGACAAAACATCGGGAAATGAATTCTCCCTTCGTAAGCAAATACGGTGTGAGTCATCTTCTGGACCTTAGGATTAAGAAGGAGGAAAAAAAACAGTTTATTTGGTGGATGCCTTTTTTTTTTTTTTTAAATGAAGCTGCCTGTATTCCAGACTTGACCCTAGACACTCTCTCTCTGGTCACCGGTTTCTAAAGGACACTGTGGGTTGTCTCATTAGGGGTCACACACCCCAGCAGGCACTGTGCGTCCACTTTCTCACTTAACCCCGGGCTGAAGGTCGGGGAGACCCAGCAAATGGGTCCTTCGGGCCAGAAAGGGAGGCGGTGGCACAGAAGGTCAGTTTCCGTCTGTAAGTCCTGCTCTCTGTAAAGCACCGCTTTCTTGGCCGCCTCCCCGAGCCTGACCTCAAGCAGAGTGGGGAACCTCCCCTGGCAGGAAACACCTCCTCTTGGCTTCGTCATGGGTCAGTTGCCCCTTCCAGCTGGGCGGTTTGGGTTTTCTCTGTCAGCCCACAGTTCTGCCGGGGTTCCAGCTCAGCGGGAAGAGCTGCCAGCACCGGAGGCTGCAGGCCCATCTGTGTCCCTGTTTCGTGGTGTGTGTGTGTTTTTTTCCCTCTCTTTCCACTACGAGCCAGAGTACTTCAGCATCGTGTAAACACGCTGGAGTATGCTAACAGCTGCCTCTCCTTTAAAGTTGAGCCCGCTCAGAACCGAAAGGGGACTGCCTTCAGGTTCCGCTGAAGTTTGCGTGTGACAGCATCAAAGCTATTTTTAGTGGAGTGATCACCGGCAAGAAGCTGGAAACGGCTGCTTTCAACTATAAACAGTGGGAAGAGAGGATCGTTTATGCACTGCCGCAGCCCTTGAGTCCATTTCTGTGGGAGACAAGGAGTGTGTAAATCTCTTCTTCAGAGTCATGCAGGCGTCTTGGGCCTGTTGTGAGCCCCCATCGCCTCTGCGGAGAAGAGTGATGTTAATCTAGCGCTTGGCTGCCTGGACTCTGAGTTAAACTGGACGCACTGATAATGGTGAGTTATACGACTGCCCTTCCAGGCGTCCATTCTGCAAAGAAGGCAGTGTATTGGAGGCGCAGGAGCGTCTGGTAAACTTTTTTTTTCCTGTAGGTCACAAAACCCACGGGACAACAGGAAATGAGAGTTGGGTTATATCGGCGTCGTGGTGCCGTGAAAAGAGCGTGGGCCACCGGTGAGCGGCTGGGCCCTCGTGGCTTCACCTTTCTGAACGAGGTGTTCTTAGCTGCAAGATGAAGATCCCGATACCTGCGCTCCAGACTGCACTGGGCGAGTCTTTTTCCGGGGGCCATTTATTGAACACCTGCTCTAAGATACAGCTGCCGAGAACTTTCGACCCACGGAAGAATCCTCGTCCTCTGCCCGGAGCTGACAGTCTGGCCCCGTAAACAAATACACTACGATCCAGTGTGCTGCCCGGGGCGAACGGCGTGGGGCGGGCGTGCACGGAGGTGCAGGGAGGCGGGAGGAGCAGAATCTTCCAGAGCGCGTGAGAGTTTGCAAAGAGAACAGTAGAGGGAGGGAGTGTTTCCAGGGGGGCAGCTGAGGGAGCAAAGACGGAGGTAAGAGGCTTCGGGTGTGTCTGGGGGCACGGGAACAGCCTGGTGTGGCCAGAGCAAAAAACAAACCACACACAGAATAAGACGAGGGGCCGTAGGAGAGGACGCCGATCGCTCGGAGTTAGGACGGCCGGGAGTGTCTGTCACAGCGCACGGGAAGCCCCGGAAACAGTTTCGCGTGGACCGCTGACTGAATTGTATAAACACTGCCACCGAGTCGCTGCTAAGGAAAGTCTGGACATCTGTGGATGTGAAGGGGTGGCAGTTCAATTCGTGCACGCGTGCTAAGGATGCCGTACCTGTGAGTGTCGTCCCCGGAAGGGCGAGCCTGGGACGTGGGCCTGAAGCTACCTGCGTCTACGCGGCATTGCCTTGGAAGATGCGGAAGTGGCACGATAGGAAGGCCTTTCCAACAGGGTTTCGTGCTGGGCTCTGCGAGCGAGTGGCTGCGGCGGGGCCGGGACCGTGTCTTTCAGGGGCACCTGTGAGGACAGGCGGAGCCCTGGACGTGGAGTGTGCACTGCGTGTGGTCAGCAGACACTCACCGGTGAGCGTTATGACCAGGCACCAGGAAGCAGCATCTGCCTGTAGGAGTCAAGTTTTCCCAGAAGTTTCAAGAAGCCAAGGTTTTCCTGGATACTCTTCAAGCATCAATCATGGGGTGATTCAAAGAAGCGGGACGTGTAGAACAAAAGGAAGGAACACAAAAAAACTCTCTCCCAGCCACACTGACTGTGTTGTCATCATTCAGTCACTCAGTTGTGTCTGACTCTGCGACCCCATGGACTGCAGCACGCCAGGCCTCCCTGTCCATCACCAACTCCTGGAGTTTACTCAGATTCATGTCCGTTGAGTCGGTGATGCCATCCAACCACCTCATCTTCTGTAACCCCCTTCTCCTCTCATCTTCTGTAATCCCCTTCTCCTCCCACCTTCAACCTTTCCCAGCATCAGAGTCTTTTCCAATGAGTCAGCTCTTCGAATCAGGTGGCCAAAGTATTAGAGTTTCAGCTTCAGCATCAGTCCTTCCAATGAACACCCCGGACTGATCTCCTTTAGGATTGACTGGTTGGATCTCCTTGCAGTCCAAGGGACTCTCAAGAGTCTTCTCCAACACCACAGTTCAAAAGCATCAATTCTTTGGCGCTCAGCCTTCTTCACAGTCCAACTCTCACATCCATACATGACCACTGGAAAAACCATAGCCTTGACTAGACGGACCTTTGTTGGCAAAATAATGTCTCTACTTTTTAATAAGCTGTCTAGGTTTGTCATAGCTTTCCTTCCAAGGAGCAGGTGTCCTTTAATTTCATCACTGTTTACACCCAGGAAGAAGTGTTCCAGCAGTCACCATGTACCATGGAATTGTGTAAACCACAGCCCTCAACACCCCCATCTCTGTAACTGTGGCCAAGAAGTAGTGTTACTGAAAGTATGCTCTCCTTGACTTTAAGCTGTAAGGAAGTTTAGCAACATTATTTGCCTCATCGTCATTTAAGGAGAGGAATGGGTGTTTCTGTAGGTTTTCTGGAAGAATCAAATGGGTGTGAAGTTTTAGGTGTGGAAGAGTCAGTTATATAACATCTGGTCCACCTGCAGATCAGCCTCCTTAGGTTTCCCAGTCATTTCTTCTCTGGTTTCATTGAGTGGGGCTCAGGGTACACTGGAGAAGGCAATGGCACCCCACTCCAGTCCTCTTGCCTGGAAGGTCCCATGGACAGAGGAGCCTGGTGGGCTGCAGTCCATGGGGTCACTAAGAGCGGACACGACTGAGCGACTTCACTTTCACTTTTCACTTTCATGCATTGGAGAAGGCAATGGCAACCCACTCCAGTGTTCTTGCCTGGAGAATCCCAGGGACGGGGGAGCCTGGTGGGCTGCCGTCTCTGGGGTCTCGCAGAGTCGGACACGACTGAAGTGACAGCAGCAGCAGCAGGGTACACTCCGGGCTTCCCAGGTGGCGCTGGTGGTAAAGGACCCGCTTGCCAATGCAGGAGACGTAAGAGGTGCAGTTCGACCCCTGGGTTGGGAAGATCTCCTAGAGAAGGAAGTGGCAACCCACTCCAGTATCCTTGCCTGGAGAATCCCATGGACAGAGGAGCCTGGCAGGCTGCAGTCCCTGAGGTCTCACAGAATCGGACATGAGTGAGTGACTTGGCACGCACGCAGCGTACACATGGGGCGATTTGAGAATAAGAGAGTCCCAAGCAAGCCACAGCTTGGCACCAGCCTAGGGAGGTGGCCGGGGGTCAGGGGACAGGAGAAGGTGAGGGCGGCTCTGAAGGGGGTCCAGCCCTTCACGCTCCATCGGGAGTGGGAGGGCAAAGGCAAGTTGAGATGCTGAGGCCGATCGCAGGATTTGCTGCCTCGCAGATGTGAGAGATTGCTTTTTGGAAATGGAAAATTGCTTTGTGTTGCTTCAAAGCCAACTATAACTAGATAAATAAACCATAGGAGAAATAAACCACAGGAGAAATATTTCTTAAAAAATGAACTTTCCTGCTGTTATGTGCAGCTTCAGCTTTTCAGTGCCTAGATTTGGTGCCTGCAATACAACACGTAGACAGAGGTGCCCAGCTGTACAGCAGCCGTTTTCCACACTCAGCGTGTATGTCTATCGTCTTGATAGGGTCTCGGGTGAGCCTGGCCCTCAAAGAGAGGAGATTAAGAGTCGGGGTAAACCAGTTTCCCCACAAACGATCATTTTCTCATCCGTGATTGGCTTTCAGCATTGTTTTGGGAATCAAACTGTGTCCAAAACGTGGATTAAATGTCTATATCTCTTGATCTCCACAAGCCTGAAAGATAAATAGGTCGTGGTGGCTTTCGCACTGTTACCGAGGTTTTTCTCTGGAAGCTGTTTCAGCGCTACTGGCGTTATCTGTGCTGGGCAGCGTGCGGTCGTCACGGCCTGAAAACACCGCTCAAACCCAGGGCAGGAGACGGGTGTGTGGCTGGTCCTTCCCGCGTCTTGGTGGTGGGAGAGGGTGGGAGGATTGCAAGGCAGAATGGTGTTTTCACTCAAGAGGTGCTTTCCACTTAGAGGAGTGAATTTGGGGGAAAGGCCACTTACCCTTCTCTGCGACTACATGACGCTCAGGTGCCCAGCGGGTTCCACCTGTTAGGCTGGAGCCGCCTGGCACAGTCGTCAAGGCCTCCACTAAACCACTGCCAAGGGAAGGATCCAGGGCTGGGCTCGTGGTCTGGACACCCTGCCGCCCCTCCTGGCTGGGGGCAGGGCTGCCCGGGGTCCCCGTCGGCCTCTCTCGCCCAGCCGCGCGGCCTCACACAAGCCGCTCCTAGAGGCTTTGTGGTGTCTGTCTGTGGGCAGTGACTCCGTGTTGGAGGAGTTCCTTGACAAAGCCTCTGGGTTTCAACCCTCCAGAAATGCCTCTAAAAGTATGCCAGGGGCTGCTCTCTGGGCTTGGATAATAACCAGTGTTTCCGAAGCAGGGACAAGTTTCCAGCTCTGGTGCTGAGCACCCAGCAAGGTCATGACGCTCTTGGGGAGTCTGTGGCCTCCCTGGGGTTCCCAGCTCACAAGGTGGTAAAGAACCCGCCTGCCAGTGTCCCTGGTTCGGGTAGATCCTCTGGAGAAACTGCAGCCCACTCCAGTACTGTTGCCTAGGAAATCCCATGGACAGCGGAGCCTGGTGGGCTGTAGTCCATGAGGGCAAAGTGTCAGACACGACTGAGCGACTGAATAATACCCACAGGTTCCCCGGGGAGGCAGCTGGGGACCTGGCAGGACAGTTAATGTTCAAGTCTCTGTGTTGATGGCACAGCTGCCAGGCCTCAGAGGAGGGACAGATGAAGATCAAATCAGGGAAGGCCTCTTGGGAGACGCACCCAGAGTTTCTGCCCATCAGGCGGGCTGTTGTGCAGAAGGGGCTAGTCTCTGTTTTCAGTCATAGCTCAGTAGCCGAGGGACCCAAGGGCAGTAGGGTCCAGACCTCTGTGTCATGGTCTGAACAGCCCCGGATTCTTTATCTACTTGCCCAGCTATGTCCCTGCCTCTTGGAGGACAGGATGGTTTCCTCATTGCATTGTTCCCACAGCAGGTGTGAAGATGGTGTTATTCAGTGAGTGGGCGAGTCTGAGAAAGATGGGCAAGCCAGCTCCTGTTTCCGGAGCCTTAGCGCAGAGGCGCGAGGTGCCTCCTGCCCTGCCGGAGCGTCTAGCAGGCCAGCAGGGGATGGTTGTGTATTTATTTTCTTATCTAGCTGCTTAGCTGGGCTTCCCTGGTGGCTCAGAAAGTAACGAATCCGCCCGCAATGCAGGAGACCCTGGTTCAATCCCTGGGTTGGGAAGATCCCGTGGAGAAGGGAATGGCAATCCACTCCAGTATTCTTGCCTGGAAAATTCCATGGACAGAAGAGCCTGGCGGGCCATAGTCCTTGGGGTCGCAGAGTCGGACATGACTCAGAGACTGACACAGACACACACACACACACACACACACACACAGCTAGTACTACTTGTTTGTAATTAGAGTAAAATACACAGGTTATGAATGTACCGCCTTGGTCGTTCGTAAGCGCGCAGTCCAGTGGCATTGAGGTCCTCCACACTGTCTTGCAGCTGCCCCGCCCATTCTCTGCAGAAGCACCTTCATCTTGGAAGCCTGAGACTCTGTGCCCTTCGACGACTCCTGCCGCCTTCTCCTCGCAGCCCCTGGCGACCACCATTCTGCTTTGTCTCTCATGAATCCGACTGTTCTGAGTTAAGCAGGATCACACAGTATTCGTTTGTTTTGTGTGATAGAAAGTGAACCCGCTCCGGCGTGTCCAACTGTTTCCGACCCATGGACCGTAGCCCGCCAGACTCCTCTGTCCATGGGATTCTCCAGGCAGGAGTCCTGGAGTGGGTTGCCATTCCCTCCTCCAGGGGGTCTTCCCCACCCAGGGATCAAACCCAGGTCTCCCGAGTTGCAGGCAAGCTCTTTACCCCCTGAGCCACTGAAGGTTCACCTATGTTATAGCAGGTGTCGAAACTTTCTTTTTCTTTTAAGGCTGAATAAAATTCCATTGCATATATTTACCAAATAGCCTGTATCCATTCATCATCCATGGACGCTGGTTGCTTCCACGCTTGTCTTTTGTGAATAGTGCGCCTGTGAACATGGGCATGTGAGCAACTGTTTGAGTTCCTGCTTTCAGCTCTTTTGAGCCTCTGCCCAGAGGTGGAGCTCCCACGTCCTGCGGAGAGTCTGTGTGTGACTGAGGACCCTCCACGCCGTTCTCCATAGTGGCCACACGGTTTCAAGGGAAGGCCCCAGTTAATTCCTTTGTGTCTTGCCTCTCCTCCTTGAGCCTTAAAACGCAGCCTTCCTTCCTTCTGCTCCAGTTATGTCCATTGAACTTGGCTGATGACCACACTTGCGCAGTCAGTCCAGATTTGGGAGTTCCCTCTAACCTCCCCAGGGCTTCCCTGGTGGCTCAGAGCATAAAGCGTCTGCCTACAGTGCGGGAGACCCGGGTTCGATCCCTGGGTCGGGAAGATCCCCTGGAGAAGGAAATGGCAACCCACTCCAGTACTCTTGCCTGGAAAATCCCATGGACTGAGAAGCTTGGTAGGCTACAGTCCATGTGGTTGCAAAGAGTCGGACATGACTGAGCGACTTCACTTCACTTCTGACCTCCCCAAACTGCCTTTAAAAAAGCTGAGCTCATCCCATTGGCCCCTGGGCAGAGAACTCTGGGGCAGACTCTGGGGAGTCCTGGGCTACTCCCGAGATTAAGCTGGAACCGAACTGGCCCTGAGGCCAGCCGACTTCACAAAGTATGCGAAGATACTTGGGCCCCCTGATGCAAAGAACTGATTCATTGGAAAAGACCCTGATGCTGGGAAAGATTGAGGGCAGGACAAGAAAGGGGCGACAGAGAATAAGATGACTGGATGGCATCATTGACTCAATGGACGTGAGTTTGAGTAAACTCCGGGAGATGGTGATGGACAGGGAGGCCTGGCGGGCTGCGGGCCATGGGGTCGCAGAGAGCTGGGCACGACCGAGCGACTGATCAACAGCAAACTGGCCCGAGAGTTGTAGCTCTTGGAACAGCTGCTCAGCTTTCCTCAACTCCACCATTTTAATTGTGATTAGTAGGTTCATTTGCATCTAAAAGGAGCCGTTTTCTTATCAGCACCATTGAGTTGGGAACCAGTGTGCTCCATTTATACAGAGTGGCCCATTTTAACCAGGCCCATTAAGCAGTAAAAGTAAATGTGGGTGTTTTACAAATGCAAATATGTCATGCAAATAATGTACTTTATGCTGAATGATGCCTTGGTTTTCATATGTAAAATTAGAAACTGTGTAGCACAAAGATAATGACAGCACCTTTGCATCTGTTCCTGAGACGCATCTCGCTGGTGCCTCTCAAACTGCAGCCCAGGTTTCCAGCAGCCTTTCTTCAGTCTACTCAAACAGGTATTCCATAGTATCAAAAATATGCATGTACTTATCTAGTTATTTATGTATTCCTAAGTAATCAAGAAATCACAGAAAAGGGGAGTCCCAATTACCAAATGTATTACTTACAATCAAAGATGAAATTTGTAATTTTGTTTCCATTTTTAAAGATTTTTAAGTTTTTATCTGAGATGATGGTAGCGGAAGAAGACGTGTTACTTACTGTATAGGCTAGTTCATTTGTAAGACAATTGTGTCTACCAAGAGATTTTTTTAAGAAATCTTACTGTGTGAAATGATTCTGTTTTCTACTATTTGACACCAGCCCTTGTGTGCAATGAACATGGCTAAATTCTGAGGGTCCCTACCTCCATGGGGTTCCTGGGCTTTGGAAAGGTGCACATCTATGGAAAGAGAATTCAAGGTATAAGGCATCAAGTCGGGAACCACCAGAGGATGGGTTGCCAAACTGAGTATACGGAAATCACCAAATTGAGAGTGGGGAGAGGTACCAGTGAGGGAGACCAGAAAACGACCCAGGATGTGAGTTGAACCGTCAAGGGTGGGTGGGAGTTGATCAGGCGAAGAGAACGCTGGAGCAAGACCTTTCAGCCAAGGGGAGCGGACTTCGGAAACTGCAGAACTCAGGATGGGACTGGAGCCTACAGGCCAGGGCCAAAACCCAGCCAAACCCAGACTCATTGTGTAATTAGGAAAGACCAGTAATAATAAGGTCAGCCTCGCCTTGGTGCACGTGGGCAGGCACCAAGCTGGGGGGCCAGGCTGCAGTCATCCGGGCCTCGGCTCTGGGCGGGGGCCCCCGTGACCCAGAGAGGAGAGCTCGGCGCGCGCCCAGCCCCGTCTTCGCTAGCACGCGGCAGGGTGATGGGGCCAGGTGGGTCTGGAGGCACTGGGTGATGTTGGATGACGGGCAGGCTAAGAAGTTGCTGGTTCTGGCAGTGGGAGGTGAGCGGAGACCAGGGGTGGCGGAGGGAGGGAAGAGTCCAGAGGAGGAGAGGGCAGTAGGGATGTTGCTTGAGCAGAGGAGGAGCAGACACAGGTAGATATAATGGGGATGAGTGAGCTTCTCCGGCTCGGCTTTGGCTCCAGAAAAGAGGGGTGACGTCTCTGCCTGATGAGGTGTGGCAAGGCAGGTTTGGGGCTTGGTGGATGGAGAGAAGCGTGAGGCCAGCCTAGTGGAGTTGCTGACCATAGGTAGTGGTTTTTGGCAGGGGGCGGTTTCATCTTCCAGAGGACACACGGGAGTGTTGATAGCGAACCGTGTGGGACTCGCGATCTCTGAAGGAGAGAGTTTCGCTTTGGGACCCAAGATGCGGCTTCAGTCACTCAGAGCTTCTTACAGTGGAAAAGGGACAGAGAAGCTTCTGACATAGACATCAGAAGGGGGCAGAGAGTGCCCTGTGGCCAGTCTTAGCAAGGGATCTATATACTTTTTCAGTCGGTTCAGTTCAGTCCAGTTGCTCAGTCGTGTCCACCAACAATAAATCAAAAGAAAGTCTCAAGGTTGTAAGGGTCTTTCCAGACCCACTCTCACAACATACTTCTTACCATAACAGGATTAGTCAGATGGTTTCTGTTAAGGAGAAACAAGTCCTCGAGCAAGATACATTGTTGTTATATAATTATTAGCTCAGGGCTTAAGGGAAAACATAGCCTCTGGCAAGATGTGCTGTTTGTTGTGTAATCATTAGCTCCTGGCTTAAAGAAAGGTAGTCTTAGGTGAAATAGATTGTTGCCATAACAGTTCAGGGCTTAAGAAAAGAGGTCTTAGTGACTAAGAAGGAGGAATGTAGAGAAAAAAGTCCCTTCTCTCCCCCCTCCCCCTCCACCTTCCTCCCCCTCCCCTCTCCTCCTCCTCTTCCTCGAGGGCCTGGACTCCTTATCAACCTACCTAAGAACTAGCTCTCTTAGTGTCTGGAGGCATTTTTATTTTTAATTTTATTATTATAATTTTTAATTTTTTGGCTGCACTGCATGGCATGTGAGATCTTAGTTTCCTGACCAGGGATTGAACCTGCGTCCCCTGCAGTGAGTCTCATCCGTTCATTTATTTATTTGGCTGTGCCGGGCCTTAGCTGGGCCCCTCTGGATCGTCACCGCGTCATGTGGGCTCCTTTGTCGCGCGCATGGACTCTCTGTGGTGCACAGACTCAGTTGCTCTGTGGCATGTGGAATCTTAGCTCCCTGAGCAGGGATTGCACCCACATCCCCCACGTTGCAGGATGAGCTCTTAACCACTGGACCACCAGGGAGGCCCCGAGACACTTTTCATTTGTTATAGCTGAGGAGAATCGGTGCTGGTATCCAGCGGGTGGAGGCAGGGAGGCTGCCGAACACCGCAGGACCCACAGGGCAGCCCCCACCACAGAGAGCATCCGGCCCCAAAGGTCAGCAGCGCTGAGGTCACGAAACCCTGGCTCAGGTCAGCATCACCTCTCAAACGCATTTGAGGAGGGCAGCCCTGAACTTCTTAGCGTATTCTGTGAAACGTTATTGATGTGTTTAACATTATACAGTAGGTCCTAGTCCAGAGCAGCCGCCTCTGTCTGACGCTCACAGGCCCTCTGCCCCTGCTGTATCCAGGGCCTTGGCTGTGGTGGGCGTACAGGGATGGTTTGCAGGTGGATCCAGTTGGAGGCTGGATGAGTCTCCAAGTTTTAACATTTGGCTAAGGGCGCGACTTAGCACAAGGTGACAGAGGGATTTCATGTCTCACTAAGACCCGAGTTTTTCCCTCAGCGCGATCTTGCCACGCTCTCTGTTGTGGCTTCTGTGATCCTTGCTGGTGATGGTTTGATCACGTTGCTAATGCCTTCCCAGTGATTGTCAGGGGCTTCCCAGGTGGCAGTGGTGGGAAAAAATCCATCCGCCAATGCAGGAGATGTAAGAGACGTGGGTGCAATCTCTGGGTCCCGAAGACCCCCAGAGGAGGATTCTTGCCTGGAGAGTCCCATGTACGGAGGAGCCTGGAGGGAGGAGCCTGGCGGGCTACAGCTTTCTTTAGAGAAGCTGGCATCTATGGAGCAGCCTCTCCCAGCCGATTGGTTTTTAGACACCGTTCATTGCTACTTTGGGTGGAGGAACATTTGCAAATGGGATGTTCTCAAAGCATGCTTAAGGGGAAGAGGAAGGTGAAGGTGTGGTTAGTTCTTCCGTCATAAAAACGAAGGTGAGAGCCAGCCTGGGAGAGTCCCCGGGATGTAGGAGGGAGCAGGGCGCCGGGCACGTCACCGCGCTTCTCTGACTGCGGTACCTTTGTAATCGAGATGACCGCTGAGATTGCTGCAGTGCTCGGAGCATCCTCGGTACGTGTGTCGTCTATTTCATTCTCTAACGCTGCACTGTTACTGTCCCCAGTTTATAGGCGTGGAGTTGAGATGCGTACAGATGCAAAGACTTTCTGCCTTGTGTTTTCAGCAGTCAGGTTCCTGGAGTCCAGATCTTGTGCTGCTGCCAGCAGACCTCGGCCGGAACCGGGTGGCTGCTGAGACCCCTTTGCATGCCAGCACGCTCTGCTTTATCTGCAAGGTTGCAGAAGTGTCAAGAGCCCCTCTGCAAGTTCTGAACTTCCAACAGGGCTCCTTAGTGACGCCTCTCAAATTATGATGGGTGTTTTCTGAAACCTAAGACCATCTCACCCAAGTCTCCCTGATTCCTGCATTCCAAACTCCAGGACTGGCATCCTTCCGCCAACAGATCTGAGTTAGCATGTGCTGCAGGTCATGCTTGTTTTCCTGTGACATCCTGTGATCACTTCGCACTTAGAATTAACAGTAGAATTCCAAGGGGTTTTTTTGTTTTTTTTTTTTCCAGGAATTCTCCCTTCTTTACAGCTTGCCTTGACTGTTTTGTTCCCAGGGAGACACGGTCTGGTGACAGACATCAGGCCTCCAGCAGAATTGCCTTCATGCTTCTCAGTGCTGAGAATTTGGCCGAGACCGGCTCTGCTGCCTGAAGCCTGGCAGGCCAGCTCCAGCCTCGGGAGGGGCCGGGTTGGGACAGGCCAGTGTCACCACCTCCCTTTCCCCTGCCTGGTCGGTTTGGGCTTTCTGCTTTTCCGTGTGCTCTGGGCCGGTCTGGCAGAGATGTTAACTTCAGGGACCTTCAGAGAGACCGCGTGTAAGGTCATCTCTCACTGCCCAGAGCTCTTCTTCGGGAGTGCTTCTTGTATTCATCCTTTCCCTCTCTCTGTCTCTCTCTCTCACTTTATGTTAAAACTTTTTGTTACGGTGTAAAATAAACATACCATCACACGTACCATCCTAACCATTCAAATGGACTGTTGAGTAGTGTTACGTACGTTCACAGCAGTGGGGAACCAACCTACAGAACTCTTCTCACCTCACGAAAATGAAACTCTGCACCCAGTAACCCAGTCGCTATTCCTGCTCCCTGCCCCCTCTGCCTCCGCAGCCTCCCCCAGCCTCCAGGAACTCCCGTTCTGTCTTGTCTGTGAGCTCCACTGCTGCGGTCACATCCGGTCTTTGTCCTTGGTGACTGGCGTGTCTCACTCAGCACGATGTGCTCCGGGTTCATCATGTTGTGTCCTGTTTTCTAGATCTACCAGCTCTCATTCTGCAGCCGGGTTCTTAGGGAAAAACAAAGACTTTATAAAAACTTGTTCTTGTTGTTCAGTTGTTCGGTCGTGTCTGACTCTGTGACACCGTGGACTGAGCACACTGGGCTTCCCTATCCTTCACTAATTCCGGGAGTTTGCTCAGACTCATGTTTGTTGAGTTGATGATGCCATCCAACCATCTCATCCTCTGTTGCCCTCTTCTCCTCCTGCCCTTAGACTGTACTTAGAATACACAGTGTTTTCCTGAATTTTCTTAGGCTCACAGAACGTCCAGGCTGGTGAATAAGGGTATGGTTCTTGCCAGAACCTCCCAGGGTCTTACTATTCAGCCAGTCCTGCCCGTGATGAAAGCCCATGGGTGTCACATGACCGATGACGCCATCATACCAAGGGCCACCTTGGGGCGGGGCAGCCTTCTGACTTCAGTGTCCCTCTGAGAGTTGCCAGAACCTAGCAGCATGAGCCCTGGGGCAGTGCTTCTCCGGCAGATTCTGGCTGTGCTGCCTGGACCATAGGGCGTGTCCCTTGGGACTTGCTGGCTCAGCCCTGGTCTTCATGGTCAGCTGGGCCCGTGTTCTCAGATGTCAGTTTACAGGCTGCCTTTTCTGGCAAGCCGGGCCCTCTTAACCCATCGGTCGACTTCCTTTGCCACATGTGGGTTTGGCTCTTCATGGCTGAAGGTCGTGGGATTGTGTTAGAGTGCCACTGAAATAGGACGTTTGTGGTGCCAGCGTTGGGTCATTTCTTCTGGTCTGAGCCCACGGGTCTGTCTGTCATGTATGGAGAGCTGATTGCTTTTTCTACCCTGGGGTTTTTGCTCGGAGAGAGTCCTAGGGAAACACCATCTACAGCCTTCTTGCATGGAGGAGAACAGCTCAGGGCTGAGCGCCAGAAGCCTGCAAGAGAAGCCGGACGATGAGAAACGAAGTCGAGGCTGTTGGCCGGTGTCTCTGTGGCGCACTGGGGCTGACCTGCCCTGATGAGCTGGACATGTCCCTCCTCCTCCATACCTACGGCATGGGAGGCAGGCCCTGCCCTGCTCACTCCCAGGTGGGAGGATCCCACTGGATGCGTCGATGACCGCTGTAATTTGGGAATGTGAGCACCACTGCGGGGGGATGTTCAGTTCAGTTCAGTCGCTCAGTCGTGTCTGACTCTTTGCCACCCCATGAATCGCAGCACTCCAGGCCTCCCTGTCCATCATCAACTCCCAGAGTTCACTCAGACTCACATCCATCGAGTCAGTGATGCCATCCAGCCATCTCATCCTCTGTCATCCCCTTCTCCTCCTGCCCTCAAGCCCTCCCAGCATCAGAGTCTTTTCCAATGAGTCAACTCTTCGCATGAGGTGGCCAAAGTACTGGAGTTTCAGCTTTAGCGTCATTCCTTCCAAAGAACACTCAGGGCTGATCTCCTTCAGAATGGACTGGTTGGATCTCCTTGCAGTTCAAGGGATTCTCAAGAGTCTTCTCCACCACCGCAGTTCAAAAGCATTAATTCTTCGGCGCTCAGCCTTCTTCATAGTCCAACTTTCACATCCATACATGACCACAGGAAAAACCATAGCCTTGACTAGACAGACCTTTGTGGGCAAAGTAATGTCTCTGCTTTTGAATATGCTATCTAGGTTGGTCATAACTTTCCTTCCAAGGAGTAAGCATCTTTTAATTTCATGGCTGCAGTCACCATCTGCAGTGATTTTGGAGCCCCCAAAAATAAAGTCTGACACTGTTTCCACTGTTTGCCCATCTATTTCCCATGAAGTGGTGGGACCGGATGCCATGATCTTCATTTTCTGAATGTTGAGCTTTAAGCCAACTTTTTCTCTCTCCTCTTTCACTTTCATCAAGAGGCTCTTTAGTTCCTCTTCACTTTCTGCCATAAGGGTGGTGTCCTCTTTATATCTGAGGTTATTGATATTTCTCCCGGCAATCTTGATTCCAGCTTGTGCTTCTTCCAGCCCAGCGTTTCTCATGATGTACTCTGCATAGAAGTTAAATAAGCAGAGTGACAATATACAGCCTTGACGTACTCCTTTTCCTATTTGGACCCAGTCTGTTGTTCCATGTCCAGTTCTAACTGTTGCTTCCTGACCTGATAACATATTTCTCAAGAGGCAAGTCAGGTGGTCTGGTATTCCCATCTCTTTCAGAATTTTCCACAGTTTATTGTGATCCACACAGTCAAAGGCTTTGGCATAGTCAATAAAGCAGAAATAGATGTTTTTCTGGAACTCTCTTGCTTTTCCCATGATCCAGCACATGTTGGCAATTTGATCTCTGGTTCCTCTGTCTTTTCTAAAACCAGCTTGAACATCAGGAAGTTCACAGTTCACGTATTGCTGAAGCCTGGCTTGGAGAATTTTGAGCATTACTTTACTAACGTGTGAGATGAGTGCAATTGTGTGGTAGATGGAGCATTCTTTGGCATTGCCTTTCTTTGGGATTGGAATGAAAACTGACCTTTTCCAGTCCTGTGGCCACTGCTGAGTTTTCCAAATTTGCTGGCATATTGAGTGTAGCACTTTCACAGCATCATCTTTCAGGAGTTGAAATAGCTCAACTGGAATTCCATCACCTCCACTAGCTTTGTTCGTAGTGATGCTTCCTAAGGCCCACTTGACTTCACATTCCAGGATGTCTGGCTCTATGTCAGTGATCACACCATCATGATTATCTGGGTCATGAAGATCTTTTTGGTACAGTTTTTCTGTGTATTTGAGGACCCACTTAAGGAGCTCCTGTGGCCCCTGCCCAGGGCGGTGACCGCTGGTAACACAGATGACTGGCACTTAGGTCACTGAGTAAGGAGAGTCCTCCATCTACCTCCGCAAACACCGCCCCACTCCCCACCCCTTGATTTGCCATGTGAGTGAGTGGTTTCCGGGGTGGCTTGAGTTGTTGGTGAGTCACAGTGTTGTGTCTGACTCTTTGTGACCGTGGACGGCATCGGGCCAGGCTCCCCTGTCCTTCACTGTCGCCCAGAGTTTGCTCAGACTCACGGCAGGCTGCAGTCCACGGGCCCGCACCGAAGGCCTGTGCCATCACAGACTCAGTGGACAGAGGCGTGTGTGAGTCGCTGGGTTACGCCCAGCACTGCGCGACCCCCCTGTAGTCCATGGCAGTGCCAGATGGAACTGAGTGACTCACACACACACACACTGACACACACACACACACACCGACACACACACACACACACTGACACACACACACACCCCGACACACACACACACACCAACACAAACACACACACCGACACACACACGTCCACTGAGTCTGTAACACCATCTGATATCTCATCCTCTGCCTTCTCCTTTTGCCTTCAGTCTTCTCCTGCCTCAGGGGCTTTTCCAATGAACGGGCTTTTCTCCATAGGTGACTAGCTTGCTTATTGGAGCTTATTGGAGCTTCAGCTTCAGAGTCACTCCTTCCAATGACTATTTAAGGCCGATCTCCTTTGGAATGGACTGGTTGGATCTCCTTGCTGTCCTAGGGACTCTCAAGAGTCTTCTCCAACACAGTTAGAAGATGTCATTTGGGAGCAGCCATCCCAAAGAAGAGTGTGAGATATAAGGCCAGTAAGCCCAAAAGCTTCGCAGTGAGCACAGCAGAGAACGGGTCACCTGAGGGACAGAGACCACAGGTGAATGCGCGTCTCGGCAGGGGCCACGTCAGGGCGGGCAGGGGGCGGCCCGGCTCCCTGTGCGTCAGCACGGCAGTCCCCGCCGAGGCCGGGGTGTAGCTGCGTTAGCGGGACGCTGTAGACGTCTCTGAGTGGATTTCCGTCCTACAGAGAACGTTCCGCATCTACAGCACTGGGTTTACCCAGCGTCCTCTCTTCCCCACGTTCACTCCACCCCGGCTGTCCACTCCGTTTTCAGCCAAATCAGGGTCAGGATGAAGAGGAGACTTGGAGGGAAGCAAGCCGAATATTGAGGCTTCTGCAATAGTAGCCTGTTCTTGAATTCTCCAGAAGCAGCAGCTCCTCTGTAACGAGGTCCTCTGTTTTTAATTCCCTTTAGACATCAGGTGATGCAGTGTTGGCAACAGCCAGGTGGCTGTTTCCTGCTTTCTTATAAAAATAAGGTGGGAAAGCCTCAGGAGCCGGCTGGGGTTGTGAAATGATACTCTTAAGCATTTTCATGCACTTCACTCTTCATGGGACTTTGAACAGCCTCAGATTGGAAGCGGACGGGAGTCCGAGAGAAGAGCGCTCTGCTGGCTGCTGGCACCCAGCGGCTCTGAGACCCGGGCAGGTCCTCTGTTGTGCGCGGCTCCGGGCACGCGGGGGGCCACCGCTGCCAGCGCCACCGCGGGGACGCAGCAGCCTCGCTTGCCCTGGGCGGGGTGGACCCGAGCCAGAGTCAAACAGAAGCTCCATCATTTACGTCAGGGCTCACACCGTGCGTCTTGCGACGCGTCTGACGTTATTCTGACGCGTTTGTGTGCGGCAGCACTGTCCCTCTCCCTTCTCTGCTCCTCACAAGTCCCCATACCTGCTGTGCCGTTTGCATCCCCGGGAGTGAAGTCTTGGTCAGCAGGGTGTGTCCCTGACATCTCTCCTCCTTGTTAACAAGTTGCATTATTGGAGACCCTGATTGACTCTAGAAGCATTCACTGTCGAGTCCTTCAGACTTTTGTTCTGTATATGTGTGTGTGTGTGTGTGTGTGTGTGTGTGTGTGTGTTCATGTTCGCCAAACTTCAGACGTGTATTCAGACCCGCTTTTTTATTTTTTTTTAATGTTGAAGGTGATTGATAATGCCTTAACCAGGATCGTTTGCCACATTCTATTTTGGAGAAAGTAATTTATGCCACCTCTGGGGCTGGCTGTAGTAACAGTTTTGACTAAGTGCTCACTAACATTAATCTCAACCAATCCTTGATTTAGAATCACCTCCCTTCCACTCCAAGGATATTTTCCTAAGACTGGCTAGGTTATAAAGTTTTTCACTGGGTGTCTTAAAACAGTGAAAATGCTGGTCTATAAATGTAATAAAGTGTCTTTGTGATGCATTGATCTTTCCACTTTTCTTGCCTCTCCTGTTACAGAACTGTGAGTGGTAACATAGCTGCAAAATGTTTTATAGGATACGGAGTGCAACATTGTAAGCCAAGAAATTGAAAACGGGAGGGGAGAGGGAGGCGCTCAAGGTCAGATCTGTGTGTTAAGGGTGGTAGCAGAAACGCCAGAAGGGAAACGTGCCTTTGCACTGGGCCATTGGCACCGGAAGTGGTGGAAAACCTGCTGCCCTCAGAAGACATGGATGGGAGTTCTTGACCTCATGAAGTCATAAAGTGAGGAGCAGTTTAGCGAAAGTTGAGAGCTTTGGCGTTGAACTGAGGTTGCCCTTCTGTTTGCTTGCAAATGGTTTCCGTGCCCGAGAGAAAGAGGAGGGTTGAGACGGTGATCAGAATACCCACACAGACGGGTTCTGCGCTTTGGAAGATGAAGCCCACTCATCATTCAAGGAGCCTAACGCTCTCCAAAGCTGCGTTTTCGGAGGGCGTGGATACTGCAGAGCTGGGACGGTGTTTGGAAGCCACCTGGACGTGTTTGTAGGCCGTCCCCCGAGCGAGTGTGGACGGCTCTTGCTCACGCTGCTTTCTCTTCCGTTTCAGCACATCAGGTCCACCCCTCTGGCCAGGCAGCACCTTCTTCAAGAGGAACGGAGCCCTCCTGCAAGGTAGGTCTCTGCACGCCCCCGCCCCCGTGCCCCCACCCTCCTCGCAGAGGGGGACTCCTGCCCCCTGCCTGGGTGACTCCTGTGGGGTGGCCCTGTGTCTCCACGTCTCTTCTGTCCTCCCCTTGTCTCCTGGTTGCTGTGACTCGTTGGTCTGAGATGAGACGGTTTCTTTGGTCTGTCGTCACTGGTCAGATTCGAGAAGCGCTTGGCTTGCTTTGGTGAAATTGGAATTACGCATAATGATGTCATGGTGAGAGATGGGTTGAGAAAACCGCAGTCAAACCCTGTTACGGATTGCCCGTGCTTGGGCTCCGAGGAATGCTGTGGGTGTTTGGGCGCTCGGGCCTCGTGCAGATGCACTTCTTGCTTGCTGTCCGACATCCATGGGTGCCCAGAGGGTAACTGTGGCGGGTTCAGAGGTTCAGAGGTCACACCCGTACCTCGTGTCCCTGCAGGCGTCAGTTGCGGGGGGCCCAGCGGGGTGTTCTCCCTGCTGTCCATTCTGTCCTCAGCTGCCTGACAACTTCCTATCCCGTGCGCTCAAGGAATTCAAACTGCCTTTCATCTCTAATTTTGCTGTCAAGCGTCTTTAGAAATGGCCACAGTCAAAGAAGACTATGTGGCTAAAGATAGCAAGATGCCTGCTGTCTACTTTGAGAAAGTGTTTGGGGAGATGACCATTCAGAATGCCTGCCCTGCAGACCAGCTGGAGTCGGCTGCCCCCAAGGGTCTTGACTTGGCCTTGCCGCTAGCCTCTCTTGACTGGCTGGGCCTCACAGGGGCACCACTGACCCGAAGCAAGTGGGTTGCTGGTGCCAAGAGCTTCGGACCTGTCCTGGGCTCTAGGTTGAGGAGTTTCAGTGAACCTTGGTTGGTTGAGAGCTGCTAAGCCTCTTTTTCTTAAAAGTACACGCCGAGGGTCAGCCATGTGGGGGAGAGCAGACTGAAATGCAGCTAAGGAAAGAGGTATTTAACTTCAGGTTTCCAGAGTGGCTCAGGCAGCTGTGAGAGATGCCGTCACCTTTGTGAAGTTGTTCTCAAGGCCATACAATTGCACGCTTTTTTAATATAGCCTGCGAAACTGGGGACTTAAGACTTCTTTGTGTCTTTGCTTGATCCCAGTGAAATTTAGGCAGGCAGGTCTGGTTAATTCTGATTTTAATAACCGTTATAGATATCCTATTTAAGAAAAAAATTGGAAAATGCCTCCACTTTCAAATATTGACATAATTTAAAAAATATATACTCAACGCTGCCTTCAGAAAGTGTAAATGATGAGCCTTTGGGTTTTCTCGAGTGGATTTCAAAGTTGTACGCATCTTTATTTTTCCTCTAGACCTGTAGCAATGATATGAATGTCATTCATGGTTGGATTGTTTTCACAAAAGTGATTTTATTTACTGAGAGCATTTTCCTACAGGGTTTTTATTCATTAAGTTCCACATTAGGGAAGATTTGCTCTAAGCATGTTAGTGTTTGGTTATTTCTACGGGGCACATGCATGAGGGAAAAATTGGTATGGTTTCTGAAGTTGAGCGATTTCATCGTGAGATTCTGTCTCATTGGGTGGTAGACATCGTTTCTGTTCTTTAGAGGGTTAAACATTCCTAATTACTCTTAGGCATTGAGAATTGAATTATTACAGATTTCAGATGCTCGTTGAATCCACATCCAATTCAGTACGTCCTATTAATTTTTTTTTGTACCTGTGGAAATCAGGATCGTGGTGAGAATTTGGGAGTGGGTGGAGATTTATTAATGGTGTTTCCTGTTTCTTCACTTGCTGTATCTGTATAAAGAGTTTGCGAGACACGTACATCATGGTAAGATTTTTAAAACTATGTGTATTCTTCTAAATTAATACCTTTTTATTTTATTAAGGTATTTATTAAGGATTTACAATGTTGTATTAGTTTCTGTTGTACAACAAATTGATTTGGTTCTGAATCTATATATACACGTTTTTCATATTCTTTTCCATTGTGGTTGCTCACAGGATATTGAGTGGAGTCCCTTGCTCTACAGTAGGACCTGGCTGTTGATCCATCCTGATGTCACAGTTCGCACCTGCCCGTCCCAGACTCCAGGTCCCTCCCTCCCCAGCCTCTCCCCTCCCTCTTGACCACCAGAAGTCTGCCCGCTAGGTCTGTGAGCCTGCTCCTGTTTTTTAGATATTCGTCGTATGTCGGGGTTTCTTTGGTGGACAGTGCTCATTAAGAAGTTGCTGATGTTCACGAACAAAAGTTTCACAGTAAAGACAGGGGCAGAGAAAGAAGGGAGCTGCCCAGTCATGCCAGCAGAAGGTTTAGCTTAGGATCAAGTAGAAGAAAGCGTAGCCGATTTATGCCGCTTTCTCGTCTTTGTACTTGATATTTTCCGTATATGTCCACTTTCTTCTTTTAGTGTCTGTGGGAAGCAGGAAGATGTTTTCCTGGATAATCAGGCTGGGAGAGAACTCTGTTACTAGGATCAGTCACAGGCATAGGGACAGCAGGCCAAGAAGATGCCTTAAAGAGCTGAGTTCTAGGAGCAGAGTAGAAGGTGAAGCTTGGTCACACACGGACCCAGTGGCCGGCCAGCAAAGCCCAGCTGTGACCGTCGGCCCTGATGACAGGCAGAACCAGCGGAACCAGGCTGCCCCGGGCCGGGGAGGACCTGCTCTGTGGCCTGGCCCTAGGGGCTGAGACTGGAGGAATCTAGAAGCTGCAGAAGGAGCAGATAGGTCAGTTACTTCAAGGGTTGAGCCTTGGTTTTGTCAGGAGGGAGGGCACATGGGGCCGCCACTTCCTGGGAGAGCTGACACTTGCTCAAGGCCTTGGAGAAAGGGTTAGAGGGGGGTGGTGCCCAGAGTGGCGCAGCGCCCGGAGGGGGAACCACCGGAGCCCGCGGGCACGAGAGGACAGGCTGAGAGTGCTGTGGGGCTCCCAGCGTGGAAACAGGGCCTTGTGGGCACTTTGCAGTCATGCCTCAGGCACTCCAGGGTGTGTCTTAGGAGAAAAGCTTCCAAAGAGGAAGTAATGGAAGGACAAGCCTGAGCCCAGTGGAACCCGGTAGCCTAGTGGTCGCAGTGGGAGCTGGCGTGCATTGTCTGGTGGCCACTTGGTTTCTGAGCTGTTGAGCAGGGACGCAGCACAGTTATTTTTTTCCAGCGTAAAACTGATTGCAGGAATCAACTGGAAGCGCTGGAGGTGCTGCCAGTGCGGCCTCTGGGATCTGGTTCTTGCAGGGTCACTGGCAAGAGGGCCTGCTGATTCATCTCACGGTTTTGAGGATAATGGGCTAAGATTTGGTTTGGATTACACCAGGCACGGGTACTTAACATAATTGGTCATTTCATCAATTCACAGTATTTATTTTAAATGCCATTTAGGCTGCAAGAGACAATTTTAGGACATTCACAGTCTCGGCGGGTAGAGAGCACTTCAGATCTTGTACAATAGACACCTAGCTGAGCGCCAGAAGGGACCAGCCCTTTGTTTAAAGGGGACCCAGGATGGAGCCCAACAGATGAGCGTGGCTCGTTCCGAGCCCTCAGGAGTGGCCAGCTGACAGGTGTCCCCGGCTGTCCCCTCTGCCTGTCTCTGCGTGTCTCTGTGATGATCTCTGGGTGTGAAATACGTTTTTTAAACTATCTTTAAAAAAAGCCTTTTGGTTGGAGTATGATTGATTTACAGTGTTGTGTTAGTTTCAGGCATACAGCAAGGCTTCAGTTATACATACACATATGTCTGACTCTCTGTGACCCCATGGACTGTGGCCCACCAGGCTCCTCTGTGCATGGGATTCTCCAGGCAGGAAGAGTGGAGTGGGTTGCCATGCCCTCCTTCAGGCGATCTTCCTTATCCGGGGATCAAACCTGAGTCTCCAGTGCCTCCTGCATTGGCAGGCAGGTTCTTTACCTCTAGCGCCATCTGGGAAGCCCAGATATACATATATCTATTCCTTTTTAGACTCTCTTCCCCTATAACTTATTACAGAGTATGGAATAGGGTGTCCTTGTGAAATATGTTTTAAAATTTCTTCAGTTCAGTTCAGTGGCTCAGTCGTGTCTGACTCTTTGCGACCCCATGGACTGCAGCACACCAGGCCTCCCTGTCCATAACCAACTCCCAGAGTTTACTCAAACTCATCTCCACTGAGTCAGTGATGCCATCCAGCCATCTCATCTGTCGTCCCCTTCTCCTCCCACCTTCAATCTTTCCCAAGATCCGGGTCTTTTCAAATGTCAGCTCTTTGCATCAGGTGGCCATAGTATTAAATTTTCTTAGGTAAATTAAAATTTCTTAGGTATTAGTAATAACATCTTATTTTCTTAATGAAAACGGTATTTTATGTGTGTGTCTGTGTGTTTTTTCCCCCTTTTGGAACTCCCGAGCCCCAACCCTTGTCCCCCTGCACACATATACACACGTATTCCATTCAATCGTTCAGACTGAAAATTAGGTTCCTTCATTTAAACGTCAGCCGTGGTTGAATTATTTTAGTGGGCCAGCGACCCCTAGTCAGAGGCGGTCCTCAGCCCTGGTCTGACCCTCCTCTGCTCCCGGGCAGGCGCTCCCTCCACCGTGCGGGTCATCCCTGCTCCTGTTCCCGCCGGGCCTCGGATCCTCCACGTCCGCCTGCCTGGGGCCTTCGTGGGCTCTGCAGGCCCCCGAGCTCCGCACGGGCTTTTGTTCGGAGAGAAGCTGCTGCCTCCGCAGCTCTAACCGCTGACCGCGTGGGCCCGGCCTCACCTTTGCTCTCTGTCTCCGCGCCTCAGGCGGGGATGGGGCTGGAGTCCCCTGGGGAAGCCCGCCGGGCGCCAGGCAGACCCCGCCTCCCCGCTCTTCTCGAAAAGCCCTTCAAACCCCGATGCGCCCCCTCGCCAGGCAGACCTGCACCCTCTCGGCCCTCCTGGGTGGGGCCGCTGTTACTAGCGCTGCTCCCGCAGGACGCAGGAGTGGAATTCGAATAAACCCCCTAACGCGCAGGCAGATGCTTCTCTCCATTCGCTTCTGACAGCCCCCCAGCTGCACTAGTGAAATGGGAAGAAGACCTTCCAGGCGTTTCCCTCGCGCAGAGCAGGACAGAGCCGCCACAGGCCGGGAGCAGACGGCGGAGAGGCCGCCGCTCCTTCCGCCGGGCGCGCAAGGAGCTGGGAACCCTGCCGGGAGTCGGATGTGCCCGGAGGTGACTTGCTTCAGACGCCAGGTTCCCAGGGGCTTCACGGACTCACTCTGCGGGGAGTCCTACTGTGTGTCTGCTCCACGACACTGACCGCTTACTCTGTTCCGGAGCTCCTCTGCGGGTTTTTCCAGCTGAAATGTGTGCGGTGTAGTGCCTCTCTTTGGTGTATTTGCTGCTGTGACAGACTCCACAGCAAGTACTCAGTGCATCAGAAACGAGTTCTAGTGGATGGAGCCGTGCCTTACCAGTGACCGACCTGCTTGGGGTCCCAGCTCTGCTGCTTGGTAATAACCGCTGTGACCCGACAGACCTCATGGCATGCCTAGGGTTTCATGTTCTTGCCTGCGAATCAAGGAGTGGACCTCAGAAATGGCAGGGGTTTCCCGTAGATGACCGCGCTGGTCTGTCCTAGCAAGGTCCCCAATGTGGGTCGAAATGGTGTTGAGGCTCAGCCCAGTGGAAGGAGTGTTTCCCTTCAGCAGATGGTCTGAGGAGAGGAGACAGGTCCGTGGCTGCTGGCTACATCCTGATCCTCGAACGAGGCCTTTCTCAAAGGTCTCAGATAGTAGCGTGCTCAGTGGCTCAGTCACGACCCACTCTCTGTGTCCCTGTGGACCGTAGCCCGCCAGCCTCCTCTGTCCATGGGATTTCCCAGGCAAGGATATTGGAGTGGGTTGCCATTTCCTATCAGAGGATCTTCCCAATCCAGGGATCAAATCGGAGTTTTTTGCATCTCCTGCTTTGGCAGGCAGATTCTTTACCACTACCACCATCTGGGAAGCCCTGTGGGAGGCATCGTAGTACAGGTTTGGACAACGTGGAAATGAACTGTCTTGGCTTCTTGGACATTGGGCTCACCCTCTCTGTGGGGATAATAATAGACATGCTTGTCTCGTAGGGTCCTTGTGGGACTCAATGATGAATTCGTATCAGTAAAGCATTGAAGTGAAGTGAAAGTCGTTCAGTCGTGTCCGACTCTTTATGACCCCAAAGACTATATAGCCCATGGGATTCTCCAGGCCAGAAGACTGGGGTGGGTAGCCTTTCCCTTCTCCAGGGGATCTTCCCAACCCAGGGATCGAACCCTGGTCTTCCACGTTGCAGGCGGATTCTTTACCAGCTGAGCCACCAGGGAAGTCCTAGTAAAGCGTTGAGAACATGCTGAATTCCCAGAGTTTAGTTATTATAACATTTTACAGAACTGTGAATCTTAGGAAAAGAGGGCTGACGTCCCAAGTGTGGTGTCCTGTGCTGTTCATCTTCTCTTCTGTAACTTCCCTTGTCCACTGAGGGTGGCTCAGACGGTAAAGAATCCCCCTGCAGTGCGGGAGACCTGGGTTCAGTCTCTGGGTTGGGAAGATCCCCTGGAGAAGGGAATGACAACCTATTCCAGTATTCTTGCCTGGAGAGTTCCATGAACAGAGGAGCCTGGCAGGCTACAGTCCACGGGGTCGCAAAAAGTCAGACACGACTGAGCGACTAAGCACACACACAGTGATTCTCAGAACAGGGCAAAAAACGGGATATTCCAGATGGATTTCTACATGGATCTGAAAGACAAGTTGTTCACCTCTTTATATTAGATTCCTTTCAAATAGGACTGCTTCCCGGCGAGTTCCCTGGCTTACAAAGACTGAGTTACATTCTTTTCTTTTCTTTTTTTAAAATTTTATTTTATTTAACTTTACAATATTGTATTGGTTTTGCCATATATCAAAATGAATCTGAGTTACATTCTTTTCTGTTTGATTGTGTTACACCCAGCAGGAATGTAGATTTCCTTAAAAAGAGCACAGATTCAGCACCTCAGCCCAGGTTTGAATTCCTTTGTCTCTAAGAACTGGCTGTTTGCCCTTGGGCCTCAGTTTCCATTGTCTGTAAAATGGGGCTATGGGTTGTGCTCCCCAGAATCTTTGCAGAGATTAAAGGAGGGTGTGAACATGAAAACATCCGTCCAGCTCAGCACGCGACCCGACACCTCACAGATACCCAATAGTGAGAGTTTGGCTTTATTTTTTAAAGGTTTACTTGACTGTTTGGGCTGTGCTGGGCGTCCTGTGCTGGAAGGCCTTTCTCTGGCTGTGGCGAGCAGATTGAAACAGTGTCCCTTGCATTGCAGGGTGATTCTGAACCACTGGGCTGCCACGGAACTCCAATAGTGAGAGTTTTTACCCTTTGACTATTTCTTGCTTGAGGTTTTTGATCCTTAATCCTGGCTGTGTATTCAGGGTGCAAAGTTTCAAATTTCCTCAGAGGAGTGGGCTCCCACACTGCCCGTCTTGGCAGGACCTCGGATCCTGCCGCCAGCCTTGCTGGCGGTTCTTTCCTGGTGGCCCCAGGAGTGTGCAGGGCCACGTCCCTCCTCCAGGCGCATCCGTCTTTCTCTGCATCCAGACCCTGGTTTTGTTCGCGCTCCTCCTGCCCCTCCCCCTGCATTTCTTTCCCGTTTGGTTGGAGCCCCGGGCTCTTTGGCCTCTTTCATCTAATCTGCTCCACAAGCTGACTCTTTTGTCTGTTTTGCAAAGAGGGAATTCACCTAATGCAGAACTCTCTTGATTCCTGCCCCTAGGCACACCCGTTTTCAAAAAAAAAATTAGAAATAGCAGAAAGGGAACAAAAACACCTCTCTACGTTTCCCCCGCAGCGCTGATAGCCTTCTGTCTCCTTCTGGCCTGCAGAAGCCCTTTAGGTTTTTCAGAGGAGCCCTTATCTCTTGGCGTGTTTCTCTTACTGTTCTCACTGAGTTATTTGTAAAGATATTTATGTAACTGGAATACAGTAATAAAGTCACCTGACGGTTTTTGTTTACTATCAAGTGGAGTTTCGGGGTGGTGTTCTGCTCTTCTCATCACTCACGTTCCGTGTGGTCACTGAGAATATGCTCGTAAGTTACTAAACGGACGTGCATTTCTGTTTTATTTCTACTCCAATCTTTTTTTTATTGAAGCATAGTTGTTATACAATATTTTATAAGTGCACCATATAGTGATTCACAGTTTTTAAAGGTTATGCTCCATTTATAGTTATTATAAAATATTGGCCATATTCCCTGTGCCGTATAGTATATCCTTGTAGCTTAGTTTGTATCCGACAGTTTGTGCCTCGTCGCCGCCTCCCCCTCCCCACTGGTGAACACGAGTTTGTTCTGAGTCTGCTGCTTTTTTCTTCCATTCACTAGTTTCTTGTATTTTTTAGATTGCACATATGCGTAATACAGTATTTGTCTTTCTCTGATTGACTCAGGAAATGCAATTTTAAGAGAAGCCTCTGGCCAGTTCTGACCCTCACTGTCTCCTGGGACTCCAGATTCATGCCAGCTTCCTGACATCGCCAGCCTGGCACATACGCTGAGAAGCCTCGGTCACATAGCGTGTACTTTCCTATCTGACTTGAGTTTCGGCCAGTCTCCATCCCACTGCGCTTAGTAACCCCGTTTGTGAAAATCCAGCATTGAGGCTGGCCCCATAGACAGAAATAGGGCCGCTGGGCGGAACTGCCGGCTCTCCACGGGACCTGATGTGCAGAGCTCCCTCTGGGCCAGGCCCCTCCCAGATGGGTGTGTGTGAGTTACGCATGTGTGAACCAGTTCTGCTGTTTCAGGAGGATGTGTAAACCAAGGCGGGACTTCAGTAGAAGGAGGGTGGATAGGAGAGGGCGTTCTATAAGTTGTCAATCCAGAAGTGATCGTAGAACTTACAGGCATAGATGAGAATTTTCAGGGGGTTGTCGAATGAAAAAGAGGGAAAAGGTTCCATCTTTCAGACCTAACATTATGGTAGGAAGAGAAATGTAGCTGACAGCAAACAGCCATGACATTGAAGAAGCCACTTGGAAGCTGGAGGCAATCACTGAAATGAGGAGAAGGAGCTTCAGAGAGAAGGGGCAGGCCGGAGCGGCCGATGTGTGGAGAAGCTGGAGGAGGTGGGAGGCAGGAGTCTAGAGAAGAGCCCCCTGTGGGCTCCGATGGTCAGAGGGCCCCACAACCCTTAGGGCGTGACCGCTGGGCTACCTTCTGTCTCTAGGATCTGCCTGTTCCAGACACCTCCCCCAGACAGAATCAGACCCTGTGACCTTTCATGTCTGGCTGTATATATTCCTTACATTATTCTGTATTCAGTTCAGTTAAGCCACTCAGTCGTGTCCAACTCTTTGCGACCCCATGAACTGCAGCACGCCAGGCCTCCCTGTCCATTACCAACTCCTGGAGCTTGCTCAAACTCATGTCCATCGAGTCAGTGATGCCATCTAACCATTCATCCTCTGTCGTCCCCTTCTCCTCCCGCCCTCAATCTTTCCCAGCATCAGGGTCTTTTCAAATGAGTCAAATGAGAAACAGGTGGCCAAAGTATTGGCGTTTCAGCTTCAGCCTCAGTCCTTCCAATGAACGCTCAGGACTGATCTCCTTTAGGATTGACTGGTTGGATCTCCTTGCAGTCCAAGGGACTCTCAAGTCTCCAACACCACAGTTCAAAAGCATCAATTCTTTCGCTCTTAGCTCTTTTTATGGTCCGTCTCTCACATCCATACATGACTACTGAAAAACCATCACTTTGACTATATGGACCTTTGTTGGCAAAGTAATGTCTCTGCTTTTTAATATGCTCTCTGAGTTGGTCCTAGCTTTTCTTGCAAGGAGCAAGCATCTTTTAATTTCATGGCTGCAGTCACCATCTGCAGTGATTTTGGAGCCCAAGAATATAAAGTCTGCCACTATTTCTACTGTTTCCCCATCTATTTGCCATGAAGTGATGGGACCGGATGCCATGATCTTAGTTTTCTGAATGTTGAGCTTTAAGCCAACTTTTTCACTCTCCTCTTTCACTTTCATCAAGAGGCTCTTTAGTTCTTCTTCACTTTCTGCCATAAGGGTGGTGTCCTCTTTATATCTGAGGTTATTGATATTTCTCCCGACAATCTTGATTCCAGTTTGTGCTTCATCCAGCCCAGTGTTTCTCATGATGTACTCTGCATATAAGTTAAATAAGCAGGGTGACAATATACAGCCTTGATGTACTCCTTTTCCTATTTGGAACCAGTCTGTTGTTCCATGTCCAGTTCTAACTGTTGCTTCCTGACCTGCGTACAGATTTCTCAAGAGGCACGTCAGGTGGTCTGGTATTCCCATCTCTTTCAGAATTTTCCACAGTTTGTTGTGATCCACACAGTCAAAGGCTTTGGTATAGTCAATAAAGCAGAAGTAGATGTAGCCTTACACCTTAGGTACTATGACTCCCATTTTGCAGATGAGAAAAATAAGTCCCAAAACAGTTGTCCTTCTTACTGTCCTGATCCTGGTCTCAAGCCAGGATCAGAAGCCTGGACTCACACATCTTTGGCTCAAAATGGCATCAATGTTTCTAAACAGCTTTCCACTTCAGATGTTTAGACAATCTGCAGTGTTTTACCTGTTGGGGCTGCAGAGAATCCTGTTGTAATGCTTAAAAGCACTTTATAACAATGAGGCAAAAAATAGAAACGCATGTTTGCGTTGTCTTCTTTCACTTGAGTAGTTGAAAAGCTTCGTTTCGTCCTTTGCCCAACGTGCCATGTGCGCTCAGTCGTGTGCGACTCTCTACGACCCCATGGACTGTGGCCCGCCAGGCTCCTCTGTCCGCAGGATTCTCCTGGCAAATATACTGAAGTAGGTTGACGTTTCATTTCTCCAGGGGATCTTTCCAACCCAGGAGTCGAACCCCAGTCTCCTGCATTGGCAGGTGGATTCCTTACCACCAAGCCCTCTGGGAAGCCCCATTGTCCCCACATGTGACTAGTATAAACAGCTGACTTTAGGATATCTTAAAGAGCAAGGAAGAAGAGAAAGGGAAATCCTGAAATTAGTCATTCAAAAATTAATGCAAAGAGGGCCCACCTCTTAATAGAATGAATACTTTACTTGAGGTTATATGAATCTTATACTAGGGGATACAAAGAGATGATAATTCGGGAACAGGGCTGTTTCCTTATGGTTGAATTTTTGGAGCATTTAAGTGTGTTCCTTGTCTGTTAAATTGTATCATTTAGATGATAAAGAGTATACGGCCTTGGATCGTATCGTACTGCAAAGCCTGCTTTTATCAAAGTGCTGAATCTCACAGTGCAGTTGGAAACGTCAGCCCCCTTGAAGTCCCGTTTAACTGTGTGTGAATGGAAGTTTAGAAATACTACAAGGCAATTGCCAAGAGGCTTACAATGAAGAAGGATGTTTTAGAAGCAGCTCTGGGGAATGTTCATGTCACAGTTGTGAACGGAGAAGCATCCACCTGAAAGCTGCAGGAGGTCAAGTTTGTGTTCCTGTTTGGTTCCCTTGACGACCGAAAGGTGTGGCCAGGACTGGGCAGCCCTAGGTGCAGTGCGTGTCGTAGGTCAGCAGTGTGTGCTCGTGTGCGAGTGTGTGTGAGTGCACGTGACCCACGCATCCCGGCTTTTGTCCCCAGTTGTTCTGCGTTCACAAGAGGACGTCTCCCCTGCCCCTCTTCCTCTGCCGCCTCCATCCCATCAAAGACAGTGTGAGGATGAAAGTCCGGAGTCTTCAGATGAGTCTCCCCCAGCCCATTCCCTGCCTCGCTGCCTAATTTCTGTCTGACCTCGGAAAACTCACATAAACTTCTTCCGGCTGCTATGAAATGCGAACGCACCAGTCTTGCCAGGTGAATGCAGGTACGTGTGAAGACTGGACGGTGATCCGTGCGGCATCCTGGCACGTGTAGGTGCCCCAGGTGTGGGGAGGCCGTGACCGGGAGAGGAGAGTGTGGGGCTCGAGGCCGGCCGGCCTCAGGCGCGAAGACCCCGCCCCCACCCCCACTTGCTGCCCACCATCCACCTGACTTCGAGCAGCTCGTCTGATCGTTTGTGACTTTCCAGCCAGGAAGACAGACAGTAGTGCTTCCTTGGCTTTTGTGGAAATTAAAACGGTGTATATATGAATCTGCCTGCAATGCAAGAGACAGGGGTTCCATCCCTGGGTTGGGAAGATCCCCTGGAGAAGGGAGTGACAACCCACTTGTCATTCTTGCCTGGAGAAGTCCGTGGACAGAGGAGCCTGGCGGTCTGCAGTCCATGGGGTCGCAAAGGGTTGGACACGACTAAGCAACTTTTTAAAATAAAAAAATAGCATATGTACAGGGCTGGCACCGTGCCTGGGTATTATCGTGTTCAGGAAGTAAAATTCATTATGTATACAATAGCATTTCCATACTTTCCGAAGGTCTTCAATTCTCCCCACCCTCAAACAACAACATGAAAATACCCTTGCCCGGTTGAACGGATGTTGTATCTTCAGGAATGTTTACGACTGTGTTCAGTCTCTCTGAAACTCTTCTCCATGGAGGCAGATGCCCGCAAGGTGCCCACCGGAGGAGGAGAACTTGCGCCCTCACCAGCTGCGCTCATGGACCCTGTTGAGTGACTGAGGTCTTGCAGACGCGTGACACAGAGAAAGGAGTTTCCCTGGGGACGGGTTGGAGTAGCTTGTGGTCTGTTCTCCTGTTTCTCCCTCTCAGCATCTTGATTGTGCCGGAATGTGGACTGTTTGCAGCGACTGGTTCGAAAGACAGGAGGGAGGAAGGAGAGGCTATGCCATGATACCAGACTTCAGGGCTTTGTTTGCAGGTCGTGTGGAACTAGCCCCCGCCTCACGGCCACAGTCACACACGTGGCCGGCTCCTCTCTGCGCTGCGATTGCTCTCCGTGCGGCATGCTCAGACGCTCTCGTTCGTGGCCGGCCCCTCTTCGCACTGTGATTGCTCTCCGTGCAGCATGCTCAGATGCTCTTGTTCGTGGCCGGCCCCTCTCTGCGCTGCGATTGCTCTCTGTGCGGCGTGCTCAGATGCTCTGGTTCGTGGCCGGCCCCTCTTCACACTGCGATTGCTCTCTGTGCGGCGTGCTCAGATGCTCTCGTTCGTGGCCGGCCCCTCTCTGTGCTGCGATTGCTCTCCGTGCGGCGTGCTCAGATGCTCTCGTTTTGCACTGCATGCACCTGGCAGGGAGGTGTCAGAACCACAGGTCCGTGCCTGATGACCTGTGACATACAGAGAGGCCAGTCCTGGGTTTATCATCTGTGTGAACCGTATTTCTCAGACTCTGAGAGACTTCGTTCTTTTAAGTTTCACTGTGGTTGGGAAACGAAACCATTATGAGCAAAGTTTTCATTTTTAAAGTTTTGCAGCTGCCATAGGCCCTAACTGGGGTGCTCACAGCGGCTACATGGGTACCCATAGCCATATCAGGGCATCAGGGGCACCTTTCTTCTCTTGTGGGTCCCCCTATTTGCGCGCATGCACACACACACCCACACCCACACACATGTAATGCTGCAACGAAATATTTCAAATGAGAGGTACCAAGTTTTTCCAGGAGCTGCCTGGCCTTGGCCATTGTTGGAGACATGGGTACATGGTCCAGGCCAGAGTCCTGCCCCGATCTCCCTTCTCTTGAGTGTTAGGGCTCTGAAGGATGTGCCGGCATCACCAGGCCTCCTGTGTAGGCTCAACCAGGGTACAAGAAATGGCAGCGAAGAGAAGGCGCGAGACCACTCTGCCACGGCCCTTCCTGTGTTTCGTCCAGTCAGTTTACTTAACCCAGCTTGATTTGGGATGGGGGAGTTGTGTGCGTGTATACCCAGGAGTCCTGACAAATAAAGACTCTAAATGAATACTATCCGCTCAGCTCCATATGCATAGCACCGGTGATTTCTGTCAGTAAAATGCCAGCCTGTCCATTGTCCTGGGGAGTGCACATCATGCTGACGTCATGCTGAACCGGGAGTCCCCAGCTGAACCATGGTTCAGCCGTCTTTTGAGAGAATATGAGATGAGCTTGGAGAGCTTTCCAGAGATGGTGACTTGACTTAAGCAAACCAAGCAGGGTCTCGATCCTGTGACTCGTCTCTGTGACAGTCTCCCTGCCCCCGCTCAGCTTTGCCTTTAGTGGGATAGGCTCAGAGGCCCACGTCAGGTTTGTGGATACCCGGTGGCTGCCAGCAGCCTCTTGGGCTGCAGACTTTGAAGCCTGCTTGCCTGAGCGTTCCCCCAGAGAAGCTCCCTGGTACTTCTCAGTGTTCCTACAGAAGAGCTGTAAGTAGACAAGCCTGACCGCCTGGGACCACACTGCGGTCTGAGGAACCGGAGGGTGGTTCACTCAGAAGCTTGCAGACAGACTGGGAGGTGGAAGGGTCTCAGATGCAAGTTGGGGTCATTTCTCAAAGAGGAGAAGAGGAGCTGTCCTTTACAGCAGTGCAGCCAGTTTAAAAACCAAAGCAGCGGACGGGACGTTAGGTCACGTCTGCAGGTATGCATGGCCAGCCAGAGGAGGTCAGAGGCCAAGGGCAGATCTTCCCCTTTGAGACCCTAACAGCCTCCTTATTGTGAGAAGGGCCGGCGTCCGTGGGTGCAGGGTGCCAAGGTCTCAGAGGGTTTGGTGGCGCCAGTCAAGTCATTTCCCAGAGGCCCAGAATCTCAGATAAAGGTGACATTCACCTTAAACAGATTACTTGCACTAGACCTGTCTCCTTGGTGACGAGGGAGACAGAAGGCGGGACACAGCTGCCTTTTACTGAGGGTTGACTTCAACTGACCAACCTCAGAATCTTTGGAAATTTCTCTCAGCAGCCAGAGTGGATTCCCCCCCGAGTCCTCACTTCAGAGTCCAGGATGCTCGGCCACGTAACGTGTTAATCAGCCGGGGAGGCCCTAACGAAACCCCGCAGACCGTGGGTGGGCGGAGGGGACGCGTGCTCACCAGATCCGCCGCCTGCCCCTCTGGACGCCGGCGGCAGCAAGCTTGCTTCCCCCGGGCCTCCCGGGGCCTGCAGGCAGCCACCCCTCGCTGCGCCCAGCCCGGCCTCTCCTGTGTCTGTGCGGGTCCTTGCCCTCTTCTCTCCCCCTGAGGATGCTAGTCCCGTCGGATTAGGGCCCCGGCAGGATCCCACTGCTCTGGAGCCCCACCCTCTCGTTCTGTTTCATTACCTCCTTGGAGGCTCTGTGTCCAAATTCAGCCGCATTTGGCGGCGTTAGAGTTTCAGCGTATGAATTTGGGGAGGGGGACACGGTTCAGCCCGTGATAGTGACTTACACATGTACATTTCACGAACATTCCTTGATTTCCTACAGGGCACCAGCTACCCCCGGCGGTGCGTGGACCTCTGGGTGTTTTGCTGGGAGACAGAATCGCTAAGAAGCCTGCGTGGTTCATGCCAGTACAGAAGCGCACAGGCTCTGGGAGGGTGGAGTCGGGGCTCAGGGAGGCTTCACTGAGGGGCGCTGCTAGTGCAGTGGGGGCTGTGGACTCCGCGACACTGTTAACCGTGCCCACCTCCGTCACAGCGTCACCCGGGGCCCCGGGACCAAAGAGGAGTCACGCGAGAGCCACGGCAGAAACACTTAGCCCAGCCCACAGAGTCATGGAGCCCACCCCAGAGGCGCAGGCCACTGACGAGTGCACAGACTTGGGATGTACATGGGCTGGAGAGCAGGGCTGAGGTGGGGGGATCCAGGATGCAGGTGGGAAGCTCACCAGGCCCTTTTCAGGCAGCTTCCCCCGATTCCCTGCAGGAGAGAAGAGGGGAAGATGAAAGGCTTGTTGGGAGATTTGACATGCGCGGTAGAAGGTGGGTTCGACTCTGAGGGGATGGGAGTGGCGGGTGGTGGCGACTTGGGTTGCGTGGTGCAATTTAAATCCTATGATGAAACCAAGTGTATAAAGAGGGCTGATGAACTAAGAGCCCAAGTCCATGAACATGGGAAGCCCCTGTATGGTGGTGCCCATCACAGCACGTGGTCACAGTGGAAGCTGGTCAGGGTGACGTGGATCATAGCGGTCATAGCTGGGCTGGAAAAGGATGCGGGCAGCTTTGCCGGGTGGGTGAGGAGCGAGGCAGACCCAAAAGCAGCTTTGGGTGGAGGCAGCCGGGCAGGTGAGAGATTGTAGAGCCTCACATACCAATAGGCTGGCTGCTCTGCCTTTCTCTCATTACCCCATCTGCTTAAGAAAAATAATAATAATCACGTGTTAAATCAGTATAATTTGAAGAGTAATTGGGTAATGAAAATCCAGTTCAGAACCCGAGATGGAACCTCTTCAATTTAACTTGCCCGTTTCCAACTTAATTTTCAAAATTAAGATGCCTCTCATGAGTCTCAAAATTGTTCACAATCCAGAGTGTAGTGAGGGGAGGAGAAGATGCTGAGTGAGAAAGTGGATTCCATGTCAAAAACTGCCCTGCTGTGTGTGTGTGGTGTGTGGCCTGTGGATGTGTGTGTGTGGTGTGCATGTATGCTGTGTGTGTGTGGAGTGTGTGTGTGGTGGGTGTAAAGGGGGGCCCCAGGGGTGGGATGGCCCTTCTGTGCACAAGGACATCTAACTGTAAACAGCATTTGTTGGACGTCTGAATCCATTAGTTTGGAGGAAAATGCCGTTGTCTAGAGGAGCACTTACGCGGCAGAGCTGAGTCCGTCACTGGAGGGACCGGCTTTGACTCCTCACTCTAAGGTCCTCACAGTCAGTGTCTGTCTGTCTGTCTGTCTGTCTCTCCCTCTTACACACACGCACACCTGCACATTCATTTACACACATTCCTCTTGGCTCGCTCAAATACTCAACTCTGAGGTGCTCTTTCTCTGTCTGCAAGATCAGGACGTCACCGCCTGCCTCTCAGGCAGCAAATGGACCCCCCACGAGCCGGCGCTTCGCGCTCCTGGGCTCAGGGCTGCGCCCCCAGCGTTCACAGGGGAAGTGGGCAGAAAGCAGCCAAGGTTCCCGTTATCCTTGGGGCGCGAGGTCGTGACTGCAGGTGTGGAGGGGCTCCTGAGATGCCAGTGTGTTTACCTAGGTGCCGGTTACCTGGGCACACTGAAACTTAACTGAGCCGAGTACGTATGTGGACTTTGCTGGGTGTATGTGACTTCAGTCAAACGTTTCAAAAATGATGTGGCAACAAAAATGTCATTACACCTGCTTGGTTTCAGATTATTACTATGCACATGGAGTGAACCTCAGAATTCTAACATGATTAAAAAAACAAGATTGTCATAGATTTTATTAAATCAATGAGCTAAATTAAAGCTGGGTGAAACAAAATAATGAGAATTTTTCTCACAATTCAAGTGTGTTTTATTAAAGCCCACCAAACCCGCTTGTTATTGATATTGTTAATACAATATTTAGATTCCATTTTGAACCTGCCAGCTGGCAAAGATTACTGAAACGTCAGTCTTTTCTGAGACTACTTTGTTTGTTTTTTAACATTCATAACCAGAGTTAGGTTCTTAAATGTAGGTTAAGATGAATTTGTGCTGCTGCTAAGTCACTTCATTCGTGTCCGACTCTGCGACCCCGTAGACGGCAGCCCACCAGGCTCCCCCGTCCCTGGGATTCTTCAGGCAAGAACACTGGAGTGGGTTGCCATTTCTTTCTCCAGTGCATGAAAGTGAAGAGTGAAAGTGAAGTCACTCAGTCGTGTCCGACTCTTCGAGACCCCATGGACAAGTAGCCTACCAGGCTCCTCTGTCCATGGGGTTTTCCAGGCAAGAGTACTGGAGTGGGATGCCATTGCCTTCTCCATAAGATGAATTTATGTGACTATAAATGGCACTAGGAAAAAAATGAAAAATCTTTATCAAAAACTTTGAGAAGGTCTTTCCCAAAACACATAGGAGACTCACATAAACTGTAAAAGTTTACCTAAACAAAAGTGTTATTTCATTCTGTCATAGTATCTTGATGGATAAATATGTTGGTAGCGGAATTGAACTAGAAGTCATTATTTAAACCTTGAAACTTCGTAGATAGGATTTTGCTAACAGAAAGCATTGTGTTTGAAAATGTTTGAAATTTAAAAACAAGCAGGCCCAGCTGGGGCATGGGCAATTTGGATAAAAGGGGTCAGAAGATACAGATTTCCAGTTAACAAAATTAAAAATTTGGGGGGTGTAATATATAGCATAATGACCATTTAATAATACTGTGTTTGAAAGTTGCTTAAAAAAAAAGATCTTAAAAGTTCTTATCACAGGAGACAAAAAAATTGTCACTGTGTCACTGACTATAATGATTATCTGCAGTGTATACAAATAATCATTATGTCGTACGCCTGAAACTAATGTAATGTATGTCTATTATATCCCAGTTTAAAAACAAAAGATAAGAATAAGCCAGGCCAGTTGCACCGAGATTTGTAACTGCCAGAGGAGTACAGAACAGCCAAGATCCTTTTCACCTGAAAGCACATAGAATTGTGGTTGTATCTTGAAGATTGATTTTAAAAAGAGGACCCTTCTCTGCAGTGTTTGTCGAAATGATTAAGGTGTTCAGGAACGCCTGTCAGACCACTGAACCATTCGTTACCTTCATTTAAACTCCTAAGTCTCTATATCAGCCCTTTTGTAAATACTGTCTCAGTGGCTAATGCTGCCTCTTACATGCTCAGGTCTTTCAAGAATGTGTTGTAATAATAGTAATTTTTAAAAATCTTAGCATCATTTTCATGATAGTACTCAGGCCTGAATTTTGTCTTGTGTGTTCCCAAGTCAAAGACTGTGACACCCCCCTATTTCAGGGGCAGAGGGAATCTCAGATTTGTCTGTATGTGCTTTCCGCAAAAGAGTTAAGACAGTACGACGGCGTATTTTCTTCTTTCTTCGGTAGACTGAAGTGCCTTCACGTTCTGATTTCGATTAGTGTGACTGTTGAAAGTCCGCAGGGCACACCTTCCACTGCCAGCAGCATGGTGAGCCTGGCTCTCTGTAGGCGCAAGTAGAAATTGCAGCTGCAGCCCGCCCTGGGTGTGAGCCCAGCACGCGGCTTCCGGTATGGCCCGGAATCTGAGTGAGGCTGACCCCAAGACACATGCGTCAGTGAGCAATGGAAGGGCCTCCCCCGAAGTGTTCGTCGTATTGATACTTACCTTGAGCCGTGGAATCACGCGTAGGTGTTTACTCACTTTCTGCTGACTGCAGTAAGGTTGTGTGGGTTAGACAGAGAATAGAAAAGAGTAAACTACAACCGCTGGTTTTCTTCACTAGGTTACTGTTCATGGTTAGCTTGGGCTTCCCTGGTGGCTCAGTGGTAAAGATTCTGCCTGCTGACGCAGGAGGTGAGAGTTCAGTCCCTGGCTCAGGAAGATCCTCCCGGAAAAGGAGACGGCAAGCCACCCCAGTATTCTTGCCTGGGAAACCCCATGAACAGGGGAGCCCCGAGGGGCATGGCGCACGGGGTTGCAGAAGAGGAGAACCCAGCTTAACGACTAAACAACAACAGCGGTCAGTGTATATCTTCCAGACTGAGCAGGGAGATGGTTAAATCTCAGAACGAAGAAGCTTTAGACCCCATCCCCTCACCACGCCTAATGTATGTACCTGAGACTTCTTTCTTTTTTAACAATTTGAGCCCTATCCTTACATTGTTACGTGAAAGAAATAACAACCAACAGAACGACAAAAACAGGTCTAGTGGCCCATACCCTTGAGGTCCAGACCAAAGCTGGATGCACCCAAGACCACGCCAGCCAGGAGACCCTTGGCTGGTACCCCTTCCGGACGCAGACGGGCAGAGTTAGGGCTGAGGAGGACCGGAGCCCATCCAAGGCAGTCACCAGAAGCATAGCATGGTCTTCTCTGCAGCCCGGGGTGCTGGTCCAGGCTGCCCCGGGGGCTGCAACCCTCTGGGATTCTCGGTCACGTCAGAAGCGCTCCTCCTGGCTCTGCCTGGGAGCACAGAGCCTCTCCCAGGCCCAGGAAGGCGCTTCAGTGGCGCATCATCCTTTGCTCATGCTGGAGCGCAGGCAGCATCTGGGTGGTGAGTTCAGTTAAAAGCCTGGAGGAGGGTGATGTGGAGGCAAAGGCGCGCGGGTCGCCTGCTGTTCCCAGGACTCTGAAGCACTGTTCCGTGTTTACAACAACCGGAAGGAAAAACGTTCGGGTTTTCTAAATGATCCGTTCATACTTGAGGCCACGGACTTCCAGGATCTGTTATTACTTATCTGTAGTTTTGCAGACCAACTTGATAATGTTTCCTTGAGGACCAGAAGTTCATGTGTGGATCTGCTGAATGGGATTAAGGGCAGCAGGTTCAGAATTGAACTTGAGGAGTCCTGATTTTGAACACGTATGGTTGTTTTTATTTTACTTAAAAATGCTCATCACCTTAGAGCACGTTTAATATGCAGCGCTGCATATGCGAGCGTGCTTCCCGGTGTTTGGGGACACCTGGGGCCGTAGGAGGGTTTCCGTTGGGGGAGGTGACCCCAAAGGTTTCCTCAGAGCCCCTGTCTGTACTTCAGTGCTCCTTACCATCTGCTTCAGGGCTGCTGTGCAGCAAAACGCTGCGTGTCAATGACTGTGTTTAATTAATCTGTCCAACATATCCCACCTTGTTCCAAAAAGAGTTTGCAATAGCTTACAAAAAGGCAGCACAACTAGAATTCTTTTTTTATGGTCATACTGCTATCAAAATAAAGGGAAAAGGGCAGGATACCGAAGATAAAATTAGAGGATAACATTAGTATATAAAATTAATACCCTAGGTCCTTTGTTTCGGTTTAAAGAATAGAGTGGTCAGTCACGAGTGTGGCTCTGAGGTTCCTGGTCGCCAGGGCAAAGAGTGCAACATAATCAGGTGTGTGGTTTAAATGTTCAGGGGATTAAAACCAGCTTGTTACTGAAGAGAAATACAGAGGTGCCTGGTACTGAGTTGTCCTTTAGGTCGTCAGAGAGACAACCCTTAGTTATGTAGCAGGGTGCATCCTGCTGCCTAAGACTGTGCCTCGTTTCCTAGGCGGTTTTCTGTGGCATCTTCAGCCAGGGCAGTGGCAGCGAGGTGTTTAGAAGCTCTTCAGTGACGGCCCCAGGGTGTTGCCGTCTTTAGTCGGGATGGCCTAGTCTGGGGTAGGGCCGTGGAGTCTGTAGTTTTAAAAGCTTCCGGGTGACACCGATGTACAGACAGACTTGATAAGCTCTGTTTTAGGTAACAGAGGAAAATGTAGCTAAACCAGGTAAGGGCCCAGAGCTGGAAGCAGTGGTTTGGTGAGATGTAAGTGATGCAGCGCGCGCGAGGCCCAAGCCCACCCCAGGAACTGAGTCTGGAGCTGGAGGAGGGGCGGCTGGGCGAGCCGGGGAGGACAGGGCGCATCCCAGGGCAGGCCTCTCTCCCTGCATTCTGTAGCCCTCAGCCAGCTGGAGTTGGGAAGAGGAAGCCATAGGATTGGGAAGGTGTACTGTGTGGGAATAAAGGCATTTGAAGGTCAGGTACACTGAGTGCGGGCTTCCCTGGAGGCTCAGAAGGTAAAGACTCTGCCCGCAGCTCCGGAGATCCAGGTTCGATCCTGGGTTGGGAAGATCCCCTGGAGGAGGGCATGGCTACCCCCTCCAGGATTCTTGCCTGGAGAATCCCATGGACAGAGGAGCCTGGCAGGTTACAGTCCATGGGGTCACAAAGAGTCTAACACAACTGAGTGACTGACACTACATTGAATATATATCTTTAAATTGGGTCACTTTAATTATTGGTTGTATCTATCGGTATTGAATATGAATTCTTTCAACTAGAATATATAACAAGGTTTAGAAAACATTTACGGTCAGTAGGCCTCCAGCGGTGCAGGCTTGATCGCAGGGGCTGCTACTGACTAACCTCGCCCATTGAGGCCCCAGCTTTGAGCTTGACCTGAGCCTGACCTCGCCTAGCCCTGTGGGATGACGCGTCGTCTCCCAGTCACCGCTGGGCAACTGGGGGGAAACGACGGGGGGCCTGGGGTCTGCTCCAGAGTTGCCCGTTCCCGGAGCATCCAGAGCTTGGTGGTCCTTCATGGTTGTTCAGGCCCGTTTCCTTCTCCTTTCTTCTTTCTCTTCCTCCTCCTCCCCCACCGCTTTGCTGAAATAAGGTAGAATGTGAAATCAGAAGTCTGTCTGCTTGAACTAAGGGCCGGGGACCCAGAGTCCCAGCCTCTCCCACCACCCCGTGTCCCCCTCAGGAAGGCAAGGAGCTCCCTGCCGCTCCGAGCAGTGGCCTGCAGCATGTCTGCGATGTGACTCTCGGCCCCGTTAGTCAGGGCTCCTGTGTGTGTGCAGAGACATTCCAGTTTTCAACCGGAAGACAGGTGATTGTTGTTCAGTCGCTCAGTCGTGTCCAACTCTCTGCAACCCCATGGACTGCAGCACGCCAGGCCTCCCTGTCCATCACCAACTCCCGGAGTTCACTCAGACTCACGTCCATCGAGTCAGTGACGCCATCCAACCATCTCATCCTCTGTCATCCCCTTCTCCTCCTGCCCTCAATCTTTCCCAGCATCAGGGTCTTTTCAAATGAGTCAGCTCTTTGCATCAGGTGGCCAAAGTACTGGAGTTTCAGCTTCAGCATCAGTCCTTCCAATGAACACCCAGGACTGATCTCCTTGAGAATGGATTGGTTGGATCTCCTTGCAGCCCAAGGGACTCTCAAGAGCCTTCTCCAACACCACAGTTCAAAAGCATCCATTCTTCAGCGCTCAGTCTTCTTTATGGTCCAACTCTCACACCCGTGCATGACTGCTTCCTATTTCATTCTTTATGAAGTCTCAATTACTTTTACAAATAAGAAAAATGATGGACAAATATGGAGTCTCTGCTATGGTATCAGGGTATGATGCACAAGTGCACCTGCCTCTTTCTTTTCATCCGTGTTTTCTGAAGAATAACTGCTCCTTGGAGAGTTTTCATGGTACTTGAGTCATGCCCTTTGTGTGATGCTGAGGTTAAATTCAGGAGAAGACCTGTTATGGCAGAGCATCTCACACCAGGACCTCACCTGGAAATCAGAGCAGCCTTGCAGACTTTTTATGGTGTGAATTCGGCGGGGTGGGGAAGCCCCGATTTTGAGAGATTTTTCTCATCTAGCCTCCTCCCCCAGGATTGGATTATACACAAATTGGTACTTACAGGTGGTAACTGGTTCTGTTCTTAAAAGATTTCTCTAGAGGATAATTTTTCTACTTTCTTGAATAGTGTGTTTCAGCCTGAATTTCTGGAAGGAACTTCTTCCACTCTTTAATTTGAACGTCTCTTCTTACGATTTCAATATAATTTCCTTCCACGCTCCGTGAAGAAGCAAACAGGAAACAACAGCATGGGCTGGCCCCTGCGTCCTGGTTGCTGCCCTGGAAGTGTCCCCATCGCCTGCAGTACCCGTGGGCTCCGTGGGCAGATGGCGTGACTCAGCCTCGGCAGTGGGGTGGGTGTGTATCCTGATGGCCCATATGTGCCTGTGAGTCGGCGGAGGAATCGATGGCAGTGATTAATGAGGGTGTCTGGCTCCAACCCCCGGTTACCCCAGCCGCATACGTGCAGGGCGGGTGGCAAGGAGGGATTCATTTCCCAACTGAACAGTGGAGCTTTTCTCTGCTCAAAGGCAGCTCATTTGTTGTGGTTTGTGCAAGGATCGGAGTGGTTAACTCCGTGTGTTTTCCTCCTCAGCTAACCTACACACAGAAGACAGTCTGGTTTTCAGATTGACCAGGTCTTAAATGAATAATCGAGGAGTCTAAACTCCCTTGCATTTTATAGGTTCTGATTCTCTGAAAAGAAGACTCTCAGAGGTCCCACCTGCTCAGGCTCCCTTTGGCGGGATATCAACTATGGTCTCTGCCAGGTTTTCCCTGAATAATGAATGAGGCAGTGTGGAGCAAGTCAGAAATAGAAATCAATAAAGCTGAATTTCTCCAGGAAGAGGCGGCCCTGCAGCAAACTGATAGTGAACAGTGAGGCCAGTGGGCGCCAAACACAGTCAGGCACAGCCCCACGCTCGGCAGAGGGACAGAAGCCTCCGGACTCGGGATCGGGGTGCAGGCCACTCAGAGGGACTTGGGGTGGGGGAGCGGGGCGGGGGCGGGGGGAAGAGGGGCGGAGCCCAGAGCCCAGCGTCTTCCAGGCCGACAGAGCAGCACCCCCTGCACCGAGCTCCCGTGAGCCAAGCACCAGACGCCTTCATGAATCCCACGTGTGCAGCTGCGTGGCTGGAAGAGACCCACACGCGGCCTGTTTGTCCTGGCTCCGTGAGATTCGGCAGGACCGAGAGGTCTGCAGAGACACCCTGGTCCTTGCCCCTGGCCCCTCGCGCTGAGCTGTCCTTCAAGAGTCTGCCCACGTGCAGCCCCCACCCCCACCCAAGGTGGGTGGGCGCTCGCAAAAAAAGCCGCTTGGAACCCCGGAGACGGATTGATTTTAGTCTGAGGGAGATTGAAACGCGTTGTGTGGAGAGCCTTTTTTAAGTGCCAACGTTCTGTGAAGGTCCACTGGGGTCTCCCCTTTGAAGATGATGGCAGCACCCGTCAGGAGGGTGTGGGGATGGCTGGCAGGCAGGGCAGGGCCGGGCCAGCTGATTCTACGTACTTGGCAGGCAAGCAGCCAGAATCCTTCTATTAAAGGCGTTCTAGGTGTCCACCTTGGGTAAGTGCTCAGGCTCCTTGTGAGTCCCCATCAGCCATGGGCAGGGGTTTTGTGCCTTAGGTACTTTGGGACACTAACCAGAAAAATGGTTTTAGAGGTGAAGGGAGCGCTCGCTGTGCAGAAGGCACGGATGGATTCTCACACAGGAATATCCTCCTCCTTGAGGACACTGATTAGGGTCATGTTTCCCTGAAGGTCCCGCTGTGAGGACATCTGAGCCTCGGTGCCAGGCCTTATGAATGGTTTGGTTCAAATCCTGTTTGGATTATGCTGCAGGGTACTTTGAAAAGAGCCCTGGACTCAGAGCATGGACTTGTGGTTTCATCTGCACACCTTGCCTTCGAGCTTCCTGGGTGGCGGTAGTGGTCAAGAACCCGCCTGCCAAGCAAGAGACGTAAGAGGGATTTGATCCCTGGGTTGAGAAGACCCCCTGGAGGAGGGCATGGCCACCCGCTCCAGTATTCTTGCCTGGAGAATCCCATGCACAGAGGAGCCTGGTGGGCTACAAAGAGTCAGACACGACTGAGGCGACTTAGTAGGCATATACAGACCACGCCCTCAGAACCAAATTGGTGGAGTGTGTGTTCAGCTCTGCACCTGATCTGGGTGAGTGCATTGCGCGGCATCATTTCTTAGGTCCCATCTAGCCTCTGGCGTGCTGTGTTTTCAAGAATAGACCTTTGCCCTAGGACTTTTTGTATTTAATTTTTCTGGCCAGCTCGGTACTGTTTCTGACATAAAGTGAGTCAACGCTTGGAAAATGAATGACTGAATGAACCCAGTCCAGCAGCGCTCATCCGAATGGAAGGCCTGAGTCTGATACAGGCGTGGAGCGCGCAGTCTCCTCGGGTGTGACCGCAGTGCGCACTATTAGAGGCCTGGGCACCTTGAAGCCCTGCACTCGCAGAGAGGAGAGCGGAAAGTGGCGGCGTGGGCCCGGGGCTCGTGGAAAGAGAGGCGGCTCCGAAGACACCGGCCATGACCCCGCGCCCCGAGCCTTCTCTTCCCCGTGAGGACTCCCTGGGCGCGGCGTCCCGTGCTGCTGGGTGTGGGCGGTGGAGACGAGGCGCCCCCTGGCCCGGTAGCTTAGCCTCCTCCGGGACACTTCAGTGTGCACATGCGCCGTGCTTGGGAGATCCAAGCGGAGGAATCAAAAAGGCTCTGGATCGATACAGGAGTGTCATTAAAGCACTTAGCTCTCCCACGGAGCCCCGCTAAGTGCCTCTAATGCAGTTTTCGGGGGGGGGGGGTGATGGATCGACGGGGGGTCCCCCCGGGCCACAGCCGGCAGGGTGTGGACAGACAAGGCGGCCTTGAGAGCTCTGGGTTGGAGGAGGTGAAGGGCGCCGGGCAGGCGTCCCGGCCGAGGCGTGTTCAGGAGCACAGTGTGTGAATGACCCCCCACCCCCCGCGGTGGGCACTGGCCCCTGGGCCTGGGGGTGGGGGGCAGGTCTGGCACACAGATGGGTTTTGATCGTCAGACAGAGTGATTTTGAACACACAAATTCATTGCCAAGGCTCCAGCATGAGGACTTTTCTCGTCCCTGTTCAGATTTCCAGCTTCTCCTGACGCTTGGAGATGTGGCCTCTCTGGGCCCCCTCGCCCGGGGCCAGGAGCTGGCTGGACCTGAGTGGCCTTGATGTCCGGGGACTTGCTTCTTAACCTCCACAGCCTCCAGCTCACTCCGGCGTTTGCCTCTGAGTCGCTGGTTAGAAGGCGAGTTTCTGGGAAATAGTGCAGATTCGGGCAACTAACTCAGCCCATGGACAGAGGAGCCTGGTGGGCTGCAGTCCATGGAATCTCGAAGACACGACTGAGCGACTTCACTTTCACTTTTCACTCTCATGCATTGGAGAAGGAAATGGCAACCCACTCCAGTGTTCTTGCCTGGAGAATCCCAGGGACGGGGAAGCCTAGTGGGCTGCCGTCTCTGGGGTCGCACAGAGTCGGACATGACTGAAGTGACTTAGCAGCAGCAGCAGCGCAGCCCTGTGGAAGGCAGGATAGGATGGCGGGGATGGCGCTTGAGACATTCGGGGCTCACTGCTCTCTGTGTGCATCTCTCTTCTAAGCGTTTTGCCAGCGTTAACTCACTCATCCCGGTGCAAACCCAGGCAGGCACATTCTGTTGGGAGCCATCTGACAGATGGGGAAACCAGAGGCTGGGTTTCTGTCACTGGAATTAGCTGCCCCAGCGCTTGCAGTGCTCGTGGGACAGACTGGGACTTCGGCCCGTCCGGCTGGCTCCCGGTCGCCGCTCTCGATGGATGAAAGGGACCGTGCCTGAGTCCAGCATGCTAGCTCAGGTGCCTGGTGCTGTGTGGCCCGATGTGTTCGTCTTTCACGGCCCCAGGACACGGACAGATGGGGGACAGGACAGAGGACCTCCTTAGGGATGCAGATGGAGTGGTGAATGGAGATCCTGGAGGATTTGAAGGAGGCACGGAGGGACTCAGAAAACACACCAACGGCTGATGAGAGGGAATAGGATGACCGGAAAGACCAAGAGGAGGCAAGAGATCTGTTAGGAAGGGTCTGGCAGACGTGTCCGTTTACTGTCTTTCGTTTGGAATAAGGCTCAGTTCGGCGTGTTTCAGGGTGCTCCAGACCAAAGGCCTCAGCTCCCACCAGCCAGACTTCCTCCACCTTAAGAAATGAACTCCTCCGTGCTCCCAATTGAGATTTCCGCAGCTCAGTCTGTTTCATCGGAAAGAAACGTTCGGTCTCCGGCGTGGACAGGACTGCAGGGCAGACAGGAGGACCCGGCTTAATGGAGTGATGAGAGCTGGAACCGTCTGCCCACCTGGAGGCGGGGTGAAGCGGTGCCAGCCCGGGCCGCCCTCCCTGGGGCGCGCCCTTCCAGAATCCCCCTGCCCTGGCGTGAATGTCAGGTTCCCACCTGCGAGCCCTGGTGAGGACTACAGGGGGATGCCTGCGCTCGCCCGTGCGCCCCCTGCGTTTACGGCCCCGCGGGCCCCGGCCTTATCGAGCTGAGCGCTGATGAGCTCAGACACCCGGGGCCTCAGGGAAGCCGTTCGGAGCCGGAACCGAGGCGGCCCGAGGCTCTGCGGCTCGCCCTCCCGCCTGGCCCGGCCCCGCAGGCCCGGGCGGAGACAAGACCCAGACCCCCAGCGCCCCGACAGCCCGCTCCCAGCCTCTGCCTGCCCTCTCGGCCTGTCTGCAAAGCGGCTTCCTGTCCAAGTAGATGGATCAGCTCCCGCAGTCCTAAGGCCACCCACACGGAGGGGCAGGACACACCCTGCTGGGTTTTCCTTATCTTTAATGGAAAACCTCTGCAAGTCCTCTCACCTGTTCCTGCCCTATCCGTGTGTTTTGTCTTACAGCAGTGTTTTTACTTACTTCCGAGTTTTTAATGTCTATTTATGTTTATTTTTGGATGTGCGGAGTCCTCCTTGCAGCACGCGGGCTGTCAAGTATGGACTTAGCTGACCTGCAGTGTGTGGGATCTTAGTTCCCTGACCAGGGATTGAACCCACGTCCCCTGCATTGGAAGGCAGGTTCTTAACCACTGGACCACCAGGGAAGTCCCTTTACTTAATTCTTGTGCTGTGCTGTGCTTAGTCGCTCAGTCGTGTCAGACTCTTTGTGACCCCATGGACTGTAGCCCTCCAGGCTCCTCTGTCCATGGAATTCTCCAGGCAAAAATACTGGAGTGGGTTGCCATTTCCTACTCCAGGGGATCTTCCCGACCTACAGATAGAACCCGGGTCTCCTGCATTGCAGGCAGATTTTTTTTTTTAACCATCTGAGCCTCCAGGGACTGAATTTGCATGTCAAATGGAAGCTCAGGTAAAATGTATCATTTTCATCTTGGCTTCCCAGATACCATGACACATCTCCAATGAAGGAAGGGTGGTAATGGGTGGCCCACTTTGAGAAGCTCACATAATAAAAGTCATCCTGGGCTCTGTGGGCTGGGTTTGGCTAGTAGTTCACCTGGTTATTAACTGAGTGTCCTTTGTCAAGTTACTTAACCTCAGTTTCCTCATTTGCTAGATGAGTATAAGAATCGGGGAGGGAGGAGGGTTCAGGATGGGGAACACGTGTATACCTGTGGCGGATTCATGTTGATATATGGCAAAACCAATACAATATTGTAAAGTTAAAAAAAAAAAAAAAAAGAATCACTGCTTCATGAGGTTGTTGCAAAGTAACAAGCTGCACGAAGCTACTTTGTGCCTTCTATGACTTCTATCCCCGCATTTGTAAATGCTTCAAGGCCAAGGGCCATGTGTTCAGACTACTCTGAGTCTCTCGTGGCATATCATGAGAATTCTGTAAGAGTGTTCTCTTATTTGTGTCTGGAAAGGATTTTTATGGATCCAAAGTAGTACATAAACTAACTTGAAGAGAATTTCCGCAGAGGCCGTGGCAGGTGGGTGGGATCTTTACACAGAAGGCCAGCAGTGCATCGTAAGCGCTTGGCCAGCTCAAGCACCCGCTCCATCCGGGTAAGCTCACAGAGGCACAGCCTCCTCCTCATTGCGCACCGTTTTAGGTAAACGACGCTCTTGGCTGGTTAGTATGATGTTATTTTTACAGACATTTAAGTGAGCTTTTTTTTTTTTCCTCTTCAAATTTACAAAGTGCTTTCATAGTGAGTTTTCTTTACAGGTCTTATTCTTGTAGACTTTGGAAAGCTTGGAGACCCCAGAAGCGTTAGAATCAGGGGACCCAGGGGATCTGATGGCTCAGAAAAGGATCCGGGCAGAAGGGGCACTTTTGAGAGGGAGGGCGGAGAGCCCAGGAGGCCTGGGGCTTCATCAGATGTGATGGGGCTGCAGGAGGCACGAGGGGAGTGGACAGCGCAGTGGGAGTGGGCTCAGAGGTGAGGTAAAGAGAGGCTGGGTTCCAAGGCGATTCTCAAGTAGGGACCCCAGTGGGGAGAACTGTGAGTCTGCGCTTCCGTATCCTGGTTTTGTTTTTTCGGACAGTTCTCAGTAAATATCTTTCTTTTTCTTCTCGGTTAGCAGAGTGGGGCGTGTGTGAGTCTGGGGGCAGCAGCGGCCTTTTCTTCTCGGCTCTGCTGCTCCCTGTGAGCCTGGCAGAGTGCCCTGACTTCTCGCAGTCCAGTTCCTCGCCTGCAAATGTGAACCCCGGTCTAGGAGACATCAAAGGCTGTTTTCCGTTCGTAACTGACGGATGCTTTTTGTGACTCCTCTCAGAGGTGAATTGCTAACTATCCTATAATATACTGGAGTTATATTTTTTATAACTTTCTCTTTTAAAGGCAGAAAACCTCAGTCCTGCTCAGCTACATAGTCCAGTAGATGGGGGGTGGGGGGGCTGACTTCTGTAAAGAGCAGACGGCGAATATTATGAGCAGACCACATGGTTCAGTTTTACAGCTTCTCATCTCTGGACATGGCTGTGTCCCGTAAAGTTCTATTTACAGACAGTGTACTTTGAATTTCATATAATACTCATGTGTCACAAAAACGTTAGCTTTTTTTTTTTTTTTTTTTCAGTAACTTAAAAATATGTAAGCCATCCTCAGCTCGTAGGCCATTTATGCAAAACAGACACGTTTGGTCCACAGGCTGGCTGGAGTGGGCTGACTTCCGAGTCAGTCCGCCCCCGCTCGGCAGCCGTCGGGGTTTTCCCGAGTTCCTGTCGTAGCCCTCACACCTCTCTGCCTTCACGGTCTTGTGCCATCATCTGTCCCTCCTACGCGCCTCAGTCAAGGACTGGGAGGCCTTCCTCTGCAGCGGCAGTCCCTGTTGGATAGGAGGTGCTCGCTGAATGCTTTCCAAATGAATGGTGTAGTAATTATCCCGCTTACAGGACAAGCAGGTCTTCATGAAACATCGGGAAGTTACCCTTTCATTCCTAGAATGCAGCGTTGGTTTGAATAGATCGTCTGGGAAGGTTTTTAGCATCTGCATCGTCGAGTGGCTCCCCCAGCATTTCAGAGTCTTCGATGCTTGCAAATACATTCTCCTTACCTGACAGCCACTGTTCTGAGAATTACTCAGCTGAGCAGCTCAGTGTCTGTGATTCTGAGTAAGGGAAGACGCTGTCAGATGAAAGGGGAAAGGGCTTGGAAAAGAAGGACGGAGCCGTGACAGGACAGACAGCACCGGAGGCCTTGATGGCTCCAGGTCTCCTATCAACACACCCTGTGGGTCCACAGGAATTTCTAGATAGCTTCATCTCCACTGTTGGCAGGCTTTTGAGAATACAGCCTATCTGTTGAGTCCAGACTCCCGGGAGGCTCATTTGAATCAGCCCCTGAAGTATTTACTTTACCCCTTGTTTGTAATTTTACAGCAAGAGCTTTACAATTCCCACTAAGGAGTGATGCTCAGTAGCCAACGCACACTGTTTGCCCCGGCTTCCCCTTTCCCGTGCGAGGCGCGAGGCACTCGGGGAAGATAGCCGTGTGCAGGGCTGTGTGCTGGCGGGTATAACGCCAGGATGCACAAAGGAGAAATTACCACCATTTACTTGTGTATTATTTTCTCAATTTGAAGCACTTGAATTCCAGAGCTCTTAAATCAAGAGGTTGAATTCCTGGCATTTTAAAGTAGACGACTTGAATAAGCTGTTTAAACCATCCGAATGGCTTTTTTTTTTTTTTTTTAATCACCCGTTTCTTGGATTATTTGCTCCTGAGATTTACTTAATTGAAGTTTTTGCCTTTTCAGTTTACTTCTAATCAAATGGTTTCTATAGGTAAGAAAGTTTTCGTTTTATTCTTCTGGGGAGAGTGGGTTTCATACTGCAGCCAGCGCCCCGGCAGGTGGAAGGAGGCAGTTTGCCACAAGTTTCACACAGAACACTGTATACACAGACGCATACTCAGGATTTCAGCCTAGACTTTCCTCCCCACGGGCATCGTGTCTATAAATGGCACAGTTGCTACGTTTTCAGGGTCTTAGGCCCATAGCAGCTCAAAGCTGTCGCTGATTAAAACCAGGCATCAAGAAGGGAGAAGATGAGGATGGGGAAAATATTAACAGTGAAATTACAAAATTGTGGACACTGATTCTAGATCATTTCCCTGGAGAAGGGCATAGCAGCCCACTCCAGTGTTCTTGCCTGGAGAATTCAGGGATAGAGGAGCCTGGTGGGCTGTGGTCCATACGGTCGCAAAGAGTTGGACACAACTGAAGTAACTTAGCCAGAGAAGGCAATGGCACGCCACTCCAGTACTCTTGCCTGGAAAATCCCATGGACGGGGGAGCCTGGAGGGCTGCGGTCCGTGGGGTCACTGAGGGTCGGACACGACTGAGCGACTTTGCTTTCCCTTTTCACTTTCCTGCGCTGGAGAAGGAAATGGCAACCTACTCCAGTGTTGTTGCCTGGAGAATCCCAGGGACGGGGGAGCCTGCTGGGCTGTGGTCCATAGGGTCGCAAAGAGTTGGACACAGCACTATGCGCACTGTAGATCATCTGCTTATACTAAGATGCAGAAGTGTGGTGGTGATTGTTGTTGTTCAGTCATTAAATTGTGTCTGACTCTTTGCGACCCCATGGGCTGCAGCTGGCGGGCTCCTCTGTCCTTCACCATCTCCCAGAATTTGCTCAGATTCATGTCCATTGAGTTGGTGATGCCATCTACCATCTCATCCTCTGCCTTCCCGTTCTTCTTTTGCAGAAGTGTGGATGGTAGAATTAAAATCAAAATCACCTATTTGTAAAATACCTGTTTTATTTATGAGTGACTGTCTTACGCCCTCAGGAAACAGCAGTAAGTACTAAGGTCTCTCCCCTGTGATATATATATTGTAGTGGGAAGAAAGAAAGCAAACAAATAGAGAAATAAATATGCAGTGTGGTCTCAGGCAGGAAATATTTGCCATAAAAAATAATAAAGCAAAGCGAGGGGAGAGTGGTGGTCTTAGGGCGCTCTTTTAGGAGCTCTTAGGTGCTCTTTTAGCAAAGGTCTTTCTGAAGAATTGATGTAGGAACCAAAATGATGAGATGGTACCAGTCGTGTCACCCTGTAGGGGGAGAGCTTTTTAGGCAAGGGCACGTGCAGAGGCCCTGTGGCAGGCACAAATGTGACTTGTTGAAAGAGCAGCAGTATCAGTGTGGCTGGAGAGGTATGAACAAGACAGAATCTTGTAGGGAAAGAATCGGGAGTGGTCAGCAGGGGCCAGGTCAGCATATATCATGAAATAAAGGCTGGAGTTCTATTCTAATTATGATGAGACACTACTGGACGGTTTTGAGGCAGGGCAACGCTTAATCTAATATCTTTTTTATAAAGATCACCCCTCCAAGAGAGTGGAGAACAGAGTGTCCGAGTGAGTGGCAGGGACTGTGCACGTGGAATCAGTTGAGAGGCTATTGCATGATCTAGATGAGGATGATGGCAGTTTGACCAGGGGGCCGGCCGCAGAGGTGGTCAGATGGGGTTGTTTACCAGAAACTCTGAGCAGAGGCCTTGAGCTTTACAACTTTTTCTCTGTCCCTATAATTCAAACCTAAGGTATAAACTTCCTGAATTGTCTGTCTGATTGAGCCTGGAAGTATGATCTAGTGTGACATCTTTGAGTAATTCTTCTCCAGCCTGTTCTAGCTCTTCTGAAGTCCATTAAGCTCTGATAACAATCCAGTTTTTTTTTTCTTTTTCATTTTACTCATCACATTTTTCTTAGTTCCCAGGCATGGGTGTGTAATAACCTTTGGTTTTCAGGTAGGGATGGGGCAAAGAGGTTAAAATAAAAAGGATATCCTTTAGGTTTGGTTATAATAATCAGACTGAAGCTCTGTATACACTTAGCAATTTATAGAAGTTCTTTTATTTGTGTCATCGTTTTTGCACAGGAGGCTCTTGATAAATGATGGATGCACGGTTAGACAGTTGGGTGGATGGCTATTTGATGAGTGGAGGCAAGGAAGGAAATAAAGTCTCTGTCTAACTTGGAGGAATGAGTTGGAAAAGGAGTTATTATCCATTTAATTTTATTTTCGCGGTAATCCCCACGAGCATTTTCAGCCATGCCCTGCCTTCTCTGTCCTTCAGCTGTGCAGCTCCATCCCCCAAACATGAGACAGGAGAAGGGGACTAAGCCACGGTCCCTGCCCGCTCTCTGAGAATCCCCTGCACTGGGGCCTGAGGACACTGCGCATATGAATCTGTGAAACGCACAGTTCAGGATAAAAGACCTCAGCCCCGGGGTGCCTCTCGTGGGGCTCCGACCTGCTGGAGAGCAGACACTCAGGCCTAGAGGAAATCGTGCCCTGGGAAAGCATATCTTTTAATTTAAAGATGTGAAACAGTTTAAACTGTAGACCTCAGTTCTCGGCGTTAGCTAGCTGTTACCATGAGAGTGATATAGTCAGACCGGGTCTTGATGACAATGATGACTTCTGGGAGGGGGGCGGGGGAGGGATAACAGCCTCCTACAGGTGTCTAAGTCACACACCACACAACCCACCCGTTTAAAGCATACCATTCAGCGGTTTGTAGTCTGGTTGCAGAGTTGTGAAGCCATCACCACGCCAGTGTTCTTGCCTGGGAAATCCCGTGGACAGAAGAGCATGGCAGCCCATGGGGTCGCAATGAGTTGGACATGACTTAGTGACTAGACCACCCCCACCACACTCTTCAGAGGCTCAAAATCTTGAGGTGGAAACAGTCGGTCCGTCATCACAATCATTTCAGAATAGTCTGATCATTTCAAGAAAAAAAACCTTCAGCCATTGCTCCTCCCGCACATCCTCCATAATGGCCACTTATTAAATCAAATGTGTGAGTCATTGGCCTGCTAGAATTCGGGCTCTGCTCTGGAGCACCAAGCGACAGCGCCTGTGGGCTTGTCTGCAGCATTCAGGGGGGCGGGGGGCCTGGCCCCCTGCTGGAGGCAGTGTCCACAGGCCCACCTTCCTTGCTGCGTCCTCCAGAGTGTGTGTGTGACTGTGTGTGTCTGTGTGTGTGTCTCTCTGTGTTTGTGTGTGTGTGATTGTGTGTGTCTAGGTGTGTGTGTCTCTGTGTGTGTGTGTGTGTGTGTGTATCTCTGTGTGTGTGTTTGTGTGTGTATATCTGTGTATGTTTGTGTGTGTGTCTCTGTGTGTGTGTATGTCTGTGTTTGTGTGTTTGCGTGTGTGTGTTGTGTGTGTGTCTCTGTGTGTGTATGTTTGTGTGTGTGTCTGTATGTCTTGTGTGTGTGTCTCTGTGTGTGTGTCTGTGTGTCTGTGTGTGTTTGCGTGTGGATGTGACTGTGTGTCTGTATGTGTTTGTGTGTCTGTGTGTGTGTCTGTGTCTCTGTATGTGTGTGTAACCAGCACACTTACAGAGCACACACAGGGAAGAGCTCCACTTCGGGAGAAGAAGGAGGGAGACCTGTGAATTTTGAAGCGTTCTGTTACATCTCTTTTACCTGAAAATTTCTTCTTTCTCACGGAACTGCTTTTCCAAATGAGGGCCTTGGTGGATGAAAGAGTTTTCTGCTTTACTCTATTTCACAAGTGATTTATAACCTTGAGGCAGAGGCGCTCCAAATGGGGGGAAATGTGTACAGCAAGAAATACCCAGTTAAAGAGACGGGGAGGGAAAAAACCAGGTTCCTGTTTCTCTCTTTTTTCCTTCCAATGCCTTTTCAAGCACTAAAGGGCCAAGACATTTTTAAATGAGAAACCCATGGTGAATATTGTTTCTTGTTTTCAAACACAAAAACATTTCTTGCCCTGGAGTATTTTATGGCCCCCAACACTTCTTTGATGTTTCAAGTTGCAGAGTGAAGATTGTCAGCTCTGGGTTGATAGATCCGTGCAGCATCCTGAGGATGGAGTCGGGAAGAGCGCAACGATGCCCACCTGTGTATCTTTGGCATGCTCTTCCAAAAATAGGACGCACGTTCTCCACACTGACTTTCCCTTTGTCTTTATCAGCATTTTGGTATTCCTTTGCTGCACAAGAACGTAAGGAGCTCCGAACTTGGGTTATCCGGTTCTGCTGCTGCTCTCAGACTGCCTCTGCAGCTCTGGGGCCTTCAGTGTGCCCGTTGGTAAAACTCACTCAGCAGCGCTTCCCAAAGCACTTCCATCCACCCGACAAATGTGAGTCTCGGTTACTCTGTCTCCTCATCACACCGCTAGGATGTTGTTGCTTAGTCCATAAGTTGTGTCCAGTTTTTTTGTGACCTGGTGGGCTGTAGCCTGCCGGCTCCTCTGTCCATGGGATTTGCCCAGTAAGAATACTGGAGTGCATCGACATTTCCCTCTCCAGAGGATCTTCCCGACCCAGGGATGGACACGTCTCCTGCACTGCCAGGCGGATTCCTTACCGCTGAGCCGCCAGGGAAGCGCCTACTCCTAGAATGTCAACTCCTAAAGACTGGCATTTTCTTCTTCATTCATCCCTGTGTTCCCTGCCTTTAAAGCAGGACTTGGGTGTGGTAGGTGCTCAATTAATAAGGGCTGAAGGAGATGAGCACACGAAGTGCTCCATGGAGTCGGGGAGCTGGACCTGGATGAATCGGAAGGGCCCCTCTGGCTTTTAAGCATTGGATCGTCCATGCCAAAAGCTCTCTCTGAAAACTGTCGTGACAAGTTTTTGTATGTGTAGGAAGGATAGCTGGGTTTTCATATGCCCTGATCTGAACCTTCTGTGTGTTTCCCTTTTCTGTAATCTTAAGGAGGAAGTTCTGTCTTCCTTCTTAATTTTCCTTCTTGTGTAGCTCTAAGAAGACAAGGTAATACAAGATTTTTCTACAAGATTTTTCTCTGTAGCCTCCTTTGAAGTGAAGTTCGTATACACATCTTATCCTGCAGGACAGGTTTCCTTTGTGTGTGTGCACGTCCGCTCACCTGTTAACACAGGCCCGGAGCCTGATGGGAAATCACACAGCAGACCTAAACCAGGTCTAGTCAGTCTGCCTCTTCACACCCTTCACACTTGATGAGATTCTCACGAGTTTGGTTGAGCTCCGGAGATACTGGGCCACAGGCAGATTCCTGTGTCTCTTTGCTTCCCCAAGATACGGTAGAAGGACTTGTGGATGGCATTTGCAGGTATGAGGTAGACAGGGGGTAATATTTGAGGACTCCTGGATTATTTGGGGAAACTTGCCGTGGGTTGCCTTTGTATGCCAAGGTCAGACTTGAGGTTAGGAAAGGCCAGTACCAAAATGATATGTTTCTAAGAAAATACTTTGTCTTCTGCAGGAACCTGACTTCATTTTGCCTCACGGTTCTGTACAAATCGGATTTCTAGATCCTTGGTGTTAAGATTAACGGCCTGTCTCTACTGGCCGGTCATGAGCTGGATTCTGCGGGTCTGTTTGTTGTGGCTCTTTCCTCTGGGCCTCTCTGTTAGCGCCAGTGCAGAGAGATTTTCTCGTGTAGCCAGCGCTGAATATAGCTTTTCATTGTTTTCATTCTCCTGCGGGATGGAGCTCAGAGAGCCCTAAGGTGATCCGGCGCGTCCCGGGGAGGGCACTTGCGTGGGTCCACGGGCGGACGGAGGCCGACTCTGTGTTTAGACTCCTCCCTCCGAGGCGCAGGCGCCCGTTCACGGCGCTCCCTCACCTCGTAGGTCGTGGAAAATGGCAGAACTAGGGTTGTCGGGGGTAATTCTTTAAAGCACTGTTACTGTGGTTGACGTTGATCACTTGCTACTTCAGTTGCATTCCATGATGTCAGGTTGACCACATTCACCTGCGGAAGAAGGAAAAGAAGCCCTCTCAGAGAAGAGAAGGGCAGCGTTGTGTGTGCGTGAAGTCATAACACGGCCTCATTGTCTACCGCTGCGGCCATCAAGGATATACTCTTATAAAATAACCCAACAAGGCTGATGCTTCGACGTTATGAAAGAACCTACAGGGGCTGTCAAAACTCTATCTGGGTTAAAAACGGTTGCTCTGCTCCCAGCCCTCCTGAACAGAGGCTATTTATAATACAGCGCGGGTATTTGTGCTGCTGGCATTGTATGCATCCTGAATGAAGAGTCAGCTCTTTAAAAAGAACATTAAAAATGAAACTCGTGTTGTAGAAATCTGACTTCGCCCAATGAGATGGCAGGTGTCATAAACGGCTGCTTATTTCCCAAGGTGGTCAGAGCTGTCCTCTTGGTCCTGAGATATGTTGACCTGGCCTTCAGACCTTACCCTCTTTTTTTTTTTTTTTTTTAAAGCAATGTTCTCATATGAAAATACATACATACTTCCTAACCGTCACTTGTCTGACTTTCAGGGGTGTGAACCCCCAACCTCCTAGGAGGTGGAGTTTATTGCCCCCGACTTCTGGACTGGCCTCACTCCAGCCTCCTGCCCTACCAGGTTCTGATTTCTTGCTTGGACCATTTCATTTTCCACTCCCATCAGGGGGCAAGAGGGATTGAAGAAACTCTTTTTAAAAGAAATTGTAAATCATACCTCGATACAGCTATTAAAAAACACACATGCACAAGCACTCTGATTAATGGACTACCCCACCACTACATGAATACTCTTAAGTGGTTTTTAAAAATAGCTCATTTGCTAGAGTGTTTTGGTTCAGGGTGTGTATTGTTGGGTTGTTGTTGTTAATGCATAACATTGATAGGAAAAGATAGAACTCTTACAGTAGAGCGTGCTGTATGTAGATTGGATAATATTCCCTTCTCACTTTATGATGATTTCTTGACTTTCTCCTTTGCTTTTCTCTGCTACTTAAGCATCAAGTCTCGGGCATTTTCCCAGTGTAATTGTTGATTAAGTGCTGCATATCCGGCGGTGATTATGAGAAGATTACTGTATTCAGCCTTTAATCTTGTGAGTGTCAAATATTTTACTTTAATGGTATCTTTATTATTATTATTATTCATAGTTCTTTCTGTCTGAGTAATGCAATCAGGCAAAATAAAGGTACTACCACAAATTTGGCACCTTCAGAATAGTAATTCTTTGTCTCAGGATGGAAAGTGCCATCTGCAGGCGGCTCTGAATTGCTCGTTGGGATCCACGAGGGTGGGACTGGGAATGTCCCCGGCTTCCTGTGGTCTCAAGCAGCTAGGTCAGGAAGGACTCCATAGAGGTCTGCTGGAGGCAGTCCCTGGGGTCTCTCAGGACCCCGGGGCCAGGCCTGGGAACCGGAAGGCTGCCATGGGTGTTGGCGGCCCCTGCATCCTCGCTGCTGCTTGCCGTGTGTCCTTGGCATTTCCTCCAACGTTCTGCGTAAAGCGGTCAGCCGTCCAGAGCTTTCACGCTGAATACCCTCTGTAGACGAGAGTGGTCCAGGTGGACCAGCCGTCTTTTTTTGTTTTCTTTTAATTTTGTTTATTTATGTATTTTTAACACCCAAAGCATTTTGTATTTGGGTATAGCTGATTAACAATGTTGCAATAGCTTGGGGTGAACAGTGAAGGGACTCAGCCAGACACAGGCATGTATCCATTTTCCCCCAACCCACCCTGTCCCATCCAGGCTTGGACCAGCCCTCTTCTGATCTCAGTTCCCAATTCCCAGGAGCATCGGGGATTCTGATTGGAGTCACTGTGGCCACGTGACCGCCCCAGTCCAGCGCGCTGGTCCTGGAGAGCCGTCTCACATGTGAACCATGGCGACCAGGGTTCTCCCCGCAGGCGAGGAGGGGAGGGAGGGCTCCAGGGAGAGGCTCACTGAAGGGACTGACGCCAGCAGCCGGGCTGGGCTTGTGTGCCTTTGTGAGAAGGCCGGTGACCCCAGCTCCTCGTTCAGCCTTCGGACGCGTGACCACCCCCACGCTTCTGCAGGAATCCCGATGCATGCTCCGGAGCGGGAACCTCCAAAGGCAGCTCCCAGGCGGCTGCTGATGGCTTAGCTGGGTGAACTCCGGTTACCCTTGCCACACAACCAGCAGACTTTAGGGTTCCTCCCCGAGGCACTGACGCCCCACTTCACAGATGGGGAAACTGCGGCCGGCAGGTAAGGGTGTCACCTGCTGTCGCGTCACTTGTTCTGCTGCGACTCGAATGCGGAAGCGACCCTGCTGCTAGGTTTGGGTCGTATCCACCAGCTGGCGGCCGCTGCCGCGTGGGTTTGTAGGAAGAGCAGTAGGTACTTAATAGGGAGCTGGCTGGTTACGCATTGGCCTGAAATGGAAAATTCACGGGGAATAATCCACATATGGAGTAATAGTCATGCACATCATGAGGACTTAACCTCGGCATGAACTTTCTATATAGAAACCTAAAGTCCGTCTAAACGTTTTGATTGGACTCCGAGTCATAGGGTCGCATCACTTTGGGTAGAGAATGTCACTGGGGTGGTGTTCTGACTTGTCTAGCCGGTCTCACCCTCTCCTCATCACTCAAAGGATGGCATTGTCTGTCATATGGGGGGATGTCGCTAACTGGAAAACTAGCTAATCAGTCAGTGCTGCCTAACAAAATCACAGGGCTGGGGAGGTTGCTGCCATTTCTCCGAGAGTGATTATTGTTGGGGGTGAGTATTGAGTGAGGGGGAGAAACCCTGTCTATACCGATGCTCCTGCTGTGGAAAGAGCCCTGGGCTGACAGTCTGGGTCCTGGGGGCCAGGCCCAGCCACTGACCATCCGTGGGACCCAGCACGATTGGTTCCTTATGTGTGCTCTGAGCCAGTGCCTCTACGCACCTGAGTGTGTGTGTCGGTTTATGCGGACAGGCACATACCACATACATTATTCTGATCATAATGGCCGTTCTGTGTCAGTGCATACGGAGCTGGCCTTTTCATGGACTCCAGAGCTTTTCACTGTGTGACTGCACCCCTGGATTAAACCCCTCATTCAGTTCAGTTCAGTTCAGTTCATTTCAGTCACTCAGTCGTGTCTGATACTTTGCGACCCCACAGACTGCCACACACCAGGGTTCCCTGTCCATCACCAACTCCCGGAGTTCACTCAAACTCATGTCCATTGAGTTTGTGATGCCATCCAACCATCTCATCCTCTGTCGTCCCCTTCCCCTCCCGCTTTCAATCTTTCCCAGTATCAAGGTCTTTTCCAATGAGTCAGTTCTTCCCATCAGGTGGCCAAAGTATTAGAGTTTCAGCTTCAACATCAGTCCTTCCAATGAACACCCAGGGCTGATCTCCTTTAGGATGGACTGGTTGGATCTCCTTGCAGTCCAAGGGACTCTCAAGAGTCTTCTCCAACACCACAGTTCAAAAGCATCAATTCTTCGGCGCTCAGCTTTCTTTATAGTCCAACTCTCACACCCATACATGACCACTGGAAAAACCATAGCTTTGACTAGATGGACCTTTGTTGGCAAAGTAATGTCTCTGCTTTTAAATATGCTGTCTAGGTTGGTCATAGCTTTTCTTCCAAGGAGCAAGTGTCTTTTAATTTCATGGCTGCAGTCACCATCTGCAGTGATTTTGAAGCCCCCCAAAATAAAGTCTGTCACCGTTTCCATTGTTTTCCCATCTGTTTGCCATGAAGTGATGGGACCAGATGCCGTGATCTTAGTTTTCTGAATGTTGTGTTTTAAACCAACTTTTTCACTCTCCTCTTTCACTTTCATCAAGAGGCTCTTTAGTTCTTCACATTGTGCCATAAATGTGGTGTCATCTCCATATCTGAGGTTATTGCTATTTCTCCCGGCAATCTTGATTCCAGCTTGTGCTTCTTCCAGCCCAGTGTTTCTCACGATGTACTCTGCATATAAGTTAAATAAGCGGGGTGACAATATACAGCCTTGATGAACTCCTTTTCCTATTTGGAACCAGTCTGTTGTTCCATGTCCAGTTCTAACTGTTGCTTCCTGACCTGCGTACAGGTTTCTCAGGAGGCAGGTCAGGTGGTCTGGTATTCCCATCTCTTTCAGAATTTTCCACAGTTTATTGTGATCCACACAGTCAAAGGCTTTGGCATAGTCAATAAAGCAGAAATAAATATTTTTGAACTCTCTTGCTTTTTCGATGATCCAGTGGATGTTGGCAATTTGAACTCTGGTTCCTCTGCCTTTTCTAAATCCAGGTTGAATATCTGGAAGTTCACTGTTCACGTACTGTTGAAGCCTGGCTTGGAGAATTTTTAGCATTACTTTGCTACAATGTGAAATGAGTGCAATTGTGCGGTAGTTTGAGCATTCTTTGGCATTGCCTTTCTTTGAGATTGAAATGAAAACTGACCTTTTCCAGTCCTGTGGCCACTGCTGAGTTTTCCAAATGTGCTGACATATTGAGTGCAGCTCTTTCAGAGCATCATCTTTTAGGGTTTGAAATAGCTCAACTGGAATTCCATCACCTCCACTAGCTTTGTTCATAGTGATGCTTCCTAAGGCCCACCTGACTTCGCATTCCAGGATGTCTGGCTCTAGGTGGGTGAAAACATTCACTAGTCTTAGATATCTTACAGTGTTGTGAGGTGACATTTTCTTGGTGTTCATTTCCTGAACTGAGTGAGGTTGAAGGCCGTTTGTATTTCTTTTTCTGTATATTTCCTGCTTGTGCCCTCCACTCATTTTTTTCCCCTTGAATTTTTCTTTGTCTTTCCGCACCTCATTTTCCAAAGAGGTAATGATTCAAGCCCCAGTCAGTTCTGCACTGAGGAACATTTTAGCTGGGGGAGAGACCTGATGGCTGTTTACTGAGAAGTCCTTTACCCAGGAGAAGAGCCTGCATCGGCAGTGGAGGCCGGCTCGGTTTGCCTGGTTCCTCTCCTCCTCCCCAGGGTCGTGGCAGTGGGGTCACGCCAAGCTCCTCAGCAGGCCTCAGCCTTGGTAGGGGGAACGCCTGCCCGATAGCGGAGCTGCGTCTGTTTTCGCTGAATGAACAAAAAGAGAATGTGGCTTCATGGAGCAGGATCATCCAGCTCTGTAGACGTTGACCTGCGTTCAAATTCTCTTGGCTTCAGTGTTTGCAAGCCATGTGAACCTCCCTGGGCCTCAGTTCACTCCTCTGTAATATGGGAATAATAATACCCATGCTGCCAGGCCGTTGGTAGCGATAGAGGAGCGCAGTGACTGATGGCTTCCGGTGTTGGTGTCATTGTTGTGATCAGGACTGTCCTGCCGTCACGGTCAGCCGGGCGAGTGGCAGCAGGGGCCTGGGCTGAGACGGAGCGATTGGTTCCTGCGATGACTGTATTATGTGAGACTGACCGTGTTCTACTATATGAGATGACCATATTATATGGGACTGTGATTTCTGCACCATCCGCGTCTTTGATGTAAGAGTTTATTTGCACCTACATCAATTTCTTTGGTCCTGTGACCATGATTTTATTACAGGCTTTGAGTCTCTGTGGCTAGACATAGTACATAGTGCCCGTCCGGTTTTCTGTCCTTGAAAAGGGAGAGAAACTTGAAAGTGTCCTTGAATTCTTAGTGGGAAAGATATAAAAACTCTCCTTCTCACTTTGCCTCCCAAAAGAAGTCTTAAGAGATAAAAACAAATAGATCTTTGTCTCTGCATCCCTTAAACCCAACTTAAGAAATTAACAAAGGAAGATGGAGGGACTGAAATAAGACTCCCAGAGAAGAGGCGGACTCCTCCTGATTGATTCCCACAGAGCTGCTACTTACCTACAGCTAGGAAAATTATCTGCTTGGAAATACCAGTCCAGCTCTCTGGCTTCACAGGAAAGAGTCACTGCATCTGGCTGGAAAAGCTCTTAGGGAGGAGAGTGGAGTGAATTACAGCTGACTGTTTAGTACCATCTCATTCATAGATTTCTGCCTTTCCCCCCCAGTGGATCATTCGCAGTCTCCTTTTTAGTATATAATCGTTCATTTACAATTTTCATGTTTGCTATAGCTGGGTGTATGTTAACTATCGGCATTCTGTAATTATGTTGTCTATTTGTCATCTCTTTCCATGGCGGCAAGAGCAGTAAGCAAGAATTCTTCCGATAGCAAGACTTTTAATTTATAATTCCCTCCCCCCAGACCATTTAGACACTGATACGTTTCACTCACACTCCAGACGCAGTTCAGTGAATGCATCAAGTTTTAAGCTCAGAAATGCCTCGGTCCTCCTAGAGATTCCTAAGATTTTGGTTGTATTCATTCAGTCTGCAGCCATTTATTGAGCAGCCACTGCACACAGTGCGGAGGATATATCTCTCAATAGAACAGACACAATAAAACATCCTGCAGTCAGGGAACAGACGGGCTGCCTGCCGACCCCTAAACCACGTGTCCAGCTGGCGGCAGTGTGTGTGTCCCCTAGGCTGCCGAACACTGCCTACTCCCAGCTCTACTCCCAGTTATAATGAGGAATATGGTAAGAAGTTAGAAGCCACTGGCTATCAAAGCTATTATTTCACATTAAAGTCCCCCTATACGATACTGGCAGCTGAGACGTACATGGGAAACATGATGGAGATCATCAGATTAGTTACAGACATCCCAGATTCTGTGTGCCAGTCAAAGTAGAGGTACATCAAGGTGATCCTGTCAGGAAACAAGGCTGGGATTAGAGGGCGTGTTCCTGATGTGTGGACCAGGTGAGCAGAGGGACTGTTGACAGTAGCTGCAGCCTCATGCCTCACACGGAGGTTCCAGTGCCCTAGATTATAACTGACCCCTGGGGACGATCCCCAAGACTGGACTGTCCTGGTGCTGTGAGTACACATGGTGGGTCCTTGCACAGTGTCTGGAGCGCAGATGAGACTAAAGGACCCGTGACAGTGATGTCAGAGCGTGTCCTGCTGGTGGGTGATGCTGAAAGAGCAGCTCCTGACGAGAGAAGGGGTCTGGGGGAAGTTAGGCGGTTGGAAATACTCTATCCAAAAAGGCTTATAAGTGAGCTCCGCATAGTCATTCAACAGCTCTTTTTTTTAGTACTTGTAGAATGTGCCAGAGTGTGAACACGTCAGAGGCCCTGCCTGTGTGGAGCTTCCATTTCAGTGGGTACGGCAGGATGGACAGATGGCCAAATGTAATGTCACGTAATGTCATGCAGATGTGAGTGCTGCAAAGAATTGTACATGGGGTACACGAATAAAGTGATCAAGGTATCCTGCTGCTGGTAAGTCGCTTCAGTCGTGTCTGACTGTGTGCGATGGATGGCAGCCCACCAGGCTCCCCCGTCCCTGGGATTCTCCAAGCAACAACACTGGAGTGGGTTGCCATTTCCTTCTCCAGTGCATGAAAGTGAAGTCGCTCAGTCGTGTCCGACTCCCCGCAACCCCATAGACGGCAGCCCACCAGGCCCCCCGTCCCTGGGATCCCCCAGGCAGGAGCACTGGCGTGGCTCAGTCATGTCTGACTCCCTGCAACCCCGTAGACGGCAGCCCACCAGGCCCCCCGTCCCTGGGATCCCCCAGGCAGGAGCACTGGCGTGGCCGCCGTCGCCTTCTCCGGAAGGTGTCCCACTAGCCCTTTTTTTGCATTTCACTCATTCTCAATACGAGAAGGAAACGCTGGGGAAAGGGGTGGTCAGGGTTTGTTTCTTTGGGATTTTTGGGGGGTTTGTGTTTCTACACCCAAATCAATACAGGGCTTTTTGGTTTTTTTTTTAATTAGAGGATAATTCTTTACAGCCTTGGGTTGGCTTCTGCCACACACAACGTGCATCAGCCACAAGCACACACATGTCCTGTCCCTCCTGAGCCCCCTCCACGCCCTGCCCCGTCCCGCACCTCTGGGTGGCCGCAGAGCACCAGGTTGAGCTCGCTGGGCCAGTACAGCGGCTTCCCACTGGCTGGCTCTTGTACACATGGTTGTGCATATATGTCAAGGCCACAAGGCTCTTACTGCGTCTTTAAAATATTACGGGTAAGACTTAGGAATCGTTTGGCATCTTATTGTTTCTGTAGCTGGAAACCTTAGACCTTATTCATCACCTGCTGGACTGATCCTTTGGCACAGGCTTCTTGCCATCTAAAATCTTCCTGGTATCCTTGTCTCAACTGTTGTGGCCTGCTGAGTCAAAGCCACTGAAATTAATGCAATTTCAGTGTCATTTTCTTTGAGAATTAACTCACATTTCTGGGCTTGAGATACTGACCAAACAATGTCTGGCCTCATCTGAACCTGGATCATCTTTTTTTTTTTTTTTGCCCAAGAAATTTCAGATTTCAACAAGAAACTTGTTCTCCTGAATAATGACATTGATGGGAAGATGAGCATTCACAGGCCTCCTCTTGTAATGGAAACACAGCCTGATAGTCTTTATCATGTTCTGTAGGTGATACAGATAGTCAAAAAGTAGCCAGTTTCTATTCACCCACCCACTTGTCAGCCTGGAACCCCTTTCGTTTCTTTCCAAGGAAACTGGGATCTATATTGAAATGATTGAAGTCCCTCTGAAGGGTTCTTCTGAGACGCTTCACAATAATGGTATGACCCTTCAGAGTGATGTCAACATTTTCTGGAATGTCAGAAGTCTAATTGTTGAGGATGGACTTCCTTCTCACAGTGGAGACAGCAAAGAACTGTTTCTATTTTTAATTAAACTTTGTAAGATAACTGTAGATTCAAATGCAGTTGTAAAAAATTGTAGTATGAGGAAATTATGTTTTTCCTGTTGGTAACATCTTGCAAAACTATATTATAATATATGTAACCTCATCTGTATAAAAGAACCTTACTAGGGTTTCGATAGGCATTGTATTAAGCCTGTTAATCGGTTTGGGGGCAATGACATCTTTACTGTGTTGAGTTTTCTAATCCATGAACATGGTATGCCTCTCCATTTATGTAGAATCTTTGATTTCTCTCATTTGCATTTTGTAGTTTTCAACATGCAAGTCCTATACATGTTTTGTTATATTTACACCCAAATATTTCATTTGTATTGAACAATTGTAAAATGTTGGGTGTCCACTCATTCATTGCTAACATATAGGAATACAGTTTATCTTGTATGTTTATCTTGTATTGTGAGACTTTGCTGAATACACTTGTTAGTTCTAGGAGGGTTTTTTGTTTGGTTTTTTTTTGTAAGTTCCTTGGGATTTTCTATATAGTTCAGTTCAGTTCAGTCGTTCAGTCGTGTCCGACTCTTTGCGACCCCATGAATTGCAGCACGCCAGGCCTCCCTGTCCATCACCAACTCCCAAAGTTCACCCAAACTCTTGTGCATTGAGTCGGTGATGCCATCCAGCCATCTCATCCTCTGTCATCCCCTTCTCCTCCTGCCCCCAATCCCTCCCAGTATCAGGGTCTTTTCCAGTGAGTCAGCTCTTCACATGAGGTGGCCAAAGTATTGGAGTTTCAGCCTCAGCACCAGTCCTTCCAATGAACACCCAGGACTGATCTCCTTTAGGATGGACTGATTGGATCTCCTTGCAGTCCAAGAGATCTCTATATAGACAGCCCTGCAAATAAGGGCAATTTTATTTCTTCCTTTTTAATTTATATGCCTTTATTTCATTTTCTTGCCTTATCTCACTGGCTATGTTAAATAAGAATAATAGTACTGTGTTAAATAAAAATGGTGACAGCAGACATCTTTGCCTTGTTCTCAATTATAGGGAGAGAGTGTTTAGTCTTTTCTCATTAGGCATAATGTTAGCTGTAGGGTTTTTGTAGATCTGCTTGACAAGTTGGATAAATCCCTTTCTATTCTGTTTGCTGAGCACTGTTTATCAGGATTAAATTCTACATTTTTCATATGCTTTTTCTGCATCCACTGGCGTGATACGCTTTCTCTTGCATAGCCTGTTGATAGAGTCAATTACTTTGATTGATTTTGGAATACTGACCCAGTCTTGCATCTCTGGAATAAACCCCACTTAGTCACAGTATATAATTCTATTAAAATATTCTTGAGTTATATCTGTTAATATTTTGTTAATTTGCTCTGTAACTTGTCTTTTTTGTATGCTCCTTCGCTGGTGTGCTTTCTTCTTTCTGCCTTTCAGAGTCTTCTTTTGTTTGTCTTATATTTAATGTCCACCATTTCTAGGTATATTTAGTGGGAAGAATAGGTTAAAGTACATCTCTTCCCTTTCCTGGAAGCAGGCATCCCTTCAGATGGTCAGTTTTTAGGTATACTTTTAAGCAGCCGTATAATTTACTATCAGAAGGAAAGACATTCCTGAATTCAGGCCTTGATGAATAAGAGAGTCCCATCAGATTACCAGTTTGACCTGCTCGATTCTAAAAGAAACTGAACAAAGAAATTTAGCCTGAGCAAAAAGGTATAACCACACTAACTTCTCAGTGTCACTTCCTGGGCTTCCCTGTTAGGGTCACCCAGGTGTCAGGGACATTATGCAGGCTCTCACCCCAGCAGATCAGTGCATGCCAATGGGAGCCTTTAATGAACGTCAGTCCACCGTGGTACCGACAGCATCCATTTCAATTTCGTTTCCTGCAAGCTGCTGGTAATGCCAGATATTCAGAAGAAGTTGCTGTAGGCCCTGCTGCCTGCTCTCAGGTGCCTCTCATAGTTATTTGCCAAACGATTGTGCGTCAGAAGGGGCCTGAAACTTAGATCAAGGGGAACTTGGCTTCTGCTGGAGACTGATGATACTGACTCCTCAGGGAGGTGAGTTCTCAGAGGGTCAGTGATAATCTCTTCTGCACCAAAGGAGCTCTTGTTCTTTACCTTCGGTGGTTAGCTTATCTTTCAGCCTTTCTTAGGATTTCCAAGAAGCATGGCCTGGTAGCAAAGGTCACCCAGATTCAGTGGGGGAAGTGATAGGCCCCCCTGGTTTCAAAGGTCCTCTCCATGGTGAAGTTTTCAAAACAGCTGGTATTTCCTCTGATTCTCCTCTTATCTTCCTTTCCTTTAGCAAATATTTACACGCACCTACTGTGGGCACGGTGATTGAGTAAGAAATGACCCCTGCTCTCAAGGAGTGATAGGCAGATGAAGGTACATATGGCCATAGTTCGAGGTCACTCAGGAGCAGACAAAATGTCATCAAGGGTCAGATGCAGGTGACCTGGTTTTCCGCTGGTGAAATCGGAGCTGTCGCTTCTAGAGTTGGGAGGATTTCAGCAGCGGGGGGTGGAGGTGGGGCTGCTGGCAGTGGGGCCTGGGAGGCCAAGAGGGGAGGCATAGACTGTCCAGGGAGCAGAGCATGTGGGCTGACCTGGGCAGAGAATGGTACTTTCCTGACCAGCGCTCCGCTGCCCAGCCATTGGAAGTAATCATCTTTCCCCCATGTAACCTTTAGAACCATGATGTCTTTCCACTTACATTTTTCCTTCCACTTTACCTAAAGTGGGCTTTGGTGGTCATCCTTCATTTGTACACTTGAGTTTAGACTTCCAAATGTGCTTACCTCCCTAACAGCATGGCTTAAATGGCACCACCACCATCCCCCGCCAGCTAAGATATGTCGAAGTCCTAACCCATCCACCCACCCCCTCCCCACGCCCCAGTATCTGGGAATGTGACCTTATTTGGAAACAGGGTCTTTGCAGATGGAATCAGTTTGTGTCTTGTTGTCTAGATGAGGTCATTAGAGCAGGCCCTCACCCACGGTGACTGGCATCCTTGTTAGTAGAAGATTTGGACACACACACATACACACACCTGGGAGAAACTCCATGAAATGACAGGCAGAGCCTGGAGGGTTGCAGCTGTGAGCTCAGTAGGGCCAGGATGAGTGACCAGCCCTGGGAGAGGCAAGAAGCAAACGGTTTCAGAGAGGGCCTGGCCCTGCCAGCTCCTTCATCCTGGACTCCAGCCTTCAGACAATAGGATAATACATTTCTGTTGTTTTAAGCCACCCGGCTTGTGGTGCTTTATTACAGCAGCCCTTGTTGTTGTTTAGTCGCTGATTCGTGTCTGACTCTCCTGCGACCTGTCCCCATGGGCTGCAGCCCGCCAGGCTCCTCTGTCCATGGGATTCTCCGGGCAAGAGCGCTGAGTGGACTGTCATTTCCTTCTCCAGGGGTCTTCCTGTGCTGCTGTGTTGACAGGTGGGTTCTCTACCGCTGAGCTGCCAGGGAAGCCCTGGGAACCAAGGTGCCCGTGTGCACCCAGCCCTGCACTCAGGAAATTCAACGTGGATTCTGCTCCATCCAGGCAGTTCATCTGTGCCTGTTGAGGTCACGTCGGTGGCTCTCAGGCAAGCTTTGCAGGAGGGATCGGTCATCAGAGGGATTCCGTGGTTCTCTGGGATGTCCATGGAGGACAGTGAGCTGGTTACAGGCAGTGGGGGGAGCCGCACAGCCTATACTGATACAGGTCCCATCAGAAAACGGGGTAGACTGGCCTCCGCGCGTTCTAGGGCAGGGGTCTTCCCTGGCGGTACGGTTGTCAAGGCTGTGCTTCCACAGCAGGGGCACAGGTTCGATCCCTGGTCGGGGAACTGAGATATCACAGGCCGCATTGTGCAGCCAAAAGGAAAAAAGAGGGGGTTTTAGGGTAAAAGACTTGAGTTTGTTTCCTCCATCTCTTCCTCCTGCCAGATGCTGATGAGCCCCGGGAAGCGTGTCCTGTGACCCTTCCAAAGCCACCCTGATAGAGTCAGGGCTTGAACTCAGACCTTAAATCTCATGTCTCACATCCAGACCGCTGAGATTTCTGAAGCGACTCTAAAGTCTGTGGTTCAGACTTCAGAAAGTTTTCTGGGGGAGCACAGAATTTTAAATTATACCTTTAGATTATTCTGTACTTACCAGGGAAACAAAAAGAAGAGGGATTTTTAAAAAGAAAAAGCAAAAAAGAGGAACAGGTTGAGCTTCAGGAATGGGATTTGATAGCATAAGTACATGCATCTTTCAAATAAAGGACTCCAAAGTATCTAGTTTTACTATGTGTCAGTGACAAAAAGAAAAATCCACTCCTGGCCTCAAGCGGATGGAAAGTCCCAGCTCGCAGGTTCATTCGTTAACCGTCTGACCCACACGTTGCAGGCAGAGGGTAGAATTTATAAAATCAGTAGCTATTATATGACCTCAGACTCCACAAGCTGCACTTTTAGCCTCATTCTGAGTTTCCCGTCCCTCCGCGGGGTGAAGCAGAGCCCCTAACGTCGTTTCAGTAGGTCTCATCTTTCCAGACTTGGTTTGAATCAGGAGTGTGGGGTGCCGGGTAGATTCATGACAGAAGCGGCAGTGCACACACGGCGTCCTGGCAGCTTTAAATCGATATCTCTTCTAAAGGTTCCCGGGAATGTCACTTACAAGGCACCTCGCTTGCGTGAGTGCCCTTTTGTATTGGGTGCCCTCGAATGTAATTTCTATCAGGAGGACATAAAGGAGGCCCAGAGGGGAATCGTTTTGCTCGGCAGCACACTTTGAAAGGAAGGAGGGGTTGTTGTTATTTTGTTGTTGTTGTTACTATTATTGTTTCTTGGGTTCCTCCAACAAAGACATGCCGGGTGGCTTTCAAAAGACTCTCCGGGCAAATGCTTCCTGTCACCAGTGATCAGCGCCCTGCCTCTTTGAAATTCAGAAGTGGCTTTATGAAATGATGGTGACCCTGCCAGGCACTGGGAACCAGCCTCTCCAAGAAATGGACGCTTCCCTCCTCTTCTGTCCCCCAGTGTGGCCCGCGAGTGCCGTCGCTTTAAGCAGCCGTTGGCCCGAGATGGGGTTGCTTCACCCAGGGCTGTGGAAAAACAAGGTTAGAAGGGCAGAGGCTTTTGTTGATCGTGAACAAGGGGGATTAGTTAAACCAATATTGAGAGATGGTTTTGCACAACTCTCGGAGGCTCCTGTTACTCCCAAAGAGGTGTGCTGCCTCAGCCCTTGTTGGCAGGGATACAGGTGAAGGTGCATCAGGACCTTTGTTACATAACCCTTCCCCGTTATATAATTAAGGGTCCTGTGTTTTCTTGCCCGGGTTTACATCGACTGAAACGGGGATAGAAGATCCCAACAGTTCATAGTTTCCTGTAATAGCGGAGGCAGTGATGTTATTGATTAAAGCACAGGGGACCTGTGGGTCATCAGCCATGCTCTGATGCAGGATAAACTGTGTATGTGTGAGACAGTTTGTGTCTGAAGAATAGAGAATGCGTTCAGACACATCATCCCGCAGGTGAGGAGTTTGAAAGGATGACTTTCAGATCCTGACTTGTGAGAACCATCTGGTCTCAGCCCCGGCGTGTCTCCAGGTGGTCAGAGCCCCGAAGCTGGCCGAGGTGTGGAAACGCACAACACGGTGGGGGTTTTCAGGGCTGCCGTGAGGCGGCTCCTGTGACTTTCCACACCTGGCCCAGGTCGAGTAGGAGACGTTGCAACCCAAGGGCAGGTAGGGTCCTGGAGACTTCAGCCCACACTTGCCTGCAGCCACCAGCTCACCCACCTCTGAAGAGCTCACCCACACCTCTGAAGCGGCTCCGAGCCCCTGCGTCTACCCTGGCTCCCGGTTATTTCAGATATAAATGTGGTCGCTGTCGTTGGCGCGTCCCCAGCCAATGGAGCAGACCTGGAAACCAGTTCCCCTGTGGTCCCCTCCTCCCGTCCGTGCCGCCCTGCACGCCTGTAGAAGGAGCAGGTCTGTCCAAGGCCCTGGCTCAGAGACACTCCAGGCCCAGAACCAGGACCCCACGGGCCAGCCATGCCGTTACCGGACTTCCTCCCGACTCCAGACGGGAGGGCTCTGTGTTGTCCCTTTTGGGGCCCCGGCACCCCAACTCTCTGGCTGGAGCCTTCTGAACAGCTCTGGTCCTCGGGGCGTGGTGCCCGCGTCCTGCTTCAACAGGACTGCGGTCGGTCGTCAGTGGTGTGAAGGACACGCCTCTCTCTCTGCCGGAGGATGCAGCCCGTGCTTTGCCCCCTCCCCACCACGTGGACCTGGGCGCTCTGCACTCCCTTCTCAGCTCCTGCCAGCCCCCCACCCCACCCCCCACCCCAGGCCTGGACTCTCCTGACTTGCAGAATTCGCTGTGGCCCAGAGGCCAGGCTCACTTCTTTCTGCAAAGCAGTGCTGTTTCGCTTCAGATACTTCCTGAGAAGCAAGTACTGACGCCAAATGGGGTGGTAGGTAATTTCAGTTTTTCTTCTTTTTATACCCTTCTCTCTTTAAATCAAATTATCTACAATGAACATGTCCTGTTTGTTTTAGTTGGAAAGAAAAAATATAAAGATTGTAAAATAGCAGTTGGGGAGACAGCAGATAAAAACAAGGAGTCTTTTTTTGTTCAGCAAAATAGCAACAGTAAGATCATCCCAATATAAATCAATGCAAAAATATTAGGCAGCCCTGCTCCTCCTCATCAGGTAATAAATGGCCTTTCACAGGTGAGATGAGGTGGAGCGTTACCGTCAACCTCGGTCCTGATGTTTTTGCAGAGCTGCTGGGTATGTTCTACTCCGGTAGACAGCATGGGGACTTATTACAGGGTTGTTGGGAGGCTCACATGAGAAAATAGATGTGAGGGTACTTTATAAATGGAAGCTATTATTTTCAACAAAAAATAGAGAACTTCCATCTACTCTGGGAGTCAAGGCAGGACACTGTGAGGAGGTTTATACAGTTTAACACAGGGGCAGATGCGACCATGATGATCTAAGAACTTAAGTCCATCTATTCGTTTGGTAAATATGTACTGGGGTTTGGGGCTTGACACAGTTCTTGGTGCCTGGGATTCATCAGTGAAGAAAATGGACACAAATTCTTTCCTCACGGAGCCTAGTGAGAAAGAGGAGAAACCAAAAAAGATTTAAGAAATGAAAAAGAAGTCAAAATAACAGCAGCAGTGGGTAACACTTCAGTAGTGCTTACTTTGTGCCAGACGTGTATTTAATATATTTAATCCCAAATACCGGGCTTCCCAGGTGGCTCAAAGGTAAAAAAAAATCCACATGCCGGTATAGGAGACCTGGGTTTGATCCCTGGGTCAGGAAGATCCCCTGGAGGAGGAAAAGGCAACCCACTTGAGTATACTTGCCTGGAGAATCCCATGGACAGAGGAGCCTGGTGGGCTACAGCCCATGGGGTCGCAGAGTCAGACGCGACTGAGCGAGCATGCACACACTTAGGTAATCTTATCCCCCCACTGGGGGAAATGTCCCACAGAGAGGCGAAGCGACTTGCCCAGCGTCACACAACTAATGAGACTGGCCCTGGAGACCTGGCCTTCGTCACAGAGGAAAGCAGTGGGTGAGGAGCAAGTGGAGAATAAGCGTAACAGGCTAAGGGGCTGTCCACTCAGGAGCCATTCCTGAGCGCTCTGTGCCTGGCACCGTGTTGGATGCCCGGGATATACACATGCAAGAGCGTCATCCCCAAGTGGAAGGGTCCGCCGTCTCCCAGGGAAGGTGCGGGCACACAGACGCGTCGGCAGACCACATGGAGGGGTACGGCTTCCTTGTTGGCTGCCGAGCACAGCAGAGGTGCCCTGCTGGGAAAGCGTGGGTCTCCGTGACACTTGTGTTGACTCGTCGAATCACTGCTCTGACACTAGTGACTTCACGGCCTCGCTGCTTTCCCTTTGTCCAAAACCCACTGATCATGGTGGTGCACCCTCTGTCGCTGCAGAGCCTCTAGTCTGAGAGGCTGATCAAGCGGCAGCTACTTTAATTAAAGACTGCAGGCCACACGGCCGGGGGCCGTGGCCTCCCCGAGCTGACCCCGCCCATCCGCACCAGGTGGGCCCGTGCAGGTCCCCGATGCCCATCTGCTCTGGCTGGCGCCGGCGTTGTACCTGCCGTTCACGCTTTTGAACGTCACCTTTCCTCCTCTCATCTCTCGTCTGCCTCAGAGAGGGTCACACACAGGGACCACCCTTAGCATCCTCTGCCTGTCCCCTGCCCTGCGGTCCTCCATCCCAGCGCTGGCAGGGGGTGGGCCAGGGAGACCCCATGCCTCCTGCAGATAAGTCCTGGCAGATCTGTTTGCTGCTAACGAGGGGTCCGTAGCATTTGGTTCCTGCCCAAATGCAGCCTGTTTACTCCCCTAGCTGAGAATCACAGACTTCAGAAACACTCTGGTGCTGTAGGATTTTTGTTTATTTTGGGTTGTGTTCCTTTCTCTGCTTCTTTTGTCCGACAGAGTCCTTGATTTTGCCCCCAGGGCAACCACACTTAACTCTGGACATCAGTGCAGGAGAGTGAGGTCCTTCCTGCTCAGCATCCATCGCAGGTCAGGCCTGCCCTTCCCTCCCTGGGGCAGCTGAAGGCGGTCCCTCTGTTAGGGCCCTGGTGGTCGTTTTGGTTGCTGATGAGAAGGCCAGGCCCTTTATGACTGCTATTTCACCTAGTTCTCAAGACAACCCATGTTATGGTGCAGAAAACCCAGGCTCAGAGAAATAAAGTAACATCCTCCCAGGCACACGGAAGCAAGCAAGTAGAACAAGGGCTTAAACCCAGATTTTTACATACATTTCTACTTGTTTTCTTTCCAGTATATCACTCCAAGGATGTTTGGGTTAGGAAGTCAGTTTCTTTTTGGTGTTGTTATATTAGTTTTGAACAAGTGTTTTTTTTGTGGGGAAATGAACTGAATCTGTCTTCCTAAAAGTGCCTTTTTTAAAAACACTTAAAATACTTCCGGGTTCCTACAAGCCATGTTTCTGGTTTTGCTTGTTTGCAGTTTTTTGTTTTATGTGTGTTTTGGGGTTTTTGTTTTTTTTTTTTTTTTTGGTTCCTATAATTAAAAGCTAGAAGAGGCAGGGTTGAAGGTTTTTTTTTCCCCCTAGTAAAACAAGAAATTGCCTTCTCTTCAGATCTATGCTTTTCTCTCCCTCCAAGCAAGTCAAAGATGAAAATAATAGCTCTATCTTACAGATTCAGAATGAAACAGAAATTATTTAAATTCCTGTTTTAAACTGTAGAAATGACTAACAGGTGCTCCTTACATCCTGTGACCTCATTAGTCTGTCAGATATTACCAAACTGCATCAACCAGACAAAAAGATAGGTTCATAACTATGCATCCAAGAACATCCTGGGGCTCACTGATAAGGTTTAGAGGGTCTAGACGAGTCCCTGAAATTGTCTTCAAAACCTGTATCTTCCTGAGCTATTCTGATTAGAGATTCCTTCTTTTTCATCAGTCCTCAAAGGACATGGTCACCATATCAGTGTTTTCAAACAGGACATGTTTGTAATCTCACAGTTGCCCTAGCTCAGGAGTCCAGGGTTTCACCAGGCAGCAAGCAAGCGTCTTAGGCCTGTGGTCCTTTCCGGAGCTGGGTCCTTCTTCAGGTTCATAGCGTTGCCGCCAGAGTTCAGGTCCTTGTGGTTGCAGGGTGGAGATCCCCTCTTCTTGCTGGCCGTCTGGTGGGGTAAAACCCACCTAGTTCCTGCCCCGTGGCCCCCTCCCATACCCTCACAGTCCAGCCGCTACTTCAAGGCCAGCAGGAGAATCCCTCATTCCAGTCTGCCACAACCTGGTCCTGTGTGATGTAACATGACCTGGGAAGGGACTGCTCCTCGCCTTTGCTGCCCTTTATTCCTAGAAACAAGTGTACTCGGAAGGAGGGAGACTACACGAGGTCATGACCCATCGGGGGTCACCTTGGTCTTCCTCACTATAACCTAAAAACTGAGAAGAACCAGTGCTCTGGGATCTTCAAAAACAACACCGTTGACATCCTACAAACACGTCATTCATTTACTGAGGAATCCTGCCACATCCACGGGAGGAAACCCACCAGGGCTGGATGGGGAAAAATTAATCACTTTTGTTTATCTCGATGGAGTTGGTGCCGGAAGTGGGAGTATTAAATGAGAGGAAAGCGCTGATTCTAGAGCTGCTGGGAGAAGGCCCGCAGCAAACAGGCTTTACGGTGTGTGTCGGTATCGTGACGACGCTCGCTCTACTTTTTGAGCCACGGGTCACGGTGTGGAGCAGTGGGAGGCAGCCAGACCCCAGAACAGCTTAAACCTCGTCACTGCCGGCGCTGAGGGGGCCGCTGCCCGTCAACTGAGATCGTGCTTGGTTTACTGGGAGTCTCATTCGGAGTTAATAGAAGGGTTTGAAATTGAGTGTGCGCTGGTCTCTGGTAGAGTTCAGTAGGCGCTTCCAGGGCTGCTGTTTCTTCTGGCTGTTCTCCGACGCCTTGGTTCCGCCGCGCTGCCGTACTCGGCAGAGCCCCACAAGCCCGGCGCTCCAAGGGGCAGACGTCTGCGCTCACGGCCCGGAGGCCGACCGTCCGGGATCGGGGTGTCGGCGGGGCTCTGCCCCTGCTGAAGGTCCTGGGACGCTGTGACCCGGGCCTCCCCCCAGCTTCTGGCACCCTTTGCTTTGGGGACACCGCTCCCCTCGTCACACGGCATTTCCCCGGTGCTGCCGGTGTGTCCTTTCTCACCAGGCATTGGGTTAGGGGCCACCGTCCTCTAGTGCTGAGGAGGGCGTGGTAGTTCACTCCAGTCTTCTCGCCTGGAGAATCCCATGGACCGAGGAGCCTGGCGGGCTAGAGTCCACGGGGTCGCACGGCGTCGGACATGACTGGGCGACTTAGCGCCGTGCACGCTCTGTAATATGACCTCATCTTTCCTAACTACATCTGCAACACCCCTACTTCCTGATAAGATAATGTTCTGAGACGCTGGGTGGGACTTGCACGTGCTAGTTCACTGGATGGTTGGGTGTGGGGCGGTGGACCCAGTTCTACTGGTGACACTTAATGAGGAGTCAGTGCGCTTTTCCTGCAAGTCATACCATTCTAGCAAGTGGATCCAGGTCTCCCTGGGGACTGACAGCCAGTCGGTCTCCCTCTCTCTCTCCACCCTCTCACTTGGGAATTTATTGTTTTCTCACTAGAATCGCATCCTTGCCTTTTGGACTTAATTTAAAAAATAAAGCAGCCCTCATTTCACATCTAAAATTGGTCCATGGTCACCCTGTTTCTGGGGGTAGGATCCTGTCCAGAAGTCAGTTATCTGCCAGCTTCACCTGTAGGGTGAGTGGGGGATAGGGAACCAGGCTCACAGAGAAAACAGGAGCTGAGCAAAGACGGCCCGCCATAGTCATGTCACAGATCCTCCTGGGAGTCTCCTGTGCACTTGCACTCGCGTCCTGCTGACCTTCACTTTACACAGAATTCTGCGGGGCTTTCGGAACCTGAGTTTCCGGTTCACAGGGCAGCAGAAGCGTCAGTGCGTGCGTGATGGACGCAGGGCGCCGCGGGCCGGCGGGGGCTGCACAGACCTGAGCGTCAGTGTGTGCGTGACGGATGCAGGGCGGCGCGGGGCGCGCAGACCTTAACAGGGGAAGTCCAAACTAAAGTCAGTGCAAACATCACTCCTGTCACGATCCCTCCATGGATGCGTTAGTCGCTCAGTGGTGTCCGACTCTTTGCAACCCCATGGATTGTAGCCCGCCAGGCTCCTCTGTCCATGGGACTCTCCAGGCAAGAATCCTGGAGTGGGCTGCCATGCCCTCCTCCAAGGGATCTTCCTGACGCAGGGCTGGAATCTGGGTCTCCCCCCTTCATCGATACCTTCCGCTGAATTCCACTGTTACTTCATACCTTCACCGGTCAGTTGTCATCTGTCTTCTAACCATCCGTGTACGCGTTCTACCTCGTCCACCATGTTGGTGGTTTAGTCACTCAACTGTGTCTGACTCTTTGTGACCCCGTGGACAAAAGCCCACCAGGCTCCTCTGTCCATGGGACTCTCCAGGCAAGAAGACTGGAGGGGGCTACCGTTTCCTGCTTCGGGGGATCTCCCCGACGCAGGGATCGAACCCGAATCTCTGGGGTCTCCTACATGGCCAGGCAGATTGTTTACCACTCATGTCAGCTGGGAAGCCTCCTTCCACCTTGTGTACTTATCTCAGTCTCTCCTACCAGATGCTTGGAAGAGCCCAGACATACCCAGTTATGCCTAACATTATACCCGACACACAGTACGCACACCTACTTAAATTCTTGTGGAAGCCTGGGTAACTAAAAAAGGTAATTTTTTAGGTGGACAGTAATTAGGTAAGATAATTCAGGTGCCTAGTAATTTCAGGCAGGGTGGAGTTTCAAAGTATTTTGAGCAAAAGAAGATTATTCTGGTATCTCTTTTTAAAATTAATTTTTATTAGTTAGAAAATCTGTAACCTTACCTTTCCTCAGGCTTTTAAGAACTATTCAGACATCTCATTATTTTACTTATAAGCTAACAATTTTTAACAATCACTTTTAAGGGGACCTTTTATTATTAATGTTTGGTTTGATTTGCAAACTTAGCTAATTAAACTCCTTTTAACATTTTAAACTGCATTTGTAAAGGAAATCGAACATATTAAATTTGTAAGTACTCAACTGCCTGACTCAACAAACAGGCCTCCCAGAGCACTTAAGCAATTCTTATAAATCTAATTAGGCTTATGAGTATGTTACACCTTATGGTCTCTTAAGTTTTCTTCTACTGTTTATGACTTCAGGGAGATTTTGACTTAAAATCAAAGTCTAAACTGGTTAATTCCACATTTTAAGTTGATATTTCAAAGCTGATCATTATTTTTTGTAGCCTAATTCTCTTAATTGTAACAAATATTTAAAATACTGGATCTGCATTGGTTTCTTTTTTTTTTTTAAGAAGAAAGATTTGACAGATCTAGTCTTCCTAAATATTTTTGTGCTTTATTCTGAATCTCCTTTGTATTTAAAAGTGCTCACTCATATTGTCCAAGAAGGAAAAGAAGGACACGCTCCCCTCTGCCTTCCAGAACCTTCTACACGTCAGGGATCTTTGGGAGCTTCTGTTCACCAGCATCCAGCTGTGCCCCCCCTCCCTCATGACTGTCCAGGGGAGGAACTGCTCCAGTGCTTCTTGGAGGGACCTCGCGGGTGCTTCTGGCAGCTTTGGGAGAGAAAATGGAAGCAATCTGAGGCTCCTGGAGGTTGCCCCAAGCACAGAGCCAGCCTTAGGCCGTCTAAATTTTCTTTACCCCAGAGAGGTTTGGGGCTTCCCTGGTGGCTGAGTGTAAAGAATCCGCCTGCAGTGCGGGAGACCTGGGTTCGATCCCTGGTGGGGAAGGTCCCCTGGAGGAGGAAATAGCAACCCACTCCAGTATTCTTGCCTGGAGAATCCCACGGACAGAGGAGCTTGGCAGACTACAGTCCATGGGGTTGCAAAGAGCCGGACACGACTGAGTGACTGATTCTCTTACTTAAAGAGGTTTGCAAAGATGGACAGACAGGCCCCCAACTCCAGGGGAGCCCTCAGCGACTGGTCGCCTGGACGTCTCCCGGGAGGTCCTGCCCCCGGTCCCCACAGCCATCTGTGGGCAGCGGGGTCTGTGCTCCGAACCCGCCCCGCCCAGAGCGCTCCTCCCCCGGGAGGCTGGCCGCCAGGAGCGCCCAGTGGGCTTCCTTCCCACCTGGGTCCCGCGCACGGCGGGGAAGGCTGCTTCAGAATGGGGCTGGGTCGGAACCATGATGATCATTAGGTTTACTGAAAGGAGCAGAGCGGATCTGGCTCCCTCTGCACATTTTTTTTTTTTTAATTAGAGCCCAAATGGTTTCTCCCCCTGCAGAGATAATAAGGCCACATGCCATTGTTCAGATATTCCTGACTGAACTTTCTTGCCCTCAAATAACAAGGTTTTTGTTTTTTGTTTTTTTAAAAAAAGCAGCTATCTACATCTTCTTTAAAAGAAAAAAAGAAAAAGAGGACAGGGAGAGAAGATGCTTATTACTTCATTCAAGAACAGTTATCCGTCCTCTGAGGTCACCTCAGATACTTGTGAGACTTCCTCTGTGACTGTCAGGGGTGGGGAGGTCTGTCTTCTCAGCTCCCCAGGATTTCCTGATGACAGTGGGTATCAACCCGCACTCACTGCGTGGACATCGATGCTCCTGAGCGCCGGGCTCAGCCCCTCCTTAGAGTCACTTCGTAAAGGAGGCTGCACGGTGAAGCCTCGGGCTTCACTTCCCCACACCCCTCCTGTTACAGGCACGCATCACCGATTCTCCTGTCCACTCACTGAAATCTGTGTCCCCCACCCTCTGGCTGTCTCCAGAATGGATTTTACATTTTCTAAATTTTAATACAAGCACATGTCTTTCCATGAGCGTCCCAAGACCTCAAAACTCTATGGGACTGTGCGTGCTCTTCGTATCCAGGCCTACCCGAGGTTTGGTGGGTTTGGTTCCAGGCCACCGCGGTAAAGAAAATATCACGCTGAAGTGAGCCGCATGAATGTTTTGGTTTCCCAGCACATGTGCCAGCTACGCTGACAATATTCTGTGGTCTGTTAAGTGTGTGATAGCATTGTGTCTGGAAGAACCATGTACACACCTTAATTAAAAAATACTTGATGCTAAAAAATGCTGACTATCCTCTGAGCCTCCAGCAAGTGGTAGTACTGACATCTAAGATCACGGATCAGCATAGAAAGTATAATAATAATGACAAAGTTGGAAGTATTGGAAGAATTACCAAAATGTGACAGAGACGCACGAAGTGAGCAAATATTTCTGGAAAACACGGGCACTGATAGACTTACTCGATGCAGGGTTGCCACAGACCTTCAGTTTGTAAAGAGCGCGGTATCCGCAGAGCGCAGTGAAACGAGGTATGACCCTAATGCTGATACTAACGTGGCCCTGCAGAGCCTCATCCTTGGCTGCCGGAGCTCCCGGCCCCAGCCAGCCACGCCACAAGTGACACCGGCCCAGGAGAGCGTCCTGGGTTACAGCGATGCCCAGCGATGGGTTTCCATGGTGACAAGTGACACCGGCCCAGGAGAGCGTCCTGGTTACAGCGATGCCCAGTGATGGGTTTCCATGGTGACAAGTGACACCGGCCCAGGAGAGCGTCCTGGGTTACAGCGATGCCCAGTGATGGGTTTCCATGGTGACAACTCAGTCCTCAAGAAAACACTGTGTAGACAGGGAAGGGTACGATATAATTTTTTAAGTTTTGTTAAAGGAGTTAAAATGAAAAGAAAAGATGTTTCACCTAGAGGCGGTGCTTCATGTATTTTTAAAAATTCCCCGAGAGAGAATGCTTGTTTCCCAGCAATGTGACTGAGTTCCTGCTGCATGAAACAAACATTTGTAAAATGTTTGAACAGAGGTTCCAGAGCCAACGAGGAAGCTGGTAAAAAGCTAGTTCTTTATAACTGTGTTTAAACCAGAATAACACAGTTCGGTTATCATTTGTTAGTTATTAAACGTTAAGGGATTTGCGAGACTTGCCGGCTTTCGCTCCGTATATCATGAATCTGACTGTAACTAAAGGTTATATATTATGTGGTACAGTGAATAATGCATGGGGAGTGATAACAGACGTTGAAAGGGAGGGAGAGAGAGAGAGAAGGTGGCTTTTAAGTACAGTGGGGCATTTCCTTTCTGCCATGGTGATACATGATACGGTGCTCTGTGGCGTGCGGAATGTTACTGGTTGTCATAGCAATAGAACACCGTCCTGGAGAAAGGAGGAAGCACCGGCACAAGAGGCTTTGCCGGAACAGAGCTCCAGTTCTGACAAACCCATCATCGTTAGCGCCGTGTTTGTTCTCAAACAGTAAAAATCATGCTATTTTTTTTTCTTTTCTCAATGACAGTGCTGAGAAGCCGTGACACCATCCCTGGCTTACACTCCACACAGGGGCTTCTGCCTTCGGTTGAGACCGTTGTGCCTTTTGCTGGTGTAAAAACACATGCACGCTCAGTGGTTCAGTCGTGTCTGACTCTTTGCGACCCCATAGACTGTAGCCCCCAGCACCTCCGTCCATGGGATTCTCCAGCTGAGAATACTGGAGTGGGTTGCCATTCCCTCCTCCGGGGGCTCTTTCCAACCCAGGGACTGAACCTGGGTCTCCCACACTGCAGGCAGGATCTTTACCGCTCAGCCCCTGGTGTAAACCTAGGCTGTGTTTTGAATGCCCCCCTGAACTCGCTGCCGGTCGCTGGCCCTGCTCCCTCAGCTTCTCTGCAGCGACCGTGGTTAACCTCCGCCTTTCTCCTTGCTGTCAGGGCGGGCCTCCCTGGGTCGTGTTTCAGTCATTATCACGTTTTATGAGAGCCTGAGAGACCAGCCTTCTGAAGTCTGAGCTGAAGCTGGCCTTCTGTTTGGTGCTTCAGCCCTCTTCTGGGGGAGTCGCCAGTGACCTGTTCCATCGCTTAGAGTGTATGCTGGATTCAGTTGATGGGAACTCCTGTGAGATGACCTCTGCTGTGCAGTTGCCTGGGTGGGTTTCAGAGGGAGCCAGTGCCAGGGCACCATCTGGGTCTGGATCAGTCGTTCTTGCCCCGTCACGGCTGTATCCTCCTCCTCCTCATGTAGCCTGTGGATGTACATTGCTTCCCTCATGTAGGTGTGGAGTAGGTACGGGAGTGTGGAAAGAGTCGTTGTGTGTGCTCAGCCGAGAAGAATCCATCACAGCTCACGTGGCCGGTCCTCAAGGGGATGGCGCTTGGGTTACATGCTCTTGGTCTGGATGGTGATGGTGGTGGTGGTGATGACGCACTTCTGAGTGCCAGATCCCCTCTGTCCTATCTTCTTCATACACATCAGCTCATTGAGTCCTCACCACAGCCCGTCTGACAGATGAGGGACCTGACACGCAGAGGCTAAGCATCCTGACTGAGATCACACTGCTGGTAAATGCTGGGGCTGGCCGCAGAGCCTGTGTTCTCAACTGCTCCATCCCTTCCATGATCTGAAATGGAACCGAGGAAGGCCCTACATGCGTGCAGGGAACTGGCCCCTCCTGAAGAACCACTGGGCTCAGGGGTGCAGAATGAAGAAGAAAAATGTGCAGATAAGACAGAAGGAAAGAACTTTGAAGCTAGATGAGGAAGCTTTGTTTGCAAAAAGCGAAATAAGCAGGCCAAACGTTTACTCCTAAGTTGTTACCAGTATGGGATTATCCGTCGTCGTAACACACGGGAGAGTAGGCTGTCCACAGAGCTTCAGCACGGTAAGTGACACGGGCCCCAGCCCAGCCTCTGCCTCACTCAGCCCCGGCATATCCAGCTCTGACATCCCAGCACTGCCCCGCCTGCACTCTCAGGGGCGGCCCAAATAGCCCATTGATCAGAAGGAACATCAGTTACCCAAGTTACCGCAGCCCTGTAGGGAAGGGAGGTGCTATTTCACGTTTTCCAGCTGAGGAGACAAAGGTGAAGAGAGGCTAAGTCACCCCGCCCCAGACTACACTCCTAGCTCATGTGGAAGAGAAATCGCTCAGCCTGTCCAACTCTTTGCAACCCCCTGGACTGCAGCCCGCCAGGCCTCCCAGGCTAGAACACTAGAGCGGGTTGCCATTTCCTTCTCCTGGGGATCTTCCCAACGCAGGGATTGAACCTGGGTCTCCCACATTGCAGGCAGATTCTTTACTGTCTGAGCCACAAGGGAAGCCCCTAGCTTGGGACTTCAAAGTCCTAGCTGAAGCCCAAAGTATTAAAAACAGTCATCCGTCCACCAGCTGTTTGATGAGAGCCCACTGGGTGAGGGGAATGGCTCCCGGCTCCTGGGCTGTGGTGATGGACAGACAGACACAACCTTTCCCTGGGGGCTGGCGTTCACCCAGAGGTGCAGGTCCGTGCAAATAATAAGCTCTGAGCTCCTCCAGTGATACGTGTCAAGTATTAAGGAGGGGCAGGAATTTCTTAGTCATGAGAAGGAGTCAGCAAAGGTGTAGGATTAGGAGCAACTGGATGTGTTAGATAAAAGCAGAAAATAAGAAGAGTGAGCTCAGACTATGGAAGACCTTGGAGGAGTCTTAGCCGGGGGCTGGATTGAGAATCACCTTCATGTTAGAAACACAGCCTTGTTATGATTGCCCCTAATGACACATGACGTTGGCTGCAAGTACAGTCACAACAGACTCTTCAGTCGTGCCTTCTTGTTTTACAGACAGGAAAGTGAGGCCCAGAAAGTTTCTTTAGGACGCATTCCCCGGAGGACCTGTCCCTCCTGTGTTTACTGCGGCTTTCCTTATAAAAGCCCCAAATTGGAAACAATCTAAATAAATGTCCATTTCCAGGGACGTGTTGAAATAAGCTCTGCAGCAGTGAAAGGCACGCACTGCATCCCTCTGTATCCTAGGTGGAAAGGGGCCAGGACTCACTAGTGAGTGAATGGAAGAAGCACGTTGCAGAGCGATTTGTAAGCCTGTCTGCATTTATCTAAGACAGCAACACTATCATTTTGAGAGACACAGATTCTTGTCTGCTTGTCTGCAGAGGAAAAGTTCTAGACAGATAACACACCAAGGAAATGTCACATTCAGTGAAGGGGCGAGGCTGTAAGATCGGGTTATCTTTTTCAGAATGGCCTGATTTCAAAAATAAGCAGCTCCATTCTTGTATTAATCGTGTGATTAAAAATTAAGTTAAAAGAGAAAGGTCCATGGTCGTGTCTCATTGTTTCCACTGAGGCAGTTGAAAAGGCAAGTCTGGGACCGCTCAGGTTTCCTGGCTCCCAAGCCACACTCAAACACCCAAACATTCAGGCACGGGGAGGCAGGGCAGAGAGGGAACAAGAGCTGCGGGACCAACCAGACACAGTTAGGGAATCCCAGGAACCAAACCCGTGTCAGTGGGTTAAACCAGGTTTTGCTGAATGAGTATGTATGTTGCCAAAAAAAAAGAGACTGCAATGCTTAATGGCATTAGTATTCCAGGCAGCTGAATCCCAGGCTGGAGAAAGGTACAAATGATGATTGCTCATTAGCAAATAGAATACAGGTGTTTGCTTCATTTTGCCTGAGTGCATTGGCACCTTGGGGAGCCACCAGCTTAGTGAGCCAGACCCGCGGTGTGGCTACCAGCTCAGCCCAGGGGAGAGGTTCACCCAGGGGAGGGGATACAGGTCACTTCAGAGCTTACAGGGCTGGGCTTTGTTTCCATGGATAGTTTGTTGGGATGGACTGGTGGAAATGGAAAGCTCGGATTCCTAAAGCAACTACACAAAAAGTTTAATGTGTTTTTGTTCCGTAGTTTTCATTTAATTCTTAGCAGCCACTCCATGAACTAGGGTATAGGGTTCCCTTTGGAAGGGAAAGTGAGGCTCGGAGAAGTGGGGTGACTTGCCCAGAGTCACACAGCAGTGGTGAAGGAGAACCCACGTGTGTCGGCGCCAGGACTCAGACTTTATAGCGCCCTTCTCACCAGCCCTTGGGGGTAAGGAAGACAACAGTCCATGTGGAGGTCTCACACTCTTTCTTGTCCTTTTCCTGAAACACTCTCTCCCTTTGAGCAGTTTCCAGGACTTGCACATCTTATTTTCTCAGCTAACTGAAGGTGTTCTCTTAAAACTAGCACAGAAAAGATCAAGCCTGGAGAAGGATAAATAGAAAAGATAGTAAGACGCCACTTGAGCCCCCCTGGCCCTCAGGAAGTGTCTGGCTTGATTGCAGTTCATGAAGATTGAAAGCCCCACGGTGCTAGCAGATCCTACTGACGACTCTACACGACAGGGAACAGCATTAAGGGGTGGGTAGTTTTCCTAGGAAGGAAGGATGGGGGGGTTCCCAGGCTGGCAGCCTCGGTGACAGGGACAGTGCATTTGGCTGTAAGTGCCTGGAGGGAAGGTCGGGCCGCTTCTTACAGGGTGGAGAAGCGCTGGCAGAGGTTGGCAGAGGTGCGGAAGGAAAAGGGGTTCTTGAGACTGGTGTCACGTGGACAGTGGCCTTAGCCAAGGGTGAGCTCAAGGCGATGACCTGGTTGAAGGTCATTCCTGAGGTTCTCGCAGAAGCTGGTGAACACAGGGTTATGGGTGAGAAGTGGTGTCCTGAATACATTCGAAATGTATTTGCAATGTATGTAAGAAATACCTTATGTGCCAAGATGGTTTTCCCGTTGGCCTATCTCCCCTGGGTAAAATGTTGGCGTTTTAAAGAATTTTGGTTTTGTTTTTTATCCAATTGGGATGACGGAAAGCTTATACCCCATCAAGACATAATGCCTTTTGTTATGTTTTCTCTGGTGCCCGCTACGCACGCACACCACTTGTAAACTACTCGAGCATCTGTTCACACTAAATCCTGTGTAAATGCCTGTTAACCAACTTGCGTATCAGCGGAGGCGAGTCCGCCCCGGTGTGCCTGGTGACAGAAGGCGCTGGCTGCCCCCCTGAGCTTCCTGCTCGTTGTCAAACATGTCCCACTGCTCATGTTGCTTCTGCAGCAACTCTCAGCAAATTACAAACGTTTTCAAGAGGAACTGAGATAGCTTTTTCTTAAGAAGATCCTACTTCTTTCTTTCTTCTGCTTCTTACTTCTTAAGAAGCCTGTCTTCAGGGTGAATGAACAGTTTTAGATACAGGGACCCACTGCATTACGACATCCACGTCTGCCCAGCTGCTGAAATTTTAAGACAGCGGTCGCTGGGTTTTTCAGCCGTCTCACCGCCACCAGCCAGCCCGTGTGTCACACGTCACTGTAGGCCTCAGTCCAGCAGATGCTCTTACTGCCGTGTAGCAGAGGCCACTTTCCTTCTGCACTTGGGCTGATGGTGAACAGCTGGGGGCTTGCCCTATGAAAAAACAAAGCCAAGCTTCCACAAACAATGGACTTTAAAATTCTTGTTCTAGACTGAGAGTTTTTGGTTTTTTTGTTTTTACTGTTCCTTTCACTAAATTCTTGTCCAAGATCTTCTCTCATGTTATTAAGTGGATAGAATCCAGTGTGGTCAGATGCAGTGTGCCTTGCGGGTATAAAATTAATTTAGCACCGACATTTTAAATAGTGGAAGGCCTTTATATAATGATGTAAAAATTGTTCTGCTTTTGAAAACCAAAATCAAACAGGAAACGTGTGTGTGTCTGTAAAGAAGTCAGATACCTTGCTGCGATATTTCTTTGGCTGTCTGCCCCCACCCCCCAAAATAATGTGTTCTTCTAACTCTGAAGAAATAAAGCAAAAAAAATGTATCTGAGGAAGGGGAAGGGGGGTTTGATTATTTTATCCTGGAGACTAAAAGCCAAATTGGCAAAGCAGCCCTTTAAAAAAAAAAAAGTCTAATCCAAACAGGAAAAATTGGGCACAGTCCCCAAAGAGAATCTCTATAAAGTGTATTCAGTGAAAGCTTGAATAACTAGTTTCAATTTTGAAAGATAGAAGACCCTGCCCACTGCTGACTGCAGTTTAATTACATAATTAACCCACCAATCCTGTTTCCTCTGGTTTAGAGGCCTCGCAAAATGGTTTTCCATAGGCCGCACTGCCCTCGCCGTCCTTTATCCCATTTTCGTTAGCCATCCGAAGATACATTCTTTTAGTCCTCTTGCTTTTGTAGAAGGGCTCGGCTTGGCTCACCTCACCCGATAAACAGTTTTACGGTGGGAACAGCGTCTGGCCCTCTGATCGGGATCAGAACATGGAGCTGTGACGCTCCCAAGGAGCGAGTTGTAGCCTGTGTGCTGTCTTTTGTTTTTTTTTTTTTTTAAGAAAATACTCTGCTTAGCTAGAAGGCTTTCGCTTTCCTTGGTCCCCACTGGGCTGAGGGAGAAAGTCTGACAAAACCCAGAGAGGGGGTGGGTCGTCGTCGGGGCGCGTCCAGGGGCGGCCCCGCGCGCCCCGCCGAGTGAGGGCGGTCCCGGCCTGGCCGCCCCGCGCCGCCGTCCGCGCCCCGCGTGGGCCCGCAGGCCGATGCCCAGTTTGTTTGCCGTCGAGTTGTCCCGGCAGCCGAGCAAACAGATGTGGAGAGATTCACCGCACACGAAGGCCCTGCGCGGAGGCTCTTTCTGCCCGGCCTGGAAGCCGCGGCGGGGCCGGCCCGGGGCCTGGGCCCTGCTGGGGACTCGCACAGATAATTCACAGATAAGAAATCTCCCTCAACAGATAAGAAGCCGTTGGTGCTAAGTAGCCTGTGCCGACTCTGGGAGATAAGACAGAGAAGATGCCTCCTCAGGGTTGGGAGAGTATCCACGCTGGCCTGTTAACTTTGGGGATTTTCTAAATTCTTCCCGAATGGTTTGCTCCTTCTGTGCTTGCCTGTTGCCCCCAAGAGACTTCATTTTTCACTCTTAAAGAATCCGTGAGAGGGACTTCCCTAGTGGCCCACTGCTTAAGACTCCACCTTCCAGTTCAGGGGACACAGGTTCCATCCCTGGTCAGGGAGGGAAGATCCTCCATGCCTCAGGGCCAAAAAAACCAACAGGTAAAGCAGAAGCAATATTGTAACAGATTCAGCAAAAGACTTAAAAAGAAAACCACCCTGCCAACATCTGTCTACATTAAAAAAAAAAAAGAATCTATGAGAAAGTTCCCTGAGGAAAGACCTACGAGTTAAGAGAGTGCAGTGGTAGTGCGGTCTTCTTCAATATTGTCAAACCGAGGATAAAATTTAGAGGCAGCAATAAATAACCTAATAAATTATGCCCTTGAGCAGCTACATCACAGGTTTTGGGATTGGCTGCTGCTTTTCTAGAAACACAGTTAATTGTCTCTGGGTGGCAGTCTTCCTGTCCTCCAGAACAAAAGAGAAAGGGTCTTACCCATTAATCCCTCTTTAGTTTTCCTCACTTACATGAGCCAGCAGGGTCTTATCCTCAGACGAGTGCCTTGCCCAAAGCAAATATTTTATTTATATGTGCCTCAGTGGAAAATTCTGAAAGAGATGGGAATACCAGACCACCTGATCTGCCTCTTGAGAAATCTGTATGCAGGTCAGGAAGCAACAGTTAGAACTGGACATGGAACAACAGACTGGTTCCAAATAGGAAAAGGAGTTCGTCAAGGCTGTATATCGTCACCCTGCTTATTTAACTTATATGCAGAGTACATCATGAGAAACACTGGGCTGGAGGAAGCACAAGCTGGAATCAAGATTGCCGGGAGAAATATCAATAACCTCAGATATGCAGATAACACCACCCTTATGGCAGAAAGTGAAGAGGAACTCAAAAGCCTCTTGATGAAAGTGAAAGAGTTGAGTGAAAAAGTTGGCTTAAAGCTCAACATTCAGAAAACGAAGATCATGGCATCCAGTCCCACCACTTCATGGGAAATAGATGGGGAAACAGTGGAAACAGTGTCAGACTTGATTTTTCTGGGCTCCAAAATCACTGCAGTTGGTGACTGCAGCCATGAAATTAAAAGACGCTTACTCCTTGGAAGGAAAGTTATGACCAACCTAGATAGCATATTCAAAAGCAGAGACATTACTTTGCCAACAAAGGTCCATCTAGTCAAGGCTATGGTTTTTCCTGTGGTCATGTATGGATGTGAGAGTTGGACTGTGAAGAAGGCTGAGCACCAAAGAATTGATGCTTTTGACCTGTGGTGTTGGAGAAGACTCTTGAGAGTCCCTTGGACTGCAAGGAGATCCAACCAGTCCATTCTGAAGGAGATCAGTCCTGGGATTTCTTTGGAAGGAATGATGCTAAAGCTGAAGCTCCAGTACTTTGGCCACCTCATGCGAAGAGTTGACTCATTGGAAAAGACTCTGATGCTGGGAGGGATTGGGGGCAGGAGGAGAAGGGAACAACAGAGGATGAGATGTCTGGATGGCATCTCTGACTCAATGGACGTGAGTCTCAGTGAACTCCGGGAGTTGGTGATGGATAGGGAGGCCTGGCGTGCTGCGATTCATGGGGTCACAAAGAGTCGGACACGACTGAGCGACTGGACTGAACTGAATACCTGTTCCTAAAAACAGAAGGGAGATGATTTATGATTGTAAAAGCGCAAGAAGCAACAATATGAGCAGTCCCTAATATCAGTTTTTTAAAAGTAATTGTACAGGGACTTCCCCGGTGGTCCAGTGGTTAAAACTTCGCTTCCCAATGCAGGAGGTGCAGATTCGATACCTGGTCGGGAAGTTAAGATCCCACCTGCCTCTCAGTCAAGAAACCAAAACCTAAAACAGAAAGCAATATAGTAACAAATCCAATAAGGACTTTTAAAAATGGTCCACATCAAAATAAATAGACTTAAGTAGCTATATTGGGAGGGAAAGAAAGGGAGGGGCATTCCTAGGAGCTATAGTTCAAGAGTCTAGGCCAAGAGAATGACAGCGGTTGATTCAAAACCCAGCCCTAAGTTCCCTAACAACGAGAGCAAAGAGGGAAGCGTGGTGTAACCAGCACGCTCCTTTCTAGGACATGCGCACACCCCACTGAGGTGCCCGGCTCTGAGAACAAGGGTGATCTGTAATGATGTCTTGCGATAGGGGTAAGAAATAGTGCCTCAAACAGAACCGAATGCCAGGTGCACGCATCCACACAGCCATGCCCTTTTCTAATAGGGCCTTCGGCGGGAAGCCGGGCTTCAGTGCTGATTGAGGCTGTCTCAAGGCCATGCTTTGTGCAGGGAAGGGGGGGGTGGGGGCGCCGGGTATGTAGCCACGACCCTGATCTGCTCCAGTGCTGGGAGCCGCTGTGAGGAGCTCCGCCCCTGGCAAAGGTCATGAGGAAGGAGGCTCGGCATACGCAAAGGCGGGATCGAGCCTCAGGAGTCCCCCTGGAAATTCTCGAACATCTACCCCCAAAACCAGAGTCTGCCTACTTTCTGCTTTGTGCTCTCACCTACACCTCTGACTTTACGGGGGGCTGTCCCCCACTACCTGTCTCTGAAAAAAGAGTTAACTTCCAGCTCCAGTTAATAATTCCTGGATGTGACAGTGTTTCAACCTACAAACTCCTTTGGAAGTCCTCTAGCCTGCCTGAATAGGTTTTTCTGGCCACAGGTGATTGTTCAGAGCCTCCCAACTGTGAGAGGCATGAGATGTTCTAAACTGTCTAAATACAGATTCCTTTGAGCAGTTAAAAGATTGATTAGAAATTGTATTGGTGAAGGGTTTTTCACTTGTTGGGCTAATGTTTGCTGCTAAGTCTCCATATCCCTTACCTGCTGTGTCCCTGGCAGTGTATTGATTGATATAATTGGTGTATAGAAATGTAAGTAGTAGCTTTAATGTTTGTAACTTTGGACCCTTGAGTTAATTCTTTTCTTGATTTAGCCCACCACACCTTTGCCCTATAGGAATGCAACTTTAGCTAATGCTTTTGGAGGCTGGCGCCTGACTTTTGAATAATCACCTTTAGAGAAAAATAAGTTTCTTAAAATGTTAACTGGCCTCCTGGGCAGAAGATGATGTAAATCACCTAAACTTTTGCATATGATAAGTTTGAAAGCCTGGCTTCGATTAGGATCAGGAACTGCTGTCTTTGCATGACTCTACCCCTTCCCCCATTATCCTCTATGCACAACTTAAGGTATAAAACTACTTTGGAAAATAAAGTACGCCCTTTTGTTCACCGAAATTTGGTCTCCCCATGTCGTTCTTTCTCTCACCTTCTGGCTGAATTTTCCTCTGAGGCGGGGAAGCTCGTCAAGCCTACTAATTTTGCCTGGGCTTCTAAGATCTGACCGGGGAGGCCTTAGTGTCTCCTCTCCTTCGGGAGAACGGGAGGACACCTGCGGCCTTCGTAGGTGACGTAAATTCCCTGCTTTGAAATTTTATTCAGCCTCTTTTCCTCACTGAATTTCTTCACTGAGCTATCCTTATTTCACCACTCTTTATATCCTTAATTAAGGTTTAATTAAGCAGTTGTTTCCTGATCCTCGCTGACGCCGTCCCTGCTTCGAATTCCCTGGATCCACCGGGGCTGAACCCCGGCACTCCAGAGTTTTCCTGGTCCTCAGAAGACACCATGTGGGTGGAGGGTGCCGAGTGGCTTACCTGGGTGGCCAGGAGCATGCCCAGGAGGTACCCGTATGCCCAGAGAAAGAAATGAGTGAGCAGGTCCCCCCACCCTCATAGAACTGGAGAAGCTTCGGCCACCTCTGAGTGTCTCCTGGAAGTTATGTCAGTTAAAGGGATCTAAGTGCATTCGCTTATCTCTTTAGACAGAGAGCTGCAGAAGGTAACTGCTTCGGACTGGGGCTAACCTGACCAGCCCAGCTGTCCTGCTTCAGACTCGGGCTAACCTAACCAGCCCAGCTGTCCTCCCATTGCTCTGATGGAGGCTGACAGCTCCCCGGCTTCTCATCCATGAGCTTCCGGTCTTGTGGTCTGGGAGACAGAGCGAGGAATGGCAAGTGTTCTTGGCTGAAGCAGAAAGGGAGGCCATACAGGGCAGTGTGTGTGTGTGTGTGTGTGTGTGTGTGTGCTCGGTCGTGTCTGACTCTGCGACCCTGTGGACTGTAGCCCGCCAGGCTCCCCATCCTTGGGATTCTCCAGGCAAGAAGACTGGAGTGGGTTGGCCGGTCAAATGGTTGAAAGAGCCAGAGGAGGGGAATCTTGACTGGCCCTTCAGGCATGATTCCCAGATCCTGCAGAACCAACTACAGGGTAACCACCGTCCCCGCAGTGCACGCCTCCCGTCCGTGACCCAGGGACACTGCCATTCCTGCAGCTGCCTCTCAGTACCCAAGGAGGGCACTTTAGGATGGACACCGATGGCCACTTCAGGAAGACCCAGTGTCTCTGTTCCTATGTGTCCACTTGGACAGCTAAGGGGTCTCACCTCACCAACCTGACTACATCGAATTGGCAGAGCTGAATTCACACCAAGAGCCCTTGCTGCAAGGGAATCTGGAAAATGAAGAATTTTACCTTTCCAACCTCTTCAGCTAGAAAGCCAATGGAATATAGATGCTGAGCAATCCAGAGTCTGCGGCACACAACTTTAGTGAATTGTTGAATTCTGATAATACAATACCACACACACTCATCTCACACGCTAGTGAAGTGATGCTTAAAATTCTCCAAGCCAGGCTTCAGCAATACGTGAACCGTGAACTTCCAGATGTTCAAGCTGGTTTTAGAAAAGGCAGAGGAACCAGAGATCAAATTGCCAACATCCACTGGATCATTGAAAAAGCAAGAGAGTTCCAGAAAAGCATCTATTTCTGCTTTATTGACTATGCCAAAGCCTTTGACTGTGTGGATCACAATAAACTGTGGACAATTCTGAAAGAGATGGGAATACCAGACCACCTGACCTGCCTCTTGAGAAACCTGTATGCAGGTCAGGAAGCAACAGTTAGATCTGGACACGGAACAACAGACTGGTTCCAAATAGGAAAAGGAGTATATCAAGGCTGTATATTGTCACCCTGCTTATTTAACTTACATGCAGAGTACATCATGAAAAATGCTGGGCTGGAAGAAGCACAAGCTGGAATTAAGATTGCCGGGAGAAATACCAATAACCTCAGATATGCAGATGACAGCACCCTTATGGCAGAAAGTGAAGAAGAACTAAAGAGTCTCTTGATGAAAGTGAAAGAGGAGAGTGAAAAAGTTGGCTTAAAGCTCAACATTCAGAAAACTAAGATCATGGCACCTGGTCCCATCACTTCATGGCAAATAGATGGGGAACAGTGGAAACAGTAGCAGACTTTATTTTTTGGCCTTTTCTGCTTTTCTCTGGGTCACCAGGAGCCCAGGATGCTGCAGGTCAGGCCCCAGGATGCGCATGGAATCCTATGGTGGGGCTTGAGAACTACCTGTCTGCATTCCCAGAGAGAGAATTGGTTTGTGCGGCTTCGTACACAGAGGCTCTAATTAGGATCTTGCTTATTACTTTTAGTTAATAAACACGACCAAGATGACTCAGCCACTTTGGGACATGAAGATTGTAATAAAAGTGAATATTCTTGGGGAGCTTAATCTCCAGAATTGCTTTAAGTTCAGGCTTTCTTCCCTCCACCCCCAAACTCTGCAGAGAGAAACAGAATGGCGCCCGCTGGTCTGGTGGGCCACAGTATATTCCAGATGCAAGGTAATGAAATAAAGAAAAAGAGTCAGATAAATGAACAGTTTTATGGGAAATGGAATCAATAAAACTAAATCCACTTTGGATTCATTAGCTAGTCTATTTGGGTTTTTGTATTTTGGCAAAATGGCTTTGATGGAGAAAATAGGCGGCCAGAGAATGGGAAGAAACGTAGAAATTAATTGTGTTCTGCAGTCCAGACTGTATAGTTCCTTTTGAGGGTAAAATAAAGCAAAACGAAATGAGCTAGATTTGCTGCTCAGCAGATGCCAAGATTTTACAATGTAGAGGGAACATTTTTACTCTGAAACGTGCAGTCTGATCACCCCCACAGGACGGGGCTGACCTCCGGCCCGTGTTTTTAACCCTCTCAGTCTCTCGGTGCTGAGGCTGCCCCATATGCCAGGCCCAAAAAATAGCTACACGAAATGTGGGGTCCAGATTCACAGTTTGATTGAAATAGCAAATGATGGCATTCAGTTTGTCGTTTGTTTGTGTAAATTGATGCAGCAAATAGCACTTAGGGATAAATATGGTGGACATCGATTTGCTAAGCAGTAAACCAAAGCTCTAGGGAGCCGAGCTTTTATGTGAATAGGATGTTTGAATGGCAACAGTAGACTAGGTGTGGAGGCAAACCACAGTCCTGGAGCCCTGACGTCCTGGCGCGGAATTTGCAAAAGTCCTTGTGAAACACAGAAGTAGTTTCTAGGCTGAGTAACAGCATGGAGCGTTCCAATAAATAATGTAAACTTGAAGAATTTACCACTGAACCATTTCCCCTTTTTCATCACAGTGGTGCGATGAACTCCATCAATGCACTTGCGATAGTATATCATGCGGTGATTTATACTGAGATGCCCAATTAAATACCTTTGTTGTGATGTATTTAGACCCATTCCTTAGACTTCTTTTACTGAACCCAGAGGAAACAGTCGTAAAGTAGTATTTCTTCATAGTGACACACCCATGAAAGCAGTAAGGCAATCATTCTTCTGTTTAAACTCGAGTTTTGGACACCTCTGAACAGCAGTTAAGTTTTTCTTTTCTGAATAGAGGAAGCGTTTACAAATATATAGGGAACCATCGTTGATTCCCAAGGCTCTTCTATTGAAGAGAAGTATCTTGGTGAAAAAGTACACGTCTCAGGCCTCCACGCGGGGCTCGTCTCTGCCTGTGAATGTTGTGACTTGACATTGTCTCATCCTTTTGAAGCCACTTGTATCAGACTCCAGAATTTTTGGTCCCCTTTTTCAGCCAGCAAGAGATTCTCTCTCTTTCCAATTTTTCAAGCATTGAGTGAGCATTTCAGATACTGTTGGAAAGAAGTTGGCTATTTGTCAGGGTTACTGAGTGGGTGCAGGTGAAGAGTGGAGAATCAGACGCTCCTGAGGAAAGGAATATGGGAAAGGATGGCCGCCTGACTGTGCTGGAAGAGGGAGTCGGAACTGACGTGCGCGCTCACGGAGGTGCTGGCCACCCCCAGGCCCTGAGATGCTTCTGTGAGCCCCTCACCCCGTGGTCTTCTGCCATCTCGTTTGCTTCCCACTCTGTCTGGACCTGCCGTGGGCTTTTCATCTGCAGGGGACTTTACAGGGTCTCTTAGAGCTCAAAAATTCTATTACTCTCTGCTTAGAGCTGAGAGTAGTCTTGACTTTATGAAAAACCAGGTAGGTTTTATTTCTCGGCGAAATGATCTGTGCTCTGCGATGATTCGGGCTACCTAAGCCAGAAATATTGCTAGGCGGGGCCGATTATCAGGCATAACAAAATAACAGCAGATCAGGATTTCTGGAGTGAAGCGGAGTCTCTGCAACAACCCCACACAACACTAAAGTGGGAAAGCGACCCAGAATTGATCTTTTCAACTCTGTTATTACGTGGATAATTAGCCAGTAGACACACGTAATTACTGGCATATTAATTTGCATGGTTGCTTTGCCTTTTTCCCGTGGTCAAAAAGACAGCGTAACGCTCTGGCTCGTCTGTGGCCCGTCTGTGTCTATTTAAAGAAATAAAACGTGTCTCGGTGGAAAACGGTAATTAGCAAATCCCAAACAGATCAACGTTCCGTGGGGGGATAAGGCAGGTCTCCCAACCCTAGAAACTGCGCGGGGGTCTGACCGCCTGTCTCCAGGCCCCCTGCCCCCGCCTTCTCTGTTCTTCCCAGCATGTGGACAGCCCTGCCGCAGGAGGTCAATTTGGATACTGTGGTCACATTTTTTTAAAAAGAGAGCCGTAATTATGACCTCTAATTGTGTAGTTATGCCTGCTGAGTTAAAGATAATAGCACCTCCTGCCTGGAAGTATAAGTTAATTGTCTACAGGGGTCAGGAGAGCGCTGACCCCTCTTTCGAGCCCCCAGCCTCCACCAGGCCTGCACCATGAGACACGCTGAATTGGCCTGCTGTGCTTTATCCTGCTGGTTAAGTGTTGGGTTTAGCCGCTGGTAAACGCTTCCTCTAGCGGAAGGGCAAATCCAACTCGTGTTCAAGAGGGAAATCAAGCTTCCCTGAGTCTAGACCTTAGCCCGTCTTCCACGATGGCCTTCTCAGAACCCACCGTCACCCAGAGCTCCGTGTCGTGGGCCCTGTTTCTGTTCATAAAGAGCATACATATTCCGCACCCGGCACGCTTGGGCTGGTGTATGTTTGCCACCATTTTTTCCCAGCTTTTTATTAGAGAGCATTTCAATAGAATAATAATAAGCCCCTATTACCTTCCCCCGGTGATCATGAGATCCTGGCCAGGTGGCTCCATCCGACTCTCCCATTTTTCACCGCCTTCCAGCCCCAAGTCATGGGAGTTCTGAAGCAAATCCCTGGGTATCGTGACTTCTGTGGATATCTCAACAAGGTAGAAAGTTTTAAAGCACAACCACAATATCAATAATACGCCTTAAAACGTTTAATAATAATTTCTTTGATCTTAAAAGTTCTCAGCACGAGGAGAAAGTTGTTAACTGTGTAAGATGGTGGATTTAACTACATTTATTGTGCTAAATTTATCTTTGTCATTTTACAATGCTGTGTGTCAGTTATCTCAGTGAAACCCAGGGAAAAGAAAATTCCCTAGTAATTCAGCAGTTTTACTTTTCCCCGATTGCTTACAGGGTTGCTATAAGTGCAGGGTGGCTGCACCGTGCTGCACGCAGGCTCTTCCCCAACTAGGGATCAAACCTGTGCCCTTTTGCAGTGGAAACGTGGAGTGTTAACCACTGAGCCACCAGGGAAGTCCATTTTGAACCATTTATTTTTCAAATCCAGAAGCAAAGTTCATACCTTGTCAATGGCTACAGTCCTTAAGTCTCCTTCAATCTGTAGATTCGCTTCCATGATTATCTCTTTTTCTTGCTGCAGCCCGTGTAGTTGAGGTCGAGGCATCTGTCTCCCAGAGTCTGGATTCTGCTGATTTCATCTCGTGTTGTCTTTTGACTTGTTCCCAGTCCCCTGAATTTTCTGTGAATTGGGGGTTCCATTGAGAGCTGGGTTTCTCAACCTTGGCCCTGGATGTTTGGGGTCGGATAATTCTTTGCTGTGAGGGGGTGTCCTGTGCATCGTACGATGTTTAGCAACATACCTGGGCACTATACACTAGGTGTCAGAGCACGCACGCACCCACACACACGTACATACACGCACACACACGCACGCACACATCAGTTACAACAATCGAAATGCCTCCCGTTGCCAAGAGTCCCCAGGGGCCACCGTCACTCCACTGTTGAGGACCACTGCTCTGACGGCTTGAAGAGTTTGGGCTGAACGCAGGTTTTTAGTGAGGTGGCTTCTAAGTGGTATATGGTCCCTTTGTCAGGTGTATGGTGCGCCTGATTGATTTCTTTCTTGTGATATTAGCAGCTATTGATTGCCACTGCTTATGTGATAACAAATAAAGAGAATAAAGGAATTCAGCTGGGGCTTGTAAAATCTTGCCAATGCACACTCTCATCTCCCCTTTTTCACATGTGATCTTGATTATCTCTCTACAGAGAAACATCTCCCCGTCAGCCCCTTAGTTAATGCAGACATAGTCCGTCCAGGAAATGGAGAGAGAGCGCTTGATTCTTTATCAGTTCTCAAAGAATGAGTCAGAACCCCCGTGAGTTTCAGTTTTTTTAAAATGTTATTATGAATGATTGGGTTTAAGCGTGTTTGATGTGTTTCAATTGAATGCAGTTATCACCTCCGAGGGAGCTCAGACTGTCCCACCCTTGGCCAATAGGAGGGCTTTTAGCCAGGCCTTTGTGAGTCCTGACACGAAGCCAGTGGACGTCGGTCGGGTTTTCTGACATGACAAGTTCCTCTGGGCTCCTTGTGTGTATTTCCTGTGCCAGACCAGGAGTCCGCCATCTCTCCAGGAAAGCCTGGTTTCATTTCCTGGGAAGTGGGAGTGGTGACAGTCTCTCTCGGCCAGCAGTTTTAGCCATGTAGTTCTTCTATTTGTTATGGCTCTCAGGCTTTCTCCTAAGTTCTCAGCACCTCGATAATCTTCATAGCTTCTTCAGATGTGTTTACAAACTGCTCAGAAGCCCCTCTGAGACTGATACTGTCTCTTCCGCCTTTGAAATCGGTGTTACAGGCAAGATCACAGTCTATGGAAGTGTCCAGCCCAAGGAGGCCTTTGTCGTTGACTCACGCGCGAGGTGCTGGAGTGAGCAGAGCCGAGAGGCTGATCCCTTACTTAGGAGCGAGTGTGACACCCTTCAAAGCCTAGAGACTGGTCCCTTACTTAGGAGCGAGTGTGACACCCTTCAGAGCCCATCTGATCCCTTACTTAGGAGCGAGTGTGACACCCTTCAGAGCCCATCTGATCCCTTGCTTAGGAGCGAGTGTGACACCCTGCAGAGCCCATCTGATCCCTTACTTAGGAGCGAGTGTGACACCCTTCAGAGCCCATCTGATCCCTTACTTAGGAGCGAGTGTGACACCCTTCAGAGCCTAGAGACTGATCCCTTACTTAGGAGCGAGTGTGACACCCTTCAGAGCCTAGAGACTGATCCCTTACTTAGGAGCGAGTGTGACACCCTTCAGAGCCCATCTGACCCCTTACTTAGGAGCGAGTGTGACACCCTTCAGAGCCCATCTGACCCCTTACTTAGGAGCGAGTGTGACACCCTTCAGAGCCCATCTGACCCCTTACTTAGGAGCGAGTGTGACACCCTTCAGAGCCCATCTGACCCCTTACTTAGGAGCGAGTGTGACACCCTTCAGAGCCCATCTGATCCCTTACTTAGGAGCGAGTGTGACACCCTGCAGAGCCCATCTGATCCCTTACTTAGGAGCGAGTGTGACACCCTGCAGAGCCCATCTGATCCCTTACTTAGGAACGAGTGTGACACCCTTCAGAGCCCATCTGATCCCTTACTTAGGAGCGAGTGTGACACCCTTCAGAGCCCATCTGATCCCTTACTTAGGAGCGAGTGTGACACCCTTCAGAGCCCATCTGATCCCTTACTTAGGAGCGAGTGTGACACCCTTCAGAGCCCATCTGATCCCTTACTTAGGAGCGAGTGTGACACCCTTCAGAGCCCATCTGATCCCTTACTTAGGAGCGAGTGTGACACCCTTCAGAGCCCATCTGATCCCTTACTTAGGAGCGAGTGTGACACCCTTCAGAGCCCATCTGATCCCTTACTTAGGAGCGAGTGTGACACCCTGCAGAGCCCATCTGATCCCTTACTTAGGAGCGAGTGTGACACCCTGCAGAGCCCATCTGATCCCTTACTTAGGAGCGAGTGTGACACCCTGCAGAGCCCATCTGATCCCTTACTTAGGAGCGAGTGTGACACCCTTCAGAGCCCATCTGATCCCTTACTTAGGAGCGAGTGTGACACCCTTCAGAGCCCATCTGATCCCTTACTTAGGAGCGAGTGTGACACCCTTCAGAGCCCATCTGATCCCTTACTTAGGAGCGAGTGTGACACCCTTCAGAGCCCATCTGATCCCTTACTTAGGAGCGAGTGTGACACCCTGCAGAGCCCATCTGATCCCTTACTTAGGAGCGAGTGTGACACCCTTCAGAGCCCATCTGATCCCTTACTTAGGAGCGAGTGTGACACCCTTCAGAGCCCATCTGATCCCTTACTTAGGAGCGAGTGTGACACCCTTCAGAGCCCATCTGATCCCTTACTTAGGAGCGAGTGTGACACCCTTCAGAGCCCATCTGATCCCTTACTTAGGAGCGAGTGTGACACCCTTCAGAGCCCATCTGATCCCTTACTTAGGAGCGAGTGTGACACCCTTCAGAGCCCATCTGATCCCTTACTTAGGAGCGAGTGTGACACCCTTCAGAGCCCATCTGATCCCTTACTTAGGAGCGAGTGTGACACCCTGCAGAGCCCATCTGATCCCTTACTTAGGAACGAGTGTGACACCCTTCAGAGCCCATCTGATCCCTTGCTTAGGAGCGAGTGTGACACCCTTCAGAGCCCATCTGATCCCTTACTTAGGAGCGAGTGTGACACCCTTCAGAGCCCATCTGATCCCTTACTTAGGAGCGAGTGTGACACCCTTCAGAGCCTAGAGACTGATCCCTTACTTAGGAGCGAGTGTGACACCCTTCAGAGCCCATCTGATCCCTTACTTAGGAGCGAGTGTGACACCCTTCAGAGCCCATCTGATCCCTTACTTAGGAGCGAGTGTGACACCCTTCAGAGCCCATCTGATCCCTTACTTAGGAGCGAGTGTGACACCCTTCAGAGCCCATCTGATCCCTTACTTAGGAGCGAGTGTGACACCCTTCAGAGCCCATCTGATCCCTTACTTAGGAGCGAGTGTGACACCCTTCAGAGCCCATCTGATCCCTTACTTAGGAGCGAGTGTGACACCCTGCAGAGCCCATCTGATCCCTTACTTAGGAGCGAGTGTGACACCCTGCAGAGCCCATCTGATCCCTTACTTAGGAACGAGTGTGACACCCTTCAGAGCCCATCTGATCCCTTACTTAGGAGCGAGTGTGACACCCTTCAGAGCCCATCTGATCCCTTACTTAGGAGCGAGTGTGACACCCTTCAGAGCCCATCTGATCCCTTACTTAGGAGCGAGTGTGACACCCTTCAGAGCCCATCTGATCCCTTACTTAGGAGCGAGTGTGACACCCTTCAGAGCCCATCTGATCCCTTACTTAGGAGCGAGTGTGACACCCTTCAGAGCCCATCTGATCCCTTACTTAGGAGCGAGTGTGACACCCTTCAGAGCCCATCTGATCCCTTACTTAGGAGCGAGTGTGACACCCTGCAGAGCCCATCTGATCCCTTACTTAGGAGCGAGTGTGACACCCTGCAGAGCCCATCTGATCCCTTACTTAGGAGCGAGTGTGACACCCTGCAGAGCCCATCTGATCCCTTACTTAGGAGCGAGTGTGACACCCTTCAGAGCCCATCTGATCCCTTACTTAGGAGCGAGTGTGACACCCTTCAGAGCCCATCTGATCCCTTACTTAGGAGCGAGTGTGACACCCTTCAGAGCCCATCTGATCCCTTACTTAGGAGCGAGTGTGACACCCTTCAGAGCCCATCTGATCCCTTACTTAGGAGCGAGTGTGACACCCTTCAGAGCCCATCTGATCCCTTACTTAGGAGCGAGTGTGACACCCTTCAGAGCCCATCTGATCCCTTACTTAGGAGCGAGTGTGACACCCTGCAGAGCCCATCTGATCCCTTACTTAGGAACGAGTGTGACACCCTTCAGAGCCCATCTGATCCCTTACTTAGGAGCGAGTGTGACACCCTTCAGAGCCTAGAGACTGATCCCTTACTTAGGAGCGAGTGTGACACCCTTCAGAGCCCATCTGATCCCTTACTTAGGAGCGAGTGTGACACCCTTCAGAGCCTAGAGACTGATCCCTTACTTAGGAGCGAGTGTGACACCCTTCAGAGCCCATCTGATCCCTTACTTAGGAGCGAGTGTGACACCCTTCAGAGCCCATCTGATCCCTTACTTAGGAACGAGTGTGACACCCTTCAGAGCCCATCTGATCCCTTACTTAGGAGCGAGTGTGACACCCTTCAGAGCCTAGAGGCTGATCCCTTACTTAGGAGCGAGTGTGACACCCTTCAGAGCCCATCTGATCCCTTACTTAGGAACGAGTGTGACACCCTTCAGAGCCCATCTGATCCCTTACTTAGGAACGAGTGTGACACCCTTCAGAGCCCATCTGATCCCTTACTTAGGAGCGAGTGTGACACCCTTCAGAGCCCATCTGATCCCTTACTTAGGAGCGAGTGTGACACCCTTCAGAGCCTAGAGACTGATCCCTTACTTAGGAGCGAGTGTGACACCCTTCAGAGCCCATCTGATCCCTTACTTAGGAGCGAGTGTGACACCCTTCAGAGCCTAGAGACTGATCCCTTACTTAGGAGCGAGTGTGACACCCTTCAGAGCCCATCTGATCCCTTACTTAGGAGCGAGTGTGACACCCTTCAGAGCCCATCTGATCCCTTACTTAGGAACGAGTGTGACACCCTTCAGAGCCCATCTGATCCCTTACTTAGGAGCGAGTGTGACACCCTTCAGAGCCTAGAGGCTGATCCCTTACTTAGGAGCGAGTGTGACACCCTTCAGAGCCCATCTGATCCCTTACTTAGGAGCGAGTGTGACACCCTTCAGAGCCCATCTGATCCCTTACTTAGGAGCGAGTGTGACACCCTTCAGAGCCTAGAGACTGATCCCTTGCTTAGGAGCGAGTGTGACACCCTTCAGAGCCCATCTGATCCCTTACTTAGGAGCGAGTGTGACACCCTTCAGAGCCCATCTGATCCCTTACTTAGGAGCGAGTGTGACACCCTTCAGAGCCCATCTGATCCCTTACTTAGGAGCGAGTATGACACCCTTCAGAGCCTAGAGACTGATCCCTTACTTAGGAGCGAGTGTGACACCCTTCAGAGCCCATCTGATCCCTTACTTAGGAGCGAGTGTGACACCCTTCAGAGCCCATCTGATCCCTTACTTAGGAGCGAGTGTGACACCCTTCAGAGCCCATCTGATCCCTTACTTAGGAGCGAGTGTGACACCCTTCAGAGCCCATCTGATCCCTTACTTAGGAGCGAGTGTGACACCCTTCAGAGCCCATCTGATCCCTTACTTAGGAGCGAGTGTGACACCCTTCAGAGCCCATCTGATCCCTTACTTAGGAGCGAGTGTGACACCCTGCAGAGCCCATCTGATCCCTTACTTAGGAGCGAGTGTGACACCCTGCAGAGCCCATCTGATCCCTTACTTAGGAACGAGTGTGACACCCTTCAGAGCCCATCTGATCCCTTACTTAGGAGCGAGTGTGACACCCTTCAGAGCCCATCTGATCCCTTACTTAGGAGCGAGTGTGACACCCTTCAGAGCCCATCTGATCCCTTACTTAGGAGCGAGTGTGACACCCTTCAGAGCCCATCTGATCCCTTACTTAGGAGCGAGTGTGACACCCTTCAGAGCCCATCTGATCCCTTACTTAGGAGCGAGTGTGACACCCTTCAGAGCCCATCTGATCCCTTACTTAGGAGCGAGTGTGACACCCTTCAGAGCCCATCTGATCCCTTACTTAGGAGCGAGTGTGACACCCTGCAGAGCCCATCTGATCCCTTACTTAGGAGCGAGTGTGACACCCTGCAGAGCCCATCTGATCCCTTACTTAGGAGCGAGTGTGACACCCTGCAGAGCCCATCTGATCCCTTACTTAGGAGCGAGTGTGACACCCTTCAGAGCCCATCTGATCCCTTACTTAGGAGCGAGTGTGACACCCTTCAGAGCCCATCTGATCCCTTACTTAGGAGCGAGTGTGACACCCTTCAGAGCCCATCTGATCCCTTACTTAGGAGCGAGTGTGACACCCTTCAGAGCCCATCTGATCCCTTACTTAGGAGCGAGTGTGACACCCTTCAGAGCCCATCTGATCCCTTACTTAGGAGCGAGTGTGACACCCTTCAGAGCCCATCTGATCCCTTACTTAGGAGCGAGTGTGACACCCTGCAGAGCCCATCTGATCCCTTACTTAGGAACGAGTGTGACACCCTTCAGAGCCCATCTGATCCCTTACTTAGGAGCGAGTGTGACACCCTTCAGAGCCTAGAGACTGATCCCTTACTTAGGAGCGAGTGTGACACCCTTCAGAGCCCATCTGATCCCTTACTTAGGAGCGAGTGTGACACCCTTCAGAGCCTAGAGACTGATCCCTTACTTAGGAGCGAGTGTGACACCCTTCAGAGCCCATCTGATCCCTTACTTAGGAGCGAGTGTGACACCCTTCAGAGCCCATCTGATCCCTTACTTAGGAACGAGTGTGACACCCTTCAGAGCCCATCTGATCCCTTACTTAGGAGCGAGTGTGACACCCTTCAGAGCCTAGAGGCTGATCCCTTACTTAGGAGCGAGTGTGACACCCTTCAGAGCCCATCTGATCCCTTACTTAGGAACGAGTGTGACACCCTTCAGAGCCCATCTGATCCCTTACTTAGGAACGAGTGTGACACCCTTCAGAGCCCATCTGATCCCTTACTTAGGAGCGAGTGTGACACCCTTCAGAGCCCATCTGATCCCTTACTTAGGAGCGAGTGTGACACCCTTCAGAGCCTAGAGACTGATCCCTTACTTAGGAGCGAGTGTGACACCCTTCAGAGCCCATCTGATCCCTTACTTAGGAGCGAGTGTGACACCCTTCAGAGCCTAGAGACTGATCCCTTACTTAGGAGCGAGTGTGACACCCTTCAGAGCCCATCTGATCCCTTACTTAGGAGCGAGTGTGACACCCTTCAGAGCCCATCTGATCCCTTACTTAGGAACGAGTGTGACACCCTTCAGAGCCCATCTGATCCCTTACTTAGGAGCGAGTGTGACACCCTTCAGAGCCTAGAGGCTGATCCCTTACTTAGGAGCGAGTGTGACACCCTTCAGAGCCCATCTGATCCCTTACTTAGGAACGAGTGTGACACCCTTCAGAGCCCATCTGATCCCTTACTTAGGAGCGAGTGTGACACCCTTCAGAGCCCATCTGATCCCTTACTTAGGAGCGAGTGTGACACCCTTCAGAGCCCATCTGATCCCTTACTTAGGAGCGAGTGTGACACCCTTCAGAGCTAGAGACTGATCCCTTACTTAGGAGCGAGTGTGACACCCTTCAGAGCCCATCTGATCCCTTACTTAGGAGCGAGTGTGACACCCTTCAGAGCCCATCTGATCCCTTACTTAGGAGCGAGTGTGACACCCTTCAGAGCCCATCTGATCCCTTACTTAGGAGCGAGTGTGACACCCTTCAGAGCCCATCTGATCCCTTACTTAGCGAGTGTGACACCCTTCAGAGCCCATCTGACCCCTTACTTAGGAGCGAGTGTGACACCCTTCAGAGCCCATCTGATCCCTTACTTAGGAACGAGTGTGACACCCTTCAGAGCCCATCTCTTGAGGACCAGGGACGCGTGACTGCGAGCTGTTGATCGGGTCCTAACCTAGGAGACTCATGGTCTTTGCGGTTGGCAGCCCTGCCTGGCAGCTCGACACACACGACCAGGTTCTCCCTGCTTCCTCTGCAGCTTCTCAGACACCTGCGTACTGGCTTGCTGTCAGGAGCTGTGGGCCTGGGTGCGTCTTCCACTCTTGAAGCAAGCATCCTTTCCAAGAATTCCGTGGCAAAAGGAATTCCTTCTTTTTCCCTAAATGCAAGTAAGTGTAAGAAGTGAGACATTGTGCCAGGAAGTGAATGCTCACGAACTTTGGGAAGACCCCCTTTGCCTGTCTTTGCTGAGACCCTGCGTCTGTACCAGAAACGAGCAGAAGACCGCTGACACGTGGCAAGAGATGGTAAGGAGAGCCCTAGGCGTCTGGGGGGGAGAGGCCGCTTCCCCTCCCAGGGGAGGCAGGTGGCGTTTCAGAGGCGTCCTCGAGTGGCGGAGCCGTGCCTGCCGCTCCGCGTGCCGCCTGCTCCGCGAGTTCAGACACAGCCGGGTGGCCTCTGGCAGGAGACGCGGGTCAGTGATCTGAGGAGCACTGCTTAGCGGGGGGCCCTGGGACCTGGTTCCCGCTTTCCGTGTTTGCCCGCCGTTCCATCAGTCGACACGCGCAGCACCGCAGGCCACTTGCGTCAGAACTTTCAGGGACCACCGTGCGCTTTGTTTGTTTTTGACGTTTTGTTTTGTTGACGTAATCAGCCAGATTCAGGAAATATTGTATGGAATGTGTTGGCTATGAAGAACTTTTTTAAATAAAAAGAAAAAAAAAAAAAAACCCCTTTTTTAAACAGCTTATATGTCCTAGAGAGAACCAGTCTTCAGACTTCCCTTGTTGGCTATGAAGAACTTTTTTAAATAAAAAGAAAAAAAAAACCCTTTTTTAAACAGCTTATATGTCCTAGAGAGAACCAGTCTTCAGACTTCCCTTGTTGGCTATGAAGAACTTTTTTAAATAAAAAGGAAAAAAAAAAAAACACCCTTTTTTAAACAGCTTATTTGTCCTAGAGAGAACCAGTCTTCAGACTTCCCTGGTTATCCACTGGTTAGGACGCAGTGCGTTCACTGCCGGGGTTCAGTTCTTGGTTGGGGAGCTAGGATCCCGCAAGTCACATGGCGTGGCTGGAACAAAAAAGAAACAGTAAGACATAAAGAGTCAGAGAGGGAGGGAAGAAACGGTTAGGCTTCCCAGCCTTTTCTCTCCACGAGTCAAGCTGAAGCCCAGATTTCTAGAATGCGTGTTCTGTCCTCACCCCTTTCTTCCATGGCCCCCGCCCCCATCACACACGTACACCCTCTCTGGAGCTGTCACCATCTGCGCGGACGGGAGGCTGGTGGCCGTAGGGTCCCCTTGTGCCTGCCTGGCCTTCCAGGCAGGGCTGAGTGTCTGTCAGCAGGCACCTTGGTGGCCGGAGCGCACAGAAGCGGGGCTCGGGGGACAGCTGCCACGCTGACCCGGGGCCCAGGTGGGGCTCCTGCTCCCGGGTGAAGAGGGGCCGACAGCCTTGCTGGAAGCATCCCGAAAGGGGAGAGAAAGCCCCGGGTGCTGCGCGGCGGCCGTGGCCCCAGCGCACGCTTCCTGCTCTCCTTGCCAGCGTCCGTGTTTGGTTTTGCTCGTTTCACGCTCGCTCCAGCTTTTCTCCCTTTTGAAAGATGGGAAGTGCCCTCTGCGGAGAGAGAAGGACCCCAGTTGCCGTCGGGGCGGGGGGGGCGCCCACCCCTTGCTGCCCAGGAGGCCGGCAGGGTGGTCTCTGGATGGACCCCACCCACGCCGCCCTCAGCTTCCATCCACTTTACCTTCAGGGTCTGCCTGGGTCTGTTCATGAGACAGTCTGGAGATCATCACCTCTTGGTTTTTCCAAAAACAAATTACACCCCAGACACAACGCTGAAAACCTTGCTCTGGCTTAGCAAGAACACACACAGGGGATCTGCAGAAGGAAGTCAGCTCTGGCCTGGACTCCCCTCCTTTACAAGCCTGCTTCCCTGCTCCGCTCTGCCCTCAGCACTTGGCCGCCTTCGTTCCACGGTGTACCGGCTTCGTGTTTTTATGGACCGGGTCTTTGACTCTTGTATGCTATGTGGTTGGAAAGTAAGGAGCTCTATTCTTTTTTTTTTTTTCAAGCACATCCAAAATAAGAGAGATCCTTCCACGTAGCCTCAAGACAGAGTACTTGTTCCAGGGATGCAGACGTTCCCCAAAATTGTCCTGGAAAACTTCTGGGGTTGTTTTTTTGTTTTTTTCTGGTTTTGGGGGTTTTTTGGTTTTGTTTTGTTTTGTTCTGTTTTTTTGTCTTTACAACCAGTTTCCCATCTGCCCACCAGAAGGTCAGCTCACTGCTTCGTAGTTTCACTGATCATTCCTACCCTGCCCACCCACAGGCCTTAAGGTACAGGGATCCTCCACCCTTAGGGTCGGTCGTCTTCTCAGCTGGTCGGTATCTCCTTTAGGACTTCTGTCCCAGTAGCATAGCGTTAAGTGTAAATCTTCTTGGGTGGAAAACTTAATCCTTTTTATTTCTGTGATACTTGTATTTGCGGTCTTAATCTTGAATCTACATTTCCACGTATTTCCGTATTTAATTGTGTCTAAATTGAATTACTCCTTAACACCCTCATGAGATTTTCTGTTCTCAACAGTGGATGGATGGGGCCAGTGTCTCTTTGTTTGCAATTGAGAAAGCATGAGGCAGCGAAAATGGAATTCTGGTCTCCTCATTGTATCCACCTTCTTTGCAAGCCTTAGAAAGTGTAGGACATCTCAGGAGCCAGCTTCGAGACAGCCGTTCGCTAAAGTTCACCTGCAGGATGAAGGAAACAAGTGCTTTGTTGGTGCTTTGTTTTGCTGTTTCAATCAGTATATTTCGTAGTGTAAGTTGTTTCTGAATAAACATGTTTCACAGAACTACACACACACACACACACACAGATACCAAGCAGCAGATGTGCTTTTATCTTTTTTCCCCCTAATGCATTTGGGGGTGAGGATTAGACCAGGAAGCATGAAAGGCTGAGCATTAAAACCGAGGCCCAGACAGAGCTCAGTGGCCAGTAATCCTGTTGCGAGAATCCGCAGCCTGGATTCTCTGTGGAATCGCGGAGGCGATGGGTCGGCGGCAGTCAGCACCGTTGCTGATGAAGAGGGCGTCCCAGTCCCTCAGGAGCGACGTCGGGGCTCTGGTGCGGCGTGTGCAGCCTGAACGGGAACGAGGGCCTCCGAGACTCCAGCGGAAAGTGCGCTTCTCCCTGCTTTGGTCCCTCTTCGTGTCTAAGACTCGGGTCTCCGATGGAGAAAGAGCTGGGCTTTCCCAGGACCCACTGACCCGTGGAGGCACAGTGGTGTCAGCCCGCTGTCGCAGTCGTGTGTGTGAGTGTAGGGAAGAGAGCCTGTTCGTTTCCTTCCGCTGATTATTAAGGTACCCCAAGCAGATGATTCCCTGGCGGTCCAGTGGTTCAGACACCACACTTCTACTGCAGAGGTGCACAGGCTTGTCCCCGGTCGGGAATTCAGATCCCCCATGTGGGCGGCACAGCCGAATAATAAATAAACAACGACAACAAAAATCACTCTTTAAAAATGTACCCCAAGCAGATTGTAAGTAACTAGGTTTTGTTGCTGTTGTTTAATCGCCAAGTCCTGTTCAACTGTTTTGCGACCCCATGGACTGCATGCACCACACCAGGCCTCCCTGTCCTCACCATACCCTGGTTTACTCAGATTCATGCCCATTGAGTCGCTGATGCCATCCAACCATCTCATCCTCTGCCACCCTCTTCTCCTTTTGCCCTCAGTCTTTCCCAGCATCAGGGTCTTTTCCAATGAGTTGTCTCTTTGCATCAGGAGGCCAAAGTATTGGAGCTTCAGCTTCAGTCCTTCCAATGAATATTCAGGTTTTAGTAGTATATGTTTGTGACTCTTCATCTGAGAAAGGGTGACCATAGAGCGCTAACATATTTGCTTTCTTGGATCTGAAAGCAGGCAGAAGTCCTTCCTTCTCTGGCCTACTCCTGGTCAGGATAGGCCTCTCCCCAGCACGTGCTCGGTCAGTCAGTCGTGTCCGACTCTGCGATCCCGTGGACTGTAGCCTCCCAGGCTCCTCTGTCCATGGGATTCTCCAGGCAAGAATACTGGAGGGGGGGGGGGGGGGGGGGTTGCCATTTCCTTCTCCAGGGGATCTTCCAGACTCAGAGATTGAGCCCTGGTCTCCTGCATCGCAGGCAGACTCTTTACCAGCTGAGCTAGAGGGAAGTCCATTCATAAGAGATGTGTTGTTTAGTCACTCAGTCGTGTCCCACTCTCTGCAACCCCATGGACTGAAGCCTGCCAGGCTCCTCAGTCCATGGGGTTCCCCAGGCAAGAATCCTGGAGTGGGTTGACACGCCCTCCTCCAGGGGGTCTCCCCACCCAGGGATCCAACCCAGGTCTCCTGCATTGGCAGGGGCGTTCTTTACCTCTGATGTTCATTTGGAAACCCGTTGCACTGAAGCAAGGGAGCTCGTTGACACGCCCTTGAACTCAGGTCCCTGGGGTGCAGACACAGAGGGTCGGGGTGGGGGCTGCACGTGTCCCTCTGGGCCCCTCGCCCCCCGCACTCACCCAGCCGCCCATCACTACTGACTACAGCCTTGTTTCCAGCCTCATGGGGGATCCCTCTCTGGGGATGGTGTAGCCCATGGGCTGTAACAGACAAATTATTTTGTTTTTCATTTACTTCCCTCACCCTACCCACATCCCCTGACTGCAGACAGGTTCTTGGAATACTTGTCTCGAAGTAAACGAAGGGAGATGCTGAGCATCGCTCCCAGGTGTAGAGTGTGACCCTTGCCCACTGTGCAGCTAACCTGAGGGTAGAGCTCAGTGTCTAGAATGGCAGCTGCCCCTCGTCCTCGTCCATGCTTGAGGGCAGCTTTCTGCTGAGATGGCTGATTCCAGCATGGGAAACGCTTTCTTCAGTTCAGCTGAATGACCATCTAAGGCCCGAGAACACAGGATGGTGGTTTGTTGCATGGGATGGCGTGCGCAATGCAGTCGATAGAAAGCACGGGCTGAGGTTTAGTTCTGACCTGTCCTCTCTGGTGGCCGTCATCACCTACCAGGCCTGGGGAAATCGATGGCTCCCTGGCCCCTTCTGAAGTTCTGGTGAGTCGGCGTAATTTATACAGACGTGTGCCCGGTGTTCAGAGTTTGTCGTTCTTCCAGTTCTCAGGGAGGAAGACAGTTGAGAGCCAGGCAGGCGGTCGCTCTGTGCCTTGGGGCACTGATGCCAGCGTTCTTTGTGGCACTAAGTCTCACGCACCTGCCGGTGTCACTCTGAGATGGGCTCTTTGCTTCTGGAAAAGTGGCTTTGCAGGTCCACCCAGTTGAACACAGAGCTAGTTGGAGACGCTGTGCAAATGGAAGTCTTCAGCTGTCGGTGGGGACAAGCATTGCGGTGCCTGGTGGGGGCCAGGCTCCCAGGAGAACTGCCCGGGATGGGGAGGGGTTGGTGCAGGAGCTGCCAGGAATCCTGTGGCCTTTGCTCGAGGAGGAAGTGGCTTCTGGTGGGGCCTGGGCAGGAGCTGACCTTCCAGTCGGTGGGGAGAAGTGATAGCTGGAGAGGGGAGAAAACCGCGCCAGGTAGGTGCCCTGGAGCCCCCTAACCACCTAGAGGGATGCCCGGAGGGTTAGCCTCTCAGACGTGTGAGGGTGAGTGTCACCCAGGAATGCTAACAGCCGTGCCCCAGGTATGCGCCCAGGCCCACGGTGCCCCCGGCGTCCCAGCGGGCCTTGCGCCCCCACCTCGGGGACCCCCAGCCTGAGCCTGTCTCCAGCTTTTGGACTTGGTGCGCCCTTCCTCCGAGACGTCGGTGTGGCCAGGTCGTCCGATGCCGGGGCTCTCGTGGGAGCCCCCGTTCCCATTCCTGCCCCTGGAAGCCATCCCCACTCAGAGCTGGCTTCCCGGTTTCCGCCGGGTGGTGGGCTTTTGCTCTTGAGGAAGGCAAGACCAAACAGGAGGTTTCCAAAGTGAGGAAGTCCGGAGTCTGGAAGGCTTCGGCCTGTGCCCCTCCCCACCCCCCAGCATCAGCAGCCCCTCCCGCAAACCGCCGATGCCCCCCTGCTCACGGCCAGCAGGCCCAGCGGCCCCAGGGCGGCACCGGTCAGAGCCTGCTCGCTAGCTGCCCCCGCAGGCCCTGCAGCAGATGCCCCTTGGTTAGGTTCTCCGTGGAGCACGTTTCTGGCAGCCATGAGCTGGAAAGGGGAAGTCGGGGAGCGTCGTGGGCGGAGCCAGGCGCTCGGTGCAATGCGGTTTAAAACCAGTCAGCATATCGCAGGTCTGCAGACCCCCAGCAGCCTTGGAAAAGGAGCCCGCTCAGATCCAGCAAAACCGACGTCACTTGTTCTTCAGCTACAGCCTCCAGAGTCAACGCCGAGCCTCCTCAAGCCGAGCCTCGTGCTCTCCATCACGGTCACAGAGAAGAAGCCTCCCCGGGACCTCCCTGGTGGTCCAGTGGCTGAGAGTCTGCGCTTCCGGTGCGGAAGGCGTGGGTTCAGTCCCCAGTCAGGGAGCTAAAACCCCACAAAACCGACAAAAGATAAAAACATGTTTATTTAATTAAAACGATGAGCTGGGGGCCCTCCCTGGCGGTCCAGTGGTTGACGCTCTGCATCTGCACTGCCGCGGGCAGGGCTCGCATCTCTGATGGGCGGCTAAGATCCCACAGGCTGTGTGCTGCAATCTCCTCCCAGTACCCAGAAGAAGCCATTTCCACAGTTTGGTAATACAAACCACAGTCTTTTTTTTTTTTTTTTAATCCAAGCAGCTGAACAGTTGGTTCTGGAAACTTCATTACCTCCTATTTCACTGTAGGGTAATATAATCGTGTCTATACCTTCAGGAGAAAGAGAGTTCGAAAACATCTTTAAAATGTGTGACCATTTTTCAGTCTCATAGCGCAGAGAGGAGGCAATGTGATAAGACAGCTGTATTAAAGATGAAAATTGAAATGGGCCGCTGGGAACCGGGCCAGCAGAGAAGTAACATTTGTTACTGAAGCCTGAGAAGCGAGTTTTTTTTTTTTTTTTAATGTGGGATTAGAGATTGGCTTGGTTTTGAAGATGGGCATTAAGCTTCCATGATGGCATACTCGGTGTCTCACTGAGCCAACCTAGTGGTAAATGATATGGCCTCCAGTCTTAGGATGCTGAGCTCAGTACCCCCGTGGTCCCCTCCAAGAACAGAGGGTGCCTTTCTCTTCTCCTGTCCTGCTGCCCCAGCCTCATTCCCCAGACACATCAGAAGGTTGGCTTCTGCCAAGTGGATCTTCATTCCTAAAAAGAGTTCCTGGCCAAAAAAAACATCTTCCTCTTTACTTATGCTGGTAAGCCAGGTTGAGCGGGGTGGGGGCGGCAGAGAGACTTCTGTGCTAAGTCACTTCCATCGTTTCTGACTCTATGACCCCAGGGACTGTAACCCACCAGGCTCCTGTGTCCATGGGATTCTCCCGGCAGGAATACCGGGGAGGTATTCCTGGGTTGCCATGCCCTCCTCTAGGGGGTCTTCCCACCCAGGGGTCCAACCCTCGACTCCTGTGTCTCCTGCATTGGCAGTCGGGCTCTGGGAAGCCTCCCCAAAGTGTGCTCGAGAGAACGAGCGTGTTACCAAGGGGGCCGCTACGGCGAGCCCCTCAGAGAGGCTGGGAAGCAAAGGCTGTGATGGGCTGGGGAGGGAGAGACGGGAGCCTCGCTGCTCCACAGGACGGGGCGGAGGGACTGTGCCCAGGCCTCCGAATCCATGGGGAGAAGCCATGTGTGGGCCAGGTTTCTGGCTACAAGGGCTCTGTGTCTGCCTGCCCAGAGTCTTCAGTCCGAAGGAGAGGCCATGTCGCCGCTAGCCCTGTGGGCTGTTTTTCTGCCTGAAAAAGTCATCGCATAAAAACTTCAGCTGATGGACATTAATATGAAAGTGTGCCAAGATCTGTCATTAACTGAAAAATAAGGGGGAAGAGTTCTTTCCAGAAAAGTATTTTCCATAGGAACCAATTTTTTAAAAATAGGTATGTGTGCATGAGTGTCTGTGCGCTGGTATTTCAGTAAATGCCTATGTTTGTATAGACAGTTTCTGGACAGGTGGGCGAGAAGCTGTAACTCTGGAACTGGGTCTGCAGGGAAGGAGGGCATTTACTCCTCACGTCATATCCACTGAGTGTTTTGTTTTTGTTTTTTTCCACAATGGGCGTGCATTGCTTTCTTGATTTTTTTTTTTAAGGGAAAAAACTTAAACATTTTAATAATACTGGGCTTCCCTGGTGGCTCAGCTGGTAAAGAATCCCCTCGCAATGCGGGAGACCTGAGTTCGATCCCTGGGTTGGGTTCCATCTCCAGGTTGTCCCCTGGAGAAAGGACAGGCTACCCACTCCAGTGTTCTGGCCTGGAGAATTCCATGGACTGTATAGTCCATGGGGTTGCGAGGAGTCGGACAAGACTGAGTGACTGTCACTTTCGGCATCTCTGTAGAGAGGAGAGATGGGAGGTGGTCTTCTCTGAAGGTTGGAACACACACAAGAGGTCAGGCTGTGATAAGCATAAAGACGTGTCGTGTGTATAGCAGAGGGTCCGAGAGACTTTCTTTCGGACAAGCCTGGCTGCCTAACGCTCTCGGGCTGCCTGGGGTTCTCCCAGCACACATGGAGCCAGAGAGGGCCCTTCTTGTACTGACCCGTATGGTTCTGGAGGTCTGTGCTTCATCAGCCTGCCAGATAAAGAAAGAGGTCTGATTGATCCCTTCCATTTTCATTTATTTGGATCTGAGTATTGAACCCAGATAAAGTTTATACTTGATATACTAACATGAGATTTTAAAAAGATGCCCGTCAGGAGACACTTCTATGCAACTTTGGGGGTAGACAAAGATTTTTTAGTTGGGATACAAAAATCATTGAGAAAAATTTATCAAAGAAAGTGATAAATTGGACTTTACAAAAATTTCAAACTTTTACTTATTAAAAAACACTATTAAGAAACTGAGTAGACAGGCCATGGATTGAGAAAAATGTATCTCACAAAGGACTTCCATCTAGAATGCTGAAAGAAAGCTTAAAACTCTATAGTAAGAAATTTAGCAACCCAGTTAGAAAACAGGCACAAACGTGAACAGGCTTTCCGCAAAAGAAGATATGCCCATGGCTGGTAACACTTGAGAAGCTGTCAGCATCGTTTGTCAGTAGGGAAATGCAAGTTAAAACCACCAGGATATACCATCACATTTCTAGAATGGCTCAAGTTTTATTGACAGTTTCAAGTGTTGACACAAATGTAGAGCCACTGGAACTCATACATGGTGCAGCCTCTTTGGAAAAGAGAATCATGTTCCTGTAAAGTTGAGCATACACTTATCAGCAGTTACCCAAGGGGATGAAAGCGTATCTTCTCAAAAGACTGGTTCAGAAATTCACAGTAGCTTTTTGGTGTTTTTTTTTTTTTGGAAGATCCCAAACTGGAATCAACCCAGATGTCCATCTACAGGTGGGTGGATAAACACACCTTAGTGTATCTATACAGTGGGGAACTAGGGGGCAAGAACAGCGATAGGAATGAACCACTGACCCTGCTCCACAGATGGATAACAGAAAGCAAATCTGTAGTTGCCCAGAGCAGCAGGGCAAAGGAGACTTTGGAGTGAAGGAAATGTGTATCTTAGCTCTACTGTTTACCTTGATTATGATGGTGGTAGCACTCGATGTGAGAGTTGAACCATAAAGAAGACTGAGTGCCAAAGAATTGATGCTTTTGAATTGTGGTGTTGGAGAAGACTCGTGAGAGTCCCTTGGACTGCAAGGAGATCCAACCAGTCCATCCTAAAGGAGATCAGTCCTGGGTGTTCATTGGAGGGACTGATGCTGAGGCTGAAACTCCAGTACTTTGACCACCTGATGCGAAGAGCCGACTCATTGGAAAAGACCCTGACGCTGGGAAAGATTGAAGGCAGGAGGAGAAGGGGACGACAGAGGATGAGATGGTTGGGTGGCATCACTAACTCAATGGACATGAGTTTGAGCAAACTCTGGGAGATGGTGAAGGACAGGGAAGCCTGTAGTGCTGCAGTCCATGGGGTCACAAAGAGTCGGACCTGACCTAACAACTGAACAAGAAGCAGTGGTATGAAACCTGTCATGCTCGTCAAACTGTCCCCCCAGGATGAGTCTCGCTGTATGCCCTGGGGCAGGGCTGGTGCCGTCGTGCCAGGGAGCACACACCTGCACGAACATGCTTCTTCACCGTTTTCTCACACCGTCTGCGGTTCCCATGTTTGCTGATTCGCCTGCCAAGAGGTCGTGATGGAGGCGCTCCAGGTCTGCTCTCCATTCCACTCTGCTGCGTCTTCAGGCTTAGGCTCCCAGGGACTCCGACCCGTGCAGGGGCTCAGGAGCTGATGATGAATGAAACAGTGAGAAGGCTGGGTGTTACACTTACCCCCAAGTGCCTGGACCAGCAGGAATGCCAAGATAGCAACGGACTTTCATCTCTGGGGGCCTTGGGCGTGGCGAGTCTGGGCAGAAGACAGGATTGGAGGGCTTGCCGTGAAGCGTCTTATTTTTACGCAGCTTGTGTGTTTATTTGGCGGATGGGGCGGATGCCGAATGGGTCTGAAGCTCCCCCGCCAACGTGCTGTCCTTGGGGCTGCCCCGCTGAGCCTGTGATGCGGATGCTCTCTCCGGTTAAGGTTCTCTTTCTTCCCTTTGCATTTCTTTCATTACATCTTTCCATCTGGGGTCCCTTACACCTTCCTCCTGAGGTCAGATGTGTTTTTGAAGAGTATGGAACTACTTTCTTTTATTTTCTGAGAGAACGAGCAGGAAAAGCCTCAAGACTCCTTACCTGTGTTTCATCTTGTTCTGTCCCCATCGGACCTCCTGGTCACTCAGGAAAACTCCAAGTGGGAGTGGCCGGGGGAGGTGGGGACCCTCCAGGCAGGTGAGCCTTGGGTTGCCTGCAACACTTGCATTCTCGATCACTTCAAAGAACTTTTGCTTGGTGAGGGGAAACATGCGTATTTCCTCAGTCCTGAGAAAGGAAAGGCCTTTTAGGCCTTTCAGCCCCCGCCGTGACCTCCCGGGAGCTGCCTGCTGCCCGTGGCTTGTGGAATCCCAGCGGTACCTCGGCACTGTGAGCCCTTTGTCTTGGTGGGGAGTTGAGAGGGCAGGCGCTGCAGCAACCCTGGCAGCAATGAGTGTAGCTTTAAGTTTTTTGATTCATCATTCAACTGATATATGCATTAATATTTTAAAATCAAGGAGAATCGATGACTGAGGAATTTCACCCCAGGAGTTGTCAAATAAATTAATTTACCTGTTTTTCATAAAATGTACTTATCAAAATAAACTTGCACTCCATTACGGAGTGTAAGTAATGGGCCTCCTGCAGGTAAAATAGAAAAGGCTGCAGAGTCTAGTTCATCTACCTCTGTTTTGTTTCTTTCCTTTTTTTTTTTCCTTTTTTGAGACATTGTCTTTTGGAACCAGCATCATCCATATTATTAATCGCCTGTGGGGCTTTATACTGCATCACATTACTTCCCTAGAATTAAACTGCTCCTATAAAGTTATGAAAAATGTACTTTTTTTTAAAAAACGGTTAAGTCATTTTTTAGCATAAAAACCCCAAATAAAGTGCCATGGAGCCATCAGCAGTGAATTGAATTTTGGGGTGTATAATTTGTACGAGAACTGACACGTGAGGGGCCCCCGCCGTCGTCCGTCGCCGGTGGGGGGACACGGAGGTGGCGGTCCCCAGGGACAGGCTGTGGCCGTCGACTCCTGTATGTGCATGGGGCTTGGCGGCGCCTGTCGCGTGGCTCCCCGCCGAGCGGCTGAGCTTCACCCCGCGCAGCTGGGACGCCGCCGGGGCAGCTGCTCCTTTCAGCCCATTCAGCGACCGTTCCTAGGGGTTGTTTACCGTTGCCATGGCGACTTTCATCTCCATAGCAGCAGCGCTGCTGTTTCTCAGAGGAAAATGAATTTAGTTATAAAAGGATAATATTTTTCTGTCTATATATAAGCAGCCATCTGTCAACCGGTGGATCAGAAAGGATTCAGAAACCTCTTCAGACGGATAGCAATGAAGTGATGAGTATTTTTTTTTTTTTGGTCTCATATTAAAAGCAATAATAGATGTGGAAACAACTGTTGTATGTTCACCATCAGAACTGTGATTTTTTTCTCTTTATAGAGTTGAAGTGTGTGTGTGTGTGTGTGTGTTTAACGCCTTCACCTCCTCCACCACTGCTGTGACAGCCTCATAAAACGCGGTTTACGTTCTGCTGACGAAAGGAAAGAACCGAACGTCCCGTTAGTGTCCCCCTAGATGCAGGTGTGACTAGTGCTTTCTCTTCTGATGCCGTGAGCGTCCCCGCCTCGTTGGAGGTTCCCGAGGCTGGACTTGGTGTTGTCATCCCCGCTCTCCTGCCCCTCCGCCCCAGGGGGAAGGGCTGAGCGGGTGCGGAGATCAGCAGCTTCTCAGGAGCACGCGGCGCAACGATAGAATGAGCGCCGTGCACAGGAGCCCACGCTGCGTCCGGAAGCCTCGCCGACGTGCCCCTTAAATCTCCTTCTAGAGCAGCGTTCCTCTTTGCGCATCCAAACGGGAAGAAAGTCACCTTTGGGAATGCTCCTCTAGTTTCTGCGTTCTTTATGTGTTTCTTTGTTTTTGACGGTGCTGGGTGTTAGGTGCAGCCCGAGGGATCCCTCGTTGCCCTGTGTGGGTCCTTCATTGTGGCGAGAGGACTTCTTTCCATTGTAATAAATGGGCGAGAGGACTTCTTTCCGTTGTAACAAGTGGGCACTCAGGCTCACTTGCCCCACGGCATGTGGAATCTTAGTTGGCCAACCAGGAAATCGAACCTTCATTCTCCTGCATTGGAAGGTGGATCCTCAACCACTGGGCCAACCGTGGAAGACCCAAGTTCCTGAATTTTTGGTTTTTTTCTCTATTGCGTTCATAAACTGTAACTTGCAGGGGGAGGAACACACGCACACACCAGCCCCGTTGTAAATAATGTTGTTTATTGGTTGATTTTTCCAGATCCTGACATTGACGCTGCCACTGCCATGATGCTTTTGAATACTCCCCCTGAGATACACGCAGGTTGTGAGTAGATGCTTCTATAGCCTACACCACCGCAGCTTGTGAACTTAACCTTCTCCTGTACATACCAGGCCGTAGGAAGAACTAATGCCCAAGCAGACCGCCCCCCCCAACTTAGAGAATCACTTTGAATTACCACAGTGCGTGGTTCCATACACGTGCGTAGAGAATGCATAGGTGTGTTTCCAAGATGACAGAATGCTAAGATAATTTCAGGGCTTGAGACTCGGGGGCAGGGAAGGGGACCAGGAGTGAGTCCCAGAGAACAGACCCTTTCTCCTTCAGGAGCTGTTGCTGGGAGTCTGTCGTTTCTGCTAGAAGAGGCTGCAGGGGCCCAGTTCACAGTCGGGACTCAGCAGGACCCATTTGCATACATTCCTCTCCCCTGGGGGACCTCATGAATAACAGGCTCCCGTCCTCCTCCTATGCAGGAGCTTGGAACAGCCTCAAAAGGGCAACACCGGGGTGCCCCTGCCCCGTGTCATCCTGTGCACGAGGTCACACAGACGGAAGGCCTGGGCTGCTTTCGCCAAGCAGGGCTCCTGTCGGCCCTCCAGCAAGGCCAAGCCCAAGACATCTCTTTGCTTCCTCCCTCGAACTGCTCTTCCATGCACCATCCGATGTCTTCTCCCCACCTCTGGAGCTAGCGTGTTTTTAGAATGGTCTCCTCCCCCAGTGATGACCAATGACCCAAACGCAGATATGTGTCCCCTGTCCTCCTGGAGGCCATGTCCCTCTCCTGGTGGAAGCCTGTTGCTCGGACAGCCAGCTTGGCCCCTGCGGCCTGTTCGGCTCGTTGGCAGGATAATGATGTCTCCACCTTGCTGTGCGTGGACTCGTGGCGTGCCGCAGCCAACCCCCTCCCATGCCCACCTGCCTCGTTCTGAGCACCGCCCAGCCTGCTGAGCAAAGGGACCCCCATTTCAGGGGCTTGTGGAGTCTCCCACAGGAGAACATCTGTTCCCAGACCCTCCCCAGCTGTCTGATGTCGAGTTCTAGCAGCAGCTTTAGGAAATTGGCTCCATCCTTCCGCCCCTGTTCCTTGGTTTAAAAAACCCAAGAGACACAGCCAGGCGTTCTCAGGACGGTCACCTCTCTGCCAAAGGCTGCGGTTACTTGAAGGCTGTGGTTACTTGATCCTGAAGGGAAAGAATCCTCATTCTCTCTTTGCTGAGCTCAGCCTGCTGGCCATTGAAATACAGGCTGCCCACACCTCCGAGACGGAATCACCACTGCTAAGCAGACGCAGAGCCAGTGCAGTCCTGTAACTAGCAGTTAACCTGTAGTGTGGGTTTTAAAGGATGTTTGAAGTTACACGGAAGTAAAAAAAAAAAAGAACTCGGTTCTCAGATGACTCTTGCAGGAAGAGAGTAGACCACACTGTAATCCAGTTACGGTCTGAAACACTTTTCTGAAATCAAGTTGGATAATTCATCACAGGGCAAGTGTACTGACTTGATCAGAGCTGCATAAGGTTTGGGTACCTTCCTTCGTACCAGTCACTGCCCACAGTGATCGTTGGTTTAAAGAAATTATTTTGATGAACAGGAATAAAGGAGTTAATCGAGGAAAGGCAAGGGGATTGGTCATTAACAGATCCTGGGCAGTGTTATAAAGATCCATTGTCGCTAGATTCCTGATCACAGATAAAAAAGGAAAAGGGTTGATCCTGACGAGTTAAGAAGTTAATTGTTTTTAGCGTTCTCATGGCTAAATGAACTGCTCCCCTTTCCCTTACTGTAACACATATTGTAACATTTTCTCAGGTGTCCGCAGTCTTACGCGTGTTGAAATGCTGAACTTGAGTTTTCAGAGCTCCATGTTCACGTGAAGCTGTGGCGTCATGTAGGGCTTGCCCACCTCGCTCTGACTACTGTGAGAAGCCCAGCCACAGCCCTGGTGAGCCTGCCAGGAGCAGGCTCTAGCGTCCTGGTAGGAAGGGACTGGGCAGCCCATGGAAGTCGTGGAAGGAGACAGCAGAGAAGTCAGTTTAGTGACTGGGCAGAGGGTAGCGCATCAGCTTTATATTCACCTTCCTGTCTGACCCCAAGCCTCATCAGATCCCCTGGAAATCCAGCTAGGGCATAGCCAGTGGGTGAGAAGCCCCCAAGATTGGAGCAGGGCCGTCAAAAGGAGGTGAGCGTCCGTTCCTGCACTTGGGGGGCCCCCAGGCACCCCCCCTCAGCCTCCTAAGAAGCGCAGTCAGTTTGTGTCCCGACACCAGGACTCTCTGCAGTTAGCTCTTCCATGCTTTGCTCTCCCTTTGCCTCCCAACCTGACATTTCTTGTTTGGGATGTGAGGCAGGACCTCACCTCCCGAAGGGAGACCATCCTGGACATACAGCACAGAAGCCACTGTGCCCGACCCTGCCGGCTTTGCCCAAAGCCTGGAAACGGTGGGAGGTGATCCCTTAGTCACTTTGCTCACCTGCTGCGAAGAGCTGACTCACTGGAAAAGACCCTGATGCTGAGAAAGACTGAGGGCGGGAGGAAAAGGGGACGACAGAGAATGAGATGATTGGACGGCATCACCAACTCAATGGACATGAGTTTGGGTAAACTCTGGGAGTTGGCGATGGACAGGGAGGGCTGGCGTGCTGCAGTTCATAGGGTCGCAGGGAGTCAGACATGACTGAGCGACTGAACTGAACTGAACTGAACTGATCCTTTAGCCAAAAGACTCAAAGGCAGCAGACACCGGGGCGCTGGTGGGGAGTGGGCAGCCTGCCTCGGGGTGTGTGTGCGCGTGTGTCCCCTAGGTTTGGGGTCTTGCCTTCCTGCTGCCTGCGCGGGCCCATGGCCTGTCTGTTACCGGAGCGTCATTCTCGCGGGCTGCTGTTGACAGCCTCCCGGGTTCAACGCCCCCGTGTGAGCGGGGCCCCACCCCGTCTGTCTGCCCCTGGCACTGTGCGGCAGGCAGAGGCCGGTCTGGGCGGTTTAAGGTCTCGCCTTTGTCCTCGCTCTTCTGGAGCCATCCCGGGCCCCAGGCCGCTGAGGTCCTGCCCTCTCATCCTTCCTACGGGCAGACTGGCCGCAGGCTGGGAGCCGTCTCCAGAAGGTGGCAGGAGCCCTGTCAGGAGGAGGCCCCCTCCTGCCGTGGGGGTGTCCACTGCACCTGTGCCCCTTAGCTCCCTCCCCATGGGCCCTCAGCTCCTCCCTGCACACTGACGCTTCGCTTCCGTGGGGTGGCTGTGCGCGCCAAGCTCATCAGAACCTCAGCCTGCAGCGTTGCCTCCCCCACAGCACCAGAGGGAATGTTCTCTCTTTCTGGCTCGGTCTGGTCGCGGTGTGGGGAGCCTTCCACGAGGCATGCCATCACGTCTCAGGGGCTCTGCAGGACATGGCTTCCAGGAAAATACAGGCAGGACACCGCTGCCTCATTGCCTCCTGAGCTTTGGATTGTGCTTCTGGTCAAATCTATCCACATCCCTCTCCCCTGCCAAAAAAAATATGGCTCTGTAGATTAATTCTAGCTTCTCGATTCTAATTAAGGCTTCCTAGGTGGCTCCAGTGATAAAGAATCGGCCTGCAAAATGTAATCAGTATTATTTTACGGTATTAATGAAATATTTTACATCCTCTTTTTCACATTGAGTCTTTGAAATCCAGTGTGCTTAGAACGCAGCTCGATCTGAATTCCACATCTCACCTGCTCTGGCGTGGCCACACTGGTCTTGTCAGATGGCGCAGTGGTAAAGAACCCGTCTGCCAGTGCAGGCGACGGAAGAGACTCATGCTTGGTCCCTGGGTCGGGAAATAGCAGCCCACTCCAGGATTCTTGCCTGGGAAATTCCGCTGACAGAGGAGCCTGGTGGGCTACAGTCCATTGGGTTGTGAAGAGTCAGCTCTGAGCCCGCGTACACACTGCGAATCACACAGACACACACACACACACACACACACGTCTACTTAACTGCCTGCTCTGCAGTTCTCCTCTGAGGAGCCCTGTGAGTCACCTTTGACCCCAGTAGAGGAACTGTTATTAAGTCAGAAGTCTAAGCACCATTACTCATCTTCAAATGAAGTGAAAGTTGCTCAGTCATGTCAGACTGTTTTTGACCCCACGGAGTATATAGTCCATGGAATTCTCCAGGCCAGAATACTGGAGTGAGTAGCCACTCCCTTCTCCAGGGGATCTTCCCAACCCAGGGATCAAACCCAGGTCTCCCGCATTACAGATGGATTCTTTACCAGCTGAGCCACCAGGGAAGCCCAAGAACACTGGAGTGGGTAGCCTTTCCCTTCTCTAGTGGATCTTCCCCACCCATGAATCCAACCAAGGTCTCCTTCCTCCATTGCAGGCGGATTCTTTACCCACTGAGCTGCCAGGGAAGCCCACTCATCTGCAAAGGCTGACATCATGCCTGGTTGGAATGTTCCCAGAGAGAAACTCTAGATTATGAACAAAACAACAGAATGGGGTCGGGGTGGGAGTGTTCATGGTGCGGGGGGAGGCCCTCAGCACCCCCTCCCCCCAGAGCTGGAATGCGTGTAGCGGCACCAGGAAGTGGGCTCCCTCCTCTCAGCCCTCCCAGCGTCCTTGCAAGGAAGCAGGCGGAAGGGCCAGTCCTAGGAAAGGGAAGGATTATCGAATCACCTGCTGCTCAGCTTATGGCCTCTGCTAGCTTAGCCCGGGCTGCTCTCCAACGCAGCAGTCGGAGCTCAGAGGTTAATTTTAGAAGCTGCGAAAATCAAGGAAACTGAACGTCGGGAGGGGTGCTGAGGCAGCCGGGGCGGGCGGAGCGCGGAGGAAAGTGTCTCTTGTGCCGTCCACGTGTTTTATTTCGGTTCTGGAAGTGATCACGTTTGGATTACAGTGAAAGGTGCTGCTTGATTTGATCTGTGTGTGTGTGAGGGCCGCTTTCTTGATGGATAAAAGTTGAGGGTCACTGTGTAAGACTAAGTGCTGATGTCCTTGGCACCTTGTCCCAGGATTTGAGAGTCTCAGACATAATGCCAGCCTTCCCTCCTGGAAGAGCCAATTGAAAGAGCATCTTCTGTTGGAGGAGTTGGTCCACAATGCTGGGCTCCGGTGCACAGCACAGTGGCCCGGTTGCACATGCAAATGTATCTGTTCTTTTCAAGTTCTTCTCGCATGTAGGTTATTAGAGTATTGAGCAGACTTCCATGTGAAGAGCTAAATATTTAAATGATGTAGCAGAAAAGGATGCTGCTGGAGAGGTGGGGTGTGATTTTTTTTTTTTTTTTTTTTAGTTGATTTAGTGAGAAGCCACAAATCTGAGTTTGAGGTTGATCTTAAATATCCAGTTTCTTATGACATCTCTTCTCTAGCTGGAGCCCAGGTTTAATTTCTGCAGGTTGGGTAGGCGCCCTGGGTTTACGTGTGTTGATACGCGTTGGGGGAAACACAGAGAAAACGAAGGGAAGGAGATGTGCTGAGAAGCGAAGGGCCAGGGGCACTGACCCTGTCTCCAGATCCAGACTCAAAAAGTCGACTTGGGAATGCCTTACTCAGCCATGTTAGACTGGCCGGGATTCATCTCTCAGAAGCCACATTCTAGACACCCGGGTGTGGAGACAGAAGGGAGACAAGAGACAAGGGTGGGAGCAGTTAAGAGTCACCGGCCGCCGGGGGCAGAGAGGGGCACGTCCACCCCCAGTGAGGAGCTGCCCGAGGCAAGCACTGGGAAGCTGGGCTTGGGGGGGTGGGGCAGCGTCCTGCAGCAGCTCCTGTGAGAATGTGCACCAGGGTCCAAGGGAGAACCTCAGGTGCACGCCAGCGGGGTCGCCAGTTTCCAGAAACAGCTCAGGGAAGGCCTTTTCATGCTGCAGGGAAACCGTCCCTGAGCGTCTCTGTGAAGTCAATACAGTGCATTAACCAGGAAGATGTCTTTGTGGGCGAGTGCAGTTCGTGAAGTGAGAGTCACTCAGTTGTATCCGACTCTTTGCAACCCCATGGACTATACAGTCCATGGAATTCTCCAGGCCAGAATACTGGAGTGGGTAGCCTATCCCTTCTCCAAGAGATCTTCCCAACCCGGGAATCGAACCAGGGTCTCCTGCATTGCAGGCGAATTCTTTACCAGCTGAGCCACAAGAAAAGCCCAAGAATACTGGAGTGGGTAGCCTTTCCCTTCTCCTAACCCTAACCCTAACCCTAACCCTTCTCCAGCAGATCTTCCCGACCCAAGAATTGAACTGGAGTGTCCCGCATTGCAAGTGGATTCTTTACCGGCTGAGCCACCAGGGAAGCAGAGTTAGGGAGGGCTACAAAAAGCCTAATAGACTGAAAGAATTTCTGCATGTCCTGACCGCATTAAATCCTGCGCCTTAGAGATGATAAGTGAGAGGGCGCTGGTGAGGGGAGGCGCGATGGCGGAGGATGAACACGGTGACCTTGGTGACGGTGAGCCACAGAGCCGGCCAGCCGCTGGGCTAGCAGCTGTGTGCTTTGTCTTGTTTTATCTTCAAAACGATGCTCTGAGGTACTTTCATGCCTCCTTTGTAGGTGAGAAAACAGAGGTGCAGAAGGGTAAGGCACTCGCCCAAAGCCACAGGGCTTGTGGTGGGGCAAGACTTTGGACAGAGGCCGTGTGTGACCACACAAGAGGCTTCTTCCCTGGAGCTTAATGAGACAGGGAGTGGAGCGAGCCGTGTCCAGTAGCTGCTTGGTGAGCGCTGACCTCCTCTCTGTCTCCTTCACACCGGGTGAGCCGCTGGTGATCGGAGGCTCCAGCCACTCTGGCAGAGGGCTCTGGGTACAGGCGGGGCTGCGTCTCCTCTGATGGCCAGATGACTGCAGGGCTGTGCCCGGCCAGGGGACGTGTGCCCGGGGCTCAGTCCTCCTGCTTCGTCTCCGGAGCTCCCTAGTCTTTGTCGCAGGACTTTAGGTGCTCTGGGTGTTTCGCCACAGGAGTGACTCTGAAGTGATTTGCACACGGGGAACGGAAGTGCCGTGAGCGCAGTGGCTGCTCTTCCGGCTGCGTGTGTGACCCAGACGATGGCCAGGGGCTTCCGACCCCGTCCAGCTTTGTCTCATCTGTTCTCGCGGGCCGCTCCAGGGCGCCTCTGGGGGTGCTGAGCGCACGGGTGATACTGAGATTGACGACCCACATCTGTTTTCAGAACAGCCGTGCCTTTATTCAGGTAAACCTCTAAATACTCCGAGAGGTCAATACCGTGAGTCCTCTTCTTACTTAAGGAGCTCGTCAGGAGACACAGGCAGTGAAGGACACCGACGGGACACAGAAGCGGGTCGTGTGGCACCAGAGTCTGGCTCTCAGCCGCCAGGCTAGAGACCACCTCCCTGCTCACAGCCCTTCCGTGGTTTTCCCAGTATCCATAGTGAAAGTGAAAGGCTTAGTTGCTCAGTCGTGTCTGACTCTTTGCAGCCCCATCCATGGACTATAGCCCACTGGGCTCCTCTGTCCATGGGATTCTCCAGGCAAGAATGCCAGAGGGGGTTGCCATTCTCTTCTCCAGGGAATCTTCCCAACCCAGGGATCAAACCCAGGTCTCCTGCATTGCAGGCGAATTCTCTACTATCTGAGCCACCAGGAATGAGGTGTAGATAGATGCATCTCATTCCTGCTAGGATGATATGCTTTGTCAAAATTAGTTTTTAGTTCTTACGCACATTATGCTTTTCATCACTTCCAGGCCTGGTGTGTGCCTTTGAATACTAACGTCAGCGGCACTTCCTACAGGAAGGCCTCCCAGATGGCCTTTGTTTGGGGGTAGCCATCTCCGTCCTTCGCGCCTGTGGGCCCGCTGGCCCAGCACTTGCTACAGTATGTTTTCGTTGTCTCTTCAATTCTCTGTCTGTCCCACCTAGCTGGGGGGACCCTGTGTCCTCTTCATCTAATGTGTAGACAGGTACTTGGTAATTTAATCCATTAATTGGTACAACCTGTTATGAGACTGTAATCCTTTTTTACTGATTGAATTATAACTGTGGTATAGATTTTAAATATTTAAGTTGTTTTGGGGGAGTACTGTTCTGTCAGATCTGCTTGATGTTCTAGATGAGATCCCTAGTGACTGATACATTAAATACTGACCATTTTGAAGAGATACCGCACAGCAAAATGATTGAAAAACCGTTTCCCACAATCCCCAAAACACAGAGACAAACCAAAAATAACCTCCACCTGAAGCATCCGTCTTTGAACACCAGAGTCCTGGTTTATACGTATGTCTGTCCTCTGGAATTACTGGTATTTCCCCTCCTGTATTTTCTTCCAGAAGTTTTGTAACTTTAGTCCTTACATTTAGCTCTATGATGCATTCCTAATTAGTTTTCCTATTTGGTATGAGGTTAGGACCAAGGTTCATTATTGTTCAAGTGGATCTCATTGTTCTAACCTTCTTTCCCCCGTTGTCTGCGTATTTGTCAAAAATCAGTTGACCGCATACACGTGAGTCTCTTGGATTCTTTTTTGTTCTGTGGATCTGTAGGTCTGCACTTACACATATACCACGCTGTCTTGTAGATTTATACAAAGTTGTTCGATAATTTGGGTAGATTTAAATTCCGGACACTCTGCTAGAGTTCCAGTCAGTTCAGTCGCTCAGTCGTGTCCGCTCTTTGCGACCCCATGAATCGCAGCACGCCAGGCCTCCCTGTCCATCACCAACTCCCGGAGTTCACCCAGACTCACGTCCATCGAGTCAGTGATGCCATCCAGCCATCTCATCCTCTGTCGTCCCCTTCTCCTCCTGCCCCCAATCCCTCCCAGCATCAGAGTCTTTTCCAGTGAGTCAGCTCTTCGCATGAGGTGCCCAAAGTAGAACTCATCAACTAAGCACACCATGATAATTAGTTGCAATATCACATCATAACAGGTTTCATGCTTTTAAGATATTTGGTGAGTCCCCTACCTCAGACGACCTAATACCTGAAATCAGGCTGACTGTTAAGTGACGGGTAGAAGTTCCTGGTCTAGTCCAGCCTACCTGCACGATTAAGCGTGGGAGCAGACGGGGGCTTCTCGAGCCCCAGCTGTGCTAGTGATGACTTCAGGCGCCAGTTTCCATTCGTCTCCTGTCCCACCTTTTGTACAGCCTAGTAACGGGGACCTTACACAAACCTGGATGAGATGTGGCAGAGGATACTAGCAGGAGCTGCCCAGGGAGTCAGTCTATAACTTTATCCCACGTTCTAGAGTAGACACTCGTCCAATGTGAAAGACCTGACTTAAGGTTTAGAGTATTTACATAAATCTGCTCTTAGAGACCTGAAATTACAGGAGTTAAAAAGTATGTGCCGTGTCTTTGGGGAAGCGTAGTCGTTCCACACAAATAATACCAGCTTTTAAACATTTAATGTCTAGGGACTTCCTTGGTGGCCCACTGTTTAAGACTTTGCCTTCCAATGCAGTGGGTACAGGTTTGACCCCTATTTGGGAGCTAAGACCCCTCATGTCTGGCAGCTGAAACAACCATAAACTTTAAAAATACTCCACATCAAAAAATATATATATATATACATATATAAAAATTTATTGACTTTTTAAAAAACTTAATATTTAGAGTGGTTTTCATTTTTGAAGGTGATTTTGTAGACTTTTTGGTTAGGTCTGTGTTTGAGAAAGCACAATCTGTCCACCCTGCCCTTGGATGAGTCTGGGCCAAGGCTGGGGACTCTAGGATGCTAGAGACGGAAAGGGTCTTCGAGAACATGGTTCAGAGAAGGAAAAGTAGATTCCGTGAGCTCTCACAAAGTCCTACCAGAAGAACGGGTTAAAGCCCAGGTGTACAAGCCCTCTGTCAGCGTGGTCACGCAGGATGCATGCCTGGCCCCTAGGCAGACGTGTGGAGGAGTGTTGATGCTGCTGGGGGAACAGTAGCGTGAACCAGAAGAAACTGCTGTTTGGGAGGTCAAGAAAGATCGACTCTCGGGGGTTGCTTCTGGTGCCCCTGTTGTATAAAAACTCAGATCCGTGTGAGGCCATTGTGAGTTACACGCAGCTCGGGCAGCGTCTGATGGTCCCTGACGAGAAGGTTGGCCCAGGAGTAACGCGGGCTGAGTGTGTCTAGGAGACCCGGGTGACGAGAGAGCGCCCGGGACGTCTGCTGAGAGGGAGCTCCAGGGCAGGAGCAGGCGGGCCGTCAGAGGGGCCGTGTGCTTCCGAGACGGAGCCCGCCTCCGACGGCCCCGCACTCCCCGCCGAGGCGGGTGTGAGGATGCTCACGAGATGTTGTGAGTGCTGAGGTGCCGAGGAGCTTGTGAAATCGGCTCTGCTGTTCTTCTGGCTGGTTTTTTGTTTTTTGTTTTTCCCCTTCCTGGACTAAGGACTCTTAGAAAGATATTCCCAGTTCTGACCATGGCCGGAGAAGCGTGAGGAAAATGATTTGTTTGCTCAAGATGGCGTCAGATTCTTGAGACCAAAAGGGTCTGCCTAGAGATAAAAGCTTATATGTAGTAAATGCAGGAAAATAATATTTGCAGCCCACTTTTTTTTTTTTTAACCAAGGCATCAATCATAAGCTATTGATTTGACTTGACTAAATCTCTCTCTTGAGGTGTGGTATCTTTCTCTCTTTCTGTCTTGCTCTGTTGATATTCTCTTTCTATCTGTCACCCCCGTGTGTGTGTGTGTGTGTGTGTGTGTGTTTTCTCTCTCTGCTTGCTCTCTGTACCTATGAGTATCTCTTCTTTCTCTCCCTGTCTCCCTCCCTCTCTCTTTCTCTGGTGTATCCAAAATTTCTGACTGGGAACAGAAGTCTCCACAGAGGGATTCATGTGTGGTGTCTCTTTGCTTTTCCAGTTCCTCCAGGAGTGATACAGAACGGAACGCGGGTTCTGAGCCGAGGCCTGTTCCCCGGGGTCCGGCCGTTGCCAGTCACGCCCATTGGGATGACAGCGGCTGTGAGGTAAGGGGCCCTGCTGGGCGAAGCCCCCCTGAGCAGCGGGAAGGCCACCTGGGGGCCGGGGAAGACCAGCCTCTGCGTGGTCAGGGCGGAAATAGCTTGGGTGTCTTAAGGCGTTAAAAGAGCTCCCGAGGACCCAATCTAGGTGCCAGCTTCTCCTTCTTGGGCTGTCAAATTACCCTGGTCTCTTTGCAGATGAGATGAAGCAAAATGGCAGTGAAGTTGCTCTATTGTGAGAAGGTGGGGTAAAGTGAGCAGAAGGAAATGGTGGGCAGGGTAGGCATTAGATTCTGGGCTAACTGGTCGACCTCCAGACCCAGCCCTTTCTCTCTGGGGGCATGTCTGACTTCTGTGGGTTAGTTCCCTCGTCCATGAAGCTCCTCTGCCTCCTGGGAAGGCTTGCAATGAAACGTGCAAAAAAGGCAGGTGTGAAAAGTGCTCCGGCAAGTGGCCTGTAAATACCAGGTGGTGTCAGCCCCCTCACTCCCGAGAGTCAGCTCAGCCGCCCAACCTCGTGGACTCCTCCTTGGGAAGTTTCTTTCCTCCACCCTTCTCAGCTCCTCTGCCAGCCCCAGGGGAGGGCCCATCGCTTGCCCGGGAAGGAGCCTTGCGTGCCCCAGTGGGAGTGCCTCCCCCTGCCCACCCCCGCCCTCCCGACAGCCGTCACCAGGCTGGTTTCCTACAGTGTGCCTCCCCAGCTGTTTGCAGAAGCGTCCCCGTCGACTCCCGCCGTCTCACCCTGACGCCCCGCCGGCCCTCCCATCTCCTCCAGCCAGACTTGTTCTCCAGATGATGGGGTTGGCCCATCTTATCCTGCGGTTTCCTCTGTGTAGATCTCCCTCCGCCTCCCCGTGGAGAGCAGCACCTCCTTCTCAGCCCATCACAAAAATGATCCCTTCCCCAGGCTTTTCTGAACAGGCCTCTGAGTCAGCCTCAGAGCAGTCCTCTTTTCTTGGCACGCGTAACCCCTTGCTTTGGGCGTGGCCTTTGGTGGGTGGCGCTGTGTGCGTCCCCCTCTGTCCTCTGGTTTGCTTGCTGAGGACAAGAGCTGGGTCCCGCTGGCTTGGCTGAGGCCTCATCACACGCTCAGCGCTGGGCCCCGATGGCTTGTTCAGAAGAGACCTGCCGTGCTGGGCTGCGTCCCTTCACAACACCGCATCCCAGCTTCTTTGCAGCACTTCTGGATCACGTTCACGCCTCAAGGCCATTTCGATTTCATAGTGTCTCATGTCCCAAAGAAAACCATCCCCGGAAGTCTGTTAACTAGGGCTTGAGGGAACTGCATGCTCAGGCTCTGTGATGGGCATCAACCACGTGGAGGTTCTCCGCTCACTTGTGGTTTCGTTTGTCTATATTATCTTTTGGCTGCGTGTGCAGGATCTTAGTTCTCTGACCAAGGATGCAACACACTTCCCCTGCACTGGAAGCGCAAGTCTTAACCCCTGGACGCCAGGGAAATGCCTCACTTGTGTCTTTTAATCCTCCCAGCAAACCAACTGCTTTTGCCAGAGTTGTTGTTCAGGCACTAAGTCATGTTCGACTCTTTGCAACCCCGTGGACTATAGCATGCCAGGCCTCCCTGTCCATCACCAACTCCCAGAGTTTACTCAGACTCATGTCCATCGAGTTGGTGATGCCATCCAGCCATCTCATGCTCTGTCATCCCCTTCTATTCCCGCCTTCAATCTTTCCCAGCATCAGGGTCTTTTCCAATGAGTCAGTCCTTCACATCAGGTTGCCAAGGTATTAGAGCTTCAGATTCAGCATCAGTCCTTCCAATGAATAAGTAAGTGTTAGTCACTCAATCATGCCCGACTCTTTGTGACCCCATGGACTGCAGCCCACCAAGCTCCTCTGTCCATCAGACTTTCCAGGCAAGGATACTGGAGTGGGTTGCCATTTCCTTTTCCAGGGGATCTTCCCAACCCAGAGATCAAACCCAGGTCTCCTGCATTGCAGACAGATTCTTTACTGACTGAGCTACAAGGGAAGCCATGAATAGTCAGGGTTGATTTCTTTTAGGATGGACTGATTGGATTTCCTTGCAGTCGTATCTTCAGGGCAGATGCTAGTATTTGGAACCTACTAAGGAGGGAAGTTGGTAGGAATTAGAGTAGTAATTGTATGGTAAAGCCAGTTATCATTTCTGCTAAGCAGACATGGCCATACTTTCCAGAAGTGTGGAAAGGTTCTTTTTCTTGTGCTTCTCCCATATCTTTCTTAGATGTCTTGAGATCAGTAATTTACGACCTTCAGTTCATGAAACGTAAGCCTCTTCCTTCGAGCCAAAATAGCTATGCCTTGGCCTCACATTGTGAGAGAGACATACTCCGTCTCCTATTTGTTCTCAAAATCGCTTCTGCCTAACCTCCTCATGTACCTTTCTGGTTGGGAAGGCCGCAGACTCCTCTCACTTGCCATGAAGATCTCCTTTCATGTGCAGACACTAAGCATAGACGTCAGCTTATTGTCCTCAGCATCTTTTCAGTGCCTTTTTAAGCAAACGGAGTTCTCCCTGTGACTCTAGCCATTCCCTGGGAGAAGGGAAGAGCCAGGCAGAGGGAAAGGAGGCCTGCGACGGACCTGGCTTTCAGCAGGAGCTGCCTCCTCATTTTATTACCCTCACGACATATGTGATTGCTGACTTTTGGTGATTAGTACCCTCTGGAGGTATTATGTAAAATATTAGTTTTTTTAAACTGGTTATATTTTGGTTAGAAGGTAACATAGCGTTGTGTTGTTCAGTTGCTAAGTCGTGTCTGACTCTTGGTGATTCCCATGGACTGCAGCACACCAGGCCTCCCTTCCCCTCACCATCTCCTGGAATTTGCCCAAGTTCATGTCCATTGAATTGGTGATGTTATCGGTAGCACTACAGCAAGACAATGATATCTTATTCGTGGTCAAAGAGTTGCTACTCATCCATCCCAGCCAACACCTCACTTAGGCTCCTGCCGCAGTAAAAGACCACAAGCAGGTTCCGGGGCTGGACGTGTGCGTCCTTCAGGTCCAGCTGGGAGAGACAGAAGCCACGCTAGGGACTCGAACAGGGAGACTTCAAAATAAAGAACCGTTAGCCAGGTAGAAAGTTGTTAACCAGGCGACTGGAAGAGAACTCAGGGTGTTAAAGAGGGAACAACTGCAGGAAGCGGCCACATCCCCTCCGGTGAGGTTTGAATGATTGCCCCTCTAGGCTGGGTCTCAGAGCTCCCAGGAGCGGCCGGGGCTGCGATCCAGGCCTCTTAGGAGGAGACACTGAGTTCAGAGGAGGGACCGGTGGAAGGACCAGAGGGGTCTCTAGGGAGAAGGCTCCTACTGGTGCACACACCTCTCCGGGCACATGAAGAAGTGGGGCCTGCGGGCACCGGAGGAATCGCAGACTCGATTTGGCAGCTCCTGTAGGACAGACTGCTGCTTCAAGGGGGAGAGGCATGGCTGGGGGACGCAGAAACGGGGCACAGGGGAGGGGTCACGGCCCTTCCCCCACCCATCCCAGACTCGGGAGGGCAGAGCCAGGCGGGCTCAGACAGGTGGCCCGGCGCGGAGCACTGCGGGCGGCCTGGGCCCAGGGGCTGTAGCTCTGCGTGCCCATCCTCTCCAGAAGCATGCAGCCCAGAGCAGCGAGCTTCCCCGGCGACACCGGAGGTCCCAGCAGAATCCTCTCGGTAAAACGAACAGCCGCAGTGTGTAGAGACAAGCTCCCGTTTGCCCAAACAGAGAGAAGACCACGGTGTGTTAGCCATTATCCCAATACCAGCTCTGCACTTTCCGCCTCAGTTTTAAGAGACTTCAGGGAGAGGAAGGCTGCAGAAGGTCAGGGACCCTCGCTTATAAGACCTTTTCCTTCCTTATGGCCTAAGTGCCTGGCAAATAGGTGGCACGAGCCTTCAGGAAAAATGAACGGAAACATAACCACGTGGGCATTTGCAGGAGGCCTTGTAAAGCCCATCAAGAGCTGCTGGGGGGGAAAGTCCTGTTCTGTGCTTTCACGTTCATTGTAATCGAAATTCTTTTCCTTTTTTAACTTGGCCGTGTGTCAGGTGAACCTAGGTTAGCTGAGGTTAAAGGGAAAACAGCCCAGCAGAGACCAGAACAGCAGCAGGCGTCCTCTGCCAGACCACGTGGCGGTGACCAGGGGTCCCTGAGGGGCTCCCGCTGCCCCATCTGCTCAGGAGGGCAGAGGTCATTAGCGCCCCCTGAAGACCTGTTTCCTACCCTGCTTTGTGTGACAGGTCTTCTGTGCAAGTCTAAGCAACTTCTCCTTAAGTGAAAATATTTGTCTTTCGGGGATGTGTTGTGGTTTTTTTTACCCCTCTGCTGAGTGCCAAAGGCCATGTTTGTTTGTCTTAACTCTGAAACTGTTATTGACATAGATGAAGTGTTACTTTTATTAGCTGATCACTACACAGCTTGTATTTGCTGGGTTCCTTTGCATGTAATTATGATGTGAAATCTCCTTGTAAGAGTATCTGTCAATAGTGTAATTGACTTTGCCGTGTTGACTTTTTACTCAGTAACTTCAGGGATCAGCCAATCCTTAGACATTGGAGACCCGCTTATTTTTAAATTTGCCTAGGCGGGGAGTCCTTAAGACAGGTTATCCTCGGAGTAACTGCTCTCACTTCTCCAAGTTTCATGCGTGTGTCTTCTGCTGCCTCTCCAGTGAAATCCCTTGCAGAGAATACATTGGAATGGAAGAGTTATAGCCCCGGAAGAACTGCTTCTGGATCTCTTGGGAAACGGAGCCTACGATTTCCTCCATTCGTGAACTAGGGGCGGCTTCTCAGCTGCAGGCCGCAGCAGCTCCCCTGGGCCTGGGCCACCTTGTGTGCACGGCTTAGGCCTCTGACCCTAAGTCACCTCTCAGGTAGCAAAGAAGAACTATGAACGTCAAGGCTTGCCAGAGGATTGAGAGAGAGCTGGTGGGCACGCCCTCCTTCATGTGTCAGACTGTGCCGCGCTCGCTCAGGTCCAGCTCTTTACAGCCCCATGGACTGAAGCCCGCCAGGCTCCTCTGTCCATGGGATTTTCCAGGCAAAAATTCTGGAGTGGGTAGCCATTTCCTCCTCCAGAGGATCTTCCCAACCTAGGGATTGAACCCATGTCTCCTGCATCTCCTGCATCGCAGGCAGATTCTTTACTGCTGAGCCATCGGAGAAGCCTTTCATATGTCAAGACAGCTCAGAAATTGCACACATGAGCTTGGGAACCAAGTTTCCTGGGTCCGTAGCCTGTAACTATGGGACCTTGGGCCAGGCTTCTCACAAGAAAACCAGCACCTACCTTGTGAGTTACTAGGATTAATACACAGTTACATGCCTGGCACATAGTAAACACTATACAAGTGTTCAATAAATGCATTATAAACAAGCACACCTGCTCACAAATGGGAAAGGGCTTTTCTCCAAAGATACAGAAATGGTACATAGAGTAAGCAATGCTGCTGCTGCTAAGTCCCTTCAGTCGTGTCCGACTCTGTGCAACCCCATAGATGGCAGCCCACCAGGCTCCCCCGTCCCTGGGATTCTCCAGGCAAGAACACTGGAGTGGGTTGCCATTTCCTTCTCCAATGCATGAAAGTGAAGAGTGAAAGTGAAGTCACTCAGTCATGTCCAACTCTTAGCGACCCCATGAACTGCAGCCCACCAGGTTCTTCTGTCCATGGGATTTTCCAGGCAAGAGGACTGGAGTGCGGTGCCATTGCCTTCTCTGGAGTAAGCAATAAACACATAGAAAAATGCTCAGCATCACTAATCATTAGGGAAATGCAGATCAAGACTGCAGTGCTTCACCCTCCTCAGGATGGCACTAGCAAGAAAACAGAAAATAGTAAGCGTTGACAAGGTCATGGAAAGATTGGAGCCCTTGAGCACTGTCGGTGCTCAGTATGGCAGGTCCCTTGGACTGCAGGGAGATCAGCCCGTCCATCCTAAAGGAGGTCAGTCCTGGGTGCTCATTGAAAGGGCTGATGCTGAAGCTGAAACTCCAGTACTTTGGCCACCTCATGCAAAGAGCTGACTCATTTGAAAAGACCCTGATGCTGGGAAAGATTGAGGGCAGGAGGAGAAGGGGACGACAGAGGATGAGATGGCTGGATGGCATCACTGACTCGATGGACGTGAGTCTGAGTGAACTCTGGTAGTTGGTGATGGACAGGAAGGCCTGGCGTGCTGCGGTCCATGGGGTGGCAAAGAGTCGGACACGACTGAGCGTCTGAACTGAAATGGAAACCTGTAAGCAACCCGAGCATCCATCAATAGATGAACAAACAAGCAAAATGTGTGTACTCATGATAGAATATTCAGCCTTTAAGCAGAAGGCAACTCTGATCCCTGCTACAGTATGCATGCACCTTGAGGACATTTATGTTAAGTGAAACAAGCTACTCATAAAAAGACTAACACCGTATGACCCCACTTAAGTGAATAGTCCTGTTCATGGAGGCGGAGCACAGAATGGTGGTTGCCAGTGACTGTGCAGAGGGGTGGGGGTCACTGTTTACTGGGGACGAGTCACAGTTTTACAGGGTGAAGGGTTCTGGAGATGGCTGCTGGGGCGCCTGCACAATGTTAGGAGTGCACTTAATCCCACTGAGCTGTGCGCTTAACAAAGGTTGAGACGGTAAGTTTTTTATGTTTGTGTATTTTAGCACAGTTGTTTAAAGCGTAGAAGAAAATGAGATGTGTCGTGTGGACAGCATGATTCATCCACCTGCTCCCCACGCACCTTCCCAGATCTCCTCTCTGAGCACCAGAAGCTTAGTCCCAAACCCCAGAAAGGGCTTAGGTTGAGTTTCCGGGCCACCTTCAGGACAGTGCACACTTGGCAAAGCCCGGGTTCATGACAGTAATCTAAACCATGTGTTAGTCGCTCAGTCGTGTCCGACTCTTTGTGACCCATTGGACCACAGCCAACCAGGCTCCTCTGTCCATGGGATTTTCCAGGCGAGCATACTGGAGTGGGTAGCCCTTCCCTCCTCCAGGGGGTATTCCCGACCCACGGATTGAACCTGGGTCTCCCATACTACAGGCAGATTCTTTACCGTCTGAGCCACCAGGGCAGCCCCAGTCTAAACCATAACATGTTAGAAAATTACAAGAAAGTTTCATTTGATCACCACCTAAGGCTGCTGAATAGTTTTTGGAGCTTTAAGGACCTCACATGAAAATGCAGTTCCCCCGGAACAGGAAGCAAGTCAGGAATTAATGGTTCTATTGTCACATGAAGCATTAATACTTAAGGTCCTGTCAAAATAAAGTCAGCAGGAGAGTGCATCCATCAGCCTCAGATCTGCTCCTGGTCACCGTCTTCATCTTTCCCTGGAAACATGTTTGTCACAGGGGTTTAGGCCGCCTGCCCCTTCAGTCTGAAGATAGGGTGGGCCCGGTGATGTCACTGGAAGGAAGTTTGCCACTGATCTGCTTTCTGTTTTAATTTAAAAACCAAGTACCTGTCAGCCTTCATCTTTTGAAATCATGGTCTTTGAAGGCAGTTCTAAAACTGACTATTAGGTTATGCTTTGTGGTGGGAAGGAGAGGAGGAAAGGGGATAAAGGACGCACGTGAGTTCCCTCTGGGCCACCAGCTCAGCTTTTGTCTCCACTTGTGGCTCTTCTGGTCCAGAAATCGAAACAGTGGCCAGCAAATCCACTGTGTGATGTTTGATCCACGTTCTGCAGTTGCTCCTCGCGCTTCAAACCAGTGGCATTGGTTAAGGCCTTTGAAAGTCCTGGCAGCTTTTACTATTGCGTGTAAAAAGCCCTCTGCACTCCTGATGATGCTGGTCTGTGCCAAATGCAGAGTGATTCGTGGAGGAGAGTTTTAGGGTCATTCCTGTCGTGTTCTGTGATCACATAGATAAGGGGTCACAGTTGTCTCAGTCTTTTAAGGGGACCCCTTGCAGCTCACAGGAGGAAACTGTGCCGCTTCCTGCCCCCAATGTGGAGATGACCACTGAGGCAGAACCCCTGGCATTGTTGAGCCCGTGTGCTTCTCAGGAAGAGCTACACAGCAGGAGCAGGCGTCAGAGGCCCCCGCAGCTGCTAAAGATAACCAGAATCCCAAATTCTGTATGTACTGTTCCTAGGCTTTTAGAAGTATTTTTGATATGCATAAGGAGTACATTAAATTTTTCTTGATTTGAATTTTATCTGTTAATATCTGGAATGGTACTTTATATCTTCTTTTCTGACTTACTCCTTCCCCTCTTTATTCATTACGAAGTTTATTTGGTTTGCTTCATTCGGTTGTAACTGGCGGTGTTTTCATGCCTATATAATATTCCACTGTGTGGCTGTGCCACAAGTACATTTTTTAAGGTATTTGGATTGTTTATAGTTACTTGCTTTTACAAACTTGCCATGGGAATTCCTGTCCATGCCTACAGTCTCATCTAGGATGCATGTTTTGGTGTGGGAATTTTTGGTTTATACGGGCTAACGTGCTCAGCGTCACCAGAGGATGGCAGATTGTGTTCTGAGGTGCTCATATCCGTTGTGCACGCCTCCCAGCAGAGTACGGTACTCCCCATTCCTCGGCATCTTCACCGACATGTGGAGTTGTCATCCTGTGCGATTTCAACCAGTCTAGTGGATATGTAACAGTATCTTGCAGCATTTTAGTTTCCATTTCCCTTCTTACTAAAGAGGTTGCACAGTTCTCCATTTATTTAACTGGCTGCTTGAATATGCTCTTTGATGGATTGCCTGCTCAACAGTTTACTCATCTTTCTATCAGGTGGTTTTCTTTTCTTATCTTTGTAGGACTTCTTTGTATATTCTGGATAATAACCCTTTATTGACTATCTTGTTGTTGAGTCACTCTTTGCGACCCCATGGACGGCAGCATGCCAGGCTTCCCTGTCTACTATCTCCCAGAGTTTGTTCAAACTCATGTCCATCAAAGCGGTGAGGCCATCCAACCGTCTCATCCTCTGTTGTCCCCCTCTCCTCCTGCCTTCAGTCTTGCCCAGCATCAGGGTCTTTTCCAGTGAGTCGGCTCTTCGCATCAGGTGGTCAAAGTATTGGAGTCTCAGCTTCAGCATCAGTCCTTCCAATGAATATTCAGGACTGATTTCCATTAGGATGGACTGGTTGGATCTCCTTGCAGTCCAAGGACTCTCAAGAGTCTTCTCCAACACTAAAATTTGAAAGTACTACAACACGTCAGTTCTTCAGCACTCAGCCTTTTTTATGGTCCACCTCTCACATCTGTACATGGCTACTGGGAAAACCATAACTTTTTCCAGTGGCTATACGAACCTTTGTTAGCAAAGTGATGTCTCTCCTTTTTAATATGCTGTTGTTGACCATATGTGTTGCTAATAACTTTCCTAAGTTTGTGGATGGTCATTTCACTGTCCATAGTAATGTCTTCTGATGAACAGAAGCTCTTAATTTTCATGCTTAGTAATCACTTTGTAATGAAATCTAGTGTCTTTAAAAAGTCCCCACTCCAAGATTATATGGTCTTTTGTAGTTTTTTCCCTAAAAGATTAAAAAAAAATTTTCCTATATTATTTAAATACTATATAATCCATCTGGAGTTAATTATTTGTATATTGATTTTTTTCAGGCAACCTTGCTAAATAAACTGACTTAGTAAATTTACTAATCTGTCTGTAGATTCTTCTGTATAAAATCAGATAAATAATGGTGGGGATTTTTCTTATATCCTGTCCTGTTATATCCTATTCTTATATCCTGTCCTATTTTTTCCTGCCCTATTAGAGTTAGAACCTCTGAATAAAAGTAATGATAACAGACATCTTTACATTGTTTCATTCTTTCTTACATTCGTTATTTGGCTGCTTCCCATCTTAGTTGAGGTACACAGGCTCTGTAGGTGTGGCTCCAGAGCGTGCAGGCTCAGTGGTGGCCATGCGGGGGCTCGGTTGCTCCACGGCTCGTGGCATCCAAGTTCCCTGACAGAGAGCAGAGCCCACATCTCCAGCGCTGCAGGAGGGACTCTTAACTCCCGAACCGCCACCAAAGTGCCCGTGTTTTTTCTTATTTTAAAGAGTGCTGTGTTACTGAATAACTGACGGACTGTTTGTTTTAGGTTTTTTAGGAAATATACTTTATCATTACAAAAATATTCCTTTTATGTTTGGCTTGCAATGGTAGTTTATCATAAATGGTTGTTGAATTTCATCAAAGAAATGTTTACATCATTTAGCAGAACGGTAAATTTTTTTTCTCATTGTTTTACATGGTGGTGAATTACATGATAAATTACTAATTTTAAATAAAACCTACATTCCTAATGTACTGGTGATATATTTTTTACATATTGCTCGCATTGGTGCGCTAGCATCTCATATGTGAATCTTCGCATGGTTGTCCAGAGCCATGTTTCTCTAGCGCTCTCCTTATGTAGTTTCAGTGTCAGGATTACATTATTCTCACATAATGCATTAAAGAGTATTCACTCCTAGATTCCCTGAGTTTAGGTAAGATTGAAATTAATCTGTTGCTTAATGTTTGGCGGAACTTACTTGCAAAACAGTGCAGAGCTGGTGTTTTATTTGTGGGATGATTTTTAACTATTGAGTGAATTTCTTTAATTCTTAGAGTATAACTTATTTTTCATTTCTTTTTAAATTCATTTGGGTAACTGTAGGGATTTGTCCATATCACCTGCTTTCAAAAATGCGGCATAAAGTTATTTATAATATCTGTCATCTTCTCAGTGTCTTGCAGTTGCATCCCTTTAACGTCTTATTTCATTTTATTACTTCTCTTTTTGCTTAACCTTAACACAAATAGTGTTTTTTCTCTAGAAGAATCAACTTTGGATAATCAACTTTATATTATCATGTAATATATTATAAATAATGTAATTAATTATTATAATTACCTCTATTTTGTATCTCTTCTCCATATCATTGATTTCTGCTAGCTTTTCTTTTAATTTTCTTTCTTTGGGTTTATTCTTTCTTGTTGTGGTGATCTGGATACTTTTATTTTACACTTTGATTCTTTTATATAGAACTTCAAGGTTATACTTTCCTTCAAACTGCTGCTTAATTGTAGCCATACATTTTGGTGCCTTTTGTTTTCATTATTGTTACAAGTTCCAAGTCTTTACTAATTTTCATCTTGCTTTCTTCTTTCAGCCATAGGTGTTTTTAGAAGTGTGTTTTTAAATTTTCAAACCTATGAGGAGGTGGTTTTTGCTTATTTTTGGTTTTAGTTACCTCTTCATCATTACTTATTAATTACAATGCACTGTGCTCAGGAAATCCATCTGTAAGATACTGCTATTTGAAGTCTGTGGAGACTTGCTGTGTGGTCTCCTAGTGTATACTGTCTTCTATTATAAATATTTTGTGTGTGCTTCTAAGTCACATACCTGGTCTGTTGTGAGCACATGTTCTGTATATCCACTAGTTCAAATCTACATGTGAGCCGTGTCTGGGCGAGAAGGGGGAGAGATGTGGGTTTGACCATTTCTTCCTGCAGCTCTTCCAATTTGGGTGTATTTTGAAGCAATCTTATTGGAGGTCTCCAAGTTTAGAACAGTTATATATTCCTGGTGAATTGAACCTTTCTGACTATTTCATCACTGTCTTCATCTACAGTAACGATTTTTGCCTTAGAATCTATCGTGTCTGGTTTAATATAGCTGCATCAGCATGGCACCATGGTTTTCCTCCTTTTACTTTTAACCTTTCTTAGTCCTTATGTTTTAGGGTCATCTCTTATAAGTGGCATATGACTTTTTCTTTTAAAGTCTGCGTTAATGATCTTCACCTTTCAATGGAGATACTAGCCTATTTTAAATGATATATGTGGACTTGTTTCTACCATCTCAGTTAGCCTTTTTTGCAAACTTTCTTTGCCCCCACTTCCCAGATTCCTTTCTGACTCAGTTTTGTTTTCGTTGCTGTACCTGCTTTTGGCCTTGCTGTGTGCTCACTGCTGCGGGCTTTGTCTGGGTGTTGAGAGCAGGGCGGCTCTCTCGCTGCACACACAGGCTTCTCGCTGCTGTGTCTTCTCTTGCTGCAGATTGTAGGCTCTGCACAGGCCCAGTATCTGTGGCCCACGGGCTTAGCTGCTCCAAGGCACGTGGGGTCTCCTGGACCAGGGATCAAACCTATGTCTCCTGCATTGGCAGGCAGATTCTTCACCACTGAGCTCCAGGGAAGCCCACTAACATTGTTTTAAATTGACCATGATTTTTCTACTTGTCATTCCTCCCGGCCGCCCCAATGGTTTATAAGTTATATAGAACTTTCTGTTCTTCCAGTGTTGATCCTAGAACTTTTAGCATGAATATTTTAAAATGGACAGTTAATCAGTATCGTTAACCTCCTGCTCAGTCAAGGCCTCTGGGATGCTTCAACTTCTGTTCTCTCCACCTCCGAAATAACATGCTGCATTTAAATGTCTGGGACTTGAGCTCTATTTCGTATTTCAGTTTCTTTAAGTCAGCTATTATCGTTGGCCCTCCATATCCATAGGTTCTGCGTCCATGGATTCAATCGACTGCTGATAGAAAATATTAGGAAATAGAAAGAATTCCAGAAAGTTCCAAAAATCAAGGCTTCCTTGCCCTGTGCACTGGCAGTTGTTGGCATGGCGCGCATCCGCACGTTGTACTCGGCACCGTACTCGATCCTGGGGTGATGTGAAATGCATTGCAGGACCTGCCTAGGTTCTAAGCACATACTGTACCATTTTGTAAAAGGGACTTGAGATTTTGATATCTGTGGGGACCTGGAGCCAAAACCCCCCCAGACACCAGGGGACAGCTTGGTGCCACCAAGGGTCGCTACTTGAGTCCATTTCCTTTGCTTAGCACTTTTTTTCTCTTGCGTCTGAGACCTTTCTTGCGTCTGGCTTTCATCCCACTTGTGTTTTATGTGGGTACATAGTGGATCTGCGGTGCTGTGCTAGTTTCCAGCGTGCAGCAAACGATTCCGTCACCCAGCGCGTGCGCCCGTGCTCCTTCAGTCTTCCCCGTGTAGGCTGTCACTAACACAGAGTCCTGAGTGCGTTCCCTGTGCTCCACAGGAGGTCCTTGTCGGGTCTCCATTTTATATATAGACAGACGCATGTGGGTTTAGTCCCAGCCTTCCCCCTTTGCTAACCGTAAGTCTGTTTTCTCTTTTTTTCCTGAAAAATGCTCTTAAGAAGGTCCTATCACTGAGTATCTGCTTTTAATCAAAGTCTTGACTTTTTGTCTGAAAATATTTTTATTTTGCCTTCTTTCTTGCTGTCATTCAGTTGCTAAGTCATGTCCGGCTCTGCGACCCCGTGGACTGAGTGACGCACGGAGGGCTTCCCTGTCCTTCACTGTCTCCCGGGGTTTGCTCAAGTTCATGTCCATGGAGTCGGTGATGCTGTCTAACCATCTCATCCTCTGCCACCCTCTTCTTTTGCCTTCAGCCTCTCACTGGGCCGTCGTTCCCAGACGATAGTATTGTAGTTGGACAGCTACTTTTTCTCTCTCGTTTTGACATTACTGTTCTACCTCATCTGAGTCACTGGTTTATCTTAACTACTCCTCTTCCTTAAGTGCTGTGTCTCCTTTCTCGTACTCCAAAGCCTGTGTGTGTGTGTGTGTGTGTGTGTGTGTGTGTGTGTGTGAGAGATGTCTGTGATGACTTAATCTATCTAGGTGTGCATTTCTTTGTATCCTCCATGGGACTTGTTGGCTTTCTGAATCTGAAGATTGGTAACGTTCGTAGCAGCTAGGAAATCCTCAGCCATTTCCTGCTGTGGGATTGGTTCTTCTGCATTTCTCCTTCACTCTGGACCTCCAGTTGCGTTTGGTTGGATGCTCTTGTTGTATTCTGCATTGCCCAGCCTCTCTTCCATGTTTCCCATCTCTTATCTCTCTCCGCTGCAGTTCCTATAATGTCTTTAGATCCATCTTTCAATTGACTTAATTTTTTATTTGTTTGTTTTCCACAATTCAATTGCATTGAGTTTTTTAATTTCAGGAATTATATTTTTCAGCTCTGGAAATTCTGTTTGAGGCATCCCCAAATCAAGTCCGCTTGGTTTTAGTAATCCAGTGTTTGTAATATTTGCCAATTCCCTCTTTAATTTTTGTTTTTTTTGGTACATACATTATATTCTTTGTCTAATTGTTGCAGTATTTTCAGACTTTACAGTTCAGATTCTATGGGGTTTTTTTTCTTTTTTCTGTTTTCTTGTACAGTAGCTTATTTCTTTTGTATTTAATTATTTTTTTTCTTTTAATTGTGAACCTGTGTTCTTTAAAGTCTTATCTGTGAGAGTTCTTTGTGGACTGGGTTTGAAGTATGTTCTTCCACAAAGGGTTTGTGTTTTCCTCTAGTAGGCACCACTGGGCACTTTAAACTGAATATAGCTTGGGGTCTGTTGCTCCACACGGTAGAATTCTGGCCTCACACCCACAAGACTTCAGACTCGTGGCTTAAAACTCTCAAGGGAGGCTCTTGTTTGCAGTTCCATCTGGAGCTGAGGTCAGGCTGGCCTTTATGCCACTGTCTGCCACCGATTCCCCAGGATCTCACCGAAGGCCTCATCATTCAAGGGTCCCGCGTTTTACGTGGCGTTTTTACATTTCTACTTTCCTAGTGGGCTGTTTATGGCAGCCCACTCCAGTGCTCTTGCCCGGAGAATCCCAGGGACGGGGGAGCCTGGTGGGCTGCAGTCCATGGGGTCGCACAGAGTTGGACACGACTGAAGCGACTTGGCAGCAGCAGCAGCGGGCTATTTGGTGATTTTAGGTTATAAGCTCCTATGATTCAGCCTGATATGCAGGCATCCTGACGGCCTTGGGGTGGGTTGCTGTCTTCAGGAGAGGTTTTGCTTTGTGAACTTGTGCTGGGAGCCTAGGGAGCAATGCGTCTGAGGGCACTTTAACCCCCCGAGGGGCCACAGTAACCCGGGAGCTGCCCGAGTCCTTCCCCCTGCAGCAGCCTCCCCCCAGGTTTGGGCTCCTGGCCCAGGGCTGGCGGCGGCATTTGCTCCACAAAGCCCTGCCTTCCTTACATGCCTGCTGCTCACTTTTCAGATTTTGTCTTTTTTTGTAAGATTTTCATCTGTGTGTGTGTGTGAAGTTCTTTTGGTCTGTGTGCATTTCCATGGATCTCCACGATTCCCCTTATTTGCCAAGGAATCCAGCAAATGACTAAAAACACATCGCTGTCCTTCCCCTGGGGTCTTTTGTATGGCAGTTGGAAGAAGCCTTCCGAATGTCTTTCTGCCACCAGCTGGGAACGGAAGCGCCTGGTCAGCTCTCGTCCTCTGTGTCTTCCTACCTGTGGTCCGTTTTGGACAAAAGCACCGCACAGCGAGCACTGCTCCTATAATCCTCTTAACCTGCTTCTCTTCACACTTGGCAAAAGACCGGAGTTCTCAAGTAAACCCCTAAGAAGGACGACTTCGCCACACATGCTCCCCTCCAGTTGAAAGCCATCAGCTCCAGAGGGAACCCTAGTGCACAGGCGGAAGGGTCGACACGCGGAGGTGCTGTGGTAACGGAACAAATCGTGAGCGAGTCCAAGACCAGCAAAACGGCCGTGTCTGACCAGAAGCCGTCCCTGAACCTGTGGGTGGCGAGGGGTGCTCGTTGTCACCCTGAACTAATGTGATTTCTCAACTTGCATGTTGAGTGTTTCCCACCGATTTGACAAGAGGATTAATACCGGGTTTTTATTTGAGATGAGTAACACATGGTTCTGTGGGGTCCCAGTGAAGTCAGGTGGCTTGAATTTATGCTAACAGGATCGTCGTGAGTATCGTTCCTTAGAAAACGAAGCTAAAAATGGCAGGCGCTTCAGACATACCCCATGTTGATTTTGATGAACGGTATTTGAGGAGGCGGTTGGAAGTTCTTCCTCCTCCAACGTAATATGTTCAGCCTGCCTGGTTTCTTTGTAAAGTAGCTGGCATCCTGCAATGACGGACCCTGCAGCAGGAGGTGTCTGACACCGGTCAGTGCAGCCGGCCTGCCTGCACCATGAGCAGCGCTGCTTCGAGTGATTAATATTTGAAGGAGCTTGTCGCTTCCTGCTGAGTGTGTGTGTAATTTATGGATTATGAGCCCGTCGTAAAATCTCAGAGAAAGCTAACTGTATCACGTGAGAGAAAGATGCATTTATATTTTAACTCTAACTCCCTGAAGTTCTCTCTGTGTGCCCGTTTTTATCCAAAGGTATCGTCAATGTGCTGGTTTCCCGTCTCCGTCACAGGAAGCTTCCTTCCCAGGGAGGCCGGGGATACACTGCAGTCTCCTGTTTGGGCCATCTTTGAGGGCCAGCAGGGTTGCCCTGAACCAGTCACAGGGTTCCCTGAGTTTGTTCTGTCTGTCTGTCTGTGAGGCGGTGGAGTGGGGCTGGGGTTGCAGGGCATGGATCTTGGGACCGTGCTTGGAGTGCAGTGTGTTTTCCGTGGAAGCAGAGACCCTGCCCCACACCGCCTCGAATTCACAGGCTTGGGAAGTGATTTGCTTGTTTCTTTTCCTTCACTTCCTGTGATGCCTTTAAGAAGGTCTCAGTGCGCTGCTCTCGCGCTTGCGTATATCTTGTTCTTTTTTAAAGTATATTTGATTTACAGTGCTGTGTTAATTACTGCTGCTAAGTTGCTTCAGTCATGTCCGACTCTGTGCGACCCCATAGATGGCAGCCCAGCAGGCTCCCCCGTCCCTGGGATTCTTCAGGCAAGAACACTGGAGTGGGTTGCCATTTCCTTCTCCAGTGCGTGAAAGTGAAGCTATTCAGTCGTGTCCGACTCTTTGCCACCCCAGCGACTGCAGCCCACCAGGCTCCCTCGTCCCTGGGATTCTCCAGGCAGGAGTGCTGGGGTGGGGTGCCGTCGCCTTCTCCCGTGTTGATTACTGCTGTATAGCAAAGGGATTCATTTACACACATATCTGTGTTCAGTTGCTTCAGTCCTGTCCAAAGCTTTGCGACCCCATGGACTGTATCCCACCAGGCCAGAATACTGGAGTGGGTTGCTATTCCCTTCTCCAGAGAATCTTCCTGAACCAGGGAGCCTGGGTCCCCTGCACAGCAGGCATATTCTTTACCACTGAGCTACCTGGGAAGCCCTATACAAACATAGATATATATACACAGTCTTCTTTTTGATATTCTTTTCCATTATGGCTTAGGCTTGTTTATGTCCTTGAAAGAAGGAGAGAGAAAGAAGCTCTCAGGTTCAGAACCCCCGCTCTTGTATGGACGGAAGTGAAAGGCAGCACCTGCTTTCTTTCTGGTGTGTTTCTCCCTGTCTCTACCCAACACCCCAGACTTTTTACTTAAAAGAAGGGTTAGCCTGTGGGAAAGGAGGAGAAGCACAGGGAGCAGCACGTATGCCTCTCGCCTGGACTCACGGAGAGTTCGTCTTTCACACTGCTTGCCTTTTTCTTGACTCTTGCTCCCAGAATCCTCTCCCTCTCCACAGCACCACACTGCCCTTCCCCAGGGCCACCTCCTCAGGGAGTGTCCAGGAAGGCCCCCCAGACCGCCTGCTCTCTGCCGCACAATCCTACCTGCTCCAGCACGCTGGTGGACACTCCCCAGACCACCTGCTCTCTGCCGCACAATCCCACCTGCTCCAGCACGCTGGTGGACACTCCCCAGGTTGCCTGCTCCAGCGCTCGCTCAGTGTCTCCTGCGGGGGTCCCCTCCCTGCTTGGCACCAAGCTAGGCCCTGAGAACATCCCAGGGGCCGGGCCCTGCCTTGTGCGGCTGACCCTCTCACGGGAACCATCACACAGTCCGTGATGATGGTGAGAAGTGCTGGCCATGGAGGGAGTTCGGGGTGCTGACAGTTGGGGCAGTTGGGACAGGTGTATCCACAATCCCAAGATGTAGAAATGTTTTCATTGGTGGGCGAGCCAGTGGGAAAGGGGGCCAGTGTGGTGCAGCAGAAAGTTCCCCCCACCCCGCCCAGAGCCCCCAGCCCCCACACCCACAGCCAGACGCCGTGTCCCCCACAGGCCTCCGTGCCCTCTCTCTGCCCCCTGCAGCTGTAAGTGACCCCCCTCCATGAGTGTTCCTCCCCAATCGCCTCACTGCCGGCCCCTCCTGTGCGCCGGGCAGACAGGATCCACGGCTGTCCACACAGCGTGTGGCCGAACTCCACGGACGCATCACGGTCCTCGCTGGTCCAGACAGCGGCCGGCATCACCCACATTGCACAGCCCCGTGAAGCGGGGTGGGGCACGGGGTGCAGATACTGTGTCCCTTTTGCCAAAAAGAAAGCCAAGGGAGGTCCGTCCCCTGCTCGGACATACGGGCATGACGACATACTCGGAGGTGTGACAGTCCTCTTGAGTTCTGGTGGGAACGCATAGGTGATCTGGTTACAGGGCAAATCAGAAAAGAGCAAGAGTCGGTCTGGTGGTGTAGCTGAGAGCTCGAAAGTCAGGCTTTGCTTCCCATTCCTGCTCTTCTGATGAGCTGTGTGGCTTTAAGTAAATCACCAAACTTGCCCAGACCTCACCTGTAGCATCTATAGAATAAGGATGCTAACAGAACCACTTTAGAGTTGAATGCGATCTTCTCTGCAGATACAGCAAGGCGCCTGGCAGGTGGTCAGTTTAGTAGAGGGGAGCTTGTTGTGTTGCGTCTGTGTAACCATGACTTGCTTCTCTGATCATCTGTGAGCATCCTTGTGAGTGTCTGGATCTCATGCCGCCTGGGCTGTGTCCCCTGGGGACCCCCACCCTAAGGCCGCGCATCCACATGAGGGGTGGCGTGAGTGGATGAGGGAGGGGCCGTGGCAGCGAGGAGCTGTCACCCAGGGCAGGCACCTCTTTTTCCCTGAACACCAGGTTTAGGCTGCTGACAAAGTCTCCTGGCTCTGTCTTAGAGGAGAGCAGGCTTTTTTCCTCGGAAGGACCCAGCCAGCGTCGCCCGGTGGTGTCTCTGCCGCGCACTGGCGGGCACGTGAAACCCAGCACAGCTTGTTTCTTACAGTTTATCAGGAGAGATTGTGCTTCCACCGCCGTCACAGCAAGAGAGCGTTGCTTTGACGCCTCAGCCGCTCGAATGGAGTGATCGTGTCCACGGCGGGAGGTCAGCGGGATTTCGGGCCTCAGCCTCAGGGCAGAGGCTCCTGTTGGCAGACCGCTGGCCGGTGTCCCTGCATCTGCTCCGAGAGCTCGGGGGGCTGCCGGGGGGCTGCTCCAGGGGGTTTAACGGTGTCCTCTCTCGTCCCCGCCCTGCAGGAACGGCCTCCCCGGCTGCCGCCTGCGGACTGAGAGCGAGCCGGCGTGCGGCTCCCCGGTGGTCAGCGGGGACCCCAAGGAGGACCACACCTATAGCAGCGCCAAGGCCGCCGCCGCCCGCAGCGCCTCGCCCGCCAGCGACTGCGCCTCGTCCTCCTCGGCCGACGAGCCCGACGAGGTCGCCGCCAAGGGGGGCCCGGAGGGCAGCGAGGGCAGCTGCCCCAGCCGCGAGAGCCACAGCGAGCCGGAGGAGGACGGCCGGCCGCGCGGCCCCCGGGAGGCCCCGGGCGACGGCGGCCCCGCGCACAAGAAGCGGCCGCCCGCGGCCAAGGCGCGGAAGGTGCCCAGCGACACGCTGCCCCTCAAAAAGAGACGCACGGAGAAGCCCCCCGAGAGCGACGACGAGGAGATGAAGGAGGCGGCGGGCTCGCTCCTGCACCTGGCGGGCATCCGGTCCTGCCTGAACAACATCACCAATCGGACGGCAAAGGGGCAGAAGGAGCAGAAGGAAACCGCGAAAAATTAACAGAAACAAGTCACTGATTTGTTTTGAACTTACGGCCATTTGGTTTCAGCATGTCAGGAGATTTCTAATGATTTGTGGCAATATCAGCAATTTATTCTTTTTTTCTTTTTCCTTTGGTTTGGTTTTCTTTCTTTTCTTTCCTTTTTTTTTTTTAATTTGCCCCCCCCCCCCTTGGTTTTGGACCCTTAAGAATTTTATGTTGAAAGGAGATTGAAGCCATAGAACTCATATTGACACTCAGCCGTTTTACAAAAGCTTTTCATTACCTGAAGACAAAACCGAAAAAGCCAAAATGACCATTGCTTCCTCCAGCTTGTCTCAGAATCCCGCGGCTGAATCCACAGGGACGCAGCGGGAACGCCGCGGGGACACACACCCAGCGCTAGAAGGCACGTGTGCAAGGTCACCGTCGATCAGGCCCAACCTTTAGGTTTAAGAGGTCAGGGTGTGCACCCAGCTGGGGTCAGTGAGTGAGCCCACGTAAGGCAACTGAGGAGACGGAAGGACCCCTGGTCCCCCTAGGAGCAGACCCAGGCTCGTGGCACTGGGGCATCAGATGATGCCAGGAGAAGCCTTGGTGTGGCTCCAGCATGCAGTGTGAGGTGGGAGCAGGGCGGTCACCAGTCGTCTGTGCTTCTTAACCACGAAGCCCAGTAGCATCTCCGCAGGCGAACACTGGACCGCTCTTGTTCACCAGGTCTCAGTGACTCATGAGAAGAAACTGGGTCAGTTTTTAATGATGTTGCTGATCATTGGATTCTGTTCTGTATTAAATGAAAAGCAGGTTACACAAGCCATAAGCCTGAAGGTTGGTCCTGCTCATATGCACCTGTGCACACACACACACACCACACACACGGAAGAGGGGAAAAAAAAAAACTGATGCAAAAAACAAGCTGTCTTCTTAACTGCCCAAGTGAAAATCAAGTTCCAAGAAATTACCATAGCTGTTAAGGAAATAATGGTACAAAACTTTTTCTGTCTGTCAAAACCATTTGATCCAAGTGAAAACAAAAAGCTGCGGACCTGCCATTAGTATTGTGTATTTTTAAAAGATGAAAGGCACACTGATGGACAAACTAAAGTAAAATATGGCAAAAAAGAAAAACAAAACTCCTATACTGCCCTCAAAATGGAGTTTGCAATTAACGTCAGTCAGTATTCATCTTTGCAAAAATCAAAATGATTTCCACATTCAGCCGTGTAGCCAGCAGAAATTTCTGATCCACAATGCATGGAATTCCTTTGAAAAAAGAAAAAGAAAAAAAAAATCACAAAAACACAAACTTTTTTTTATTCAAAAATAACAAAGTTCTTGTAAGGTAAATAATGTATTTAGCATGAAGCATGAATTATTTTCATATAAATATAGAAAATAGAGAAAAGGCTATGCCTCTAATTTTTAAGCCCTTAGGCTTAGAGGTTCTTTTGGTTTTCTTCTTTTTTTCTTTTTTTTTTCTTTCCTTTCCTTTAATTTTTTTCGCTTTTTTGTTTTTTTGTTTTTTTTCTTTTCCTTTTTTCCGATTATTTTGTTTTGGTTTTTTGAAGCAGGTGTTTAAGGTTTAACCTTCTTCAGGGACAAATTCTGACTGTTGGGGAGCTTACTCTGCAATACAAAAATCTCTTCATGTTCTGGTAGGGCCTGGATGGCGGCGCTCTGGATTGCCTTGTCTGCACTTCAGCCCCCGGCCCCTCTGATTCTCTGTTGAAAAGTGTGTCCTTTCTCTCTGTCTGTGCATGTTTACCATGACGCAATAATCTGAGGGCAAACTGAGTCGTGAGTGTGTATGATAGAATCAAGAGAAGTAAGGGACACTGGCTTGAGAAAACCAGGACTGAGATTTGGTTTCTAGGGGAAAAGGCAGTGAACGATTATGCAATTCGCCAGGAGAAGGGGAAACACGCCTGGGCCTTATCGGATGAGGGTGTGAGTTAGGGTGCCCGGGACGGAGAAGTGCGCGGGCCTGGGAGGGCCCGGCCTGCAGACGCCCCCGACGCCGGTCCCGGCGTCCCCGCCGCCCGGGTGCTCGAGCCCACCTGGAGCGACACCCACCCGGGTTGTGGCGCGGCGTTCAGACCACCAGGTGAGGGCGCGCGGCCCGGAAGAAGCTCCTGTTACCTTTGCCTGAAAGAAAGGAGTTAGGGAGATCAGAGGAACCTTTGAAAGAGTGATCTTCCGCCCACACGGAAGGGGATTTTAAAGCGTAAAAACACCTGCTCTCAAGATAGACGGTGAGGGAGAAGGAGGGGACTGGGGTGATCTCCACTTTTTGAAACAGGCGGGGTGGGCGTTGCGGAGCCCTCCGCCCGCCCCGGGCACGGCCCGCAGCCCCAGCGGCCGGGACGGCGGGAGAAGCTAACCCGCGCGTCCTCTTCCCCTGGGCTGCTGATGAGCTGAAAAAAAGATCTACAGCCCTGCGCAGGTCAGACTCATTACTGAACCTGAGTGCGCCCAGCGCGCTTGTGCTGGGCGTGGAGAGATGGGGGTAAGGATGTCTTTTCGAAGCGCCCCGGACCCTCCGTCTCCCCACACCAACGTCTGACACCCCAAAAGCCATCCGCAGCTGCGGGATCCGGGCGGCACTTGGCGGTGTCCCCTCACCAAGCCCCCCTCAGCCACCCAGCCCTCCCAGATCAAATCCAGACTTCCCTCCCGAAAGGCAGAGACAAACATCCAGGACTGTTTTCTGGCGGGGGTTCCTTCGACGGCGACCCCCACCGGTGGGCTGTCTCCCCTCATTTCCTTTTTTCTAAAGGAGCAAAGGCCTCTTTTAGAAAATAATAAAATGCAATGTGTGTGATTTACTTTTCTGATCTCTTTGAGAAATAGAGAAATATCTTATAAAAGTGTGTTCTTAACTCCAGAACCACTCTTTTTGCATAAATACCTCATCGGGCAGCTTTCTAAGTGTTATTTCCTGCGTCTCCTGCAGTCCCTAACACAGGACCTGCTGGGAGACCTAGGGGAAACTTTAGTGAGGGTACTTTTTTCTATTTTTCTTCTGTTTTTGGAGGCATACACATTATGCATAACCAAAACAATGGCTCAATTGTGTTTAACTTTGTATTTCGATTGTTGAGAAAAAAAAAAAACAGTATCGATGTGTCTGTGGCCGTTCATAGTGACTTCATTGCGGAATGAGGTTGTCCATGTCTTTGCCAAGCCGGGGGCAGAGACACCCTCTGTCACCCCCTCCTCCAAGAGCAGTAGAGAATTTAAGCACAAGCCTATTTGTGAAAGAATATTTTGCTCCAGTGTAATTCACTCTAGTCTTGGAATTTCTTCCCAAACATCAGGTGTTCTTTTAGCTTCCAAACTACCCTGTGTACTCATTTAGTCTTGACAAAAATCGCCTAAGCACCGTTCCAGGGGTGTGGTGTTTTTGCTTTGGTTTCTCCTGCTGGGAGAAACGGCGTTTTCGTGTGTCATTCCAGTATCTCACATACTCACGTGGGGCGGGGGGTGGGGGGGCAGTGGGGAACTATAGCAATATTTGAAGATGCTTTTGGGAAACAACCGTGAACTCGTCCGCACCGTGACATCCGCATTTACTTGTTGTCAGTCCTAGGACACGTTTAAGAGACGGAGACTATGCTCTTTCTTCTTAAATGCTATACGCGCAGAAAGTTATTTTTATGCTACTACAGTTGTCTCTTATCTTTACCTAGTACTTTGTGGAAAGGGTCTGCATCATCGATTTTCCCAGCCTTATGATACACCCTAAGCTCCTATTTCCCTCCCCCCTCTCTAAGCAGTATATATATACACACACACATGTGTTCAAGAGTTCTTTGGTCAAATTGTCTATCTGAAACTAAAGTGAACCCACCCCACATCCAGACGATGGTTGGAGAAAACCCTGGCCAAAACAGCTGTGGCAGATTTTAGTCTTGGGGCTGCTTTTTTCAGAAGGACTGTGTGGGAGGCTTCTCCCAAGAGCTGGGTTTTTCCCTGGGAGAGGCACCGGGTGTCTGGCCCTGGCTGAGCGCGGTCGTGAATACCACGTCTCACTGGGGGGGGGGGGGGGGGGGGGGGGCGGGGAGCTTCGGGCTGTGGGCTTTGTAGGGTGAAGACCTTCCAGATGGCCTTTGTCCAGCTCAGTCCTGGGGCCCAAATGCTACCAGCCCCCCATCTCAGTGACCCCTGCCCCACACTCCATACGTGTGGGCCCCCAGCCTCTCATCCAAGAGCTCTCAGAGAAGGAATCAATCTGTACAAGTGACCTGCACGGGAGGGTTTTCCACATGGGATTGGATTCAACTCAATGTGACTTCTCTTTCCCTTTAAACTTGATTCAGGTTGGGACTCGTTTCTTTCTGGTGGATCACAGCTGCCCAGATGTTGCCATTTTCTTTTTTATATTTCTGTAGAGGAGTATTTTTCTTTCATCTTCAGGATTTTTTTTTTTTTTTTTTGCCACCAAAAGAACACATCTGAACTCCGTGTCCCCTCTTGATTGTGACTTAACCAGTGTTGACAGCTCAATCCTTCGTGTCGTAGGTCCCAGCTCGAATACTATATCAAACACTGTTATGCACATAACGCAGCACTGTGATCTAATTTAAATAATACTTTTTTATTATTTATACTACTATATATAATAGACAGCAACACTTTTGCTATATAACCTAAGTGATAACCCTCTTTTTAGTTACCTACCAAAACTCGGGACTTTGGTTTATATTGCAGTTAACACAGTTACAAAGTTGGAATGGTGTCTTTTTTTTCCTTCGTTGTAATGGAATGTGTAAATCAAAGTATATCTGTTGTGTGGTGTTCCCGTCCCTGGAGCCCCGTGAGAATGTCCGCAGGGCGTTCAGTGTTCTATGTAGACCCACCTGCCTTTGTGAACCCATCTGTCAACCCCCCTTCCTTGGAGAGAGTGCCGGTGATGGTGGCCAACTGCTCTCTCTGCCCCCTACTGGTTATTCTTGAATTAAGCACAGACTCCGTTGCTTTTATCATGAATAATGTGTGTGACCTTACAATTCTTCCACAGTTCAGCAAACAAGTGCTATAGTGTCACTGACCAAAAATTAAGGAAGGAAAATCCGATGTTTTAAACGATCCATCTTTTCACGGCCGAAACCAATGTGTCTATGGTGCTGCGTTCTGCTGTCTGTCCTACTTTTGAAATCAGACCTGGGTGAAAGATCACTTCTGACTTAACTGTGATCGTGCTCACAAGTACCCTTCCTGTTCGTTTTGTTAGCGCTGAAATCAAGACTATTTATTTGGAATAGATACAGCAGTGTTTTTCACTTCCTTTGCAACCGTTGAGAACAGCCTTCCCTACCTTTTGCAAGGAATTAATATTCCATATTGGATTCGCAAAGACTTCGATATGGTGTGTCTAGCAAACCTAGAAACTGTCTCTCACCCTTTCACGACTGTGGCCTGAGTTCCCAACCCCTCCCTTTTGTTAGATGAAACTCTTAGCACAAGTTCAGTTATTTAAACGTGCAGCATTGCCCGAGTGTGTGTGTCGAGCCATCGACACAGCTGATTCAGTAACCGCTGTTGTTCACACTCGCTACTGACACTGCCATGGTGACAATGTGGAGGAAGCAAGTATCCGTGTGTGTCTGGGAAGCATTATACACGTGTACATTTTTTTATACTCTGATTCTGTAACATTTCTGAGTTCTGTTTTTGTTTTACAGAAAAATAAATAACAGTGATAAAGCAATCAGAAGACAAGAGGTTTACTCTCAATACTCGGGGTCGTGTGACCTCTGGCCAATAGACCTCCATGGCCAAGTGTATTCACTTAGAGTAATAAGTTTTCAAAAGCCAATTTTCGTCCGTGTTTCTTTCTGTATGAAACTGCCAATATCATGAACAGAAAGGGAGACCCGTAGAGGAGAAAGTGACGTTCGGTCGCGTTTGTGTTGCCTAGAGGAAGAGTGGAAGCAGGCACAGCCCGCCCACCTCGAGGGACCCGATGGCGTTGCTTGGAGGCATCCATACTTGCATTTCGCATCCTTCGTATGTAATCATATTGCCAAAGACAAACTATTTCATCATTTATTGTAAATAACACTTTCCCCCCAGACCTACCATAAGGTTTCTGTGATGTATTGTCTTCCAGTTGCAATAAAAATGACTGAGTTGCATCAATTGAAGAAAGCGCCGCGTAGCATTGTGTGCCCTGCGTCTTCGGAAGCGCACGCTCAGCGGTAAAGTCGGCTGTAGTCTGCGCCTGCGCCGGGCTGCGTGTGCCGTTCCTTTCACGGCTCGGCGCCAGAGCCTCCGCGGCACGTGGCCGTGCCTTTCGCGTTGTGCTCACTCACGCCCAGTCATGCTCACAACCCCATGGACTGTAGCCCGCCGGGCTCTTCTGTCCATGGAATTTTCCAGGCGGGAATACTGAAGTGGGCTGCCGTTTCCTACTCCAGGCGCCCTTCCTGACCCGGGGGTCAAACCCACTGCTCCTGAATTGGCAGGCGGGTTCTTCCCCAACGCGCCACCTGGGAAGCCCAGCCTGTTCTCATACGTGCCTCCTTTGCATCAGGAAACCACACAGCTTCTGTAAACACACAGATTCGCAGCCGAAGGCCGAGCTCACCGGTGGGTCTCAGGAGACTTCTAGGTGTGACCCAAAGCGTCAGGGGACAGCAGGCCTCCCACCATGAACCTGTAGTTCAGACAGACTGTGCCTTTCTTTTGGAAGTCGTCAAGCGATACACTAAAGTTGTGCAGTGGGGCTGGAGCCTGCCAGCCTACCCAGGGCTTCTGCAGATAAGTTGCCAAACCCTGAGACCTCGAGGGCCTCCCAGAGGGAGCTGGGCGGGAGAAGAGTGCCTGGGACAAGCCCAGGCCCAGGGCGCCAGGACCCACGCCAGAGGGGAGGGAAGGGCGTGGTTTTGCTGGTGGGCCGTGTTAGCCCGGAGATCTCACAGCAGCACTGGCCCTGGCAGACCTGCACCGCCCTCAGCTGGGCTCTGCGCGCACGGGGGATTGCAGGTCCCCGGCTGTCCCTTCTGTGCTCAAGGCGTTACTGGAAGGTCGCTTCGAGCAGGGCCTGCTGGGCTGGATTCCCAAAAAACCTCAAACTGTCACCCCAGGACCCAGTGGGTTTGCCAAGGTTCCAGCTCGGTCCCCTTGTGGTGTTTTTCTATCTTCGGAGCGGTGGTGTTCCCTCCTGGATGAAAAATCTTCCACATTTCAGGGAAATTGATTGGGAGGGAAAGCAGAAAGTCATTTGGATCAAATCTGATGAACTCTGGGTAAGTTGCCCGAGTCGGGTAAGGCTTAATACCAAAGTGTGGCCACCCACCGTCAAACGCCCATACCAGACATTCCATACGTGAGTCTCAAGGTGTCTGCAGACAAGATGCCCAGTTAGGTTATCAGAATATCTGAGGGAACTCGGCCAAGATGGTAGACGAGGACTTGCATGCTCAGTCATGTCCAATTCTATACAAGCCCCTAGACTGGCCTCCAGGCTCCTCTGTCCATGGAGTTTTCCAGGCAAGAATACTGAAGCGGGTTGCCATTTCCTCCTCCAGGGGATCTTCCTGACCCAGGGATCGAACCTGAGTCTGTGGCATCTCCTGCACTGGCAGGCAGCTTCTGATGACACCTCCAAAATTCAGTTCTGACCTCTGGGGGACGTTGACTATTCCACAAAAGAGGGGGGGAAAGCTCTGGTAGGTGTTGGTTGCCTACAGTGAAGCCCCCAGTGGGGTCTATTATAAGATGGGATAAGTAAGCTACCCAAGTCCGAGATCAGGGGCAGCAGCCGGGAGGAGCTACCCCGTGTCCAGAGTCAGGGGCGGTGGCTGGGAGGAGCTACCCAACGCCCTGACGCCCGAGGCCAGGGGCGGCGGCCGGGAGGACCAACCCCACGTCCAAGGAGCGGTGGCTGCGTGGGCGCAGAAGGGCCTAGAGAAGCTATCCCACGTTGAAGGTCAGGAAGGGCGGCGGTGAGGAGATACCCCTCGTCCAAGGTAAGGAGCAGCAGCTGTGCTTTGCTGGAGCAGCCGTGAAGAGATACCCCACGTCCAAGGTTATAGAAACCCAAGTAAGATGGTAGATGTTGCAAGAGGGCATCAGAGGGCAGACACACTGAAACCATACTCACAGAAAACTAGTCAATCTAATCACACTAGGACCACAGCCTTGTCTAACTCAATGAAACTAAGCCATGCCCTGTGGGGCCACCCAAGATGGGCGGGTCATGGTGGAGAGATCTGACAGAATGAGGTCCACTGGAGAAGGTTGCCTTGAGAACCCCATGAACAGTATGAAAAGGCAAAATGATAGGATGCTGAAAGAGGAACTCCCCAGGTCAGTAGGGGCCCAATATGCTACTGGAGATCAGTGGAGAAATAACTCCAGAAAGAATGAAGGGATGGAGCCAAAGCAAAAACAATACCCAGTTGTGGATGTGACTGGTGATAGAAGCAAGGTCCGATGCTGTAAAGAGCAATATTGCATAGGAACCTGGAATGTCAGGTCCATGAATCAAGGCAAATTGGAAGTGGTCGAACAGGAGATGGCAAGAGTGAATGTCGACAGTCTAGGAATCAGCGAACTGAAATGGACTGGAATGGGGGAATTTAACTCAGATGACCATTATGTCTACTACTGCAGGCAGGAATCCCTCAGAAGAAATGAAGTAACCATCATGGTCAACAAAAGAGTCTGAAATGCAGTACTTGGATGCAATCTCAAAAACGACAGAATGATCTCTGTTCGTTTCCAAGGCAAACCATTCAATATCACAGTAATCCAAGTCTGTGCCCCAACCAGTAAGGCTGAAGAAGCTGAAGTTGAACAGTTCTATGAAGACCTACAAGACCTTTTAGAACTAACACCCAAAAAAGATGTCCTTTTCATTATAGGGGATTGGAATGCAAAAGTAGGAAGTCAAGAAAAACCTGGAGTAACAGGCAAATTTGGCCTTGGAATATGGAATGAAGCAGGGCAAAGGCTAACAGAGTTTTGCCAAGAAAATGCACTGGTCATAACAAACACCCTCTTCCAACAACACAAGAGAAGACTCTACACATGGACATCACCAGATGGTCAACACCAAATTATATTCTTTGCAGCCAAAGATGGAGAAGCTCTATACAGTCAGCAAAAACAAGACCAGGAGCTGACTGTGGCTCAGATCATGAACTCCTTATTGCGAAATTCAGACTTAAATTGAAGAAAGTAGGGAAAACCACTAGACCATTCAGGTATGACCTAAATCAAATCCCTTATGATTATACAGTGGAAGTGAGAAATAGATTTAAGGGCCTAGATCTGATAGATAGAGTGCCTGATGAACTATGGAATGAGGTTCATGACATTGTACAGGAGACAGGGATCAAGACCATCCCCATGGAAAAGAAATGCAAAAAAGCAAAATGGCTCTCTGGGGAGGCCTTACAAATAGCTGTGAAAAGAAGAGAAGTGAAAAGCAAAGGAGAAAAGGAAAGATATAAGTATCTGAATGCAGAGTTCCAAAGAATAGCAAGAAGAGATAAGAAAGCCTTCCTCAGCAATCAATGCAAAGAAATAGAGGAAAACAACAGAATGGGAAAGACTAGGGATCTCTTCAAGAAAATTAGAGATACCAAGGGAACATTTCATGCAAAGATGGGCTCGATAAAGGACAGAAATGGTATGGACTTAACAGAAGCAGAAGATGTTAAGAAGAGGTGGCAAGAATACGCAGAAGAACTGTACAAAAAAGATCTTCACGACCCAGATAATCACGATGGTGTGATCACTCACCTAGAGCCAGACATCCTGGAATGTGAAGTCAAGTGGGCCTTAGAAAGCATCACTACGAACAAAGCTAGTGGAGGTGATGGAATTCCAGTTGAGCTATTGCAAATCCTGAAAGATGATGCTGTGAAAGTGCTGCACTCAATATGCCAGCAAATTTGGAAAACTCAGCAGTGGCCACAGGACTGGGAAAGGTCAGTTTTCATTCCGATTCCAAAGAAAGGCAATGTCAAAGAATGCTCAAACTACTGCACAATTGCACTCATCTCACATGCTAGTAAAGTAATGCTCAAAATTCTCCAAGCCAGGCTTCAGCAATATGTGAACCCTGAACTTCCTGATGTTCAAGCTGGTTTTAGAAAAGGCAGAGGAACCAGAAATCAAATTGCCAACATCCGCTGGATCATGGAAAAAGCAAGAGAGTTCCAGAAAAACATCTATTTCTGCTTTATTGACTATGCCAAAGCCTTTGACTGTGTGGATCACAATAAACTGTGGAAAATTCTGAAAGAGATGGGAATACCAGACCACCTGATCTGCCTCTTGAGAAATCTGTTATCAGGTCAGGAAGCAACAGTTAGAACTGGACATGGAACAACAGACTGGTTCCAAATAGGAAAAGGAGTACGTCAAGGCTGTATATCGTCACCCTGTTTATTTAACTTATATGCAGAGTACATCATGAGAAATGCTGGACTGGAAGAAACACAAGCTGGAATCAAGATTGCTGGGAGAAATATCAATAATCTCAGATATGCAGATAACACCACCCTTATGGCAGAAAGTGAAGAGGAACTAAAAAGTCTCTTGATGAAAGTGAAAGTGGAGAGTGAAAAAGTTGGCTTAAAGCTCAACATTCAGAAAACGAAGATCATAGCATCTGGTCCTATTACTTTATGGAAAATAGATGGGGAAACAGTGGAAACAGTGTCAGACTTTAGTTTTTTGGGCTCCAAAACCACTGCAGATGGTGACTGCAGCCACGAAATTAAAAGACGCTTACTCCTTGGAAGGAAAGTTATGATCAACCTAGATAGCATATTCAAAAGCAGAGACATTATTTTGCCAACAAAGGTCCGTCCTGTCAAGGCTATGGTTTTTCCTGTGGTCATGTATGGATGTGAGAGTTGGACTGTGAAGAAGGCTGAGCGCCGAAGAATTGATGCTTTTGAACTGTGGTGTTGGAGAAGACTCTTGAGAGTCCCTTGGACTGCAAGGAGATCCAACCAGTCCATTCTGAAGGAGATCAGCCCTGGGATTTCTTTGGAAGGAATGATGCTAAAGCTGAAACTCCAGTACTTTGGCCACCTCATGTGATGAGTTGACTCCTTGGAAAAGACTCTGATGCTGGGAGGGATTGGGGGCAAGAGGAGAAGGGGACGACAGAGGATGAGATGGCTGGATGGCATCACTGACTCGATGGACGTGAGTTTGGGTGAACTCGGGGAGTTGGTGATGGACAGGGAGGCCTGGCGTGCTGTGATTCATGGGGTCGCAAAGAGTCGGACACGACTGAACGACTGAACTGAACTGGGAGAGGAGGCAGGTGAAAAAGATGGAATTGAAATCACACTGCATGACAATGGAATAAAACTGCCACCAAAGTCAAATTCACCATATTAGGGATTGCACGGGATTTTTGTTCTTTTCTTTTAATTCAAGAAGCATTCAGGGACTTCCCTGGTTACCCAGTGGTAGAGAATCCACCTGCCAGTGTCGGGGACACGGGTTTGATCCCTGGTTTGGGAAGATCCCACAGCTACTGAAGCGGGCACACTGCAGAGCCCATGCTTCATAACAGGAGAGGCCACCGCGGTGAGAAGCCTGAGCACCACGGCTGGAGGAGCCGCTGCTCACCGTGACCAGCAGAAGCCCGCACACGGCAGCCCAGACCCGGCACGGCCAGAAATAAACGAATAAACAGAATTTAAAAAACCAGAAGGCGCATTCGTTTAGCACCCACTCTATCCCAGTGGCCGCTGGACCACAAAGACAAGGATGGCCGTCCTGTGGGATGTAAAGCTACAGAAGGGAGCTGAGCTGCTGAGCAGGGCACGCGCTCGGTGCTTAGAAGGCCCCCAGATGAGCTGGGGCCCGTCGTCCTGGAGAAGAGCTTCCCGAGGGCTCAGCGGCGGCGGTCTTGCTGAAGTTAGTTCAGAGTCTCGCCCGGTGGCTGGGCTGAGGACAGCACCATGTGTGTCTCTGAGCTGCTGCTGCACGTGCTCAAGCAGCTTTACCTCCTTCCCTGGCGTTCCCCTGCCCCTCCATCTGTGTCCTCTGCCCCCATCAAACTGGGGCCACAGCCACTGCTTTCCTCTTCCCTGAAAAGAGGGAAGCAAAGGAATGACCAGTGTCTTCATTGTATTAATGTTAAAAGCAGCTTGGCCTAAGTGTGAAGAAAGAAGAAATCAAAAGTACTCGTGAAGCTTACATTTGGAAGAGACTTTCATCCCATGGTTTAATAGCAGCATTGGTGATTCGGTGCTATGCCCTGGGGAACTGTATATCAATGACCTGGGTTGCCTTTGAACAAAAACTATACAAGATTCTGGACTCTGCCTTGAGGATGTAATCATTTGCTGGAGAGATGCCTTATTTGCATATTTAAGTAGCATGCAAGTTCTCCTCTAACCTTTAGGTAATCTAGATGTGGCCTCTTTCTGCTCTTTAAAACTTCTTCCTGGACAATTGAAAATGTATTGTCTTTGGAAAAGACTAGACAGCACTGTCTTCAAAGCTGTGTGAGTCGTCAGAGCGGTGAGAGGACGACCCCCACCCCGGGCACCTCGGGGCCCGCGAAGAGGCTTCAGCGCGCGAGCGAGTCGAGGCTGCCCCGGGGGCGTGAGCGGGCAGTGCCAGGCCCCGTGCAGGCCCTCCTCGCCTCCTTTTGACTGCTGTGCCTGTGAAAGGAAGGCTTCTGCACTAAGAAACCATCATCCTTCTAGAAAATTCTAGACAGATGAGAGCAATTTCAGAGACAGTCTGGTATGATTAGAAGGCTTTTGTTTATCATCTGAAAGCTCACATCTGTCACCCTGCTTCTCAGGTCCCCTAGGAATTAAATGGTCCTCTAAGTGCCTGCATGCGTGTCTATCCCCTCCATCGTATCTGACTCTGCAACCCTATGGACAAGCCGCCCGCCAGGCTCCTCTGTCCGTGGGATTTTCCAGGCAAGAATATTGGAGTGGGTTGCTATGCCCTCCTCCAGGGGATCTTCCCGACCCAGGGATCAAACTCAGGTCTCTTCGCCTCCTGCACTGCAGGTGGATTCTTTACCCACTGAGCCACCTGGGAAGCCCCTCTGTAAGTGCGCAGACATAAATGTGTTTTGACCATTTTTAAATCGATTAGGATAAAAACCAGGGATTCGGGAACTTGCCAAGGACTGTTTTTTAAAAGACTCAAATATAAGCGAATAAATCAGTTTATTCGATGTCCACCTCTTCCTTTTGTTTTGTGTGAATAAAACTTTCCAGTAGAGTGCTATAAATAGTACTCATAGCAATAGTATCTTGATTTGAAATCATTCAGGGGCGTTTGGGGATAGTCTCCTGACGTTTTATGTTACTCCATAATAAAGTACTTATGGAACATATGATCAAATCTCCTTCAAGATGCAGCGATTTATTTGAGAAGGATCAAGGAATTCTATTTTTTCTCATGAGTTACTCATCTCAAAACTGATTTCTAAAAATAGGTAATATGGAAGAAGCACTGTGTGATGAGGGAAATCTGAAAACAAGACAGTGGCTGTCTTAAACCCCACCCCCACCCCCACCCCCACCCCCGCCCGGGATGCAGCTTCTTCGTGAAACGGGTCCATTTTTGTCCCATCATAAAACTGGAAAGGACGTTAGGGATCGTTAAGTCCAAACTCCCTGTTCTACAGACCCAGCAGCTGAAGTAGACAAATTAAGGGATTTGCCCAAGGTGATGCAGCTGGCCAGTGGCAGACCTGGGCTCAGTGGGCATTTTCCTTCTTGACTTTTGTCATATCCATCTATTGTCATCGCATCTGTAGAACTTCACTGCTGGCAGTTCCTCAGAGGGACGCACTTAATATGATGTCCTGTGCATTTCCCTGTAGCTATAGAAAAGCCTATCTTTGTAGATGATCCGTAGCGCTCTACTGAGTGGGAGGCCTGTCATCTTCAACCGTTGCCTCCCGTTTCACTGTTGACGTTGCTTTGTGCCTGCGTGCTCAGTCGCTCAGCTGTATCTCTCTGTGACCCCACGGACTGCAGCCCACCAGGCTCCTCTGTTCATGGAATTTCCCAGGCAAGAATACTGGAGCGGGTTGCCATTTCCTACTCCAGGGGATCTTCCTGACCCAGGGATCGAACCCCAGTGAGTCTCTTGCGTCTCCTGCATTGGCGGGCGGATTCTCTAATCTATTAATACCACAGTGAGGAGTTTCAGACATGTGGCTGTTTGCATATTTTCAACTTGTCTTTTGGTTAGCTAGCCTATTGGAACAAAGTGTGATCGGTGTTACGGCACTTCATGCACAGGCTTTCCAAATGGCGTCAGTGGCAACAGCAATGAATGAAAACCCCAATTTCGCTGCCCTCTTACCAGTAATGGAAGTCATTCTTCTCTTTAATTTTTCCTACCAGACAAAGGTAGTATTTTATTGCTGTTTTTTTAATCTAGGTATAATTGGCAATTTATGACTGTTTGAATTTTCATTTAATTACTAGCACAGTTACATGATTTCTCATAATTTACTGGCCATTTATTCTCTCCTCTCTGAGTCGTCTATAACCAACTCTTCAAGAGTTGGAGGAAGAAACTGGATTCACAGTCTCTTTTCTAGCAATGTTCCTGATTAGCCATGAAATGAAGTCGGGATGGCCAACCATGTCAACTGACCCCAGACGCTCTTATCTTCAGATACTAGTTGCCCCTGTACTGAGACAAATTCCAGCCCCTAAAATGTCTGACTGAAGCTCCTAGGACTTCAAAGGCCACCAAGATGCAAATGTAAATCATCTTGCACGTGGCAGCCGTGTATGTTTGAATAATCTCCTCCCTAAATCTTGTCCAGAATAAATATTCCGAGTTCTGGCTATTCTTTCTCTCTTCTGACCCAGTTGGTGGTCAGAACTGGGTCCCGTCTGAAGAGGAGACGCCATCACCTCCTTCATTCCAGCTCCTCTGTTTCTAGTTCCATCACGGAAGACCACAAAGCATGCTTTTCAGGCGTCGTCTCACACCAGGGGTTCATATTGAGCTCGCTGTTGACTAAACCAACTAAGCCCCAGCTGCTGGTGCACTTCTCCAGATGTGCCTTTGGGATCAGAGCACAGGACTTTCTCTCTATGAACATCACCTCCTTAGGTCTGGTCCACTGCTCAAGGCCCCTGGAGATCGGCAGTAGCGTCTGGCAGTCCGTTGGAAACACCTGCTTTCCCTCCAGCTGTCGCTGGATCACAAATTTGAAAATCTCTTTTGTGTTCAGGAGGACAAAGCTGGAGGCCTGTGGCTCGGTTCAGGAGGCCCCCTTGTAGGTCAACTTTCCTTTCAATCAGTCCCCGTGGAGGGCGGGGCTTCCCCGGTGGCTCAGTAAGCAAAGAATCCGCCTGCAGTGCAGGAGACCCTGCTTCCATCCCTGGGTCGGGAAGAGCCCCTGGAGAAGGAAGTGGCAACCCACTCTAGTATTCTCGCCTGGAAAATCTCATGGACAGAGTAACCTACTGGGCTACAGTCCGCGGGGTTGCAAGAGTCGGACACGACTTAGTGACTAAACCACCGCCCACGCTTAGAGGGCAATTATTCAACTAGTTCTAGGCGCCCCTGGCTTTATTAAGATGTATGGAACCTACATTTCTCCATTTAGCCAAAGCTCTGTCAAGTCCATCCTGGGTCTCCAAGTATAAAGCCAAAGTCTTCCTTTATAAAAAAGGAAAGAGTTCTACACTTTGCTAATACGCATTATACAAATGTGAAATAAGGCAAAAGAGAAGAATAAAGTTTCACTTATTGTACAAACCTTGAAACAGTGGAAATCCTACTTTATTCCTGTGGGGAAATTAGTCTTGTTTCAACGCGGGTATTAAATAATACGAGATTTTAAGGAACACACCCCGGATATAAAAAGCAGGTATTAAATAATACGAGATTTTAAGGAACACACCCCTGATATAAAAAGCAGGTATTAAATAATACGAGATTTTAAGGAACACACCCCTGATATAAAAAGCAGCCGCAGTTTATTCATACATGTCTTTGTCCGTCCATTCACTTACTATATCTTAGTGAGCTCAAGTTGGCTTCCTTGCGAAAAGCTTACAAAACATTCCTGTAATCATCCATCCAAGAATGTGGCCCAAGGATAGCATTGAGACCATGTATCTGAAGTTTGCAGACAGATCTGTGTTCTGTTTACAGTCAAGAAGTTTCAGGGGCTTCCCTGGTGGGCCAGTGGCTAAGACTCCATGCTCGCGATGCAAGTGGCCCAGGCTCGATCCCTGGTCAGGGAACCAGATCCTACATGCTACAACACATGACCCAATACAAGACCCAGTACAGCTACATAAATAATTTCTTTTAAGAAAGTCCCAGCGTAATGCTGGGTGGTATTTCCGCATTTCGTGTGCCGGCCTGTTTGGAACACCGCCATGTCTAGCCTGTAGTTCGTCTCTAAATACAGTCAAATGCTTCCAAAGTCACAAGCTCTCTTTCTAACCCAACATTCAGAACTTGAGTTGAGTTACTTCTGGCGCCTGTTTGTTATTAAACACTTGGCACTGTCCAGCACAGCATACACATGTAAGCATCCAGGACTTCCGCAGTCTGAGAAGGCAACCCCAAATAAGGAAGAATGGGGAAGACATTAAAGAAAGAAATTCAGGAGGTTTTCAAATAGATTTTGTCCTTCGCGACCATAGTCAGCCCACCTTGTTTTTCACCAACTATCTGCCGATTCTGATGACGCTAGGGAGATGTGGAAAATAAGTCTCCTACCTTCAAACACGGTCGCCTCCAGAAGCCCAGCTGTACTGCGTCGTGGGCATCTCAGTGGCAGCTGATGTGTGCCCCCAGACTTCCCAGTAGAGGGTGGCACGTCCCAGGCGCGGCAGCCCTGGCTGTGCAGCTCAGTAAAGCCGTTGCCTCCCTCTTCCTCCCATGTACCCTGTTCCCGCCCCCGCTGGCTGGCGAGAAATTACACAAGGGCCTGTTCGCCATCTGCAGACGTGACCCCCCCTCCCGTGGGAGGACGGTTTCTTACTGAACTGATGTTTGCCCCTGGTCCCCAGCTCTGTGATAAAATAACGGGGTGTCCTTCCCTCGCGTGGACAGAGGAGCCTGGCCGTGGGGTAGCAAGGAGTCAGACGCGACTGAGCGACTCACGCTTTCCCCTTCTCTCTCCCATACCGTGCTCCAAGCTCTCGATTTAGAAGCGAGCGTGCATCCTCACCCTGCTGTGCGTTCTCTCCCCACCACCTAGCCCTCATCAGTCCCTTCTCAAAACTGCTGTAAGGGCGAAGACTGGAGAATCCAAGCGACACGGTGTCCTCTTGCTTTATTTTCGTAATTCTTCTGCCACCGCCGTGGGTGAACAGGAGGTGCAGACAGATGCATGAGGCATTCGGTCTACTATCAGTCTAGTCTTTTCTCTGAAACTCTTATGCACTGAACGTGGACCCGTAGACCATAGAAGGTCCCGCACATCCAGCCGCCTGCCTCCTGACCGACCCCGGCAGCACACTCCTCTCAGAGCTCAGAGAGGGCGTGCCCATTCACACTGATTATCAGGGGGCTCTCATCACACAGCACAAAAGCCGTGTCTTTTTGATGCTTAATCTTTTCCGCTGGACCATTAACCCACCCTGACCCACGAGCAGGGTGATTTCGTCTTTATTGGCAATAACTAAGTCCTTTCAAGTGAAAAGGTCAAGTGTCAAGTAAGAAAATTCAGAAGGAGGTCATACTCAGGCCTAAGTCAGCTGTCTTACCTTTCAAGGGTGGAGTCATTTCATACATCCAGGGACTTTTAGGGCTTCCCTCATAGCTCAGTCGGTAAAGAATCTGCCCGCAGTGCAGGGGACCCGGGTGCAATTCTTGGGTTGGGAAGATCCCCTGGAGAAGGAAATGGCAACCCGCTCCAGTATTCTTGCCTGGAGAATCCCATGGACGGAGGAGCCTGGCGGGCTAAAGTCCACGGGGTTGTGAAGAGTCAGACACGACTGACGGACTTAGCGCGTCGCGCACCTGAAATCCGCTTCTGATGGCTCGTCCGCCCCTGTCGTGACCGCCCTCCTGGTCGATGATCAGCTCCGCTTCCCTGGACACCAGCCGTGACCACGCTCGTCCCTGGCCACACGTTTCCCGCAGAGCAGCGACAATCAGCCTTCCCAGTTGCCTCTGATGGTGTCATCTGCTTCAAATCTTTTTTAAAATTTGTAAATAAAAAATTGTTAAATTTATTTTTGGGGAGATAAAGATTGTGAATAGTGTTTGTTAGTATCAATGTGTGTATGTGAATATATGTAAAAAGAAACTAACTTTTGATCTTTACTACATCTCAGTGGATATAAATGAAAAATTCAACGTAAAGTCAAATAAGATACATACAAGTATTGCAATTCACATAATCAAATTTTAAGGATTCCAGCCAACAAAAGATATTACTATGAACTCTAGAACATCACTGGTATTGTGTATTATTTTATTGGAGTGTGGTTGCTTTTCAGGGCTGTGTTGGTTTCTGCTGCATCTGCTTCAGATCGCCACATCTGGCCACACTGCCTGCAGAATGGCCAACCCACAAGGGGGCCTTACAAAACGAGCCGCAGCCCAGATTCCAGCCTCACCTTGAGCCCCCCGCCCGCCCTCAATGCCCCCAGGCTCCAGGCTCCTCCTGCTCCGGCTTCCTCACTTTCTCTTCCCAGAACGCTCCCCACTTGCTCCCTCTTTCCTCCTGAAAAGTCCGTGTCAGTCCTTGAGGACCGAAGTCAAACTGTTCTCTCTGCACGTCTGGCCGGCAGCCCCCACCACAGGTGGGGAGGACTCTTCAGCTCCCTCCCTGGGTGCAGACAGGCGTCAGATCTTGTTCTACGCTGAACTCCTGGGATGGTCTCTGCCACTTGGGTACTGCAGACATTTTCCTTTACTTCAGCTTTGTCTTACCTACTCAATGGTTCCAATGTCCTGCTGTTCTCAAAAGGACTTATAGCTTGGTAAATTCATGTGGCATCTTCCATTCAAGGGAAATTTGAACCCACGATGAGATTAACTTCTCTCCTTTGAGACCACTAGAATCTCTCCTATTTGCTGGTCTACAATGATCTATCTGGTATTTGCAATCAAAAGTTAAACTCTCATGGTATTTTGCCATGCGATGATTAATAAAACTGAGAACTCACTGGCGCTTAGCCAGTTTGCTTTGTAAGCGTTTTACTCGGTGAGGCAAGAAGCCCAGTTTGGCGCCATCTCTTCCAGCTTTGGGGAAGCCGCTGAATTGGTCTGTGCGCGGTGTCTCATCATGCAGTCGCGGCTGACTCTTTGCGACCTCGTGGGCTATAGCCCGCCAGGCTCCTCTGTCTATGGAATTTTCCAGCAAGAATACTAGGGTGGGTACCCATTTCTACTCCAGGGGATCTTGCTGACCCAGGGATTGAACCCACGTCTCTTGCATTGGGAGGCAGGTTCTTTACCGAGAAGCCAGTTGAGATTGTCTAGTGTGGACTTGTTCATTGGTTCCGATTGGTGAATCAGTTCCTAATAAAGCTCTTGGTGGTTGGCAAGATGTGAATGGTTAAGTGATGGAGGGAATTTTTCAAAGAATTCAAATTACTCCATTCAAAGGAGTATCCATCAGTGTAAGATTATATCTCTTCTGTTCTATGGGTGTCAGAATGTCCTATCTCCTATAAAAAATTATGGTGATCGTAGTTGGAGGTGTTAGTTTTTGATGTCCTCATCTGATGAACAGACAGTTGGCAGTGATATGTTGATCTACCCAAATTTTCCTTTGATCCTGAGCCAGGGCTGTATCTCTGCCACATTAGGCAACGAGAAAGTTGCCTAATATTCACCCTCAGCCAAGCAACAAAGCAAAGGCAGAGTGAATGTGTGGGAAGCAGTTCTGTGGCTGATACAGTCGGGGATCCAATGCAGGTGTTGAGTCCTTTTTGGACGAGAAATTGGGATAAGGTATGTTCTTGGTCCTGGATCTGAAAATTAGATCACCATCTACATCTGAAAATTCTCTTGCCTGGGTCCGCTAATACCTCCCATTAGGGTCTGTATGAGTTTAAAAAGGCTCATTTATTCATTCAGCAAACACATACTAAGCATGGACTCTCAGGGTCAGTGAGCGCTGGTCCCTGGGCATACAGAATGCCTAAGGATGCTTGCTCATAGGAAGCGTGCAAGCCAGTATGATGCCACTGAACAGAAAGACAGTGTTTCCAAATGGGAGCCACCTGTGTAACACTGCACTGAAGCTTCCCAGGTAGGATACCAGGAACCAGAAAGGGAAGAGTGAGCATTTACCCAGGGAACTCCCATCTTCACCATTTGAGGGTGATTCCCACTTTATCTCTTAGACCCAACCCCCTTGCCCAAGGTCTAGACCCACATGGCCAGAACCAGACCACAGGGACCTCCAATTCAACGCAGCCAAACCAGCACTGTGGACAGAGACCTCTAGTTACCCGTCCGATGTCCATTCACCCTTCACCACATATGGCCAGAGCCCTGATTTCAATGGGAGTGGCTGCGTGCCCATGTGAGAAACCAGTCTCCAGCTTCTCTTGCAAATGGATGACAATGGGATACAAGAGGCTGGGGCTTCTGGAAAGCTCTTTAAAAGAAGACTAACACATCTCTCACCATGACTGATTCTCCTCTCCATTCTCCTTGCTACGACATGAAATTCCACTGTGGAAGCTGGACTCTAATGTGATAGCTGGAGAGCAGAGGGCATCTGGTGACAATGAGGCAACTCTGAGATGACCTTGAAAATGAAAACCGAGTGCTAGGGATGGGCCTCCCAGTGGCTCAGGGGCAAGGAACCTGCCCACCAGTGCAAGAGGTGCGAGTTCAGTCCCTGCGTGGGGAAGATCCCCTGGAGAAGGAAACGGCGACTCAGTATTCTTCTCCAGTATTCTGCCTGGGACATCCCATGGCCAGAGGAGCCTGGTGGGCTACAGCCCACAGGGTCTCAAAGAGTCGCTTGCATATGTGCAAGGACAGCGGAGAAGGCGGCTCTAAGGAGCCTAGGACAACGCTGACACCGTGCAGCTGCTGTGTCAGCCCTGAACTCCCAAGCTCTAGATTTCTTTTCCACGGGAGAAAGTAAAATCCAATCTTCTTTAAACCGTGAACATTCTAGAGCTGTCGCTTGCAGTGAAGTACGGTTCTTAGTGGCTGCGGGACTCACCGTTATGCGCCTCCCAACTCTCCTCTGACTCCTGTCGGGTCAGCCCTTCCTCCGGATGCGTTATTATGTTCCCGTCCCCACGCTCTGCCAGCCCGCTAAGGCCTGAGCTCAGGAGCTGGCAAACCCATCCCACTGGCCGGTTCCAGCCCTCCTCTGCGTTTACAGGTGACCTTTGGGGGCGGGTCCAGCCACCCCGGTTCCTTGATCTATCTGCTGTGACTGCTTTTAGAACAGCAGCAAACACTGAATGTTTGAGGCAGAGACCCGTGACTTACAAAGTCCGAAATAGTTGCCCTCCGGCCTTTTACAGAAGAGGTTTGCTGATGCCTGTATTGCCCTGAAGTCATCCCCGGTTTCCTTTAGTCCTCGCTCCTGCAGGATGTCCGCAAGCCCCCCCAATCCTGCCTCTCTGGGGTCTCTAAGTCCCGTCCTCGCTGCAGCAGTCTGCGCTGTGAGACCCCCGGCGGGCTCGGGGGGCCACGCACAGGGAGAGCCCTTGTGGAACTGGTCCCACTGCCCCATCACCCCCCCACACACTTTCTCCCTCGAATCAGACCGGGTCACCCAGGGCGCCAGAGACCCTGGGGAGCCGGATGCGCAGTGCCGGAGGGGCTGAGGAGACAGTGAGGAGCCCCGAGGGCATCACCCTGAATGGAGGGGGCCGGCGAGAACTAGACGGCAGGACCAGAGGCCTGCTCAGCTGGAGCGGTGGCCCGGGGGTCCCAGGCGTGGACCGACGTCACAGGCCCAGAAGGTGGGAAGGAGAAGCCCTCCTTTCCTCCAGTCTCAGTCACCGGCCGCCGCTTCCAAGCGGACCAAACCCAGAGGAAGGCGGCCGGGCACAGGACCCCGGCCAGGAGCAGCCTGTTGCTCCGCCCAGCAAAGCCGATCGGAGCTGAGCAGAGGAAGGGCAAGGGCGGCAGCTGGGGCCTCGGGCCCCTCTGGTCCGCTCCTGCACTGCGGACGGGCTGACCTTCCTGACCCCCGCCTGGCACTTCACCTCCCGTGCGCCCTGGGCTCTGCTGTGGGTCCCGTTCCCGAGGGGCACATGAGCCCCACACACTGGGCCCCTGCCGACCCCCGACCACATAGCCCGTGCCCCCCAGGCCCACGCGCTGCTCAGCAGGCGGCAGTGTCCAGCCTGTCCCTCGGGCCCCTGTCCCTTTGCACAGGCGGTCCTCTGCCTTTCTGGGATGACGTTTCATCTGGCAAATCTCCCTCCCCGCGTGTTTCTTCCGTGTTCAGCGTCCGCAGTCTCTGCCACTGAGGCGTCTGTGGTTCACATTCCTGGTCCCAGCACCCCTCATGGCTCCTCGGAGCCGTTGACTTCCTGGTCTGTGCCGCGCTCTCCTAAAGCACGAGCCTTTCACCCTGCACGTGGCTCTGGCCCCGGGCCTGCCAGGCGCCGGGCACGCAGTGCTCCCTGGGTGCCCTTTCCTGGGTGGATGGAGGTGTGGGCACCGGGGGCTGCAACCCCAGCCCAGACGCTCTGCGGGGAGCCCTGCACCGGCTCCTCCAGCTGTGGCAGAGGGAGCCGGGGGTGGGGGGCAGGAGCGGGGCTGGAAACATGTCCAGGAACCTCTGAGAACACGGCTTCACCCTCACCCGCCCAGGAGAGCTCCAGGGGGCAGGGCAGCCTCCCCCCGCACCCCCGCCTGGGCTTTCGGACGAACCGAGGGTGCTTTGGTGTGGCTTGTCCTGGCCACGTCCACAGCTGGCTCCTCCATCTTCAGAGGGTCTGACCTGTGGCCAGCAGAGCAGGAAGACCACCCTCCTTCCGCGGAGCCCCAGACCCAGAAGGGTCACATCTCAAGGACTCCTGCAGCATCCAGGCAGAAAGGACCAGCAGGAAAGGGGTGGCCTCTCCCAAGCCCCGAGGGTCCCCCACATCCCAGACCAGACCTGCCGGTCCGCTCCTGCTGCCTGTGGGGCATGGGATGGGGGCGCCCGTCCTCAGCCCCACCCTCCGTTTCCGGCTGCGCTGACCCTGGCCGCTCGGAGCCCGCCTCCACGGGGGAATCACGTCACAAAGGCCTCTGCACGATGCTCTCAGCATTGCCAGGCCAGAGGCCTCTGATCATCACTGGGGGCACAGTCGATGCCCTTGTCCGGCTTTGAATGACCAATTCTCTCCCTGGCTCTCTGCTAAGTAGGTGTCATTGAGAACAGTTACCTCGTGCGAAGCTGGCCGCTGGCCTGGACTCTGCGGCTTCCTGCAGCTGATGAGAGGCGCAGCGTCTTGTTCCTGCTCTGCTCTCAGTCAGCCCCACAGAGCGGCCCGCAGAACAAGGAAGGTTCTTTCCGTCCTGTTTTTCAGCCAACGTGGCAGTTCCACCGATCAGAAAAGAAAGCCAAGCCTTGTGCCAGGCTCTAAAAGAAGGGCCGGGGCAGCCTGGGCGCTGGCTGACTCTGAGCAAATGGGGCACACGGGCTGGTGTCAGGCCAACTAGGTTTCCAGTTCTGACTGCCAGCTGGGTGACGTTGGACAAATTGACTCACCCTCTCTGAGGATCCTTTCTGCATCTGTAAGATGGGATGGTAAGAGTACCATCAGGTCGGGCTGTTAAAAGGATTATATGAGATGATGCAGAAGAAATGGGATTAATATAGCATGTGTCACACCGAAGAGGCTCAAGAAGTGACGATTCTCATTGCTGTTATTATGATGTTATCGTTAGGAATCCCAGAACTACACAGTCTGGCCTAGATATCGGTGCTGGTGCTGACGGATGTGACAGCCACAGCCATACGTGGCCACGCTGTGCGTGCTGTGCTCAGTCTCTCAGTCGCCTCCCACTCTCTGTGACCCCACGGACTGTAGCCCGCCAGGCTCCTCTGTCTGTGGGATTCTCCAGGCGGGAGCACCGGAGCAGGCTGCCACGTCCTCCTCCAGGGGACAGTCCTGACTCGGGGACCCGGCCCGCGTCTCTGGTGTCTCCTGCACTGGCAGGTGGACTTCTGACCACGGCAGCACCTCACAATGGCCACTCCAGGTGAAATGTGGAAACTACACAGAGCTACGCTCTAAGCATATTGGATTTCCAAAACTCAGTGTGAAAAAAGAGGGTGTAAAATACCTCATTAATACCTTACATAATATTGATTACATTTTGCAATAATATTTGGATAGATTGTGTTAAATAAAATATATTATTAAAGTTCCTTGCACTTTTTTTTCCTTTTTTAAAAGCGGCTATTACTAGAAAATTTAAATCACGTGTGTGGCTCGGGTTCTATTTCTCTTGCACTACACCGTCCTGTGAGTTGCTCTCAAAGAAGTCCCATCAAATAGCCAAGAGACAGGAACAGCAACGAAAAGCAAGCAGCGAACAAAACCCCTGGGAATGCCGGTTTTTAATTTGTACCTCTTTAAAGAAACGACAACAAGCCGAACTGTGCGCTGTGAATCCTTCTCACATCACCCTCCTCTCCCCCGCCTTCTCGCAGCCAGTGCTGTTTTAAAGTCTTTCACTTGCCGCGTCCCTGCGTCCACTGCCGAGTGTATAGGACTTTGGTTTTCTCTCCACTTCTGCACCAGCTCTGTTCCCGGGCCTGTTTGTCCTCCACTCCCCGCCCCTCCCACGCCTAAGGTAAGAAAAAGCCTGACCTTTTTCTAACTATTCTCTGAATTAGCATCTCCAAGGAACTCACCACTGGACTTGGCAGCTGCTCCCGTGGGACGTGGGTGGAGGGAGGGGGACAGACTACCATTAACCAAGGTCACGAAAGACTGGTGGATAAACCATATTGCCAGAGGGTGAACTGACCACAGAGTCTTTGTGGGGGTATTGTATGCACTCTCTGCAGCCCAAGGACACTGACCCTAGGTCATATTGTCGGCTGTGTATTGGGGTCACCGAAAAAACGAGGTCGTGAATTTGATCTCAAAACTAGAACCAAGAAGTCTGTGAGAGAGAGAGATTGCATCAAAACCAAGGAAGAGACTGGTGGACACTGTGTAGCTTCACGGAGGCCAGGCTGCTGGACTCTCACTGGGCCAGGGCTGGATAAACATGGCAAATTCTTGTTTGGCTTTCTCTTCTTCCAGGCGCCAAGAGAAATCCTGCAATTTCAAGCCTAAGTTCCCCCAGCCTTGACGAGAGAATTGGATCTGGTTTCAGTCACTGACATGTCAAGTCTTCCTCCCAAGAGAACAGCCTGCCTGCTGTGACTTGATTTCAGCGTTCACCCATGTCCTTGGTCTTAGTTACGAGTTGAGTTGCATCCTTCGAAAATTCATTTGTTGCAGTCCCAGCCCCCAGCGCTTCAGAATGTGACCTTATTTGGACGAAGGGCCTTTGCAGATGGAATACGTTAAGGTAAAGTCATACTGGAGTAGGCAGGCCCGTAATCCAACATGACTGGTGTCTTTTTAAAATTTCTTATTTATGTGGCTGTGCTGGGTCTTAGTTGCAGCATGTGGGACCTGTTTCTCAGCTGTGGCGTGTGGGATCTAGTTCCCCAACTAGGGATCGAGCCCAGGCACCCGGCGCTGGGAGTACAGTCTTAGCCACTGGATCACCAGGGAGGTTCCTATTGGTGTCTTTACAAGACGGGAACGAGTGGAGACAGACACACAGGGGGAACGGCGCGTGAAGACGGCATCTTGTTGCCAGAAGCCAGGGAAGTTCCGGGAGCTGGAGAGAGGCCTGGGACACAGCCTTCCGTAGCGCCTTCAGAGGAAGCTTGGCCTGCAGACACCTTGCTCTTGAACTTCTAGCCTCTGGAATGTGAGACGATGCATTTCTGTGGTTTAAGCTGTTCTGGTTTTGGTGCTTTGCAGTGGCCGCCTCAGGGAATGAATCCAGCCGTCGACCACTCGGGTGGCCAGTGTTGCTGCCGCTGTGGGTAAACGCTTCCTAATTTCACTCTTGGGGGAAAAAACTTAATAAGGCATTGGGCATAATCTGTTATCATGCATCCATACTAACCACATCGTTAGTTTTATGAACAAAATCTTTTTAAATAAAGCATTGGCATTCTTGGCTTTGTTTATTATAGGACAGCTTTATCAATTTCTTTAAAGAAATTTGTTTTATTATGCACTCATCTTATTTTGAGAATTAATATAAGAAACTGTCAATAAAAGGAACCCTTCTTGTGTTTGAAAATGACATGTCATTTGAGGTTTTGTCCCATGTTACTCAAGGACTGAACCAAAGCCCCCATGACAGCAGCTCAGAGCCAAGAATGAGCTGGAGTTTTATTTATTTTCACCCCCAATTAACTTGTATACAACGAAATATACATGGTGTCTATACTTTACTTGTTTTCAGACGACAAGGAAGCTTGGGTTCCGTTACTGTAACTTCACTCAGCCCAGGATTCTTGGTACATTTTTTCCCCCTGATCTCTTTTTCACATTTCCCTCTTCTTTTTTGCTTCATGATTGCTTGTTATATTGGTCTTTCAATATGAAAATAAACCACCTCAATTCCCTTTTGGAAGCAAGCAGGATAAGAATCAACAAATTGCAATTAAGATAAAACACCCAAAGCAATGACGTTTGGGGAGATGAGAAAGAGGAGGTAGTTATACCAGAACCCTGGTCTTAAAAGAAAACAATACACAAGCGAAACAGAAACCAGAGCGGTCCTCGGCCACCGGACAAGTATGGCAGGCACATGGCAGAAGGTGGAGACGGATTAAAGAGCGGAGGGGCGGGCTCCCAGGAACCCCCAGGAGCTGCGAGCTGACTCAGGGTAGCGTCGCTGGGCGTTTTCACGTCTCTGCTAAGTGCGGAGCCAAGCCGTTCTGCAAGGACCCAAGTTAATCGTCTTTCGTGCCCCTTTCCGCGGCTGGAACAAACAGCAAGCCTGCTCCAGGAGCTTCACAAGTAGTGGGGTTCCACACCCCATTAACACCGTGCACTGTTCCCATCTGGGCCTGGGCTGGGGTCCCCGTGGTGGGAGCGGGCTGACCGTGCCAGGCCCTGGGGTCACAGTGTGGCCGGAAAGGCGGAGGCAGGCCCAGCTCCCAGCGGCGGGGTCCTCACTGAGCCCGTCCCAGGCCCCCCGCTCCTCAGCAGAGGGTGTTTTCAAGCGGACGGCCAGGTGAGCAGCTCCAGAGTGACTGAGGGCTGGGGAGGAGCCCCTCGGTGTTCTGGGGTCCACACTGGATCGGAGCAGCCCAAGACCCCTGCTGGGGAGGGGCTCTGTCTGATGCTTCAGCTGCTCTTGAGCCCTGACAAGGACAGGGCTTCCTTCTCACATACCCTGGAAGGGGAATTGGCAACCCACTCGTGTTCTTGCCTGGAGAATCCCGTGGACAGAGGAGCCTGGCGGGCTACAGTCCTCGGGGCCGCAAAGAGTCAGACACACTGAGTGACCAGCACGCCTGGCGTTGAGGTGGTAGAAAACGGCTGGACTCAGCGGTGCCACCAGCTAAGGAGACTGGCCTTTAGCTGGCCTGTCCGGGAAACAGGAGTGTCAATATCAGCCTCCGGGGCTGTCGGGAAGAACGAAGCGGCGTGTAGACTTCCTCTGACCATGAATCTGGTACGTGGGGGGTGCTCGCTGGGTTTGACCAGAATGAGGGAGATTGTGTTCCCGGGGGATCTATCTCTCCAATCCCAAATGATGGAGGAAGAATCCCCAGGTAGAGAGCCGAGACATAGACCTGCTTCCCCAGGGAGGCTCCCTCATAAATTGTTTTATGGAATTCTGTTTGTTTGTTTGTTTTTGGCTGCCCTGGGTCTCTGGTGCTTTTTCGGGCTTTCTGTAGTTGCGGCGAGCGGGGCCACCCGTGGTTGGGGCGGACGGGCTTCTCGTTTCGTGGCTTCTCTTACTGCAGAGCGTGGGTTCCAGACGCGCGGGTTTTAGTAGTCGTGGTGCCTGGGCTTAGCTGCTCAGAGTCACGTGGGATAGTCCCAGACCAGGGATGGAGCCGGTGTCCCCTTACCACATGCCAGGTGGTGAAGTAAGTATTACGATTACACCCATTTTGCAGCAAAGGATGTGAAGTTTAGAATGCGATCTGGGCAAGGGCTTCCCTGGGGGCCCAGTGGTTAAGCATCCACTTCCATGGCAGGGGGCGCTGGTTTGATCCTGGTCGGGGAACTTTGGTCCCACAAGCTGCAAGGTGCAGACAAAAACAAAAAAAGGTAATTTGCCCGGGGTCTCAGTATAGAATGATTTACGATTCGTAGGATTTAGTTAGGGCTTCCCTGGTGGCCCAGCGGTAAAGAATCCACATGAAATGCAGGAGACGAGGGTTCGATCCCTGGGTCAGGAAGATCCCCTGGAGAAGGAAATGGCAACCCACTCCACTACTCTTGCCTGGGAAATCCCATGGACAGAGGAGCCTGGCGGGCTATAGTCCACGGGGTCACAGAGGGTCAGACACGACTTAAACCACCACCAGCATTCCGCAGGGCGCGGCTTCACTGATAAAGCATCACAGACTCCACTGTCTGTAAGAACTTCCACTCGGAGGCTGTTGCTTGGCCTGGAGCAGACGTCCTGACATCAGGTCCCGCTCCCTGGCTCCAGGGGCCCACTTGGTCGTACACCAGATGCACATCGGGCTCGGGGACAGCCCTGGGTGTGGATAACAGAGCCTCGTCACCCGTGAGCTGGACCCAGGGAAGATGTGCGGGCCAGAGGGGACCGCAATACGCCGTCCACACTTGGCGTTGAACGGAAGCTTCATCTGCATCACTGGCTTATCTTAAATCACAGTGACAAATCTTCTGAAGTCCCTGTTTTAACTTTCTTATCAGCTCCAAATGGGCAGCTCAACAGCCACTGATCCAGCACATCAAGGAATCTTGACTTCGAGGAGACATCCCTTTACCTACATGAATGAAAACAAGATTCTCGTCTCAGAGATACTCTTGCAGCCTCTTTGCAGAAGCCACGGGTCGCTGTCTCCCAGCTTTTCACAAGAACACCCAAGAAACACACTCCTTTGTGTGGTGTCAGTTTGTGTCAAATGCACTTTTAAGACTCACAACTAGGTTTTCATTAGTTATCTCTGCTTGCGCCTACGGCACTTGGAGCCTTTTACAGCTGCTCCTTTACGAACGCAAATGTCAAGGCCAAGGGGTGTTCACTGCCTCACAGTCTCTTCCTGCAAATCGAGGCAGCGAGGAGGTCACCACCTCCCCACTTCCGGTTCGCCCATGAGTTGTGCAAGGACCCCCCTTGGCCCTGGGGGGCTGGATGGTTTTCCTTTGTCTTTGTTCCCCTCCTGTGTCTGGGACGTGGACCCCAATACACACTCGAATAAAATGTCCTCACCTCATCGCCATCGCTCTATCTTCAAACAGCTGCACCTCTGTGGCTTCCACACCACGGTTAGTGTTTTCCTGTGATGGTGTGCGGTAAATGAGCAGGTCAAATTTTCTCTCTCTCTTCAGCCAGCTCAGATTCGGCATAATACTCAGACCTCAGAAGGGAGCAACTATGCACTAGTTTTTCCAGACAGGCGCTAGAGTAAGAACTATTCATTCAGTCAAGCAGTGGTTTTTTTCAAAGAGATCTGAAAGTGGGCAGTTCTGGGAAATCAACTTTGCAGAAGCTTCATAATTGTCTTGGTATTTTTGGTTGCAGCTGGGGTGAAGGGTTCCCTGGTGACTCAGTCAGTAAAGCATCTGCCTGCAATGTGGAAGACCTGGGTTTGATCCCTGGGTTAGGAAGATCCCCTGGAGAAGGAAATGGCAACCCACTTCAATATTCTTGCCTGGAGAATTCCATAGACAGGGGAGCCTGGTGGGCTATGTCCATGGAGTCTCGAAGAGTCGGGCACGACTGAACGACTAACACACCCTTAAAGGTGAGAAAGATACACTGATTTCAACAGCAGGGGACTGATGCGGAAAACTCAGCCTCTGCACCGGTTCCAAATCAAATCTTGGAGACAGAGTTTTGGATGAAGTGGAAAAGAATAGCTTTATTTCTTTGCCAGGCAAAGGCGGACACAGAGGGCTCTTGCCCATGAAAACTGTATTTCCCAACCTGGGAGGATTCGATTCTATTGCTATAGCAATAGTTCAAGGGAAGGTTGTTGATAAAAGCGAGGTGTGTGCAGGGCCTGCACTCCTTAATCTGGTCTCAGACAATCTCTTTTTTGCCAAACCAGGGATCCAACCCTTGCCCCCTGCAGTTGGAAACACAGAGTCCTAACCCCCAGCCCACCAGGGAAGTCCTTGATGAGATGCTCTGGTTCCTCTAATGTGGCCTCAGGGGGTCTTCTCTGGAGTGAAGACGCTGACCTCTTCCTTTTGTTGGGGGTCTCAGTTCTGCAGAGGAGCTCAGAGATGCTGTTAGGTGTGTCCCTGGAGACAGAACCAGGACGCTGCCCCAAGGCTTCGCTGTCTTGGCGGTTCCTCCCTTATCTCTGAGTCTCCTCTCTTCCTTGATTAGCAAATCTTTGAAGCTGCCCTTTGGAACTCAGGGAAGGTCATGGAGGCTGGAGCCTGTTCCTACAAACAGGAAACGCAGGATGTGGGCTCCCGCGCCCAGGAGCCCCACGGGGTCCTGCTCCACTTCAGGATGACGGAGACTCTAAAGGGAGCCAGTCTGCGAGATGCGGCTCTGCGATGATGGCTGCGGGGAGAAGCGGCAAACGCGGGGCCTCGCCTGTAGTCAAGGAGGGGAGCCAAGCTGCGGACAGCGGTGTCTCCAGCCCACCGGGCACTCAGAGCCACGGCGAGCTTCATGGGTGTGCGTGTCTGCAGTGTCTGCAGCCCCATGGGGCCCACTTCAGAACGCCTCTAGACTTGGCTCAAGGCTCTACTGCTTTGTCATCTCGAAACTCTTCCAGCAAAGGATCTTGCACCGGGCCATTGTAGGCGTATGACCAGTCCTACCCGAAGCAGATCGTTTCTTAAACCCCCTTTATAGGACACAATTCTTTTCAGTAACAGTCATGAAAAGAAATGAACAGTAACAATGGCCAGAAGAGAAGCACAGACACGGACATTTTCAAATTGAACTTTGTATGGATAACACACAAGTAAAATTTTTAAAAAATAATTGTTGCAGCACACAGAAGGAAAAAAGCTCAACTGTTTATTCAGCAGTTTTTATCTTTACCTAACAGTTTGAACTCGGAGAAGGCAATGGCACCCCACTCCAGGACTCTTGCCTGGAAAATCCCATGGACAGAGAAGCCTGGTGGGCTGCAGTCCATGGGGTCGCTAAGAGTCGAGCATGACTGAGCGACTTCACTTTCACTTTTCACTTTCCTGCATTGAAGAAGGAAATGGCAACCCACTCCAGCCTGGAGAATCCCAGGGACGGGGGAACCTGGTGGGCTGCCGTCTATGGGGTTGCACAGAGTCGGACACGACTGAAGCGACTTAGCAGTAGCAGGAACAGTTTGAACTAATGATGCTTTATGGAAATAATTGTCTAGTAAGTAATTATTCGGTAATGTTTTATTTTCTTGACCTGTTCTTTCATTTCTACAAAGAGGAACAGATTTCAAGGATTTTAAAGATCATATTTCAATTCAGTGAGCTAAAATTTGGGCTTTCAGAGTTAAACTACTGCGCCTCACTCTTTGTACTTCGTCTCCTTTGGAAGTTAGGCACACACACAAATTCCAAGTGGCCACAGCAGCATGAAGTCGTTCAACTTCTGTGCTGGTGTTATTTACTTCAAATCATTATTTCAAACTCTGGTTCAAGCCCAACCACCCGGCTGGGGTTAGGAACTGTGCCCCAAGTATACTCAAATGACTTCAAGCCATCATGAACCTAATCTTGAAAGGAACCTGAGTGACTGCCCGACAAGTGTCCCGAGTCGGAATCAACCCCACAAGCGGGAGCAGCGGGAGTTCTGCAAATTATCCACCGTGGAGAATACAATTCATCGTAAAGGGTGAATAATAGAAGTGCCCTAATTTTGAGATTACGATTAACAATGGAAACAGTAACAGACTTTATTTATTAATTTCTTTATTTTATCAATTTTAAGATTAACAATGGAGACAGCGACAGACTTTATTTTTGGGGACTCCAAAATCACTGCAGTTGGTGACTGCAGCCATGAAATTCAAAAACGCTTGCTCCTCAGAAGAAAAGCTATGACCAACCTAGACAGCATATGAAAAAGCAGAGACATTACTTTGCCAACAAAGGTCTGTGTAGTCAAAGCTATGGTTTTCCAGTAGTCATGTATGGATGTGAGAGTTGGACCATATAGAAAGCTGAGCGCCGAAGAACTGATGCTTATGAACTGTGGTGTTGGAGAAGACTCTTGAGAGTCCCTTGGACTGCAAGGAGATCCAACCAGTCCATCCTAAAGGAAATCAGTCCTGAATATTTATTGGAAGGACTGATGCTGAAGCTGAGACTAATACTTTGGTCTCCTAACATGAAGAACTGACTCATTTGAAAAGCCCCTGGTGCTGGGAAAGATTGAAGGAGGGAGGAGAAGGGGATGAAGGAAGATGAGACAGTTGGATGGCATCACCAACTCGATGGACATGAGTTTGTGCAAGCTCTGGGAGCTGGTGATGGACAGGGAGGCCTGGTGTGCTGCAGTCCATGGGGTCACAAAGAGTCAGACAGGACTGAGCAACTGAACTGACTGACTGAATTTTAGGATAGGACATAATGTATTAAAATGCAACAATAACCATTGCAATTGTATAGAAATGAGACCCAAAAAAACTCTCTTTGAAGTGTATTTATCACTGATAATGTTTAGTACCGCTGACACATGGTGGTAATAAAAAAGCATATTTCATTACTGTTTTTAAATTCTCCACAGAGGATATACCCCCTGACTGCTTCCATCTGGGAAGGCATACACTACTGCCAGGAAATGCCCTTTTTATTTTGCTATCAAAAGTCACAAATTTTTTTAATGGGAACAATAGCCCAGAATTGCTAAGGGTTCAGGGCTGCCAGTAGAAATACAATCTCTGGGCAACGGGGCAAAATGTCAAAAGTGCAAATCCTTTCACCTAGAAATTTTGCTTCAAGGGTTTTAATCTAAATAGCTGGTCATGGGTGTATTTAAAGATTTAGCAGTAAAGATACTCATCGCAGCATCACTTTTAATAATGACACGAAATAAATTGGTTGAATAAATCACGTACATCCATGCATTTAAAAATGTGGCAACCATTTTTTTTTAATGTTATGAAGAACATTTAATGCTATGGGAAAACTTTTCTAACATATTCTTAAGTGAAACAACCAGGTTATAAAATACAATGTATTTCCCTCTTTTTTAAATAAGAATATGCATATTATGAGGATTTGCCACCCACTTCCCAGCTGGAGCACAAAAACAGTTTACTTTATTTTCTTTTATAACCAGATTATACTGATTCCAGCCTCCTCACCGCAAAGATCACAGGAAATCCACTCTTCCAGTTCGGTCCAAGGTCGTTTTGGGAAGAGCGAGGGGATGATGGGCAGGGTCACAAATCCCACCTGTACGCTGCTCCTCTGGCAGCATCCTCTGCTGCAGGAAGTCCAGCTTCCAAGCCGGGCAGCTCACCCCCAGCAGCTGTTTGGGGAGGTAGCTCTCTTTTCTAAGCTTCTGGCTCCAAGCAGGACCCCCCCTCCCCACCCTTCCTTAGCTGCTCTGTCTGCCTAAATCCAAGCTCAGGTGTTTAGCAAGGCTTTGCTGAGTGCCTGGGGGAAGAATGCAGAGTCCAGAGCAGTGGAAGCCTCCACAGCTAAGGGCTCCGCACCCCAATGGGATTCACAGGTCCCAAGCCCCCCTCGGGGTCTATGCTTAGAGCCCGGGAGACCCCAAGTCACCAGCCCAGGGCAGACAGCACCCCAACCTCCTGCCAGCCCTAACGGAGTCAGGCGGCCCCTCCCTGGTGTGACAGCTGACCCCCCCACCCCCAGCCTGATCACTGAGAGAGGCTCTCCTCCCTTCAGGGGGTACAGCCCCGCACCCCCGCGCACCCGCAGACTCACACCCCACGTGCCTAGGGGCGCACAGGCTGTGGTCCGACCTCTCTGACCCAGAAAAAGCAAAACCAGCGGTTGTCAGCGCACCTCCAAAGCCAGTTACATAATCGTACACAACACAGTGAAGGGAACAGGGGCTGTCCAACCCGACCTGTCGTTTAAGTAACATCGCTCCTCCAGCGCATGAAGGGCTAAGGAGTATCCTTGTTTCCATTAGAAGCCATGTCGCTCAACACAGCCACGGTCAAATTCACGGTGACCTTGTGTGTGTGTGTGTGTGTTTTTGAACTTTTAATTTTGTTTTGGGGTGTAGCAGATTAACTATGTCGGGGTAGCTTCAGCTGAACAGGGAGGCGAAGGCACTCAGCCAGACGTCCGCACGCTCCCATTCTCCCCCAGACTCCCCTCCCATCCAGGCTGCCGCGTGACACTGAGACCTGGTCTGTTTCTCTCCGTATCCTCACTAACTCCTAGCGGTAGTAGTGTTAGTCACTCAGTCGTGTGCGACTCTTTGTGACCCCGTGGACTGCAGCCCGCCAGGCTCCTCTGTCCATGGAATCCTCCAGGCAAGAATACTGGAGTGGGTTGCCATTTCCTTCTCCAGGGGATCTTCCCAAGCCAGGGATCAAACCCAGGTCTCCCACATTGCAGGCAGATTCTTTACCGTTTGAGCTACTGGGAAGCTCTAGTGCCTTTACATTTGTGTAATAAAGAGCCCAGACTGGGACTTTTTCCTAAAAATATTAGTGAAGTCTGCTCCAAAGCCAAAACGATGTGTCCACACCCAGAAACTAGGAATTTCCAACACATTTCAAATGTGAATACTCTGGTTACAAACCTCCACGAGGAAGGGGGCGGCCCGGCTGTCACCCTACCACCAGCTTTGTGAGCGCGTCTGTGTTGCAAGATGAAAGCTGTCACTCACCCTCTGCCTCTACCCGGATAAAGTCACTAACCGCTGCCGTCACTGACACTTAACATCCCCTGAAAGGAGCTCAGGGTGGAGAGCAGACATGAGGCGCTCTGTACTCTGGGAGAAGCTGGCAGGACAGGCCTCCAGACAGTTAGAGATTTTCAGGAGATTTTATGAGCCCAAGTTCATGCATCTCCTCGAATCTAGAAAAGCACAAAAATCATTAACAGTGGCATCTGTTCCTCGGGACCGGCAGCAAGCCTCTGCCAAGGTGGGCACCTGCCTGCAGTTCCTCCACCTTCACCGCAGTCACACATGAGGCTGGCCTTCCCCCACCTCTTTGGAGCTGGTACCTCGGAGCCACCTGACGTGCCAACTCCGGGACTAGAGGCCTCATTTTGCCCCCAAATAAAACAACTCACAGCTCTCAGCCTGTGCCTCTTTCTCAGTGGACATTCTGTGCGTGTGCACTTGTGTCTTGCGTGTGCAGGAAATGGCACCCCACTCCAGTCCTCTTGCCTGGAGAATCCCACGGACGGAGGAGCCTGGTGGGCTGCAGTCCATGAGGTCACAAAGAGTCGGACACGGCTGAGCGACTTCACTTCACTTCAAGACTGGCGACTGTACAGAATCACAAATGGTGGCTGGATCGGAGTGAAGACTGTGGGCGGTGCTAGCTTTGTTTGCTTTGGGGAGTTTCTCTTTGCTTGGATTTTTAAGATCCATCTGAGAGAGGAGCAGTCACCCAGCACACATGCAAAGTTGGGCGTCAGGGGCTTTTTTTGTTGATTTTGAGAACCTAATGCCTAATATTTTATTTTCTCTTCCCTTGACCTTTCCTGTAAAAAACAACCCCCACACGTCTGATTAGTTAAGGCTTTCAGTTCTTCAGATTTTATTAGGTATTTTTGAAGTTTCATCGACTGTTGTCCTAAGCTGGCTTGATGCAGAATGGCAGATGCGGCCCCTCTGATCCCAGACGAGAGCCTGGTGAAAGGGCAAACTGAGGCGCAGAGGCGTTCATGTAAATCACGGAGATCCAAAACCGGATGAGACTGTCTCAAAAACACTTTAGCAAATAGATCACGGTGATCCCAAACCGGACGAGACTGTCTCAAAAACACTTTAGCAAATAGATCACGGTGATCCCAAACCGGACGAGACTGTTTCAAAAACACTTTAGCAAATAGTGGGTTGAGATGAGTGACGTTTCTTTAAAACTACGTGGGCTTCCCAATGATGCGGCGGTAAATGATTCGCCTGCCCATACAGGAGACGTAAGAGACTTGGGTTCGATCCCTGGGTCAGGAAGATCCCCTGGAGGAGGAGATGGTGACCATTCCAGTATTCTTGCCGGGAAATCCCATGGACAGAGGAGCCTGGAGGGCTACAGTCCATGGGGTCACCAAGAGTTAGACATGACACACGCATTTAAAACTACACAGCAAATTTTGGAACCACAGGGTCACCTTGATTATCTTGTCTGTAGTTTACTCTTTGGACTCAAATCTGATTTTTAAAAAATATTAATTTTAAACCTTTAAAGCAATTGTTTTCCTCTGAGCTTGAACAGGTTCCCATCTGTCAGGTGGCAAATGGGCTGGTGCTTTTTTAAATACTTTTTTGTTTCAAATTACCAAAGTCATACATATTCATTGACGCAAGTACGATAAATACAGAAGAACTCAAAGAAAAACAGTCATCCCTAATTTCACCATGCTGCTTATGAAAATACTGCTCATTTGAGGTGTTTACTTTCAGCCTCACACACACACACACACACACACACACACACCCATATACACATACACACAGAACTACATATGAGCACATCTGCCCAGACCCATTCACAGACATACACCCTGGGCACCCTGCTTTATAATCGTTAGAAAAGCACCTGACGCTGGGAAAGACTGAAGGCAGGAGAAGGGGACGACAGAGGATGAGATGGTTGGATGGCATCACCAACTCGATGGACATCAGTTCAGTCGCTCAGTCGTGTCCGACTCTGTGTGACCCCATGGACTGCAGCACACCAGGCCTCCCTGTCCATCACCAACTCCTGAAGCTTGCTCAAACCCATGTCCATTGAGTCGGTGATGCCATCCAACCATCTCATCCTCTGTCGTCCCCTTCTCCTCCTGCCTTCAATCTTTCCCAGCATCCGGGTCTTTTCTAATGAGTCAGCTCTTCACCTCAGATGGCCAAAGTATTAAAGTTTCAGCTTCAAAAATATGTTGTAAACTCTTTAAATACTCTTAGATATTCTTAAGATAGTCTTGGCTAATGCCTTTTAATTTTTTTTTTCAAATAGGTATAGTCCCCAGGTTATACAGCTCTGCGGGAGATGCTCCTTGCACTCAGAAGAAAGCAGGCCTCCCTGACCTGTAAGGGCATCTGAACGGGGACTGTGAGCCCTGGAGGGAGATAGGTCCAGATGTCCTCAAAGGTCACCTCCGACCTCGAGACTCTGTGTTTCCCCCCACCCCCTCAAAATGCCACCTTGGAAGCCAGGGCATCACTCACCTGTAAGCTGAAAACACTGTTTCTATGAGGTGTGACCAAGGCTGCCTGACATCCAAGTTTCTTCCAGCTTCTTCACTTACCATTTTTGTGGTCTCGGGCAAATTAACAAATCCCTCTGCTTCGGTTTCCTCATCTATTAAAATGAGGATAATACTGCTATTTATTATCGTGTGGATAAAGTGTGCTAACGTGTGCTCAGTGACTACAATTTGAAGGAACGTGTCTGTTTTTCCCTCTAGACTGTGTGTGTAGACCACGTTTCATCTCTGTGTCTTTAGTGCAGAGATAGATTGCTCCGGAACTTTGAGCTACAAACATTCCCCTCTGTCTTCCTCTTGCAAGCAGAAGACGTGTACACATAATAAACTATGCAGATGTATGGAGTGTGGGGGAAAAACAGGAAATGTCCAGTGGAACACCGAAGTCAGTAGAGCTCCAGCTAGACAACAGTTTCGTGCAGAAGGTCATCATTTGTATCACACAGGAATTTCACACAGCAACTCAAACATCAGCACAGGTCCTTGAGCCAACATTTTAAATAGAGGGGCAGCTTACAAATATGAACTTATTTACTTATGTGGGTGTAATAAAGTAAATAACAAAAACATAACAAAAATTTAAAGTACAATAAGTGTATTCATTTATTTCTATAATGTATTTATTATACTTTAAAATATCTGTTTATTGTAGTCTATAAAATAGCATATGATAAAAAACTAATAAAGTATCCACAACATTTTAATCTTCCCACATAAACAATTTGTATTAATAAACATCCTTCTCACAGCAGGCGGAATCTTTGCAAGTGTTGTGAGTAGCAAACAGATGTGTCTGACATCAAGAGTTGGCCCTGAAGCTCCTCCATCACCTGCGAATAGAGAATTGATGGAACCATTCCTATACCCTGGAGCAACGGTGCTCAATCTCAGCTGCGCGTGGGGTCACTTCGGGAGCTTTAAAACACGAATATCTAGCTGATTCAAAGGTGCCGTCACAGTGCAGAGGCGCTGGCCCAGGGCACCCTCAACCTCAGGCTCTGGCAGGTGGGTATCATTACTGATGGTAAGGGAGGGGCCCTCCTTAGCAAAGGGCCCGTAGAGGCCTGTCTTCCTGTGCTGTATGGGTCCTTAGGGCCCTTCAGAGACAGGGCCTGGTCACAAGAGAGACATCTTTTGGACAAGCGGCTGCCACATCACCTGCTTACAGGGCCTTCTACGGATAATGCAAAAAAGATATTATTAATGCAAATAGTTCTTCTGTTAAATGGGCAAGAATATTCAGTTCAATTCAGTTTAGTTGCTTAGTCGTGTCCGACTCTTGGCGACCCCATGGACTGCAGCATGCCAGGCCTCCCTGTCCATCACCAACTCCTGGAGCTTATTCAAACTCATATCCATTGAGTCAGTGATGCCATCCAATCATCTCATCCTCTGTCGTCCCCTTCTCCTCCCGCCTTCAATCTGGGTCTTTTCAAATGAGTCAGTTCTTCACATCAGGTGGCTAAGTATTGGAGTTTCAGCTTCAGCATCAGTCCTTCCAGTGAACACCCAGGACTGGTCTCCTTTAGGATGGACTGGCTGGATCTCCTTGCAGTCCAAGGGACTCTCAAGAGTCTTCTCCAACACCACACATTTCAAAAGCATCCATTCTCCGGTGCTCAGCTTTCTTTATAGTCCAACTCTCACATCCATACATGACTACTGGAAAACCATAGCTTTGACTAGACTCTTTGTCAGCAAAGTAATGTGTCTGCCTTTTAATATGCTGTCTAGGTTGCTCATAACTTTTCTTCTAAGGAGCAAGCATCTTTTAATTTCATGGCTGCAATTACCATCTGCAGTAATTTTGGAGCCCCAAAAAATAAAGTCAGTCACTGTTTCCATTGCTTCCCCATCTATTTGCCATGAAGTGATGGGACCAGAGGTCATGATCTTAGTTTTCTGAATTTTGAGTTTTAAGCCAACTTCTTCACTATCCTCTTTCACTTTCATCAAGAGACTCTTTGGTTCTTCTTTGCTTTCTGCCATAAGGATGGTGTCATCTGCATATCTGAGGTTATTGATATTTCTCCTGGCAATCTTGATCCCAGCTTATGCTTCATCCAGCCCAGCATTTCTCATGATGTACTCTGCATAGAAGTTAAATAAGCAGAGTGACAATATACAGCCTTTTCCTATTTGGAACCAGTCTGTTGTTCCATGGCCAGTTCTAACTGTTGCTTCCTGACCTGCATACAGGTTTCTCAAGAGGCAGGTCAGGTGACCTGGTATTCCCATCTCTTTCATAATTTTCCACAGTTTGTTGTGATCCACACGGTCAAAGGCTTTGGCATAGTCAATAAAACGGAAATAGATGTTTTTCTGGAACTTTCTCACTTTTTCAATGATCCAATGGATGTTGGCCATTTGATCTCTGGTTCCTCTCCCTTTTCTAAATCCAGCTTGAACATCTGGAAGTTCACAGTTCATGTACTGTTGAAGCCTGGCTTGGAGAATTTTGAGCATTACTTTACTAGCATGTGAGATGAGTGCAATTGTGCAGTAGTTTGAGCATTCTTTGGCATTGCCTTTCTTTAGGATTGGAATGAAAACTGACCTTTTCCAGTCCTGTGGCCACTGCTGAGTTTTCCAAATTTGCTGGCATATTGAGTGCAGCACTTTCACAGCATTATCTTTTAGGATTTGATAGAGTTCAGCTGAATTCTGTCACCTCCAGAAGCTTTGTTTGTAGTGATGCTTCCTAAGGCCCACTTGACTTCACATTCCCGGATGTCTGGCTCTGGGTGAGTAATCACACCCTCGTGATTATCTGGGTCATGAAGATCTTTTTGCATAGTTCTTCTGAGTATTCTTGCCACCTCTTCTTAATATCTTCTGCTTCTGTTAGGTCCATACCATTTCTGTCCTTTACTGTGCCCATCTTTGCATGAAATGTTCCCTTGGTATCTCTAATTTTCTTGAAGTGATCTCTAGTATTTTCCATTCTATTGTTTTCCTCAATTTCTTTGCACTGATCACTGAGGAAGGCTTTCTTATCTCTCCTTGTTCTTATCTGTCCTGGCAAGAATATAGGGAGAGCTTTAAAATGCTGAAATGCTTTAAAGGTGATTCTAATAAATTCTGAAAAGATGTGATTCTGTGCTGTGGTCTAGCTGGCCCCCCTCAAGGGGCTTCTTTCCTAAAATCACTGCCACGGAGAAGCCTGGGAAGGAAGCAGGAGTCCAGTCGCTTAGAGCCGGTACAGGGCACACATGTGGGAGCCAGGTCACTGGGCCATCCTTCTCGGGTTTGGTCCTAAAGGAGACCTGCCGGGGAAATAAGCAGGGGAAGGATGACTCTGCAGACAGGAAGCTGTCGGGGTGTGACATAAGGGAGGCACGCAGGTTACGGGCCTATCACAGCGTGGCAGGGCTACAGGGCCAATCACAGCGTGGCAGGGCTACAGGGCCGATCACAGCGTGGCAGGGCTACAGGGCCAATCACAGCGTGGCAGGGCTACAGGGCCAATCACAGCGTGGCAGGGCTACAGGGCCAATCACAGCGTGGCAGGGCTACAGGGCCAATCACAGCGTGGCAGGGTTACAGGGCCAATCACAGCGTGGCAGGGCCCAGGAAGGGTTCTCTGATCATGGCCCTCAGGGACAAGACAGAGTAGGACTGGACGTGCCGGCTTCCGCCTCACCCCATGAAAACCGGGGGAGGGTTCTGAAACAGCCGAGCCTGAGGCTCCCTCCAGCTCAGATATTCTGGGAGATGGGACATCTGAAAAGTCGGTTGCTGACTGGCCGCTGGGGGGGAGGGGTAAGGAGCTCACTACCGAGGGGATAATCCCTGCGAGGATTTGGAGAGGCAACAGAGGAGGTTAGGTGACACTTGGGACAGTCAGGAGCCTCAGAAGAGAAGGCAGTCTGGGTTCTTGGCAACTCTGTCCCTAGTTTTCCCTGAGACCTGGAAGCTGCCACTCGGACTGTGAGGCAGAAGATGGCCGCGGGACCCGCATCCTCGCCCCAGCTTGAAGGGGCCTCACCGTTACCATGGCGATGGCTCGGCGGTGCGAGGTGGAGCTTCGTGCGGTGACCACTTCCTTCTTTGTTCTCATCCCGATTGTCTTACCACCTCTGGGGCTCTGAGAAGGGGCCCACGTCGGGGGTTTCTGGGCCTGTTTGACTCGCCTCAGGAGCAAATCTCTGTCTTCTGCCATTGCTTTTCTTCTCCAAGGGATTCCACATCCTGACTAGAAGTTCTGAGGCACTGGGGTCCTGTTTCTTGAGGGAGGCAGAGAACAAATCTGAACTATAAAAGCCACTACGTGAGAATGGAGCAGAGTTTGGTGTGCCCCTTCCTTCCGTCTCTGATAGCAGCAGCAAGAGATGCTTCATGCGAAAGGCACAGCGGTGGCCTTCGATTAAGTCAGTCTCCCAAGGTTAGAGATGTCAGCCCCTTTGACTGGCCCTGAATGACTCATTCTGGCTCTATCCTTTATGTGAGCTCCTGTAAGCCCTTCTGGAACTTATTTATGCTTTCAGCCTTTATTGGATTTCAAATGATAGAGTCAACCCCTGAGACTTGCGGTTGAGTCGTGCCCTCATCCATCAGCTGCAGACTCCAATTGTGAACTAATGTTCTCTGTAGAAAATTCTCTGCTGGGGTCCTTTCCTTGGCCCTGCCACTCAAAAGCTGTGACCGTGAGCAAAGTCCTTCCATCTCCCTGAGACTAGGTTTTCTATTTGAGCACACAAAAGTAGGAGCATCTAACAACCCCTAGCTCATGGGGTGGCTGTCTTTTGAGGTTGTATTCATCATTGCATCTCCAGAGCCCAACATGGGCCCTGACACATCACAAACATCCAGTGAATGGCTGTCAGTGGCAGAGAGAAAAAGAAACATCAGTGACACTTCTGTACCAGTGGGAGCTCTTGATGGCAAACAACGGAAACCAAGTCAAACTAGTCTAAACAAACACGGGAGTTGCCAGCTCATAGAACTGGGAAGTCCAGTGGTGGAGTTGTTTTTAGCCATGACTAGATTCCAAGGTCTCTAGGAAACTCTGAGAACATGAAACATTGGAGCAAAAAGTAATATTTTCTTGGTTTGGGGCCCACCTCTGCAGGGACAGAGAGGAACAAAGTTTCTGTGTGAAAAGACACTTGGATTTTTCATCCTCCTTCTTTCCTTCTCCACTTGCAAGGTAATTGATCTTGGGTGAATCACTTTTTTCTAACTCCTGGCTTTCAACTCTCTAGGATAAGATAAGGTTATTTGCTTTGCATAGGATGGTTGAAAGCTAAAAGAAAAGTGAAAAATTTCTACCAGCCTTAAAATGTAACTTAAATGCAAGATGAATGACATGTATACTATCTTTGGTTTAAGTAGACATAAAAGCCTAATTTACTTGCAGGAATTCGTCTCCAGAAGTGTGTTCAGGATTATGTAAGTCTATTCTGGTGCTGCGTCTTCCCTGGTGGTTCAGTGGTAAAGAATATGCCTGCCAATGCAGGAGACACCAAGTTTGATCCCTGGGTTGGGAAGATCCCCTGGAGAAGGAAATGGCAACCCACTCCAGTATGGAAATCCCATACTGGAAAATCCCATGGACAGAGGAGCCTGGTGGGCTACAGTCCATGGGGTTGCCACACAACCCAGACATAACTTAATGACTAAACAACAGCAGCAACAATTCCTGTGCTGACTTAGCCTCAGTATTTACTGACTGCTTTAGATGGATTATCTTATTTACTTCTTACCTAACTCTAGGTGGTAGGCACTGGTATTAGTTCCATTATAAACAGCAGGAAACTGGGGCTTCAGGCAAACAAGTAACTCTGCCAAAGAACACAGATAGTAGGTCGTGGAGGCAGGAGGTGACTGCTCAGGTCTGCCTGAGCATCCGCACGTGTCACACCTGGGGATGCTGCTTTTGTTCTCCACGTTCTCCTGGCCCGTCACAGATGGTGGGGCTGGAAGGGACTCAGAGAGTACAGGGCCCCTCTGCCCCTTCTCCCCAAGGCCCAGGGAAGCCAAGACTAAGCCTTAGCCTTCTGATTCCCGTTGTCCATCTGCCAGAGCTAAGAGGAAGCCATAGGAATGCCAACTAAGGATGCATCGAAGGAGAGCTCGCAGAATTGCTGGAGAACCAGGAGCAGGCCACGCAGCAGGAGCGATACCTGAACTAAGCTGCAGAGTTGGCCTGCGGGACACCCCTTCCCCCGCTGGCCAACACCAGACGCAATAGTTGGCACCGCAAAACTGCTAACACAGTTACCAACCGTAGCCCCTGGCCAAGGTCTCACACACACAGTAACTCCATTCTCCAGCGTCTTCTCTGGTTCCTGCCTCCTTATTTTGCTAACCCTTCACTCAAAATCTGGTTAGGTACAGGAGATCAGTGGAGTCCACGTCACGCACCCAGGTCCTACTGCAAGAGAGGCTGAAAGCAAGGGTCTGGTAATTTAGCTATTAGAGTGCGAAGTACCCGTGTCATCCATCCACCAGGACTCGAAAAGACGGTGAGTTTCCCAGACTTTGAAAGGGGATTCAAGCATCTGGCGGCCAGAACTAGGGTTCTTGAAATTCTGAGCGGGAGTAAATGCGGGCTCAGGAGCTGCTGACTCCCCACCAGCCCCTGCCCTAGGAGTCGGAAAGCAAATGCCGTTGGCCCCCCTTTCCTGCTTCCGGGAGGTTGTGCCCTCCACCAAGCCCTTCCAAGGCGCACTCTCCTCGGCTCTCTGCTCTTTGCAAGGTGGATGCAATCTGCGGCCTCTATACTGGGTCTGATTCACGGGCGTGTGGTACTGTATCATATTGTAACAAAAATACAGAAAAACCACAAGGATGGAGGCCTCCTTGAGCCCCCACTCTCTATTAGCAGCCTCAGGCTATGACTAGGGTTACATGTGGAGTCCACATTGCCTCTGGAAGATGCTGGGGGCGGACTGCCTCTCCTGCTGCTGCCCACGTAAGTCTTTCTCCTCTTATCCTCCCCCAGACCTGACCCCCAAGGCAGTTAACCAGACATGGTTTGGAAAGGCAAGGGCTCCCCATGTAAGTGTGCAGGGACCTCACAGGACAGGAGCCGCCCCCTCTCTCAAATACCCTCTGCCTGCGTCCTGTCTGCAGAAAAGAAAGGCAAGGGCTCCCCATGTAAGTGTGCAGGGACCTCACAGGACAGGAGCCACCCCTCTCTCAAATACCCTCTGCCTGCGCCCTGTCTGCAGAAAAGAAAGGCAAGGGCTCCCCATGTAAGTGTGCAGGGACCTCACAGGACAGGAGCCACCCCTCTCTCAAATACCCTCTGCCTGCGTCCTGTCTGCAGAAAAGAAAGGCAAGGGCTCCCCATGTAAGTGTGCAGGGACCTCACAGGACAGGAGCCGCCCCCTCTCTCAAATACCCTCTGCCTGCGTCCTGTCTGCAGAAAAGAAAGGCAAGGGCTCCCCATGTAAGTGTGCAGGGACCTCACAGGACAGGAGCCACCCCTCTCTCAAATACCCTCTGCCTGCGCCCTGTCTGCAGAAAAGAAAGGCAAGGGCTCCCCATGTAAGTGTGCAGGGACCTCACAGGACAGGAGCCACCCCTCTCTCAAATACCCTCTGCCTGCGCCCTGTCTGCAGAAAAGAAAGGCAAGGGCTCCCCATGTAAGTGTGCAGGGACCTCACAGGACAGGAGCCACCCCTCTCTCAAATACCCTCTGCCTGCGTCCTGTCTGCAGAAAAGAAAGGCAAGGGCTCCCCATGTAAGTGTGCAGGGACCTCACAGGACAGGAGCCACCCCTCTCTCAAATACCCTCTGCCTGCGTCCTGTCTGCAGAAAAGAAAGGCAAGGGCTCCCCATGTAAGTGTGCAGGGACCTCACAGGACAGGAGCCACCCCTCTCTCAAATACCCTCTGCCTGCGCCCTGTCTGCAGAAAAGAAAGGCAAGGGCTCCCCATGTAAGTGTGCAGGGACCTCACAGGACAGGAGCCACCCCTCTCTCAAATACCCTCTGCCTGCGTCCTGTCTGCAGAAAAGAAAGGCAAGGGCTCCCCATGTAAGTGTGCAGGGACCTCACAGGACAGGAGCCGCCCCCTCTCTCAAATACCCTCTGCCTGCGTCCTGTCTGCAGAAAAGAAAGGCAAGGGCTCCCCATGTAAGTGTGCAGGGACCTCACAGGACAGGAGCCGCCCCCTCTCTCAAATACCCTCTGCCTGCGCCCTGTCTGCAGAAAAGAAAGGCAAGGGCTCCCCATGTAAGTGTGCAGGGACCTCACAGGACAGGAGCCACCCCTCTCTCAAATACCCTCTGCCTGCGCCCTGTCTGCAGAAAAGAAAGGCAAGGGCTCCCCATGTAAGTGTGCAGGGACCTCACAGGACAGGAGCCACCCCTCTCTCAAATACCCTCTGCCTGCGTCCTGTCTGCAGAAAAGAAAGGCAAGGGCTCCCCATGTAAGTGTGCAGGGACCTCACAGGACAGGAGCCGCCCCCTCTCTCAAATACCCTCTGCCTGCGTCCTGTCTGCAGAAAAGAAAGGCAAGGGCTCCCCATGTAAGTGTGCAGGGACCTCACAGGACAGGAGCCACCCCCTCTCTCAAATACCCTCTGCCTGCGTCCTGTCTGCAGAAAAGAAAGGCAAGGGCTCCCCATGTAAGTGTGCAGGGACCTCACAGGACAGGAGCCACCCCTCTCTCAAATACCCTCTGCCTGCGTCCTGTCTGCAGAAAAGAAAGGCAAGGGCTCCCCATGTAAGTGTGCAGGGACCTCACAGGACAGGAGCCGCCCCCTCTCTCAAATACCCTCTGCCTGCGTCCTGTCTGCAGAAAAGAAAGGCAAGGGCTCCCCATGTAAGTGTGCAGGGACCTCACAGGACAGGAGCCACCCCTCTCTCAAATACCCTCTGCCTGCGTCCTGTCTGCAGAAAAGAAAGGCAAGGGCTCCCCATGTAAGTGTGCAGGGACCTCACAGGACAGGAGCCGCCCCCTCTCTCAAATACCCTCTGCCTGCGTCCTGTCTGCAGAAAAGAAAGGCAAGGGCTCCCCATGTAAGTGTGCAGGGACCTCACAGGACAGGAGCCGCCCCCTCTCTCAAATACCCTCTACCTGCGCCCTGTCTGCAGAAAAGAAAGGCAAGGGCTCCCCATGTAAGTGTGCAGGGACCTCACAGGACAGGAGCCGCCCCCTCTCTCAAATACCCTCTGCCTGCGTCCTGTCTGCAGAAAAGAAAGGCAAGGGCTCCCCATGTAAGTGTGCAGGGACCTCACAGGACAGGAGCCACCCCTCTCTCAAATACCCTCTGCCTGCGTCCTGTCTGCAGAAAAGAAAGGCAAGGGCTCCCCATGTAAGTGTGCAGGGACCTCACAGGACAGGAGCCGCCCCCTCTCTCAAATACCCTCTGCCTGCGTCCTGTCTGCAGAAAAGAAAGGCAAGGGCTCCCCATGTAAGTGTGCAGGGACCTCACAGGACAGGAGCCGCCCCCTCTCTCAAATACCCTCTGCCTGCGTCCTGTCTGCAGAAAAGAAAGGCAAGGGCTCCCCATGTAAGTGTGCAGGGACCTCACAGGACAGGAGCCGCCCCCTCTCTCAAATACCCTCTACCTGCGCCCTGTCTGCAGAAAAGAAAGGCAAGGGCTCCCCATGTAAGTGTGCAGGGACCTCACAGGACAGGAGCCACCCCTCTCTCAAATACCCTCTGCCTGCGTCCTGTCTGCAGAAAAGAAAGGCAAGGGCTCCCCATGTAAGTGTGCAGGGACCTCACAGGACAGGAGCCGCCCCCTCTCTCAAATACCCTCTGCCTGCGTCCTGTCTGCAGAAAAGAAAGGCAAGGGCTCCCCATGTAAGTGTGCAGGGACCTCACAGGACAGGAGCCACCCCTCTCTCAAATACCCTCTGCCTGCGTCCTGTCTGCAGAAAAGAAAGGCAAGGGCTCCCCATGTAAGTGTGCAGGGACCTCACAGGACAGGAGCCGCCCCCTCTCTCAAATACCCTCTGCCTGCGTCCTGTCTGCAGAAAAGAAAGGCAAGGGCTCCCCATGTAAGTGTGCAGGGACCTCACAGGACAGGAGCCACCCCTCTCTCAAATACCCTCTGCCTGCGTCCTGTCTGCAGAAAAGAAAGGCAAGGGCTCCCCATGTAAGTGTGCAGGGACCTCACAGGACAGGAGCCACCCCTCTCTCAAATACCCTCTGCCTGCGTCCTGTCTGCAGAAAAGAAAGGCAAGGGCTCCCCATGTAAGTGTGCAGGGACCTCACAGGACAGGAGCCACCCCTCTCTCAAATACCCTCTGCCTGCGTCCTGTCTGCAGAAAAGAAAGGCAAGGGCTCCCCATGTAAGTGTGCAGGGACCTCACAGGACAGGAGCCGCCCCCTCTCTCAAATACCCTCTGCCTGCGTCCTGTCTGCAGAAAAGAAAGGCAAGGGCTCCCCATGTAAGTGTGCAGGGACCTCACAGGACAGGAGCCGCCCCCTCTCTCAAATACCCTCTACCTGCGCCCTGTCTGCAGAAAAGAAAGGCAAGGGCTCCCCATGTAAGTGTGCAGGGACCTCACAGGACAGGAGCCGCCCCCTCTCTCAAATACCCTCTGCCTGCGTCCTGTCTGCAGAAAAGAAAGGCAAGGGCTCCCCATGTAAGTGTGCAGGGACCTCACAGGACAGGAGCCACCCCTCTCTCAAATACCCTCTGCCTGCGTCCTGTCTGCAGAAAAGAAAGGCAAGGGCTCCCCATGTAAGTGTGCAGGGACCTCACAGGACAGGAGCCGCCCCCTCTCTCAAATACCCTCTGCCTGCGTCCTGTCTGCAGAAAAGAAAGGCAAGGGCTCCCCATGTAAGTGTGCAGGGACCTCACAGGACAGGAGCCGCCCCCTCTCTCAAATACCCTCTGCCTGCGTCCTGTCTGCAGAAAAGAAAGGCAAGGGCTCCCCATGTAAGTGTGCAGGGACCTCACAGGACAGGAGCCGCCCCCTCTCTCAAATACCCTCTACCTGCGCCCTGTCTGCAGAAAAGAAAGGCAAGGGCTCCCCATGTAAGTGTGCAGGGACCTCACAGGACAGGAGCCACCCCTCTCTCAAATACCCTCTGCCTGCGTCCTGTCTGCAGAAAAGAAAGGCAAGGGCTCCCCATGTAAGTGTGCAGGGACCTCACAGGACAGGAGCCGCCCCCTCTCTCAAATACCCTCTGCCTGCGTCCTGTCTGCAGAAAAGAAAGGCAAGGGCTCCCCATGTAAGTGTGCAGGGACCTCACAGGACAGGAGCCACCCCTCTCTCAAATACCCTCTGCCTGCGTCCTGTCTGCAGAAAAGAAAGGCAAGGGCTCCCCATGTAAGTGTGCAGGGACCTCACAGGACAGGAGCCGCCCCCTCTCTCAAATACCCTCTGCCTGCGTCCTGTCTGCAGAAAAGAAAGGCAAGGGCTCCCCATGTAAGTGTGCAGGGACCTCACAGGACAGGAGCCACCCCTCTCTCAAATACCCTCTGCCTGCGTCCTGTCTGCAGAAAAGAAAGGCAAGGGCTCCCCATGTAAGTGTGCAGGGACCTCACAGGACAGGAGCCACCCCTCTCTCAAATACCCTCTGCCTGCGTCCTGTCTGCAGAAAAGAAAGGCAAGGGCTCCCCATGTAAGTGTGCAGGGACCTCACAGGACAGGAGCCGCCCCCTCTCTCAAATACCCTCTGCCTGCGTCCTGTCTGCAGAAAAGAAAGGCAAGGGCTCCCCATGTAAGTGTGCAGGGACCTCACAGGACAGGAGCCACCCCCTCTCTCAAATACCCTCTGCCTGCGTCCTGTCTGCAGAAAAGAAAGGCAAGGGCTCCCCATGTAAGTGTGCAGGGACCTCACAGGACAGGAGCCACCCCTCTCTCAAATACCCTCTGCCTGCGTCCTGTCTGCAGAAAAGAAAGGCAAGGGCTCCCCATGTAAGTGTGCAGGGACCTCACAGGACAGGAGCCACCCCTCTCTCAAATACCCTCTGCCTGCGTCCTGTCTGCAGAAAAGAAAGGCAAGGGCTCCCCATGTAAGTGTGCAGGGACCTCACAGGACAGGAGCCACCCCTCTCTCAAATACCCTCTGCCTGCGCCCTGTCTGCAGAAAAGAAAGGCAAGGGCTCCCCATGTAAGTGTGCAGGGACCTCACAGGACAGGAGCCACCCCCTCTCTCAAATACCCTCTGCCTGCGTCCTGTCTGCAGAAAAGAAAGGCAAGGGCTCCCCATGTAAGTGTGCAGGGACCTCACAGGACAGGAGCCGCCCCCTCTCTCAAATACCCTCTGCCTGCGTCCTGTCTGCAGAAAAGAAAGGCAAGGGCTCCCCATGTAAGTGTGCAGGGACCTCACAGGACAGGAGCCACCCCTCTCTCAAATACCCTCTGCCTGCGTCCTGTCTGCAGAAAAGAAAGGCAAGGGCTCCCCATGTAAGTGTGCAGGGACCTCACAGGACAGGAGCCACCCCTCTCTCAAATACCCTCTGCCTGCGTCCTGTCTGCAGAAAAGAAAGGCAAGGGCTCCCCATGTAAGTGTGCAGGGACCTCACAGGACAGGAGCCACCCCTCTCTCAAATACCCTCTGCCTGCGTCCTGTCTGCAGAAAAGAAAGGCAAGGGCTCCCCATGTAAGTGTGCAGGGACCTCACAGGACAGGAGCCACCCCTCTCTCAAATACCCTCTGCCTGCGTCCTGTCTGCAGAAAAGAAAGGCAAGGGCTCCCCATGTAAGTGTGCAGGGACCTCACAGGACAGGAGCCACCCCTCTCTCAAATACCCTCTGCCTGCGTCCTGTCTGCAGAAAAGAAAGGCAAGGGCTCCCCATGTAAGTGTGCAGGGACCTCACAGGACAGGAGCCACCCCTCTCTCAAATACCCTCTGCCTGCGCCCTGTCTGCAGAAAAGAAAGGCAAGGGCTCCCCATGTAAGTGTGCAGGGACCTCACAGGACAGGAGCCACCCCCTCTCTCAAATACCCTCTGCCTGCGTCCTGTCTGCAGAAAAGAAAGGCAAGGGCTCCCCGTGTAAGTGTGCAGGGACCTCACAGGACAGGAGCCGCCCCCTCTCTCAAATACCCTCTGCCTGCGTCCTGTCTGCAGAAAAGAAAGGCAAGGGCTCCCCGTGTAAGTGTGCAGGGACCTCACAGGACAGGAGCCACCCCTCTCTCAAATACCCTCTGCCTGCGTCCTGTCTGCAGAAAAGAAAGGCAAGGGCTCCCCATGTAAGTGTGCAGGGACCTCACAGGACAGGAGCCGCCCCTCTCTCAAATACCCTCTGCCTGCGCCCTGTCTGCAGAAAAGAAAGGCAAGGGCTCCCCATGTAAGTGTGCAGGGACCTCACAGGACAGGAGCCGCCCCCTCTCTCAAATACCCTCTGCCTGCGTCCTGTCTGCAGAAAAGAAAGGCAAGGGCTCCCCATGTAAGTGTGCAGGGACCTCACAGGACAGGAGCCACCCCTCTCTCAAATACCCTCTGCCTGCGTCCTGTCTGCAGAAAAGAAAGGCAAGGGCTCCCCATGTAAGTGTGCAGGGACCTCACAGGACAGGAGCCACCCCTCTCTCAAATACCCTCTGCCTGCGTCCTGTCTGCAGAAAAGAAAGGCAAGGGCTCCCCATGTAAGTGTGCAGGGACCTCACAGGACAGGAGCCACCCCTCTCTCAAATACCCTCTGCCTGCGTCCTGTCTGCAGAAAAGAAAGGCAAGGGCTCCCCATGTAAGTGTGCAGGGACCTCACAGGACAGGAGCCACCCCTCTCTCAAATACCCTCTGCCTGCGTCCTGTCTGCAGAAAAGAAAGGCAAGGGCTCCCCATGTAAGTGTGCAGGGACCTCACAGGACAGGAGCCACCCCTCTCTCAAATACCCTCTGCCTGCGTCCTGTCTGCAGAAAAGAAAGGCAAGGGCTCCCCATGTAAGTGTGCAGGGACCTCACAGGACAGGAGCCACCCCTCTCTCAAATACCCTCTGCCTGCGCCCTGTCTGCAGAAAAGAAAGGCAAGGGCTCCCCATGTAAGTGTGCAGGGACCTCACAGGACAGGAGCCACCCCCTCTCTCAAATACCCTCTGCCTGCGTCCTGTCTGCAGAAAAGAAAGGCAAGGGCTCCCCGTGTAAGTGTGCAGGGACCTCACAGGACAGGAGCCGCCCCCTCTCTCAAATACCCTCTGCCTGCGTCCTGTCTGCAGAAAAGAAAGGCAAGGGCTCCCCATGTAAGTGTGCAGGGACCTCACAGGACAGGAGCCACCCCTCTCTCAAATACCCTCTGCCTGCGTCCTGTCTGCAGAAAAGAAAGGCAAGGGCTCCCCATGTAAGTGTGCAGGGACCTCACAGGACAGGAGCCACCCCCTCTCTCAAATACCCTCTGCCTGCGTCCTGTCTGCAGAAAAGAAAGGCAAGGGCTCCCCATGTAAGTGTGCAGGGACCTCACAGGACAGGAGCCACCCCTCTCTCAAATACCCTCTGCCTGCGTCCTGTCTGCAGAAAAGAAAGGCAAGGGCTCCCCATGTAAGTGTGCAGGGACCTCACAGGACAGGAGCCACCCCTCTCTCAAATACCCTCTGCCTGCGCCCTGTCTGCAGAAAAACAGTAGCCTCCTAGGCCCTCCACAAGCCCCAAAGAATACGTTTATTCAGAGAAGTGAGAAAAAGCAGGAGGACAGGAAAACGGTCAAGCAGGACAAAATAATAATAGTTTGGCCATGAAACAAAGTCAGGGACCTTTGGTTCCTCCTCGAGGGCTACGGATAATATTCTTGGCCATGCCCTATGAGCTGTTTGGCAGATACAGAAAGCCCCACCAGGTGGAAGATGTTAACAGCATAATGACAGCACACGGACAGACCCCAGACCAGTTGGAACCAGAAGGTTAATGATTCTGATTCTCGATTACCTCACCACCAGAATCAGAAGAACGTCCATGAGCCGATCACGCATCCCACAAGCCCCCTTCCTCATTCTGTCTTCACAAACCTTTCCCTGAAAATTATCGAGGACTTCAGGTCTTTTGAGCACTCACTGCCTGGATTCCTTGATTATCGCCCGCAATAAATGCTGTGCTTTCCTTGAGCACAGCCTAGGGTCAGTAGACTGGTTTTACTGTGCAAGGCTGAGTGGCCCCAAGTTTCGGTCAGTAACACCCGGATCGAGGTGTGAATTTCCCAAGAATCCAGTAGGAGAGAGAGCACTTAGGAGGGAGAAAACCACACCTGTCGGTCAGTTGATGGCTCTTCTCGCCCCAGTCTATGGACTCTGCCTTGGCTCATGTCCTGGGGTGATAATCTGTGGCAGCTCAGTCTCCTGCTCCTTTGAAGACATGAGCTTTTGGGCACCTGATTTAAATATTTTAAACAGATTCACTTATGTAGAATCGATGGTGTCAGAAGCCTCCATCACCTGATGTCTCGTTGTCACCAAGTTATTATCCTTTGTTGTAAACAGGTAAACTCAATAAAGCAGGGAAATGACTAGCCCTGCCCCCAGCATGTGACTGGTTCATGAAGGTGCAAAGATTAGTACCTGGGTTTCCTGACTCCCCAGCCAGAATTATTGTAGACTCAAAGATTTTAAGTCAGAAGGGACCTTAGGATCCCTCTCATTTTATAGGTGAGAGCACCATGGTCTAGGTGGATTAAATGACTCAGCACACGTTGGCAAAAAGCTGGTGAGAGGCCCAGTGGACACCAGTTCAGGCACGCACTGTGGCTTTGAGAATCACACAAACTAGGTTCAGATTCTGCCTTCACCTCATTGCCAACCAGTCCATCCCTCTAAAATGGGGACTGTGCTGTGCTAAATCACTCAGTCGTGTCTGACTCTTTGCAACCCCATGGACTGTAGCCCATCAGGCTCCTCTGTCCATGGGATTCTCCAGGCAAGAAGACTGGAGTCAGTTGCCATTTCCTTCTCCAGGGGATCTTCCTGACCCAGGGATGGAACCTGAGTCTCTCAAGTCTCCTGCATCGGCAGGCGGGTTCTTTCCCACTAGCACCACGTGGGGTCAAAGGGGCATAGTCGCATCCATTTTGTAGCGGTGTTTAGCTACCAAAGGAAATACAAACTTTAAACTTCAAGCAGTAGCTAGCACGTAGCGGGCATGTCTTAGGTGCTAGCTCCTCTTTGCTCATCCCCTCTGGACTCCTAGTCCAGTGTTCTGGTGGCTGATTTGCCTTGATGGTCCCTAATACTCGAGACACCTCCCGTCCCCTGCCTTGTGGGGGAGGGTTAAGCCAACCTCCTCATTAACCACAATGACTGATTAAGTGTCAGCTGGTAATCCTAAAAACATCCCATTATTGAGACCTAGTAGAATCCCCAGTCGAAATCCAGGAAACTATCCTCAAAAGAGCCAGATGACCAAGCTTTTCCTCTTGTGTCTCCTGCACGGAGATTTTATAAGCGGTGATTATCATTGTCATTTTTTCCAGCTTCTCATTTTGGGGGGTTATTTACGGTCACATCCTACAAATACGTGCCTCCCGTGCATTCTCAGGGTGGTGACTCGGTTGAGTGTCCCTCCCTGGTCCCTCTCAGCTCTGATTTTTGGCTCAGTGATATCTCATTATATTCTAAAGAGCTACCCACAAAGCAGAGCACCACAGATGCAATTAAATCTGCTTCTGTAGCCACACCGCTCTTAAGCAAAATATATTGATCGCCAAAGCTTCGGACCCACTTTAATCAAGTAATCTAAACAAGGCTTAAGCCTCAGAAGCCGAGCGATGTGCCCGACTTCAAAGCGCTTTCTTACACTGAATTAATTTATCCAGGATGTACTGATGCTCCCCGCAGCCTCGTGGATTATAATGTTAGAGGTCGTGATCGGGGCTCTGATAATACCCTCGAGGCCCGGCCTCTATTGACTGTCATGTAAAAAGACACAAAGGGGAGGCGGTGCAGGGGAGGGGGGGGTTGATTGAGTAGGACTGAGCCGGCCCTGTCCCCTGCCCCCTGAGGGCGCTGCTCTCTGCCCCTGGCTCCACGGCTAGTTTCCGGGATGGGATGGGGAGTAGCCAGGGTCTGCGTCCAGAAGGGCTGCATGAACTGGGGAACTGCTGCAGGATGCCCCAGCTGAGGCTGAGTGGAAGCCAGAGGGATGACGAGTGTGTTTGTGTGTGCGTGTATGTGTGTGTGTGTACGTGTGTGTGAGTGCGTGTATGCGTGTGTGCGTGCGTGTGTGCGTGCGTGCGTGCGTGCGCGTGCGTGTGTTGTGGACTGGGAGGGAAACCGGACGTCTGCTGTTCTGGAGGTCAAGCTGCCAGTCACCCTCCGGCCGTACGTGCCCCTCCCACCATTCAGCCGGAGAACTGCCCCTCCGGACCACGGTCCCGTTCCAGATCTGGAGCCTCCGACCTTGTTACTCACTCATTCAACAACGGATTGAGAATTTGCGATGTGCTCAACATTATTCTAGGGCCTGAGGATACACCCATGGGTAGGAAGGAAAAAACCCACAGTTTTGGACTTCGCCGGTGCCCCAGTAGTAGGGATGCCCCTGCTAATGCCGGGGACGCAGGTCCGACCACTGGTTGGGGAAGACCCCACACGCCACGGGGCAAGAGACACCCCGCAGTGAGGCCTGCCCACCGCGCCCAGAGAGTAGTGCCCACTCCTGCAATTGGAGAACGCCAGGCACAGCAACAAAGACCCAGCACAGCCCCGATAAATAAGTGCATATTCTTTTAAAACCCATGTGTTAGGCGCTCAGTCGTGTCCGACTCTTTGCGACCCCCTGGATTGTACCCCACCAGGTTCCTCTGTCCATGGAATTCTCCAGGCAGCAATACTGCAGTGAGTAGCCGTTCCCTTCTCCAGGGCTCTTCCCAGCCCAGGGATCGAACCCAGGTCTGCTGCATTGCAGGCAGGTTCTTTACCGTCTGAGTCACCAGGGAAGCCTCCCAGAAACCCATGGTTTCATGGAATTCGATTTCCACTGGAGCGGATGGGAGAAAACTGACATGTTACATTTTCACTTATTGATTTGGTGATAGGCTGACGTGGGAACATACCCTAGAGGAAATAAGACAGGACGCAGGGACAGGGGGTGTGTGCGTGCAGGTCGAATGTCAGGGTGAGTTCAATTCAGTTCAGTTCAGTCGCTCAGTCATGTCCGACTCTTTGCAACCCCATGAATTGCAGCATGCCAGGCCTCCCTGTCCATCACCAACTCCCAGAGTTCACTCAAACTCACGTCCATCGAGTTGGTGATGCCATCCAGCCATCTCATTCTCTGTCATCCCCTTCTCCTCCTGCTCCCAATCCCTACCAGCATCAGAGTCTTTTCCAATGAGTCAACTCTTTGCATGAGGTGGCCAAAGTACTGGAGGTTCAGCTTAAGCATCATTCCTTCCAAAGAACACTCAGGACTGATCTCCTTTAGAATGGACTGGTTGGATCTTCTTGCAGTCCAAGGGACTCTCAAGAGTCTTCTCCAACACCACAGTTCAAAGGCATCAATTCTTCGGCACTCAGCTTCTTCACAGTCCAAACTCACATCCATACATGACCACTGGAAAAACCATAGCCTTGACTAGACGGACCTTTGTTGGCAAAGTAATGTCTCTGTTTTTGAATATGCTATCTAGGTTGGTCATAACTTTCCTTCCAAAGAGTAAGCGTCTTTTAATTTCATGGCTGCAGTCACCATCTGCAGTGATTTTGGAGCCCAAAAAAATCAAGTCTGACACTGTTCCACTGTTTCCCCATCTATTTCCCATGAAGTGATGGGACCAGATGCCATGATCTTTGTTTTCTGAATGTTGAGCTTTAAGCCAACTTTTTCACTCTCCACTTTCACTTTCATCAAGAGGCTTTTGAGTTCCTCTTCACTTTCTGCCATAAGGGTGGTGTCATCTGCATATCTGAGGTTATTGATATTTCTCTTGGCAATCTTGATTCCAGCTTGTGCCTTTGTTCAGTCAGTATGAAAATCTATGGGTCCTTATTGAAAAGGTGACATCTGAGCAAAGGCCTGAAGGAGGTGGGGGAGGGGCAGCACAGACTTCTGGGGAGGAGCAGGCGCAAAGGCCCTGAGACAGAGCTGTCTGAGGGTTTGAGGGGCAACAAGGAGGCCAGGGTGGCGGGGACAAAGTAGGCAAGAGGGGAGGGAGGAAGCCATGACATCAAGGGCCAGATGCAAGCGAAGACGGCCAGTGTGTTTAGTTCCCTCGGCACAAGGACCGGTGCTCCTCTTTGGCTCCTCTGGGAGTTCTGATATTCACCTATTATTATCACACTGGTGTAAGGCCTGCATCCAATTCTGATCGCTTATAGCCTCGCCTCATAGACTTCTAAGGTTCTTAGTTGTTCTCAGTTATTAGACACTCTTGTGTATTATCATCACCTTGTATCCCAGGAGTTAGTAGAGACTCCCTGCCCTTTGAGATGCAAATGAAATGGAATCCAGCGCTACTCTGTGTGTGGTCACAGCCTACTAGACTTCCTCCAATCTCTTCCACTCTCTGGGGAGTGAAAATGGTGACTGACTCGGTGTTCCTATTCTCCCCTGACTTCAGACTCCTCTGAGTTACTGATCACGTTGCTCAAGTGTGGGCCCCGCCCCCCGCCAGCTCCCATATTATTAACAACTCATTCTACGCAAGGCATTTGTAAGTAGAAGACTTCACTAAGGCTTTAGAGAGATGCAGGAAGGAAAGATGGAGGGAGGTAGAGGTCACTGAAAAGGGAAGGAAAGAAAGCACATATGCCTTTGCGTTTATTATTTGTCCATTTGCAACAGGAAGACTCTCCCTTGTGCCCCTTCTCAACCAAGCCATGTTCCTAAATAAACCCTTTCTCTTCTTCCAAATCCCTCACTCCTCACTTCTCCAGGTTCATTCCCTTTGCTTCTCATTCTCTCTCATCTTTCCAACTCAATTCCCAGTCACTTTTGCAAACAAAAGAGTTCTTCACCCCTACAGCTCAGAGCTTATCATCTGTAGGTCATCGGTGGGACAGTCGCTCCCGGTCCCTCTTTTGAGCAACGCAGAGAAACCGACCTGGCTTTGAACTTCATCCCACCCTTCTCCCAGCCACCGGTCTCCGCTATGCATGAGTGTATCGCCTGCAGGAGGAAGAATCTACCACAAGCAGCCTTGGTTTTAAGAGCTTTAGTTCTTCTCTTTATTATTAATGATGAGAAAACGGATGCGATGTGAGATTAGATGGATAAATAACTATCCCAATCTAGCACGGTTAGTAGCCAGGAGAGAGGAGATTTGAATCCAGGTGTGATGAAGGCAAATTTATGCCATTTCCACTACAGCATCACGAATTCAATGAAAACCGCGTTGTTATACCTGCCTAGATCAGCTACATACATTCACAGAGTGTTTCCTCAGCGGAAGCACCAGGCTGGGAAGGCTGATGGGGGCATGAGGATGGAGAATAAATGGTCCCTTCATCAAAGTGATCCTTCCTGTCACAGGGAGCCAGGCCAGATGGTCGATGAACTAAAGTGAAAATTCAGGAGATACAGGAGAGCAGGATAAAATACTCCAAAAATCCCTTGCTGCTGCTACCGCTGCTAAGTCGCTTCTGTCGTGTCCGACTCTGTGCGACCCCATAGACAGCAGCCCACCAGGCTCCCCCGTCCCTGGGATTCTCCAGGCAAGAACAGTGGAGTGGGTTGCCATTTCCTTCTCCAATGCATGAAAGTGAAAAGTGAAAGTGAAGTCACTCAGTCGTGTCCGACTCTTGGCGACCCCATGGACTGCAGCCTACCAGGCTCCTCCGCCCATGGGATTTTCCAGGCAAAAGTACTGGAGTGGGGTGCCATTGCCTCCTCCTCCAAAAATCCCTTACCTGTCTATTAAAGAAGGTGGCGCGAGTGGTTAAGAACCATCCTACCAACACAGGAGACGTAAGAGACGCAGGTTCCTTCCCTGGGTTGGGAAGATCTCCAGAGGAGGGCACGGCAACCCACTGCAGTCTTCTTGCCTGGAGAATCCCACGGACAGAGGAGCCTGGCGGGCTGCAGTCCATGGGGTCGCACAGAGCCGGACACGACCGAAGCGACTGAGCACGCACGAAGGAAGCGGGACAGCGGTGCTCATGAACTTGATTGTGAAATCCTGGTGAGTTACGTACCTGCTCTGTGCCTCATTTGTTTTCAGTTGTAAAATGAAGATAATAACGGTGCCCTCCGTACAGGATCACTGCAAGTTACGTGAACTAATACCCGTAACATACTTAGTGCCGGCACACAGCAAGCCCGCAGTAAATGTGAGCTGTTGTGATTAAAAAATGCATGGTGTGCTTGGCCAGGAATGATGTTCTTTGATAAATGTCACCGTCCCCTGTGGACGGGGAGGAATGAAGCAGCCTCCTCCACGCCACAGGGCCATTTCTGGCAGAGGCAGGGATAGAATGATGGCCTTTGGAGGCTGGTCTGCTATTGTTCCCTATGTTCCAACTGAGAGAAATCAACGAGATCATAGAACAGGGAAGGAAAGAAAGCAAATATACATCCCTCTGCATTTATTTCCTGAGAGAGCAGGAAAGACTGCCAGGCAAGTTTATAGAAAAGGTGGGGTCGACCTCTTTTAGATGATTTATTTATTTTTAATTCTTGATCATGTCGGGCCCTCTCTGGTTGCAGACAGGCGGGCTCCTCCTCGCCGCGGCGACTGGCTTCTCATAGCCACGCACCAGGCTTCCTGTTGCAGAGCATAGGCTCCGGGTGCGGGGGCCTCGGTGGTTGAGGTCCACGGGCTCAGCCACCTCGTGGCATGTGGGGTCTTCCTGGATCACAGACCAAACCCACACCCCCGGCATTGGCAGGCAGAGTCCCAACCCCCGGGCCACCAGGGAAGCCCGGAGGGACTGATGTGAGATGGAGCAGATCGTGTTTAGGAAAGCAAGTGTGAGGAACAGCAGCAGCAGCAGCGAATTCTGCACCAGACTCACGCTCCGCACTCTGAATGGCGGTCCCATTCGGACGCATGCTGGCCAGGTAGGGACTCCGTTCCCCAGTTCGCCTTGTGGCCGAGGGGGCAGCCATACTGAAACATTCTCACCAACGCAATGTGAGCAGAAGAAAGGGGTCCCCTCCCAGGCTGGCACCGTCAGACTTGGGGTGTGCCTCCTCCATGCCCCCTCCCCTCTCTCGCTGACAGCATTGATGGGTCAGGGCAGCAGCACCCTAGTGCCGGGCTTCTCAGGCTTCCTGGGGAGACGGGCTCCGCAGGCCCGTCTAGCTGGGGCGGTGCTGCACGCCCACAAGACATGCCTGTGCACCCGCTGTGTCTCAGATACGAAAGGATGACGCAAGGGCAACCCTTGCTGGATGCCTTATAATTTGCAGGCTCTTCGTATGTCTTGGAATAATTCAGATCCAAGTAAATGCATGTTCTGAGGCTCAAATGAAATTACAGGCATCGAAGTGCTTTTTGAAAAAATATGGTAAGCGAATTTTAGTTTATGAAGCAGCTAGAGGTGAGAGGAGCCTGAAGGAAGGGTTCAGGGAGCCCCATGAGGCCGCAGAGACCCTACAGGGCAGTGAGCAAAGGCTAGACTTGGGAGTGAGACCAAAATGCTTTCTGCGCCCAGAGTCACAAATCCCAGCTGAGTGGCCTTGAGGGGAGGAACGAAGCGTACTCTCCATGAGGGAAGACTCTTATGGTGACAGTGCAGGATTGGTAAGAAGGTCTGCGAGAGGGTACATGAAGACCTGAGCGCTCCGGTGTGCCAGCCAGCAGGAGACATTCAAGCAGCTGGCACATCCAAGCGGGGTGATTTGAGAGACTGTGATAAAGAGCAGTTTACACCGGTGGGTGGAGACAGGGAAACGAAGGGACTGCAGTCTCGGGTCCGGGCTGAGGAGCAGCCCTTACTGCCCTAGGCCTGAAGTGGGGAGAAGCATAGTAACAGTCATCAGAGTCCAGAAGCTGCACTAATCCAGGCGGCAGGAAGGAGAAGGCCACGCAACAGGAAGAGTGGCTGGCACGCAGATGGACACTGCTGGCCTGTGGGGTCTCTGCGGGGAGAGGACTGGGGAGTACAGATGCCCACCTTCCTCTCTGCCCACCCTCCCACTGCCAGACTCGAGCGGGAGGCAGAGGAAGCCAGGACCCTTGATCAGCGCAGAGGAAGGAAAGGCACCGGGTCCAGGGATGCTGTCCCCCAGTCCAGCACACGGAGCTGCCTAACTTACAAGAGCACGAAAAAAAAGAAGAGGGAGGGAAGAAAAAGAATTTATAGTCTGTAGATGTAACTGCAAATGAGAAGTCCGCATGCTTCTTCCGAGGCACCACTTAGCTGAAAATTGGACCTCCCGGATGCCGGGCTGCAGGTCTGTTCTCACCTCGAGCAGAGAAGATGAGCAAAGGCTCTTTCTGTGCTGGCCTCTTGCCAGGCCCTTTTCCACCTCTTTATTCCTTGTTCTCTGCTGTCCTTGCCTTAGAAACCACCATCTGGCGGCAACCCGCCTAAAGGAAGGGATCGGTGAGCCGAGGACCCGGGGTGCGTCCCCCGCTGCCTTAAGAGATGATTAGTGGCTGCTTGTCGGCAGATGCAGCTCGGTGGCATTTTAATATCCAAATGTCCCCCCACCCTCAGGAGGGAGGCCGCGGATGACTGGAGGCGTTTCACACAGAGAGCGGTGATTGCGGCAGCAATAATTTCCTTCAACAGCCATTCAAGCACTTCTGAATGTGTTTTAAAAAAGAAAGAGAGGAGGAAAGGGGAGGGGGAGGGGCAGGAGTCCTCCCTGTTTCCTGGCAAAAATCAGCGTTCACGCAGCGAGCTTGAGTTGGATGGGACGTTAGCCTCAGCGTGGCTGTGGTTTTGAGTGCCTTGTCAGTGACTACCTTTCAGCCCGGAGACATGGGCAAGGGCAACTTGGAGATGAACCAGGGCTGTCCCCAGACCCCAAGATACAGCCCCGGCCGAGTCTAGCCGTCTTTAGGGTGGGTCACGCCTGGTCTGCCCGTGGGTCCCGAGTGATGCTGCGTCAGGCCTCCGGGAATAAATGACTCTTCTCAGTCGAGCCCCTTCAGTCCACAGAGCAGCCGGTTCTCTGGCCAGAGCCTGTGCTCGGACCTGTGGTCCATTTATCAAAAGGCAGGCAGAGTGTGGTTGAACTGTCATTCAGACTCAACAAATACTTACGGAGGGTCTACCTGGTGCCAAGCAGGGCTCCAGGTACTGCAGTTGCAGCAGGGAAGGTCTGCAGAATAGTAACAGCTGGCAAAGCCCCATGATGACCAAGCAGAACAGAGGTCTGGGACAGTGTCCTGGAGGCCCAGTGGGTTCGTGGAGGCCAGGCACCCACTCTTAGGTGCTGGATCATAGCAAGGCCAGGGGTCGTCTGGGTCAGGGTGCGGTCAGCTGTGGCAGCAGGGGGCACTGAGCCTCAGAACAGGAGCTGCCAGTTGGCCTGGAATCACGTCAGCCCCTTGCCAATTGCGATAGGCCCACCGGTACGTGGCAGCTGAAAAATACACAATGCTCTCTCCCATGTGGACTTTATGCTTTCTTTCAACCATCAAGAAGCAGTCAGCTGGTCTTTTCCATGCTTATTGCAGGGATGTTGTTTCAAAGTCTTGCCAAAGGTAGGGGCAGCTCTCTTTTCTGTGCCAGGTCTTCGGAGACTCACCTGCCAATGCAGGAGATGTAAGAGACTCAGATTCGATCACTAGAGGGGAAGATCCCCTGGACGAGGCATGGCAACCCACTCCAGGATTCTTGCCTGGAGAATCCCATGGACAGGGGAACCCTGGGAGGGTGGGGGGCTACAGTCCCTGGGGTCGCAAAGAGTCGGACACAAATAAAGCGATTTACAATACACACACGTGCTCGTCTGAATTACTCTTAGATCAAGTTGCCAAATGTCTCCTGAACATCCAAACGTGCCAACAGGCTTGTAAACAGGAGAACAGTTTGCAGAACAGCATATGACTCATTTGCATAAAAAGGAAGGTATGTACAAATGCATATAATCCTACACGAAGAATATGTGCACACACGCAGCTGCGGCGAATGTTGGAAGAAGACATGTTTCCGTCATTTCCTTCAGACTTCAGAGGCAGAAAAGGCTCTCTTACCTTCGAGAAATGTGTTATGAAACCTACCTGGTTTCCTTTTTTTTTAAATTAATTTATTTTTTAATTGGAGGATGATTTCTTTACAGAATTTTGTTGTTTTCTGTCAAACCTCAACATGAATCAGGCATAGGTACGTATGTGTCCCTTCCGTTTGAACCTCCCCCCCAGCTCCCTCCTCCCACCCCTCTAGGTTGGTCCAGAGCCCCCGTTTGGGTTTCCTGAGACAGACAGTGCATTCGGTGCCCCTCCTGGGGACCTCGGATGCCAGCTTGTGTCCTCATTTTCATCGTGGTGGGCGCCTCTTGAGAAGAGTGAGTCTCAACCTTGGCTGCAGTTAGTCTCACTTGGGCAGCTTGAAAAAGTCCTGAGGCCCCGGCCACACCCCAGAGCAATTAAGTCAGAACCTCTCGGGGTGGGGCCCAGACAACCTATTTTTGAAGGATGTGCAGCTGTGTTTCAGAACACTGCTCCAGGGACTGTGCTGGTAGTAGAGTGGATAAGAATCCAACTGCCAATGCAGGGGACTCGGGTTCGATCCCTGGTCAGGGAAGATTCCACAGGCTGGGCAGCAACTGTAGGCCGTGCACCACAGCGGCTGAGCCCATGAGCCACAACTACTGAACTCTGCATGCTTAGAGCCCGTGCACCGCAACACAGAGTAGTCCTGACTCACCCCAACTAGAGAAAGCCCACGTGTAGCAACAAAGATCCAGCGAAACCAAGATTAAAAAACACAACACAGCTCCAGCCTTAGGTCTGAATCCTGCCTTTCCCTCCCTTACCTTTATTGACATTTTCCTTGGATTTGATTTTTATTTATGTGTAATTTTTTCATTTGATTTTGGGTATCTGTAAATTGCCACAAGTCCTCTCTGGAACAAGATATAAAATAGACAAAAATTATAAATACATATTCAAATCACATGGCCAGAGCTGTGTAGTTTCAGTGGGGAGAATATTCTCCATATATGAGGGGATGTGGGAGAGCTGAAATCCCATCACGCACCTGGGCGTGGGACCAGTCTGCCCCCCCAGAAAAGCCCTCCTCTCGAAGATCTCAAAGGAAGACATCCTTTGGCCCAGTAGCCGCCCTTGTAGACACCGTATTTGTGGGCGGGAGTAAGGTCGAGAGAATTCAGATTCTGTAGGAAATAAGTTCCAGAATGCGTCAGCGTATTTTCTTCCTGGTTATTTGAGGACAACTTGACCTGCTAAATACAGCTCATGTGTGACTGGGAGAAGTTGGATGTGATGCCTTCCCGAGGGGAATCTCCCCATCGTCATTTGCTAAGTTCGGGGCTGATTGGGATAACTACCTCCCACGGGAATTATGCTCACTGTTTCTCAGGTGGGAGCCAGGGGGCTAGTGCCAGGGTGGGGGAAGCAGGTGGTCCATTCTCTCTTTCCACCCAGATTACCCTCTTTTGAATGTTCACCTTATGCATCTGCCCCTGGTATCTTGCAAGGAGTCCATGCCTTGTGGGTAAGTAGGGTTGGAGAGGAAGGCTGACTTCTGCCCTGAACTGCAGTTGCAAATTCAAATGCCCACGGAGGGCAGAGAAGCAGGGGTGCGGGAGTGAAGACTTAGGGTACAAGGACAAGGAGCGGGTGGGGTTGAAGGGATCACAGAGCGCTTGACGGAAGTGCCGCCTCCTGGTGAAACGGGGGTGGGAGCGGCTGAAGGGCAACAAGTAGGATTCTGGAGAGAGAGGGTCCAGAGGAGAAAAGCCCCCTAAAGAGAAGGGACAGATCCACTTTGAAAGTTTGCCCAAGGGCACCAGTTGCCATGGGCTCAGGTGGGAGCTTTAAACTCAGATGCCTCACACACCTGTATCTTCAGTCACAGGCAGGACCAGGCAAGGCAAGGGAATGTCGGTCAATAGCCCAGTGGCAACTGAAGAAAGAGTGCTCTCTGGAGCAGTAGGGACTCCGGCCACGTTGCTGCAGATTCCTGAAAGTCCTCCCAGGAGTCGCAACGCCCCTTGCCCACCAGGCAGCCAGTTCTTAGATAAGTCCTGGGCAGAAGTAACCAGGGCACCTGAAGGAAATCAAAGCTCACACTGCTGAGAGCAGGAACTTCCAGAACCCCTGAGACTGATGTTAGCCAGCTTATTGCCCAGGAGACTCTACCAGAGAACTTAAAAATAGCATCTTCTCTAATTGCTTGAGTCTCTGGGTGTTTAGTAACCATGTCTGGCAGGGACTATACCCGAGGCAGGCTGGCTGTGGGGAAAGACATTGTTAAAATAAAACTATTAGCTTAATAGGTTTGATGAAAAGAGTGGCGGATCGGGAATTTCCCCTTGCAATGTCTTCTCCAGTCCAAACAGTTCTTGAAACCAGTGGGCCATGTTAGTTGCTGACTAAAATGTCCCAGTATCTCTCAAGTTGTTTTATTTTTCTTATGAGCCGAACAACCATTACCTCTGAAAACAGCTGGAAGTCCCAGAGTTTCCAGTGTCAAATAGGACCACGTGTCACTACCTCTTTTTCACTCCTGATTTATTTATGATGCTTTGTTCCCTAGTGACTATGCACACACACGTGCACATCACAAGCATGTGGGCACACTCACATGTGCACGGTCTTGCCATCTTTCAGGGAAAAGAAGCATCTGCTGATGAACTGGAAGCATGGAGTTGTGAAGACGGTTGGCAAGGCCAAGGGTTCTGTGATGTCAACATACTGAAGAACGTCAAGCCAAGAATAGTCTGAGCATAAAGGATCAGGATGAGGTGAAATTCGCTGAGGGAGTGTATTAAAAATGAGTGCTGGGACTTGCCTGGTGGTCCAGTGGTTAAGACTCCATGCTTCCAATGTGAGGGGCACGGATTCCATCCCTGGTCAAGGAACTAAGATCCCACATGCTGTGAAGCAAAAAAAAAATATAAGAAAGATCATCATAGATTGCTCATATTTTTTTTAAAAAGTCCTTTCAGGTCTACTTTTGATGGGTTTAAAGATGGCCCAAAGAGTGTCTGCGAAGACAGGTAACGATTACTGTCTTTACACCACCACGCTGCTGGTCAGTGTCTCCAAAGAGAATTACGTGACCTGTCAGGCCAGAAAGGGGAATAGTTTTGTTTTTCAGTGGCTCAGTCGTGTCTGACTCTTTGCAACCCCATGGACTGCAGCATGCCAGGCCTCCCTGTCCTTCACCATCTCCCGGGGTTTACTCAAACTCATGTCCATTGAGTCGATGATGCCATCCAACCATTTCATCCTCTGTCGTCCCCTTCTCTTCCTGCCTTCAATCTTTCCCAGCATCAGGGTCTTTCCCACTGAGTCAGTTCTTCGAATCAGGTGGCCAAAGTATTGGAATTTTAGCTTCAACATCAATCCTTCCAATGAACACTCAGGACTGATCTCCTTTAGGATGGACTGGTTGGATCTCCTTGCAGTCCAAGGGACTCTCAAGAGTCTTCTCCAACCCCACAGTTCAAAAGCACCCGTTCTTCAGTGCTCAACTTTCTTTAAGGTCCAACTCTCACATACATACATGACCACTGGAAAAACCATAGCCTTGACTAGATGGACCTTTGTTGGCAAAGTAACGTCTCTGCTTTTTAACATGCTGTCTAATTTGGTCATAACTTTCTTTCCAAAGAATAAGCATCTTTTAATTTCATGGCTGCAGTCACCATCTGCAGTGATTTTGGAGTCCAGGAAAGTAAAGTCTGTCACTGTTTCCATTGTTTCCCCACCTATTTGCCATGAAGTGATGGGACCAGATGCCATGGTCTTCGTTTTCTGAATGTTGAGCTTTAAGCCAATTTTTTCACTCTCCTCTTTCACTTTCATCAAAAGGCTCTTTAGTTCTTCTTCCCTTTCTGCCATAAGGGTGGTGTCATCTGCATATCTGAGGTTATTGATATTTCTCCTGGAAATCTTGATTCCAGCTTGCGATTCATCCAACCCAACATTTCTAATGGTGTACTCTGCATGTAAGTTAAATAAGCAGGGTGACAATATACAGCCTTGACGAACTCCTTTTCCTATTTGGAACCAGTCTGTTGTTCCATGGCCAGTTCTAACTGTTGCTTCCTGACCTGCATACAGATTTCTCAAGAGGCAGGTCAGGTGGTCTGGTATTCCCATCTCTTTCAGAATTTGCCACAGTTTGTTGTGATCCACACAGTCAAAGGCTTTGGCATAGTCAATAAAACGGAAATAGATGTTTTTCTGGAACTCTCTTGCTTTTTTGATGATCCAACAGATGTTGGCAATTTGATCTCTGATTCCTTTGCCTTTTCTAAATCCAGCTTGAACATCAGGAAGTTCACGGTTCATATATTGTTGAAGCCTGGCTTGGAGAATTTTGAGCATTACTTTACTAGCGTGTGAGATGAGTGCAATTGTGCGGTAGTTTGAGCATTCTTTGGCATTGCCTTTCTTTGGGATTGGAATGAAAACTGACCTTTCCCGGTCCTGTGGCCACTGCTGAGGTTTCCAAATGTGCTGGCATATTGAGTGCAGCACTTTCACAGCATCATCTTTCAGGATTTGAAATAGCTCAACTGGAATTCCATCACCTCCACTAGCTTTGTCTGTAGTGATGCTTTCTAAGGCCCACTTGACTTCACATTCCAGGATGTCTGGCTCTAGGTAAGTGATCACATCATCGTGATTATCTGGGTTGTGAAGATCTATTTTGTACAGTTCTTTTGTGTATCTTGCCACCTCTTCTTAATATCTTCTGCTTCTGTTAGGTCCATACCATTTCTGTCCTTTATTGAATCCATCTTTTCATGAAATGTTCCCTTGTTATCTCTAATTTTCTTGAAGAGATCTCTAGTTTTTCCCATTCTGTTGTTTTCCTCTATTTCTTTTCACCGATCTCTGAGGAAGACTTTCTTATCTCTCCTTGCTATTCTTTGGAACTCTGCGTTCAAATGGGTATATCTTTCCTTTTCTCCTTTGTTTTTCCACTTCTCTTCTTTTCACAGCTATTTGTATTTTAATTTAGCACCCTTTTAATTAAAGACAAAAAGATTATAGCCAAAAATAACACAAAGGCCACTTAGGGTCGAAGAACACACTTGCAATATTTATTACCTTTGATAGAAGTGGAAATGTAGCAGCATAAATGTTTGAACAGGTACATCTTCCCCCTTCAAATATGAACATGTCAAGAGGTATTTTAAAAGCCCTTCCTCCTTGATTTTGTAATTCACATTTCACCCCTACATCTGAGCAGCTTCAACATAAGATCATAGTAAACCATTTCCTTCTTATTTAGTAAGTCAGGAATTAAGGCATCAGTTATATTTGAATACAGCAAGAGCTTGCAGAGCAAGAGAGGGGGACTTTTAAGTACTTGGTTGTTGTTGATCTGTGGAAGAACTCGGCTCCTGCCACTCACCAGACACATAAAGGTGATCGGGAGGAAGGGCTCGTGGTGGAGATGACCTGCTGTTTCCTGCGTCTGCTGAAAAAGACTTAAACTGCTGGGAGATGAAAGGGTTTCTCATCAGTGAGAGCTGTCAAGCACCAGGCTCAGCGCGAGTGGTGATGAAACGCTTTTGCATATGTGTGTTTTCCAGAATAGTTTGGGAATAGCAATTTTTGAAGGCAGGAAGTCACAGCTTCATTATTCCTGCTACATGTATTAATGAGTCACATTTCATTTATTTTTAAAAGGAGCTATAAATAAAGCCAGGGCATGGTTCCAGTACTGTTTATATTGAAAAGTTATATATATATATTTTTTTCATTTTTGGGGGGAATCACTGGAATATAAAAATACTTCATATTCACTGGAGTTTGTAATATCAACGATACTCCTCCCCTCAGGATTTTTGTAACTTTAAATACTCTTCCTTTAGAAGACAGTATTTTGGGGACTTCCCTGGCAGTCCAGTGGTTGAGACTGAAAGTTTCCACTGCTGAGGGCTTGGGTTTGATCCCTGGTCAGGGAGCTAAGATTCTGCATGTTGTGTGGTACGGCCCAGAAGAAAAAAAAAAAGACAATGCTTTGGTCTGAAATATATGTACACATAATACTTAAATATATATGGAGAAAAAAAGTCAAGAAGTGGATGTGTTAGATTACCATGTTGGTTCTTTTTCATAATTCTGCCATCCCTCCCCATTCTTGCCAAAGTTCCCTGACGCAGTCTTCTGTCCCACGCGGCCATACTGTTTCGGCTAACATCAATAGAAGGTGAAGTCAAAACATAGGCGACGGCCAACAAAAAGGTTTTACATGCTGTTTATGTGCATTGGCTTGACCGTTTGCGTTCCTATCTGGCAGCGTGAGAAGAACCTGCCCTAGGTAGTGGCTGATCTTAAAAGATCAGATCTTGGTCAAGACAGATGAGGAGCAGACTTGGATTTGACTCGAAGCCTGAGCCAAGGCACAGCAGCCAACTCACAAACCTCTGAGTGGGGATAAACACTCGTTGTTGCAAGTCACTGAGATTTTTGGAATTGTTACACAGTAATAACTAATAGAGGAGGCTTCAGATGATTTTTAAAACTTGTTTTCTTGTTGTACATCTGCAGTTCCGTGCTTTATACAATGAAAAAGGAATGTTATTTCATTCAGTCAGCCAATAGTTATAAATGAATCACCTCCTGCATGCCTGCCCCTCTGCTGGATACTAGGAAAAAACAGGTGATGGAAAAACAGTTGATTTACATGTCCTCACAGAACCTGGAGTCTAATAGGGCAGATGGACGTTCGTCTAATCACAAATGTACACACACAAAAGTTAACTGCCGCGAGAATAGCGCTACAGCAAGGCAGTGCATGTGGCTAGAAGCACATGGAAAATGGAAATGTGACTTAAGCAGAGACGCCGGGAAGGGCGTCACAGAGGAGGTGACAACTGAGCTGAGATCCGGAGAATGAGTAGGAGTTAACCGGATGGAGGGGGTGTGAGGAAAAAAGAAACTTTTGGTAATAATAGCTTTGTTTTTATTTTTCAGGTCCTGTCTGACTGCCATAACAAGTAATATTTAGCCTGAGGACCAAATTACCATTGATCTTGATGCCAACAGCCTAGAGCTATATAGCGGGAGCTCCTAGCTGTCCATCAAAACCCGTGGCCCCTCTCCCACAGTTCGGGATGTTCCTGCAACGTGGCCACCCTGACGGACTCGAGCATTTCGCAGCTCCGCAGCTGTGTTCAGTTGCCGCTGCTCTTGCCGGCGGGCCTGAACCCCAGTGATGGGTATCACTTCTGGACCAGGACTATTAAGAAGTAGCTGTGCCTGCCCCTCCTGGCTCTTTCCCCTCACCCAGCAGATGAAGCTGACAACAAGAGGGCTCTGAATGACCCCCTGGAAGAAAGCTGTCCACCACCTGGAGACGCCTACCTTGGGATACCTGCTCACTGTTCTATTCACAAGAAATCAACTGTTATGTCAAATCGCTGAAGTCTGGAGACATATTTGTTATAACAGTTGTATTATGATGAGTAATAAACTTCACAAAATTTTACGCTAACCTTATTCAAGATTCCACATTGCATTTAGTTGCATCGAACAGCTTTGGCTGCATGCTACAAATTCTGATAAATCCTCTTTTCATTTTTATTCTGTTACAAATATTTTATTTTTCCTTATTACGGCTTCTTAGATATACCCAGGGGCTTCCCAGGTGGCTCAGTGGTAAAGAATCTGCCTGCCAATGCAGGAAACAGAAGAGAAGCGGGTTCGATCTCTCTGGAGGAGGAAACGGCAAGCCACTCCACTAGTCTTGCTTGGAGAATCACACGGATGGAGGGACCTGATGGCTTACAGTTCACGGGGTTGCAAAGACTCAGATACAACTGAGTGACTGAGCACACAGCACAGATACAGCCATCATTTAAAAGCGGACATTTAATTTCTAAAGGCATGGGGTTTTTCAAGTATCTTTCATATCAAGTTCTCACTTCAGTATTAATTTCTCATTTAAATGCTTTCTTCTCTGCAATCAGTCTCTGTGTTTTTTCAGTCTCTTAACTTTATTGAGGCTTCAATGGCTACATCAAAGATCTCACACCACACTTGAAAATATATGGGTTGTTCCCAAATATCTTTTGACATTGATTTCGATTAGAACATATATTTTCAAAATGAATTCAGCATTTTCCTGATTCGCACGTGCATACAGTCAACCTTTTAACTGAGCGGAATATTTGCTTTGTGTAAATGAACTTCAGGCTCAATTTTCATCTTACCCCCCAACCCCACCCGCCAGACACCCGGTAGGAGCTGTGTTGTGTGGTGTGTGGGGATCCTGTTGTCTCAACTGATCGGTGACTTTGATAGAACTGCTTGATTTTATATACTATTAATTTTGTTTGCTTCTCCACTTTTTATGGATTCTTATGGGTGCTACTGGCATTTTCAGGATGAGGAATGTTTTCCACAAATCAAGGGTGTTCTGCTGGAACCTGAGACACATCGCCTTGAAAGAAATGCCATATTTACTCACATAAATCTGAAAGGCTACATTTGTGAGGGTGGGTGCCAGACGGAGGAGCCTGATTTGAGAGCCAGAGGGGAGCCATTGTAGGTTGGCTAGTGGAGGAATGATATGACTGAAGAGGTGTTTTAGGAAGATGAATCTGATTGTATCACAGAGAAGAAATGAGAAAGAAAATAGCTCAGAGGCATGGGGACCAAGTGTTGCAATAATCCAGCTGTGAAATAAAGAGGCCTGGCTCGGGATGCAGCAGTAGGAACGGAGAGAAACAGGTGACTAGAGGCTGAAGAAACGAAGGAGCAACACGCGACCACTGTTCCCAGCTCATCAACTGCTCGTACCAAAGCCCCGCGGTTCCAGGTAGCAATTCACAACTATGGTTCCATCAGCACCATCTTCTCCACAAAAATAACAGTACAGTCATTAAATGTACAGTGAAAAATGAAAGTGTTAGTCACTCAAAGTCACTCAATTCTTTGCAACCCCATGGACCATAGCCTGCCAGGCTCCTCGTCAGTGGGATTCTCCAGGCAAGAATACTGGAGTGGGTTGCCATTCCCTTCTCCAGGGGGTCTTCCCAATCCAAGGATTGAACCTGAGTCTCACACATTGCAGGAAGATTCTTTACCCTCTGAGCCACTGGGGAGGTTGTCACAGAAAAAAAGGAGTAATTGCTTCACTAATAGAAATGAAACAAATGAGCTATTTTCCAAAATCATGTTTAGAGCTGACTACTCTCTAGAGAGGAAAGGATTGCACATCTTAGTTGGAAGGGAAAAATGACTTAAATACATTTTTAAGAGAAAAGAAATAAGCTAAAGGCTAGGAGCTTAGCATGAGAGGAGAGAGCATGCCTGAAAATGGTGTTGGGGAATGTTGGAAAGTTGCATCTGTGTGTGTTTTGCTGGAGTAATGATCAGACTGAGTCCTGGCCTGCCCTCCTCCCTGCCCTCCACTCCCACCACTCTGCCCTGCCCACTGCGCTGTAGAAACAGGCCTGCTTTTTCTTTCTTTGGCCGAGCCCTGTGGCATGCAGGATCTTAGTTCCCAGACTAGGGATCGAACCTGTGCCCCTGCAGTGGGGGCACTGAGTCTTAACCATTGGACCACCAGGGAAGTCCTAGAAGCAGGTCTGCTTTCTGCTCCTCAAACGTGCATGTTCATCACTACCTTAGGCCCCTTACCCAGCTCTCTGCTAGGTCTGGAGCACTCTTCCCACTGGCTTCTTCCTGCCACTTACACTTCACCTTAAAGAGCCCCTTGGAGAGGATTTCCTGGCCCCCTAACCCAAAGCAGCACCTCCACCCACCCCCCATTTATCCCCGTTTCACTGTAATCCTGTCAGAGCATCTATTCTAACTGCTGTCCTCTCATTTACTTAATTGCTGGTTGTCAGTCTGTCTGGCTAGAGTTTAAGCCCCCTGAGAGGGCCCCTAGACAATCTGATTCCCCACAGGATCTAGAACAGGCTTCACTTTAGTATGAGTGCAATAAATATTTGTACCTCACTTAAAAAACTAAGACCATGGCATCTGGTCTCATCACTTCATGGCAAATAGAAGGGGGAAAAGTGGAAACAGTGACAGATTTTCTCTTCTTGGGCTCCAAAATCACTGCAGACAGTGACTGCAGCCACAAAATTAAAAGACGCTTGCTCTTTGGAAGGAAAGCTGTAACAAATCTGGACAGCATATTAAAAAGTAGAGACATCACTTTGCCAACAAATGGCCGTCTAGTCAAAGCTATTGTTTTTCCAGTAGTCATGTGCGGTTGTGAGAATTGGACCATAAAGAAATCTGAGCACTGAAGAATTGATGTTTTGAACTGTGGTGCTGGAGAAGACTCTTGAGAGTCCCTTGGACTGCAAGGAGATCCAGCCAGTCCATCCTAAAGGAGATCAACCCTGACTATTCATTGGAAGGATTGATGCTGAAGCTCCAATCCTTTGGCCACCGGATGCAAAGAACTGACTCACTGGAAAAGACCCTGATGCTGGGAAAGATTGAGGGAGAGAGGAAAAGGCCACAGCAGAGGATAAGATGGTTAGGTAGCATCACTGACTCAATGGACATGAATTTGAACAAACTCCAGGAGATAGTGGAGGACAGGAAGCCTGGTGTGCTGCAGTCCGTGGGGCCACAAACAGTCGGACACAACTTCACAGGTGAACAGCAACAACTTACTGGATGGACCAGTGATGAGAACACTGAATGAACCACCCCCCAAATAAATTCTCTGTCCTCGGAGGAGATTATTCAAAGAAAGGTTTTTCCCTCTGTGGTTACATTTGATTAAGAAAATATTTTCACAATTATGACTGAATTTTTCCAATAGGTATTCGGATCAGACGGCTAGACTCTAAGAAAATGTAAGGTTCCTAATCAAGGGGGGAGAAAAACCTGAACATGTTTAAAATCATCTCTGGGGAATTATAACCTGAAGCGTAAGTCACGAATTTTAAGCGTTGTCTTCTTTGCTACTAATTAGCTTTCTCTCACTTGTTAAAGTTATAGTATCTTCTTGGTAGGGTCTATCACAGGGCTATGCACGCATTCGAAGTTTAGAAAACACTGATCAAGGATGAGAAGTTTGCAATCTGTGCGTCTGGGTGTGTCTGAGAAATCCAAAACATCCTGCTTGTCACCACCTCGGGGAAGCCTTTCTGATTTTCCGTGTGGAACTGAGTTTTTTTCTCTGCTTTCATATCACTATTCTTTTGACTTTCTAATCACCCTGGTGTCCAATACCAACGAGATGCTTAATAAGTACTTCATTGCTGCTGCTGCTAAGTCACTTCAGTCGTGTCCGACTCTGTGTGACCCCCTAGACAGCAGCCCACCAGTACTTCATTAAAGTGATGCGAAAATGAATACAATGTAAATTGTACAAGAAAACCATCTTCAGAATTGGGACGGGCTTTAGAACTCACCTAGGTAATGTTTCCCAAAATGCAGTCATTTGCACCTCTCATGACAAGTTTTGGCACACTACTAATTCTTACAGGCTTCTTGAAACCAGCCTTTCTACCACTTAAATATGTTTATATTTTAAGAAAAATGTGTACATAATCATAAATGGAAAGCCAGCAAGGCGTTAGTAAAGAACTGTCACCCTTCCAAGACCAGTGAACACTAAATATTATCCTTAAAATCTAGTTGGGTGTTATTTGCTGAACTGATCCCCCTTTCCAAGTTCTTATGTTGAAGCCTTGGTCCCCCAGTGTTTCAGAATGTGACTATATTTTGAGCAGAACTCTGGAGGTAATTAACTTAAGCCCCGATCCAATCTGACCGTGGTCCTTGTGAGAAGAGGAGGACACACACAGAGAAATAGCAGACACACAACGACGTAAGCAACTGAACACACGGCAAGAAGACACGCCGTCTACCAGCCATGGAGAAGCCAACCCTGCTCACACCTTGAGCTTCCAGCCTCCAGAACTGGGAGCAGATAAATTTCAGCTGTTTAAGCCCCCCAGTCTACGGCTCCCCTGGTGTCTCAGATGGTAAGGAATCTGCCTGCAATGCAGGAGACCTGGGTTCAGTCCCTGGGTTGGGAAGATCCCCTGGAGAAGGAATGGCAACCCACTCCAGTGTTCTTGCCTGGAGAATCCCATGGACAAAGGAGCCTGGCGGGCCACAGTCCATGAGGTCACAAAGAGTCAGACACGCCTGAGGGACTAACAGCCGATGGTGTTTTGCTACGACAGCAGTAGCAGATGAATACCCTGGGTGTTACTGCCAGCTAAAGATGCTGAGCCCGAACTCTGCTATCATTCAGCTGAGAACTGAGATCGTAAGAGTCAGAAGACTATTAAAGGCCTACCATCCATAGCAGAGACTTTCTCCTTGACAACAAATGAGAAGAATGAAGTAGAATTTAAAAGGAAATGACTTTAGATCAGTCGGGCTGGAATATGCAGTACCTTTTTAAAAATCTCAATGTCTTGGTATTCACTGTGCTAAGTCGCTTTGGTCGTGCCCAACTCTTTGCAACCCCATGGACTGTGGCCCACCAGGCTCCTCTGTCTGTGGGATTCTCAAGGCAAGAATACTGGAGTGGGCTGCCATACCCTCCTCCAGAGGATCTTCCCAACCAGGGACCGAACCCGTGTCTCTTACGTCTCCTGCGTTGGCAGGCGGGTTCTTTACCACTAGCGCCTCCAGGGAAGCCCCAGTGTCTTGGTACAAGGAAAGCTCACCTGTTCCTCATGCTCCGTGTCCCACACGGGTCCACAGAGGCCCTGCTCTATCCAGTCACTCGGGGTCTCAGGCTGATGAAGGCCTGGCCTCCCTCACCACATGTGTGGAAGAGAGTTTGGAGATTTGTGTGTGGGCTTCCCACGTCTCAGATCGGAAGCAGTACACCTCATCATTCCTGCTCACATCTCATTGGCCAGGACTAGTCACATGGCCCCACCCATCAGCCAGAGAGCCGGGAAGTGTCAGCAAGCAAACACGTTCTTTAGAGTGTGTTTCTGTCTCTTCCACAAGGTCTTCTGCTTCTTCATGTCACCTTCCTGTCCTTAAAAAGTCATCCTGAGTACATCTCAAGGATGCATCCCATGCTTTGGGGGAAAAAAATTAAAAAATCTGGGCCAGTCTCTTCATCGCATAACTGAAGTCCACAAGGTAAAGCTAATTTGCTATTCCATACTTTCCACCAAAGAACTGATGCTTTTGAACTATGATGCTGGAGAAGACTCTTGAGAGTCCCTTGGACTGCAAGGAGATCAAACCAGTCCATCCTAATGGAGACCAACTCCGAATATTCTTTGGAAGGACTGAAGCTGAAGCTCTAATGCTTTTGCCACCTGATGCAGAGCTGACATTGGAAAAGATCCTGACGCTGGGAAAGATTGAAGGCAGGAGGAGAAGGGGCTGACAGAGGATGAGACAGCTGGATGGCTTCACTGACTCAATGGACATGAATTTAAGCAAGCTCCGGGAGATAGTGAAGGACAGGGAAGCCTGGTGTGCTGCAGTCCATGGGGTCATGAAGATTCGGACACGACTGAGAGACTGGACGACAGCAACACTTTGCTAGCGCTGGATTTGAGGCCAGATCTCTGGTCCCTTGAGTCCTGTACTTAACTCTCTTTCCAGTCAACCCTGTGAACACAAAAACGGCAGCAACTGGAACACTTTGTATGTCTGTTTCTGGTGGAAGAGACTTTCATCGTTCCAGTAAGATCATAACTGGAAACATCTAAAGACTGATACTGCTATCTGCCGGGGTCCAGCCCCGGTGGATCCAGGGAATTCGAAGCGGGGACGGCGTCGGCGAGGATCAGGAAACAACTGCTTAATTAAACATTAATTAAGGATATAAAGAGGAATAGAATAAGGATAGCTCAGTAGGAAAATTCAGTGAAGAAAAGAGGCTGAAATAAGGACAGCTCAGTGAGGAAATTCAGTGGAGAAAAGAGGCTGAATAATTCAGCCAGAAGGTGAGAGAAAGAACGACATGGGGAGACCAAGTTTCAGTGAACAAGGCCCGCACTTTATTTTCCAAAGTAGTTTTTATGCCTTAAGTTATGCATAGAGGATAATGGGGGAAGGGGTAGAGTCAGGCAGCAAGCCAGGCTTTCTTCCTGCACACTTATTATATGCAAAAACTTAGGTGATTTGCATCATCTTCTGGCCCGGAGGCCTGTTAACATTTTAAGACCCTTTCTTCAGAAAACTTATTTTTCTCTAAAGGTGATTGGTCAGGAGCCACCCTCCAAAAGCATTAGATAAAGTTGCATTCCTACAGAGCAAAGGTGTGGTGGGCTATACCAAGAAAGAGAATTAACTCAAGGGTCCCAGGTTACAAACATTAAAGCTACTACTTACACCAATTATATTAATCAATACACTGCCAGGGACACAGCAGGTAAGGGATATGGAGACTTAGCAGCAAACATTGGCCCAACAAGTGAAAAGACCTTCACC